>NC_040908.2:135579857-136179857 GCF_004126475.2 Phyllostomus discolor
GAAGAACTAACCATTGACATATGTGGATGAAATGATGTTATCTGGTGGCCTTAGACGCAGGCCAGACTGTCACTGCTGTGCAGGAAGGCTCACTGGGTTACCGCCTCTGAGGTTAGAGGCTCGGGTTAAAGACCCAGCACGCAGATGCCTCCTGACCACCCCATGACCTGGGTGGAGCACACCGCCCAGCCTAAGCTCAGCTTCCCCCACCTAGAAAACGGGGCTGGGCTGACGATAGAGCCACCTCACTGAGTCGCTGTGAGGATTAAATGGATACCACACTCTGTCCATCACACCGCGCACAGGACCACACTTGTCGGCACTAGGTCTACACTCTCTACAAGGCCCTGGGGTTTGCAGGGACCGCCTCTCGGAGGAGCAGCCAGTGTCAAAACAAGGAAAAGAGTTCTGTCTATTAAATGCATACACGAAACCGTGATGGGTTCCAGGCCAAGATCAGACATTCTTGCCTCACACATATTACAAAGGCACAATGACTGGAACTCTTTTGTGAAATGAAAAAAAAAAAAAAAAAAAAAAAAAACCCTTGCATGGATTATTGCTCCAACTTGATAAAAGAACTGCTTTGCTTGGAGGAGGAGGGCAGGAGGCCCCATACTTTCCTACCACATATCTACCCTGTAACCATGCCTGTCTGCTGAGCCCAAGCACTCCAGGAAAAGGCCATCAGTAAAATCCTTTCCAAGGGTCTGTGCAGAGCGGGGAGAGAGGAAATGCAGTCAGCTCTTTTTTCTCTGCAGGAAGGGAAGGCTGAACAACTGCACATCAGGAGAGAAGGCAAACAAATTGCCCATTCAAGCCAAAATAAGCCGCTCCTGGGGGGAGTAAAACAGCTGGAGTCGATTCAGCCAGACACGGAGGTGAGGGCCCCGAAGACAGGGCCAGGCCTGGGGAGCCGGCCTCTGCCAGGCAGGGATCTTCTGAGCAAGTGGTGGCCACTTGCCCTCCTCTCACCTCTGCTGACCTCAGTCTGCGCCCACGAATGGGAGCCAGGCAGCCAGCTTTGTCAGAGGTGGAGGGAAATCCTGGGTGGACAGGAAGAAAGAAAGGAAGCCAACTAGTGAACCTGCCAAGTGAGTGAGCACCTGCTGAGCACCTTTTATGTGGCAGGCACTGAGCAGGCACCAGACATACCTGTGCCATTTGGAAAAACCACTTGCAGGGGTGGGTACTGTGACGGCGATTTTACCGATGACCAGTCAGACTCCGTGAGGAAGAGCAAAGAGCAATGGTACGAAGCACATAACTGGAGAGCGGCCAGGCCAGCCATGGCCAGTGGCCTCAGCTCTCTCCTTCCTACTTGTCACTTGAGTTGTGTCTGCCCAGCTCCAGCAATTCCTTTGTCTAAAGCAAGAACTCACCAGCCTTTCTAGCCACAGGGGCGTCTGGGGGCAAACACAGAGCATATCAACAAATGCTTCTTTGGAAAAATAAGAGCCAAAGCAAATTGCAAAAGAAGAGGAAAAAAAGAAACCTGAAAGCAAATGAAGCAGCAGAGTAGAACTGTCTTGATGCCCTGACAAACCTGAAACGTGGCTGCTGTGGAGCTTGCCTCAGGCTGGACGCGCAGGTCCCGCATCCCCATCTGGGACAGGGGTAGCAGAATCCTGACCTGGGACAAATCAGGGCTAGCAGTGTTTCCAGGGTTGTTGGGATTCCCAGGTCCCTGAGCTGGAGTCACCAGCCTCCAGTGTGAAAACCCATTCTGCAGCTGTGCTGAGCTCCTGCCCCGGACCCTCACATCTCAGGGGTGGGGGAGAGGGGAGACACTCCTCTCTGTCTTCTGAGATTCCCACCCCGGGTCGCAGACCTTCTCACAGTCATCTTAAAATTAACTCCTTCCTTGAAGTCTTAATAAATAATAAAAAAAATCAGCTAACATTTGAGTCTTTACTTTTGTGCCAGGCAGTTAGTACTTTACTATGAGGTCAATAATATATTACAGATGAAGCAATCAACACAAAGAGGTCAAGCCACTTGCACAGGTTACATAGCTCACCAGTGGAGGAAGCAGCATTGGAACCCAGTGCCCGTGCGCTCCTTCAGCACCCCCCACAGTGCCTCCGGCCTGAGGATCTGCGAGTGGAAAGGGCAATCTGGGAAGTCAGGCAGACAACTCGACATTTCCCCTACTTGTCCCTGGGCAAGGGACCTGGTTAACCTGTCCAGTCTCCCAGTCTCAGCTGTCTCCTCTATAAGGCAGATGCAATAAATATACTTTGTGGGGTTGTGTCCAATCTAACACAGAGCAGGTCCTCAATTGCGTCCTTCACTCGTCTCTATTTCACCTCCCTTTCCAATTTTGACCATCTGTCCCACTTTCATTAGACACTAAGCAAGGGTTGGCTTCTTCATATTCCGTTCTAGTCTATTCTGTGACCACTTCGAGCCTACAAAGTGTGGGACCCAGCCCCAGGCACTGTGGGGCTGGGTTCCGGGGAACGGGACCGAAGGCGGGGATGTCCATCTACAGCGGGCAGTGGCAGAGGCTGCGAGAACCAGGCTTTACGCTGGCAGGAACTCTCCCCCTCCAGCTTGTCTCCCTCTTGCTGGCCCCCTGCCAGGGCTCACAGGCACTTCTCGTCGCTTCCCAGGGCACAGCTTGCACCCTGCAGGGCACCCACCGACGGCCCCACTCCCCCTCTCCTGGGGTGGGCGCCTCTGCTCCCAGCTCACATGCAGGCGCACAGACAGGTTCAGAGCCCTGGGACCAGCCCCCCCTTTCTGGAACCTGGAACCGTTCATTCAGCGGACTGTGGGCCATACCCCAGGCACTGGGGACAAAACGGAAGACGACAGGTCTGCCCTCAGGGAGTTCGCCCGCTCCCCTGCCCTCTGCTGTCTCTGATGTTCTCCTCACTTGGGTAACACGGGACACATCTTTCCCGAACATTATTGTTTCTCTCTTCCAGCGAAGAATTACGTCACTAGAACAGTCACCTAATATGCGAGTCTTCCCCCCTCACCCTGACGAAGAGAAATGAGAAACAAACAGTTATAAATATATATATGTGTATATGTATGTATTTCTTATGCACCCCCTATTTACCAGGTATTTCACACACAACAACAATCCTGCAAGGTGCGATTTTCCCCATTACGCAGATGAGGGGAACACGGAGGCTCACGCCAAGATGGAGCCTGTTTGAACCAAGGCCGTGTGCCTGCAGAGTCTGTGCGCTTTCTACAGCCCCGGGCTGCCTCTGGCCCCCTCCTTCATTTGGATTTTGTCCTCTCCCATGTCTAGGTTCCCTGCAATCTTCTTGTCTGTGCCGTCCCAGAGGAGGCCAGCCTCTCACAGACCAGGGACAGCAGCAGCAGCAGCAACATCCCAGGCACTACCTCTGATTCTGTGATGAGTTTGTCTTCATTACACCCTGGCTGGAGCAGTTCCAGGACTGCTGCAAAGCATGCAGGTTTGCTGATCCGTTTTTCTCGCTCCTTCCCTGACTCTGGCCCCCTTTTGCTCCCCACCCCCAAGGCTGGCCGGCAGCCTACCAGCCTGCTGCCCTTGGTTCTGCCTCCTTGCATGTTATGCTCCGGCTGGCAAAGGAGTCCTTCGTACTGCTGCTACCCCAGGCAGCCGAGCCAAGAGTGCTTGAGTCTCTGCTAGGTGCCAGGCACTGCTCTAGGTGCCCCAAACAGGCAAGAAGCAAAAGGAAAACACAGGGGCCTGGCTCGGGGTCCGAGGCTAGGAGAGAAGCAGACAGGAACAGACACCGCAGGCACAGGGCAGACGGTGAGGGCGCTGTGATGGAGGCCTCAAATATCAGAGCTGTGGGGAAGCTTGCTTTCCTGTTTGAACCCCTCCATTTGTAGATGGGGGAACAAGAGCCCACAGGAAGGCAATTATATGAACAGATGTCATGTAATAACAACCAGCACTTCTAAAACCCTTACTAGGAACTAAGTACTGCTCCACGCGCTTTACCTGTGTGAACTGAACGCCCTTAGCAGCACTCTGAGGCGGGCACCATTGCGCTCCTCATTTAAACATGAGAAAAATGAGGCACCGAGGGGTTAAGTACCTTGTCCAAGTTCCCATGGCTCGTAAGTGGCAACCTGTGTTGAACTTAGGCAGTCAGGCCCTACATTGTTGTCTTTCTAATGTACTGTGAAACAGAGGCAGAGTCTACCTGTGGAAGTAATAAGAAGGCTTCTTGCAGGAGTAACTCATAGGCCTGGTTATAAAAACAGTGAACCTTGGTTATCCAGAATCAACTAAGAGGAAACCTTAATTAATCAGAGGCTTCAGCTGAGAGCTCCCAAACACTGCAGCGTACAAGGCAGTGAGTGAACAGAGCCCCTTATTCCCAAAGAAAGAGTCAACCAAGAGGAACCAGCTTGATGGAAGGGACTTATTCAAGGAAGGAGGAGCAGCTCAGTCCTCTTCCCCTTTTATGTCAGGCTTTCCACACGTGCTGCCCCCAGCCAGTGAGATCTTTAACATCCTCAATGTCACTTCTTGAGGTAGGGAGACCAGCTCAGACACCTCAGAAAGATGCCCAGTGATGTGGACTGAAATTTTTAGAAAAGAAGGTTCTAGTAAAGCCTTGGTCAATCAAAGACTTCCATTTCCCAGAATCTCCTCTCACACACACACACATGCACACACACACACACACACACACAGGCACCCTGGTCTCTGGTTCACCAAGAGTCTTCTCCAATTTTGCCGCATGAGTTTCAGAATAAACAGTTACTAGTATACAAGCTACTCACCAACCACGGCCAGATTATGTTCTGAGCCACAAGAGACCTATAAAAAGAAAGTAAGTTATATTAAAGAAAGAAAATGGACAGATATTTCAGCTTTCATATCTTATGATCACAGCTATTTTTTTGATAATACTAACATTCATTTTTGGCAAATTTAGGAAGTAAGTAGAAAGGGACACCATATACAAAAGCTGACCATAATTACAACATACTCACAACTACATTTTAAAAAATGATTAAAAAGCTGGATGAAATACACCAAGATGTTAATTTGTTTTTAGGCAGTGAGACCATGAGTGATTTTTTTCAAAAATCCTTTCTCCTTTCTAGTTTTCAGTATTTTCCAGACTTTCTATAATGAGCATGTGTTACTATAAAAATAGAAAAAAAGGCAATACAAATGACACTTTTTGAAAGCTGAACTAAGAAGAACATCATTCTCATCTGGACTGATAAATGGGCAGAAAACTTGGTGGAAACAGACTCGTCCAAGGACAAATGTTTGACTTTTGTCATTGGCTCACTCTCCCTTTTACCTTCCAGTCACACAAACACCTGTAGTTCTCCGAACGCAACACGTTCGCTCACACCTCTGGGCCTTTGCACATGCTGTTCCTCTGCTTGGACTAATCTCTCCATGACTGCCTACCTAGAAAACCTCCACGTGTCCTTTAAAATCTCAGAGCATCCACTGAGACTCCTCTGCAGTTGCTTCTAGGCAGCCTCGAGCTCTCCTTCCATTGCACAACTTATATAGACTCCCCCACTGTGGCAATTATCTTGTGGCCTTTTACGTGTTTTCCTATCTCCTCCCTCGACTGCATGTGTCTTGAGAACAGGACTAAGTCTCCTTTGCCTCCGCATTGCACGGTTGGACTTACAAGGCCAGGGGCTCGGCTAACATCTGCTAAGTAAGAGAAGGAATGAAAGAACAAAATCCATAAAAGAACAAATACCTAATTTACAAAAGACGACCATGTGGGGTTCTGAATCCAGTGTCCACCCACTGAGAGACCCCTTGTGCCTTCCAGTCTCTGCGCACCCCTACTGCTACCAGGAGGAAGTGACTGGGAATGTAAAAGCAGAAACCATCCTCCAAGTACTAATTAAAAGGAGCTCAACACTCTGGAGAAGCATCTGGTGACCTTTATCAGGATGCTCGCTTCAAGCTCCTGGCAAGAGGGAGTCTTCAGGTACTCCAGGAATGTTAATGCAGGAAGGGCCTTGAACATCTCCTAGTCCAATCTTTCTACATTATGAAGAGAAAACTAAGGCTTGGGAAAAGGACAGAACTTGCCTTGGGCGCCAGAACAAGTATGTGTCAAAGCTTAGACTAGCCCTGGCCAGTATGGTTCAGTTCGTTGGGTGGCATCCCACAAACTGGAAGGTGGTGGATTTGATTCTTGGTCAGGGTACCTGCCTAGGCTGTGGGTTCAGTCCCTAGTACAGGCACCTACGAAAGGCAACCAGTCAGTGTTTCTCACATTGATGTTTCTCTCCCTCTGTGTCTCCCTCCACCTCTCTAAAATCAATAAGCACGTCCTTGGGTGAGGATTAAAAACAACAACAACAACAACGACAGCACTAAGACTAGAACCACTCTGATTCTCTTACAAGTTCCTTTCCTGATGTTATAGCTTCTTACTCTTTCCCAGTGAAAACTACTCGGAAGTGATATTCAAAGGGAATCAGCATAGGCCCCTGACAGTAACAGGGCCAAAGGCTTTGAGCACTGAAGGCCAAAGAACACACTGGTAGGCGAGAAAGGGCAGCAAGGCGCCTGAGGCTCTTTTCCTTATAAAATCTATGTTTCCCAGATCCCAGCTCCTACCCATACTTAGGAGGACTCCCTGACAGTGCCTGGCAAAGATGCACCTGTATTTTTTATCCCGGTGAAGATTCCCAGGCTGTCCAGTCTCAGGTCCTTTGAGACAGGCTCTGTGTCTAATTTATTTGAGAGGCTCCCACCGTGAGGTACCCAGGGCCACACACAGCACGAGTTCATGACATGCTTCCTGGTATACTGAGGCTGGTTGCCTAGGTTCTGTCATAGGAAGGTGTCTAGGTTGAAAAACTGGAAAAAACCTAGATATCTAACTTTAGGGGAATGCTTATGCAAATTATGATCGCGCCACCTGGTGAACTATGATACAGACCTGGAAAATGATGTTTACAATAAAGGAAAATTCTCATGATATCCTGTGAACTGAAAAATAGCCGAAAAACTGGAATATGTGCAATGATCTGATCCCAACCCTACAATAGGCCTCGAGTGAAAGGCTGGAGAGGGCACATCGGCGTGGCGGCAGCGACGGCCTCCAGACAAGGGTTAGACAGACACCACAAGTGGGGTTTCTCCTTTTGCTTTTTCAATGCTATGTATTCTTATAATCAGAAAATAACCCATTAAAAATAAGAAAAATAACTATAATGCAGTTTCTACCACAGAGGGGAAAAAAACCCTGCCTGCTATAAAACCTGATATGTTCTAAAGCAGTGGAGAGAAAAGATTTGAAGGACATGTGACGAAATTATAAGGGCAGCTCACAGCCGCTCTTTTTTGCATGTTCTTTAGCAGTGATGGTGGCAGCGATAAAAGCAGGAATTAAAGCCCCCATACACTGAGGACTCATGTGCCAGGCATCAAGCCAAGGCACTTCCTAAACATTATCACATCTTAATCATCACAATAATCCTTTTCAGGTAGGTGTGACTTTGCTCATTTTAGAGATAAGAAACTGAGCACATACATATTAAATAGCTTTCATAGCCAGCTAAAGTGGCAGTAGCAGAACTAACACCCAGGTCTGCCTGATGTCCAAGCTCCTGTTCTGTACTGCTAGATCACGTTACTTCGTTTTTAATAAATAAAGTCATTTCATTTCACAAAATGCAGACAGAGAAAGGGCCTGCCTCTGGCTGCCAGGGTGCAACCCGGGGCTGCAGACTGCAGAGCTGACCAACCTAGAGGACCGGAGGCTTTCAGAAACAAGCCTCTGACAAATGCCAGCATCAGGCAGCAGGTGCTGCTCTGAATTAATGAGCAAGATAGTGATGAATGGATTTCGTCAAGGCAAAGTGGAGCTTGAAGCTCAAAGCTCCCCTGCTTCTTGCTGTCTGTGCATTGGCACTGAGGTCAGGAGATTGAACACCACAGGCCACAAAATCCCAGTGCTACACTCCTTCAGCAAGATTGTATCAATGACCATTTGCTTCGTATTGCTCCTGTCAGCATCTGCCTACCACCCAGCTGCAGGCAGCTTTCTAGAAGACTCTGTTAACAATGGCAGTGTGCCCGGGAGAGAGGGACTCAGAGCCAGGAAGCCGGGTGAATCCTCGGTCCTCTGCTTCCTGGCTCTGAGACCTCTAGCCAGGTGTTTATCCCCTCGGGCCTCTGTGTTCTCAGGTGTAAGAAAGTACATGACTGTGTCTGCCTCACAGAATTGCTAGAGGACAAGCAAGACAACAATCCACCCCCTCACATCCATGCACCTCACCTTTCTCACAGATGAATCTGACCATGGCATGCCCCTATATGGAAGTCTTCACAGGCTCCCAGCACTGGGTGGGTAGTATAATGCACACGGTGAGGCTTACAAGGGGGAGGAGCTCCCTGTTTACCTCTCTAGACTCATTCCCTTCCTTGGCTACCCATGAACCCTCCACCCCAAATAACATATTCCCTTGGTTCCAGTCACACCATATTTCTCTAAAGAACACTATGCGATTTCAGGCTTGTATGCATGCTATTATTCTCCTTGACTGGAATTCCCATTCTCCCACTGCCTACATAGCTAAATCCTTCAAGACTGCTCAAATATCACCTCCCTGTTGTAAAGCTGTCCCTGATTGCGCATGGCAGAGGCAGCTGCTCTGCCCTGGCTAGTCACACAGCATGAAGCACCACAGCCCTATTACACATGAGATATCTATTCATGAACTGTGCACGAGTTAGGCGTCACTGTCTCTCAGACACTCAGCCCAGTGCCTGCCTGGAAGTGTCTCTGCCAAACAGCCCAAGTGCAAGGGATGAAGGGCAGCAGGGGGGAGATATAAAGATGAGGGGCCCAGAACAGCTAGACCACCCCAAAACAAGTGTTCGTAGTGATGTGGCCACTCCAGCCCACTGGAGACAGGCACTGAGATGCACAGTGAGGGTGGGAAGGGAACAGCGCTGCAAGGATGGCACAGAGATGACAGGGGCATCAGTGGCAGAGCAGACTTCCAGGAACTCTAGCCCAGCAAAGCACAGAGACCAGCCACAGAGCGCAGCCCTGGGAGACACAGTCCCACTCTAGAGAAAGTGGGTTCCAGCTTGCTGGATGGGACCTTTAAGTAGCGGGGGACATACCTCCCCAAGGGTGAGGAGTGGCACAAAGGTGGCTGTGGAAAGCTGTCGGGACTCAGTGCTGCTCAAATGCTAGAGGGATCTTCTCTGTTCAGGCATCGCATCCTGAGGAGGCAGCACTGCAGAACACAATCTCCAAACCCCCAGCTACCAGAAGGCAGAGATCTCCCCGCAGCCCTCCTGCCAGGCTAGACTCCACCAGTTCTTCTGAGGGGAGTTGCTTGGGGACCTCCTGTGGGCTGCATTCCACGAATTGCAGCTGGATGCGGATGAGTGGGGGCCAGAATTGACTGGTAGTAGGTGCCCAGTGAATATATGCTAAAAGCATTAATGAGTTAAAAGAATGACTAAATGAATAGGCAGAAATTAGACTAACATGAAAATGTTTGCCAAATGTTGAATGTGAGCACTTCAGATCTCAGCAGTACACTTGGACCATTTCTAAAAGCAGCCAACTGGCCCTTTTGAGTGCTTACAGCCAGGCACCTGGCTAACTGCTTTGCTGTTTTATCTCATTTAAACATAAACCTGAGAGATGGATGGACTCTTTTGTTACAACTGCTCTGGACCAGGGTTCAGAGAGGTAAAGGAACTTACCCAGTGTCTTACAGCTAATGGGGATGCGGGATTCTGTGATCATTCTGCTTCAACCTTTCTGTCTTCCCAACTGTTTATTAACACTTCTTGTTTGCATATAGGATGGAAATACACAGCTCACCCAGTTCCTTACTTCCAGGGGCCCTGTGTCAATTGCCAGGGATCTAAAGGAGGAGAGTCCTAGACTCACTCACAAGGGCCAAACAACATCATCCTGGGGCTGGAGGAGTCCTCCTCTGGGCCCATCAAGAAGCTGTTCCGGGGCTTTTTCTTGGGGGAAATGGCTGTTAAGTGGCAATAAGGCTTTGTCCCCTGTCCTCCCCGTGGAAGTTGTCACTTCGTGGAAAATCCACCAGATTTTCCTCTGAGCAAGGGTAAATCAAGGCGGGGAAAACAGAGTGGGGTGGGGTACAAACAGGACTCAGGGGAAGATGCACTGAGATGCCAAGGGGAGGAAGCGGGAGCAGGGACCGCCCTCCCCTTCTCCAGAGCAGATAGTGACAGCCCAGGGACCACCTTGGGATGCGCGCGGGGCGCCTGCTGATTGGTTCCTGCTGGTGCCAATGGGCCCAGCGCCCTCAGATGCTATGACAACAAGGCGCAAGTGCGGAGGCACGTGACGCCGGAGTGGGGGAGGGGCGGCCATTCCAGAGGACTCGGAGGAGGGACGCCAAGCCTGCGCTCCCGCCTGCCTCTCCGAGAGTGCTTGGCAGGCACAGCCCCCAGGAAGGAGAAGCGTGCTGGGAGCAGCTCCAGAATGGCAGCCTCCGTTGGGGTTTACGGGAAAGGGAATGGGCGCCTCCGTGCAGCCTTTGCTAGAACTCCGCCTAAACCCAGATGCCATATGTGTAGAGCTCTGGGGAGACAACCAGAATTTCCAAACCTGTTATAAAAGCAAGGCTGGAAGGCTGGGCATGTTTCACAGGCAAAATGCAATCCTGCTAGCCAACGGAGTTTTACGCCTGGCCCAGAAATAACCCCAAATGGAGAGCGCATGGTGACAGTAGGGAGGCAGCCCTGTTGCTTGCTTCTGGAAGCACTAACCTTGGAAAGATTACCTTTCGACTCCAAGTGTCAGGGCTTGAATTTCTGAAGCCTGGATGCCAAAGGAGGTCAAAAAAATGAGACCTCCCAGCCCAGTGGTTCCATCTGTCCTCCACCTCAAAATCCTGGATTCCTTTATTTTCAAAGCACATTATATACCTTAAAAAAAAAAAAAAATGAGCCTAACACTAGGTACTACTGCCACAAACAAAGAGGTTGGGGTGGGGAGGAAGAAAGCTGATATTTGGGTAAGTGCCTGGATGCCAGGCATGCGACATTAGAGACATTAGAGAATTTTACTTCACCCGCATAGCTCACACCCTCCGCTCCTCTGAGAACCGGGACTCCGCCTCCCCACTCAGCGGCTCAGCAAGCACACCCAGAGGAGTCAAGGCACTGGCCCCAGGTCCCACTGGGAAATACACCCAGGCTGGCCTTGATCCAAAGCCTGAGCTGAAGCACTCCACATGCTGCCTTCCGCTTCTGACACTGGTGCCGGACTGCCTGCCCGTGGCGGGGCCCAAACTCCCAGTGGGGGGGATCTCCGACCCTCTACCTCCCTCCGGCTCTGGCTCCGCCCCATCAACTCTGTTTCCTCCAAGCTGACTTGATGTCCAGCTGCCACCACCTTAGTTCGGTCCTTTCACTCTAGCCCGATTCTTTTAAAAGACACGTAGGTGACATCCAGCTTTCTTCTCTTGTCATGTCGCAATCTCCTTTTTAAGTTGCAAAAGTCTCAGAGCCTCCTCACTTCCCACCGCACTCCCTCCTTTCCTGCACAAACCTCCTAATCCAGCAACACAAGTCTCTTCTCAGGCCCTGGAAAACCTGTCACCTCACCTTTGTGCGTTTCTTGTCACCACTCTCCCTTCTCCACACCATTCTAAACCTGACCAACAGACCAACCCCACAAGTCCCAGTTCAAGGCCCATTGCCTTGGGAAAGCCTCCCAGATCGCTGTGGCCCCCAAGAGGTCTGCCTTATCTCACATCCTGCCACCTGCCTTGGTTGCAGTTTGTGTTCATTGAGTCTGCTTTGTGGTGTCCGTAACTGGGGTATGGGTGGGCATACACCATGCCTCCCCAGCCAGAGTGAGGCAGTGGGAAGGGCTCTTGCTATGGAACCAGGGGGCCTGGATTTGCATCCTGGCCCTGTCCCTTCCTGGTCGTGTAACCTTGGGCAAACCTCTTTGCTTCTGTGGCCTTCAGTTGCCTCATCTTTTTTTGAATTTAATCTTTATAGTATTTTTTTCCAGTATCATTTAGTCCCCTCATACTCCCCTCCTCCCAGCATATCTCATACATTCTAGAACCCTTTTGTGGCCTCCCTTCCCTCCCCACAAAAATCTACAAAATAAAATTCACTTTGAATTGAACCCTGTTCTACAGATACATTTCCAGAACCTATAAATTATAAAAGGAAACTACAAGCATTAGGAACTGGCATAGGTTCACTATGAACGGTTCATTTCATTTTTCAACAGAGTTACTCTACAGGCAGATAAGGAGTGGGTTTTGGAAGTGTCTACTGAATCAGAATGTAACATACACAGTAAGTAGGATACAGCACACGCAGTTGAACTTGCCAGCCACTCAGATTGCTTGCTTTGCCCTCAGCACACTTCTAGGGGTGCTCCTCTTTCCTGCGTTGCCACACGGACGCTACGTGCTCCCGCTCCCTGTGCCTGTGGTTGGACATCTGTCCCAATGGGTTAATGCATGAATTGGCCCAGACTATGTGAAGTGACTTAATGTGAAAATTCTGCCCGAAAATGGCTGTAGGCTATGAGTCCTCTAGTCTAGTTGGTAGCTAGAGCACTAGCTGGAAGAAATGAACACAAGGAAGATGAGTATAAGAAGAAGCTACAGACAGAAGACTCAGAAGTGGCAGCAACAGTCAAAGTAGGGATGAATAGCTAAGTCACCAGAATGTGAGAGTTCTGGGGCTTACGAAGGTCTGAAAGGGGTGTCCAACCTTTTGGCATCTCAGGGTCACACTGGAGGAAGAAGGGTTGTCTCAGGTCACACGTTAAATTTACAAACACTAACGAAAACTGATGAGCAAAAAACAAGGTTTTAAGTAAATTTACGATTTTGTGTCGGGCCACCTTCATAGCCATCCTGGGCCACGTGGGGCCCGCAGACTGAGAGCTGGACAGCCCCGGAGGTTTTAGCTGCCTGGTGTTCTGAATGGCCTTTCAGTTGTTCTTTTATGAGGCTTCCCCTGCTTTCCCTACTTACGCCCATCCTTACAGTACTACAGTAACCTGAGAGTCCCTCTGGTCCATGCAGACTAAAAGTGCCTAACACAACAGTGCATTTGGATTTCAGCTAAAACGCACCTTTAAGTTACTTATATTCCCGGGAACAGGATGGAACCATGTGAGCTGAACAACCAAACTCAAAGACAGGCAATTAGTAGATTCAGTCCAGCCAAACACACTACAGCACGTTTCTCAAAAAAATTTTACAGTTGCCTTAAATAGCCAAGAAAGGCCGAAGTTAAAAAAGACTGCCAATACAAAGTGCTGGTAAGGACGTGGAACAAATGGAACTGTCTTCCATAGCTGGTGGAAACGGAAGTTCAACAACCACTTTGAAAAACTGTCAGCATCTGCTAAAGCTAAATAGACACACGCAGGCCAGGAGACCCCAGTGCTTGCAGTGAATCATCACTTCCATCAAAGGGCATGTACGAGAATGTTCACTGCAGCTTTATTTATAGCAAAAACATAAAATCACCCAAATATTCATCACCAATAGAATGGATAAAGGGTGGTATATTCAGAAAACATTATAACAAGGGGGAAAACCCTACTGCTATTCACAACATAGATAAATCTTCAAGAATAACAGTAAACCAAAGAAACCAGGCATAGAAGAATAAAATTGTATGCCTCTACTTATATGAAGCTCAAAAGTAGGCAAAACTAATTTTAAGTAAATAATGTAACTTCTGAAGAGATGAAAAGATTTAATCCAGGTACCTTTTAAATATGGTACTTTGACTAAAAACTGGTTTTTTTAGAGAAACTTTTGTTGTTGTTTAAAAACAAAAAGCTGCAAAAAAAGGCTTTACTTAGTGGATTTTTTTAAATCACACTAGTATGTATGTATCAATTCTGAAAGCATTTACTGTGTACTGTAGGGATCAGCAAATGAAGAAATGTAATAATGTTGCTGGGAGCTGGAGTTCTCACTGTGAACAAAAGAAACGAGCATGGGGGATGACCAAAAGGAGTGCTGTGGACACTGCATCAAAATAGAGGTATCGGGTGAACTCACAATTTTATACACACACACACACACACACACACACCTCAAATTAAACCAATATGAAATCGCCTAAAAGAAATGACACCCCAGAATCAATGAGTTCACCTGGTACATGGATTTGGGCTTTTAAATGCCATTCAACTAAGAGGAATCAGAGTTCCTTGGAGAAATGGTTGATTCTAGGGTTGGGGCGAGGAAAGAACAATTTGAGCCTGAAACATCAGTTTGTGCCAGTAACAGAGGAAGTGATCACAGAGTGATTGGGACATGTCAAAAGGATACAGAGACCAGCTTGAAGGGTCTCCCACTGGCTAAATCAGGGAGAATCTGGGCATCAAAATGAGTAATGGCAATTGTAGATTATAACTCAATCAATAAAATAAAAATTCATGAGTACACACTGAATAATAAATAGGGAGCAGGAGAAGCTGTTCCTTATAGTATGATGTCAGGATAACAAATGTAAAAGGAAAAGTTGCACAAGAAAATAATTTTGCAATAGTAACAGTTCATGCAGGGAAGAATTATTAATGGGTGGTAGAACTACCGGGCAAGTCTGCAAAGGAACAAGATATTTACATAGTCTCAAGGGATCTCTCCACAGATTACTCCTTAATTACAAAGGAGAAATGGTGACCTTATAGCAAAGCGAGGAGGCAACATCATCTTACCCACATGATCTAAATTAGCATCACTGATAATGACACGATATCACTCATTTGGTTCTCCTGCCAAAAGCGCCTAAGTGAAATCTAACCATGGGGAAAAATCAGATAAAACCAAATTGAGGGCCATTATACAAAACAACTGTCCTGTACTCTTAAAAAATATCAATGTCATAAAAGATTTAAAAAAGCTATTCCAGATTAAAGGAAGCAAAAACAAGTGACAAATAAATGCAATATATGATCCTGGACTCGCACCTGAATCAAAGTGAGTAACTTCCAGGCAAGATATCATTGAGGCAGCTGAAGAAATACGAAGATGCTCTGTGGATTAAATAACAGTAGACTATCAATGTTAAATTTTCAGAAAAGAGAGAGAGGACACAAATGTGGCAAAATGTTAACATACACTGTGCCTGGGTGAAGGATTTGGGGAGTTCTTTATATTATTCTTGTAACTCTTCCATAAATTTGAAGTTATTTCAAAATAGGCTAAAAATCTTTAAGCAAGCACAACTAATCCAAGGTGAGAGTGCAGAACAGTGGCTAGCTTTGGGGGATGTACTGGAGGAGAGACAGCAGGGAGGCTTGCTGGGGTGCCCGATTTGAGTGATTACCCAGCGGTATGCAAGAGTAAAATTCACTGAGTCTGGCCCAAAGTCCAAAGCTTGTGAAGTCATTTGATCTTGAGCATGAGGTCTGCGCTTTCTTTCCTGAGCCTTCATTGTAAAGTGGGTCCATACACTTGCCTCACGGGATTGTGAAGAGTCACCAAGGTTGGGTCTGCTAAAGAACCCAACCCAGCTCCTAGTACTTAGGGTGTTCGATGTTGCTTCTGTCTCCCTTGATATCCCCACTCCTTTTATACTATAAAGCCTCTGAAAAATGTCTTCATGTGTGATCAATATCAGGGTAATTTTCATTGCTGTGGCTTTAAATACTGGGCCTCTCTTCATAAAGGATCCCGAGCAACCAGGCTATTTCGGATTTCAGCAAGCTCCACTGCTGCCCGGCTGCGTGCAAGTCACTGCGGCGCATGCGCAATGGGTCTTGCGTGTATGCCCAGCTCACGTGCCATGCAGTGAGTGCAGCTAAGCGGACAGGGAGGTAGGGGCGGCTCAGCCTCGAGGTCAGAAGGCTGAATATAATCTCAGGATGTTAAAATTTATGGGCTACATGGGATAATCTGTCACTCAAACCAATGTTCCTCAGGAAACCTGCAGGCTGGCAGAAAGAGAATTAAATCTATTCCTTAGCCTTTGTCGCACTGAGGCCGTCAGACAAACAGGGAATCTTACTCTGGCCTCAGCTCTTGCCTGGAATTCTGCAACAGCTTCCTTGGTGCCCCTCTCCTCTCCCTGCTCTGCCAAAACACTCTTCTGAAAGTACACGTGGACTATTTTGCTCCCTGTTGCCCAAGCCCAAATTCCTCTGTCTGGTATTGAAGATCCGCTATGGTCTGGGCCTAGTGTGGCTCTCTAATTTCCCCAGTAGAACTATGCACCAACACTTGCATTCCAGCCTCATCAGACCCCTTACACAGCCACCTGATCCCCACTTTCACCACACCTGGCTCTCGCTGTCCCCTCAGTTCAGGGAAACCTTCACCACTCACCTCGGGGAGGAGGGAGAGAGAAGGAAAAGAATTGCTAACATTTATTAACTACTAAATCCCATTTTAGTACTTTACGTGAATTAACTCATTATATCTTCATTTGATAGATTAACTGAGGAACAGAGTGGTTAAATACCTTGACTAAAAAGCACATAGCTAATAAGTGGCCAGACCACTTCAGAAGTAATTGCTCACTCCTATGGGCCCTGCTATAGAAATAGCATTTATTCCACTTATTAAGTGGCTTGCATGTCTGTCTCTTCCCAGATTACATAAAGTATAATTTTCATAAGTATGAAAACTACATCTAACTAATCTCCTTCCTCAGTGCATTGCACAGAGTCCTGCACATAGTAGGTCCTGATCAGATGTTTGTTGAAGTCACTCCTCTGTGTACTTCACACAGCTCCTGGCTCAGAGTCCAACACAGAGTGGGTATTCAGGAGATGTTACTTGAATGACACTGGATTTATCTATAGATTTCCTCAGCTCCTTTCCAGGGTCTCATAATGCTCTGAGCTCCATTAAGTAGTGGTTGAATTCAAAAACTCCACGATCCCTCAAAAGTTTGGAATTTGAGTCAGCAGATAAACAGAACGGCCTCCTTGGACATGACACGCAGATTCCACAAGTTCTGAGCAAGAGCCGCTGGGTGATGCCCTAGGGTGGGAACACATAGAAATTGGACCCCCAGCATGTGGAGGGAGACAGCACAGCCCCCTCCATCTCAATCCTACCGCCAACAACAGTAACACCAAAAACAAGCCAGCAGAATGACTCTGAGACCTCTGTGTGCAAAGTGCAAAAACCTTTGCCTTTGCTGCAGCAGAGAGCTTGGCTGGGCCATTGTCAGGAAGGGCATCACCTGGCTCATTGTCAGGACAGGAGCCCTTGAACACAGCCTCTGACCAAGAGGACCTCTGGTACCTTGCAGCCCCTCAATTTGGCTTTTTTGTTTAGAACAAAACAAAACAAAATCTAGAGTGCCAGATCCCAAAGCTTTATTCTTTCTGCAATTAAAAAGTCAAGAATGCAGATAAGATGTGACAGAGAGATCAAACCTTATTATAACAAGCAGGTGCAGCGTAACACTGAGCAGAGCACTAAGAATGATGGCTGTATCTGCTATAGCTGCCTGGGGGGCCCCGTGCCCTGGCCAGACAGACTTCCTTCCCCAGCACAGCCCTGCACCCGCATCTAACCAGGCAGCTGACCTGACCCCGGAGGCAGCTTGCCAGAGTCCCAGAGCCTTCAGTCCAGTTTCCAGCTGAGCAGTCACCTTCTGGATCTACTGCCATGGCTCTGAAACTTTTCTGGTTCAAGACTAAGTTGTGGACTATCATGTTCTGTTCTGGGCTACACAGAAGAGATTTTAAATACAGTTTATTCTCTTTTTCAGATTATAAAAGTCA
The DNA here is from genome assembly GCF_004126475.2 of Phyllostomus discolor. Lineage (NCBI taxonomy): Eukaryota > Metazoa > Chordata > Mammalia > Chiroptera > Phyllostomidae > Phyllostomus > Phyllostomus discolor. The sequence continues at coordinate 135,597,554 of NC_040908.2, forward strand.
TGTACAGTCATTGCAAAATGATAATAAGGAAAATTTGAAAACCTCTATAATCCCATCGCCCATGTGGTATAGTCCCTTCCAATTTTTTCCCTGTCAATAATTGTGTGTGAATAAAATATATGTAATTTCAGACACACAGCTCACGCTATCTATGGGTCATGCTATATATTCCATTTTATACCATGACTTTTGTACTTAATGTTATGTTTTCCGTGTCATTACTCTCATTGAAAATGTGATTTTTAGCTTATGCTCTATAGCATCATAGGAATATGCCCTAATTTCATTATTTCCTTATTGTTGGGTTCCTAGATTGCCTTCAGTATTTTGCCATTATAAACTATATTGTGATGAACATTTTTTTAAATCCTCACCCAAGGACATGCTCATTGATTTTAGGGAGAGAGGGAGGGAAGCCTCGATCAGTTGTCTCCCGTATTCAACCCCGCTAGGAACCAAACCCACAACCTAGGCAGGTACCCTGACCAAGAATCAAACCCACAAGATTTTGGTTTATGGGACGATGCTCCAACCAACTGAGCCAAATCTTTGCTAAGGTGCATTATGGTAAATGCTTTTGAAAAAATATTTTCCTATATTTCCAACTATATCCTTAGGATAAATTTTTCAAAGTAGAATTATTGAATAAAGGACTATGAACCTCTTTAAGGCACTTGTACAATTCAGACAGTACATTTTAATCGGGTCACTGACAAAACAGATCACATCCAGAAGAACAAAACGGGGACAGGATAACAACACTGAAATAATAACACTGGCTAATGTATACTGGGTGTGTATTTCCTGTGACGGGAAGATGCGTACGAGTTTTGCATGTACTGGTTCATTTAATCTGTGAATTAATCCTGCAAGGTATACATACACAGATTTGTATGTATCTATGTCTGCACCTTGAAACCAAGGTTCAAAGAAGTTATCTTGTCCAATATCACAGTTGGTAGGTGGCATAGCTGATTTTAAATCCAGTTATGTATGATCCTAGTAAGTACTTAATGCTATGCTATAACATGTTATGTAAAAAGCTGAGGGAAAAATGAGTATTTCATTCTAAAGAGAAAACTTGAATAGTGCACGAGCCACAGGAAGAAGGGGAATCATCAGGTGGCAGAATGAAATGGCATAAGTTTTGATGGATAGAAATGCTTAAAATGTCAAAGTTCAGCTTAATAACAGGAAGGCTGTTTTAAAAATGAGTTTACCAAAAATGTAAGGGCTGTCTCCAGGTGAGCCTAATCTCATTGCTCTAGGAACTCTTTAGAAGCAGCGAGCTTTCTCTGGCTGCTGGCAGGAGGAGGATTCAGAAAGATTTGAAGCACAGGAAGAACCTGAGAAACCACTGCTGGCTTTGAGGATGCAGGGGCCAACTTCAAGGACTGGAGAGCATCATCTAATTTCTGAGTGTACCTTGAGCCACCAGCAAGAAAATGGGACATCAGTCCTTTAACCACAACAAGGATCTGAAATGTGCCAACAAGCTGAACGCGCTTAGAAGCAGAGTCTTCCCTAGAGCCACCAATGTGAACCCAGCCCAGCTTGATTTTGGCTTTGTGAATCCTAAGCAGGAAACCCATTTGAGCCCACGCAGACCTTGGAGCTACAGAACTATGAGCTAATATTTTAAGAGTAATGTTTTAAGCCCCTAAGTTTGTGCTAATTTGTGGCGCAAGAAAAAACTAATACGTGCTGCTTAAAATGCCTTGGGGTGTCCGTGTTCTGAAATAGAAGACTGTGGGCCTTTATTCATATTTCTAATGACAATGACGTTTAATTATTTTAAAGAACCCATTTGTCTTGGATGTTCAATAAAAGCAACTGTGATCACACACACAAAAATCTAATATCATGGGTAAATGGATAAACAAACTGAGCCACAATATATGGTGAAATATTACTTATCAATAAAAAGGACTAATCTACTGATATGCACAACATGGATGAATCTCAAAAACGGTGCTGAATACAAACAGATGCAAAAAGTACATCTCGTATGATTTCGTTAATGTGAAACTCGAGGAAACACAAATCTGATTTTTACTGATAGAAGACAGACTGACAAATCTAATTTCACAGAGATGGAAAGGCTGGAGTGGGGGCACGGGGGTGGCCTGGTCCCATTCCCTTCCTGTCTGACCTTTCTGCCTCCACCTGCGCCCTCGGCCGAGCGCTGGCACTGGGGAGGCCCACTCACCAAACACACCACTGCACACTCATTTCTCTCTCTGCCCCTCTAACAAGACGGAGGGCCCCAGGAGCCCCGAAGGTGGGCAAACAGCACACTCCATCAAAGTCCTTAAAACACGTATTCCAAAGGGGACTAACCAAGTTTTCAAAAAGCTATGTTACACGGATTTCTCTTTTCAAGTTCTTTTTCACGTCATGTTCCATTTATAGGCATCACACTGGGAGGGTTGAGTATTCATAATAATTTAACACTTTTTTTCTTTTTCTTTTCCTTTTAAATATATTTTATTGATTATGCTATTACAGTTGTCCCATTTTCCCCCCTTCACTCCCCTCCACCCTGTACCCCCTCTCTAACCCATATCCCCCTTTTAGTTATGTCCATATGTCATACTTATAAGTTCTTTAGCTTCTACATTTCCCATACTATTCTTACCCTCCTCCTGTCTATTTTCTACCTACATTCTATGCTACTTATTCTCTGTACCTTTTCCCCCTTCTCTCCTCCTCCCACTCCCCTGTTGCTAACCCTCCATGTAATCTCCATTTCTGTGGTTCTGTTCCTGTTCTAGTTGTTTGCTTAGTTTCTTTTGGTTTTGCTTTAGGTGTGGTTGTTCATAATTGTGAGTTTGCTGTCCTTTTACTATACATGTTTTTTCTTTATCTTCTTTTCTTAGATAAGTCCCTTTAACATTTCATAAAATAAGGGCTTGGTGATGATGAACTCCTTTAACTTGACCTTATCTGAGAAGCACTTTATCTGCCCTTCCATTCTAAATGAAAGCTTTGCTGGATAGAGTAATCTGGGATATAGGTCCTTGTCTTTCATGACTTGGAATACTTCTTTCCAGCCTCTTCTTGCCTGTAAGGTCTCTTTTGAGAAATCAGCTGACAGTCTGATAGGAACTCCTTTGTAGGTTACTGTCCCCTTATCTCTTGCTGCTTCTAGGATTCTCTCCTTCATTTTTACCTTGGCCAATGTAATTATGATGTGCCTTGGTGTGTTTCTTCTTGGGTCCAACTTCTTTGGGGCTCTCTGAGCTTCTTAGACTTCCTGGAAGTCTATTTCCTTTGTCAGAATGGGGAAGTTCTCCTTTATTATTTGTTCAAATATGTGTTCAATCTGTTGCTTTTCCTCTTCCCCTTCTGGTACCCCTATAATTCAGATGTTGGAACGTTGAAAGATGTCCTGGAGGTTCCTAAGCTTCTCCTCGTTTTTTTTGAATTCTTATTTCTCCATTCTTTCCTGTTTGGTTGTTTTTTTCTTCCTTCTGGTCCACTCTATTGTTTTGAGTCCCAGTTTCCTTCCCATCACTATTGGTTCTCCATGCATCTTCCTTCATCTCTTTTATGGTAACCTGCATTTTTTCATCTAATTTGTGCCCAAAATCAACCAATTCTGTGAGCTTCCTGATCACCAGTGTTTTGAACTGTACATCTGATAGATTGACTATCTCTTGGTTGCTCAAAAGGATGAGTCCTGGGGCATTGATGTGTTCTTCCATTTGAGACATATCTCTCTCTATCTCTCTCTCTCTCTCTCTCTCTCTCTTTTTTGGAGGGGGGGGGTCTGGTCACTCCTGTTACAGTGAGGGGCGGAGCCTTAGGTGTTCACCAGGGCTGGGCACCCCAGTCGCTAGATTGTGATGTATATATGGGGGCAGGGGCAGGGCCTGGAGGAAACAATGGCGGTAGCTCCATTCTCCTGGGACCTCAGTCCCTTCCCTGGGATCCTGGGTTGCTTGCTCTGCCCTGCTCCACAATGCCTCCCCACTGGGTCCGCCAGCTGCCACTCGAGTACTCAGGGTTCACCCGCTGTGATCCTGCTCACCCCAGATGCCTTACGTACTCCCAGTTGCCTTATGCACCCTGTTCTCTGTGCCGCGACCCCGCGTCGGGCTGCTTGTCTCCGCCCCTCCTACCGGTCTGGATGGACGGGTCTACTTCAACTTCTTGGCTGTCCAACTTTCATTCAGATAAATTCTCTGTCAGTTCTGGGTGTTACTCTGCCTCGAAATTGTTGTTGTTCTAATCTTGGTTGTGCGTGGAGGTATGGTTCATCCACCTATGCCTCCATCTTGCCGGAAGTCCCTCCATAATTTAACATTTTTAAAAAGTATTTTAAATCTTTGGGGCAACCTGCAATGGTGACTGAGGAAGTCAGGAATCTGGCCCTGCCTTCAAAACAGAGGTCAAATATTTTTTAATAAAATGATTTGTCCCAGCAGCTCTAAGGTGAAGCTATAAACATGAGCTGCCTGCCACCTTCTGCCACACGTGGAAGGCTCCATGGTGGGGGGAAAGGGCATGAGCTCTGCAACCGCAGACTTCCGGGAAGCCGCCGCAACAGTCCAGGGTGCACGCAGGTTTGACTTCTGGTTCTAGCACCTATCATCAGTTTTGTTAACGTGGCCAGGTTACCAGGACTTCCCAAACTGCGATTCCTTTATCTGCAGAGCAGGAATTATAGCAATAACTTCACAGCACTGTCATGAGCACTGGACTGATTACCTACATTGTGTATCTTGGACAAAGTAGACACTTGCATGCTAGTTTGCCTGCCCCATTGTCCACGGGCACGCCGATGGCCCTGAGAAACAAGGGGGGAGTGGGAAATTATTGAGAGGCGGGGAAGGGCTCCTTCCCCCCATACCTCTTTTATCTTTCATTTTTTTAATTAGGAAAGAAAAACACTCTTCGAAGATTGATTTCTAAATTTGATTCTCACTAAATATGTGAGCAATGATAATTTTATGGGCAAACAAAACTTTTGTATTCATCAACTAATAATGGTTTTAGACCTCTAAAAGGGCACTTTAAAAGCACTGTCTATATTTCCATATTAATTAAAATATTGGTGCTATCTTTAAAAAATGGCATTTTTCCCTTTTATGATTTCAAAATTCCCACCTACAATAATATAATTCAGACTTACTGAGTGCTATGTGCCAAGTGCAATGCTGACAGCCTCTATCCTGAATACACACAGCACATCAGTCTTAGCACTGGTATCACCTAGAATATATTTTTAAATCTGACTGCTCTTTCCAAGAGTCTACCTACTTCAGGCAGCTAAAAATCACCCCAACTTTCCCATTTGATACATGCTAATGTCTTCAACTGCATTTATTATGAAACTAAAATGTACCATTTATTCCCTAATAACCTTTACAATTTATTGAATCAGTGACCCTACCTGGAGGGACTGGCAGGGAAATGCAACACACTTCTGACCATTCCAAGTGCTCCATCAACAACATGAGCCACTGTCGTGATTATGTCAATTAAAACCACGAGGTGTTCGTCCCAGGTACACCAGGTATGCGTGGGGGCACATGCCGGGGAAACTGGACTCGGGAAATATCAAGTGGCATGGACGGTACATCAGAGATTCAGAGACAGACAGGGCCCACTTGAGGGCTCCACTCAGCTGCATGGTAAAAGGCAGCCAAAAGTTCGCCTAATAAACAGGAAGGGCAGAGGGGATCAGGAGTGGCAGCAGGAGTGGTTGCGAAGCACAATGAGCATAAAAGTGAATAAGCAATTAACCAGCAGCGAAAATTCCACCTGCACAAAGCAGAATGAACCACCAGAGGGTTTTCCCTTCTGCCCCTCCGCCCCTTTGTGTTTGTGCTGCCCTCACCATCCTGCAGTCACCGCAGACCATTTCTCAGTCCCCTGTCACTCCCCAAGTCCAGCCAGTCACCAAGGCCTGTAACTTGGTCTCCCTGGTTCTGCTCCCCTGTTGTCCCTCTTCTCTGTCCCCATTGTCACTGTGCTATTTCAGGCTCTCAGAACATCTGTACTGGACAATTGTAACAGCTTCTAATTATTTCCCCTCTCTGCTGTTTCCACTTCTCTCCAATTCATTGGTGCCTAAGGCAACCTTTCTAAGTCTCCACTCTACCAATTCCCCTGCTCAAAACGTATCAATGGCTCCCCTGCGCCTTCAGAGCAGACCATGTATCCTTTAAGCAGACATTCAGGTCCTTCTGGGAGCAGGCTACAGCGCACATTGCTGAGCCTGCATCCCCACCACATCTTCCCCCACAAGAACCCTGTGTTCAGCCAAGGTGGGCATTTGCTGATGGTCCTCTCTGGCCTCTGTCTATGACAGTCCCTCATTTCCTGTCCTAGCCTGCCAGCTCCTTCTGTCAGAATATTGTCCATCCTTCATAACCAGGGGAAATCTGCCTTCTCCATGAAGTCTCCCCTCATCCCCCAGCTAGAAGAAATTTCATGATCCTCAGAATTTCTACAGGACCGTATCCATCGTTCTCAGGACAATGGGCACCTTCTTCCACCACAGCTGTTTGTGCACACGCCCTGCCCTCCTGCCAGCCTGGAGACCGTCTAGTTCCTGCATTCGCCTCTGGCACCAGGCCCCCAGCACAGCAGAAGAAAATGTGTTTGTTTCCTCAGGACCTCAGTTTCCACATCTCTAATATGAACATAACCTAACTCACAGGACTACCGAGAGGATTAAATAAGATAATATATGCAAATTATCCCAATAGTCACCAAATCTAAAACTCCATTCTTCCCTTTCACAGAGCAGAGTACTTATGAAACAAATAAAACCTTGCATGCTTTATGGACTGCAAAGAAATGTTGTTATATTTCTCTCACTGAAGGATGGAAGGAACAAATGAGCAAAAAAAAAAAAAAATCACCAAGTATACAGAAGACACGAGCAGCCTGGTCCAGCTGGGAAGAACAACGCACGCTGGGGACGGAGGGTAAGACTATGCAGGAGCCGGAATGTGCACCCGACAGCTTCAGGGAGTTTCACGTTAGAAAGCAGCGGTGTTTGGAGCCCACCAGTCTGCATGATGGATGGAGGCTGAACTGGATCACTAAGAGGCTGCTGTCGTGGTCCTGAAAACAGGGCACAAACACCTGGCTGTGACTGCAGCAGCCACAGGGAGCAGATGGGAATAGTTGGATTTGCAAGGTATGTCCAGCAAAAAAAAAAAAAAAAAAAAAAAATGACAGGGTGGGTGAATGCTGACAGACTGAATGACCAGAGAACTCTTATCCAGCTGAGTCACAAGACTCCGAGCTAGGTAATTAGGAGAACAGAAGAACCCGAGGGAGAATGGAGGGACAGCTGGCAGGTGGGGAGGGCTTGCGGGAAGCAGCACATGTAGGAAGAACACATTTTACTCTTTTAGTTTGGGGTGGAACACAGGCAGAAATGAGGAATTCATGCTCGGTGGTCCTGAGGGGCCGAGGAACCTCTGGAGAAACAAACACAAACCTCCTTCTCTATATGAGGGCCTACACGGACTCACTGAACAAGAGCCATGTAGGACAAAGTGTCCCACACGCTGGCCCCATGACCCTTTGAGGATCAGGGGAGGTCTATGTATCAGACAGCACCTGTCTGGGAGGAGGTGACTTCTAGGCTACCTTTCCTCCTTTACACTGATAAGGCATAATACTGCAAAACAGGATCCCCAGTTGTTTTATTCTCAAAGAGAAATTCAAAGAGTTGGTACCTTCCTCAGACGAAGAGCTGGTGTACATAGAGAGGGTAAAGTCTCACTACAGCCTAAAATCTAGTCTGGCATTAGTGCCCGAAATTTATGAGCTGGATGACCTTGGGTTAGTCACTTAAACTCTCTGGGTCTCGGGTTTTTATTCATTAAGAACTATAGCAGTATTTCATGCACCAAAAAAGGACCAGGAGATGTCAAGAGGCCTCTCGGCCCTAAGATCTACGATTCAGGACTCGCTCTAAATGCTGTGGGTCAGACTGCACTGTCTCCGCACCCCTGGACCGTGGCTCACTGCAGGGGCCTACGTGATGTGGAGACGCTGAGAAACCTGGAAGGGCACACGTTGAGAATGGGGACAGAAATTCCAACTGTCAGGTCCCAGTCACAAGAAGATACAGCTAGAATATTAAAGCTGGCCCAGGCACAGAAGATAATTAATCTTCAAGGCAATAAAAATATTTAATTCATTCATCTGAGTGAAATGACAAGAGGGAAGATAGATATTTGCTTTTCCTCTCCCCGTTCTGACAAGGTTGCTCTGGATGGATCGTAGAACGTTTAATGAACATTTAATATAAGCACCTGAGATGCAAACAGGTAAATGATGAGGGCCCGGGCAGCGAGCAGCGGAAGCTGACACTGCGAAGGCTGCAACGAGGGCAGCCATTTCCACAGCAGAGCTTTGGGAAAAGAAGCTTATGTGCAATCATTCCGGTGACAACAAAATGAGAAGATGGGGATGGATATAAGGGGTGAAATCGTAAGATTTGATCATTGGATAGATAGGAAAAAAAGGAAGAGGCACACAGAAGCTCCTTGAGCTTCCTCTCCAGCATCAAAACTGAGGAGTCACCAAAGTAGATAAGAGGACGGGCATGGAGAGAATAGGGAATGGGGGTCTCCGTGTCCCATGGATGGTCCTAATGGGCAAGACAGCAGCCATCAGCAGTGTACACAACAATCCCCCCCTTTCCTCAGTCTTGCAGGCCTTGAAGGCATGACCGCCAAGTGCCAGAGCTGTCAGCCCACATCTGTTCTATGCCCTGAACAGAGGGGTGGGTGTCTAGGGCCCAGGGAGTACATTTAGGGAAGTATTCAGGGACTGGGAGAGTAGCAAAATAGAGGGAAGAAGAGAAAGTGTGAGAAGCCCACTGCATTAGACCCTGTGCTGGTTGTGTGTCTCATATATTTTCTTCCTTAGAGGGAGCTAATGAAGGCTCTAAAAGCCAGAAAAGCATTTCCAAGGCTGCAAGTGACAGCATGGACCATGGCCTGAACCGGCGGAGCAGAGTGGGGAGTCCCCAAGGAGAAGAGTCGGGGCTCTCCCAGCTGCCCCTGGCAATAGCTAACTCGAGCGATCAAGGACTTGGGACCACTCTTAAGTAGCCATGATGGAAAGAAAAGGCTGTGGCCAGGGGTGCACAAGTTCAGGAGAGACTCTTCAGAAGGTCGCCGCCATACCAGGCTGAACCTGGCCGGGGCATTCCGCTGTAACTGCAGCCCCGCCTTTCTCTTCCCTTTATGTAACCCTGCAAGGAAGACAGGTGACTCTTGAGAAACTTCAAATTACAATCTCTCCTCAGCTTCTCTCTGTCTATTCCAATCACTTCTATGAACTGTTCAGATGATGTTCACTCTAGTGACAAGTCCTAGTATGACCCCGAAGTGAGAATATATAGAAATTTCTATGAATGTGTCAGCCTCTGGGTGGAAACCTGCCTAAGTGTGAGGAAGCATTTCTTCTTTCCTCCCCTCCTTTCCCCACATCCCTTTCTTTCTTTCTTTCTTTCACCAAATAGCACGTGCCTGTAAGGCTTACTAATTTGCGAATAAATATATACTTCCAAGACTAGAGAAATTACTTAGAAGCATTTAAAACCACTTGCTCCAACCTACAATAAAACAAAGTAAAGTTGCCCTGGCTGGCGTAGCTCAGTGGATTGAGCGTGGGCTGGGAACCAAAGTGTCCCAGGTTCGATTCCCAGCCAGGGTACATTCCTGGGTTGCAGGCCATACCCCCAGCAACCACACATTGATGTCTCTCTCTCTCTGTCTCTCCCCCTCCCTCCCTTCCCTCTCTAAAAATAAATAAATAAAATCTTTAAAAAAAAATAATAAAGTAAAGTAAAGAAACCTCTGCTTGGGCCACCCGACTACCAAGGCCATCAAAGCCTGATTCCCAGCACCGGAACACCCAAAAACTCTCCCAACAGGCTTGCTCCCATCGCTTCGCTTAGCTCAAGCCAGAGACTACTCGACTTTCGAATTATAAACTGCCTTACAAAACATGTTGCCCTTAAAGCTGGCTTTAAAAGATCCCGTGCAAATGGCTCACTTGATTAGCAAACTTTTCTATATTTATCAGAAAATGGGCACACATTTCTGCGTTTCAATGATAACATCAGTGCTTGGTCCAAAGACAGAATCCCTTGAATTGAGTCCATCCAAAAGATTCAGGGAAAATTACCAGGGAGACTGTTTTATTCCCACCCTCTGGTTTCTCCTCAAAAGAGAAAGAGATGCTGTACAGAATTAAAATGGTCCAACAAAAACTGTCTTTAAAGCAGATTTCAGTAGCTGTATTGAAAACAATTTTCAGTCAAAGAAGCCCAATTTTCTCACAGAATAACATAAAAGTGCAACGGCCTGGATTCCTGCCACACTCAACTTTTCTGACTTGGAGAATTTAGGCCCTTGCTCCGACGCAAGACCCACTCCCACCAAGCATTCTCGGGGAGGCACTGGCCTCCCGGTAAACCAGGCCTGGCCCGAGGAGGGAAAGGGACACCGTTGTCTAGCGGGGATGCATGCAGCCCAGGAATCCAATTCCCTCCCTCATGGGTAATTCACAGGTGGAGACCACCCGGTATCTCTGAGTTCGCCTGCCAGGAGTCAGAAAGGTCATACAGGAGTGAAATCAGGAGGAGAAAGTGGATGTTCCTAGGGCCACGTTAGAAATAAGGACAAGCGCACGGCTGGTTATAACAGCACTGGGCCGGCTTACGTTCAGCCCCTTCCTTTCTGGGCCTTCGTTTGCCCGTCTATAAAATAAGGAGCTTGACGAACAGATCCTGAGGGTCCCAGTCAGCTCTGACAGGCTAGATTCTAGCCCCAGATGAGTGGGTAGGTGTCCAGCCTCCACACGGCAGTCCTGAGGCCAGCATGGGCAGGCCATCCGTGTCTTCTCCGCATTTCTTCCTGTCTCCACCCAACTCATTGCCCAAAGCCTAACTCAAGTGTCACTGCCTTCAAGAAGTTTTCCTGACCCTTCTCCTAATCACTCACTCCCTCAAGGCCCCTCGTTTACCTTAGTGCTCAGCATTGAGAGTTTCTGACATGGAGGTGATATAATGGGGGGGGGGGTGCAAGGGGGGTAGGCAAACGGAAACATTATAACCCTTTCGTCATCACTGTGTAGAAAGAACTCTCAAACCCACTTCCAGCCCCCCGACAAACCCAGCTCTGGAAAGCCCAAAGGCTTGCTCCATGATTTAATACCAGTGGCTAATGATGATTCTGTTTGAACCAATCTTTGGCTTTTTTATTGAGAAAAAGCCATTCCTGAGCTGCTAGTTATAAAAGCTTTGTGGTCTGTAGAGAAACAGAAGGCAAAATTGCCACAGGAACAATTACCTGCAACAGAAAGGCGGCAGGGGCGGGGGGGGGTAGCGGCAGGGGGGAGAAGGGGCCTGCCGCTGGAGCCTCGGGAGAGGGTGCTCACGGCTCAGGCTCTGGGGGACAGTGCCGTGCTGTGGCCACCTGCCGCCGCTGCACCACCTTCCGCAGCAGCTGCAGGTACTCGAGGCCTGCTTTCTGACCCAGTTTCCTTCCCAATCTCTATTTAGCTGTTCGCTAGTGATGTTCCTGGCATGCCAATCAGATACTGCAGCCTGCAGTGCAGTTCGCTACAACAAATTCACAGTTCCTAGTAAATTCAGTGGAAAAGTACTGTGTCGAGCAGCCTAATTAAACTGACGTAATTTCCACAGCCATACACTTTTATCAAATAAGAAAAAAAACACTCAGGAAAAAAAGAAGGAAATCACGTCTTTGGGATCTTATGAAATCACCTGTGGTTGAGATACATTTGAAGAATGATTCTGTTCGGTGTCCTTGGAGCCACGCTGTCCAAGTCGTGGGTCCTGGGCAAGACCCTGGGTGGTGCTGGAAAGAGCACTAGATTACAAGTCTGCAGGCTCCGCTACAGACCCTCACTCACTCTCTGACCTGCGACAGGCTCTCTCCAGGCAGGGGGACTCCCAAACAAAACTGTCATTAAAACAGACTGTTAGTATCTTATTCTCCAGACTGTCAAACTTATGACCAAAAAAAAAAAAAAAAAAGTCATGTACTTTCATGGGACTAGTGAGACAAGAACTGAACTAGAGACCCCGATTCTAGTCCCAGTTCTGCTACCAGCTAATTGTGGCCTTGGGCAAACCACACCAGCCCTCGTGACTTCGGAGACCTCACCTGCAAAGTGAGGATGATGAACTAGATGACCTCTAAGGTCCCGTTCAATGTTAACGCTCGCTTCTACTGCACAAAAGATTGAATCAGTCAGCACTACCATGGAGAGGACAGTCCTGAATGTCACCAACCTGGAGCACTCCAATCTGCCCACGCTGGGCTGCTTCTTCTCTTGGTGGGATTTAGTTACGTGTTCTTTCCCACTGTGTTCAAAGACCTTCTATCCTAAAAATACAAGAGGGATACTTGCCTCTTCCTCCTTTAGAAGTAACTCAGCAAATAAGGTCACCTTTTGTCTCATTCCCCCACCCCAGCCCAGTACTACCCTTGGAAGAAGATGGCGCTATCCACGCAGAGGGGGAATGAGGGTTACCTAGAAGGAAACCTGAGTGACAACTCTTGGTTGACTTCAGGTGCCACTCAAAGGAATGTGCTAGACATTGATCAGACAGATGATAAAGGTAGGGTGAGCCAAAAGGAGAAGGATCTTGAGTGGAGGGGATGGGTAAACAGAGCCAACCAGGAATCCAACACCAGGTTTCTCTTCTGATAGCAAACAGGGACTGCATGTCGGAGGGGACACAGCAGATCAATGTTAAAGAAGAGGAAACGGCACGCCTCGTCTAAACTCAGCCACCAGCCCCAGCCATTCCGCCTCCCTCATATTCTGAATCCATTTGCTTCTCTCCTTTTCCACTGCCATAACCTCTGTTCAAGTTCTCATCAACTTGGGCTTCAATCACTGCCACAGTCTTCAGACTGAGATGAGACGAGATGCCTCTCATCTCTGCCTCCCTCTCTCCCCAGTCCATCCTTCACCCCAACACCACAGTGATCTCTCTAAAATGCTATTCTAAGCAAGCCACTCCTCTCCATAAGGTCTTTCTACAACCTTCATAACCTTCAGAACAATGTAAGAGCCCCGCACAGCCTGGTTCCCGATGACCTCTCCTGCCTCACCCCTCACCATCCCCACAACCTCTGCTCCAGGCAGGCTGAAGTGTGTGCAGGTCCCTAAATGTTCAGCTTTGGGTCTTCAATTCATACGGCAGCTCTTTCTGCCTGGCACTCTGCCCTCCCCACAACTTCCCCGACCTCTACCACCGCCACTTCCACTCTACGCCAACCTCAACTTATCCTTTAGGATTCAGTTCAGACATGATGTCTTCTAAGAAACTTCTCTGACCCCCCAAATCTGGATCACATGTCCCTCTGCCTATGCTCCCACAAACATCTTTTGTTTATGTCTTCACAACCATCCCCATATTGGATTATAACATGTTCCTGATTCTTTGGTCTCCTCAACCATGTTTTAACAGCTTGGAACTCTCAATGCCTAAATATAGTGCTTGACAATGGAATTCAGAAAATGGTTGATGAATGAATGAGTAAATAAATAAATAAATAAATAAACATGGGAAGCCCAAGCCTACTTCCCAGGAGGAAACTCGGTCTATCGAAGAAGCAAGGACCAAGAGAAATGTGAGACAGGTTAGGAGCAAAAAGGTCAAGGCACAAAGCAGGTTCTAAGGGTCAGACCAAGGATACACTTGACAGTGGGGAAAAGAAAGGCAGAGACCACGGGAGCTCTAGTGAGGGAGGTAGATGTAATTTCACAGTCAGCACGGGAAGCTACAGAAGAATCTTGGGGTCTGAGAGAAATAAACTTCTTCCTGCTGGAGTCTATGGTACTCTCCCAGGCCTAAAAGGATAGAGAAGCAGCAGAGAAAAGTAATAAATGGTTTAGCTTGGACTCACAGAAAAACCCAGAGCTAAAGCCGGAACAAGCCAAGGCAGATCGAAGAGAAGATGCTGGCAGGGAGAGCCCGGAGATACAGCAGAAACAGAACTGGGTTTGGAGTCAGGTGGCTCCACCAGTCACCAGCTCTGTGACCCTGGAGAAACCAAGCCTTTTTCTGCTAGGAATCTTAGATTCTTCTCTGGTAAATGGGAACATAACATCCATTTCATAGGACTGTTTAAGGAACATGTGAGACATAATGTACTTGGTAAACAGAAGGAACAAGGTCATTGGCACCTGTTCTTACGGGTGTTGACCAGAAGACTCTTTGGTCCCAAAGCATCTAGTGCTTACAAGTTGTTCCAGATTCCTTGTGAAGTGGAGGAACGCATATTGATTGATGAATGAGTGTCCTCCAAGATATGAGGACCTGATATGCTACCGTTTCCTGTAGGAGATGACACTGGAAAGCGCAATGCTTAATCCAAAGGAACGGCACTAATAACGATGAACTTGTACACTAGGTCAGGGCCCAGTGGGGATGGCACAGGATAATGTATTGTTTTGTGTAACTGTCACAGTATGGGTGCCATATTGACGAGATGGCTGAGGCATCACTTCCCTATTAGACTCACACAGAGGATAAGGCAGAACCACGTCTGCAGGAAGCAAAGTGTCACCTGAACGGGGATCACCCTGGGTGTAGCCCTCCAACTGGAAAAAGGAAATGGGTATCAAGAGGAATAGATGCCGGGTTCCTTGGTCTTGGACACAAAAATGTCAAGATGTCCCAAGAAGTATCTCCTGGGAAATAAGCTTTAGACTGGGCTCTCCACTTAGGCAAAATGGTGCAGCTAGAAAACGGGACGAGGCCAGAGTCAGGGGAATTGAGTTGTGCCCAACCTCTGGAGCAAGAGACTCCGTGTCTCAGCCCCAGGGACCAGTGAGTTTTGCTTCCCCTCCCCTGTCCCCTCACTGTCCCTCGGACAAGTCCTCTCAACAGTGCCAACCTGCCTCAGCTGCGCTCAACGGACTCGGGGTCCAGACTTAGGCCCACATGTTAAAGGAGGCCTACAGATCCCTCAAGACCCAAAAGGGAAGGTAGGATTCAGGGGGCAGAATTGGGACCACTTTTCACCTACACACACTTTGAAAATTTCCCTCCAGGGCTAAATTTTATAAATTCTGGTTTGTTTTAATAACAAACTGATGGAAACGTGTCTTATTGCATGAAATCTTCATAACACCTTACGAATCATATATCAGTCACTTATTCATTCCACTTTTACTGAGCACCTACTACATGTCCAACATAGACAAAGGGGACAATGGAAAAAATGTGGAAATAATACGTGCTTTCAGATGTCCAATGCAGATGGAGAGGAAAGATATGTACTCATGAAGCCACTTTTTTAAAAAAAAGACAAAACAAAAATCTAGCTGTGAATCAGTACCGAAAGTGCTAATATAAAATATTGGCATAGGGGAGGGAGGGGTGAGACCGGGAGGGCCTTATGAGCTCAGGTGTGTGAAGACTCACTGAGCAGGTGGAGTCTAAGCTAAACCTTAAATAAAAAGTAGTATTTGGATTAAAATTAGGGAAGGAAAATAGTGCTTGAAGATTATGGCAGCATTCATTTACTCATTCATTCATTAAACAAACATTAATAGAACACCTACTGTGT
The DNA here is from genome assembly GCF_004126475.2 of Phyllostomus discolor. Classification (NCBI taxonomy): domain Eukaryota; kingdom Metazoa; phylum Chordata; class Mammalia; order Chiroptera; family Phyllostomidae; genus Phyllostomus; species Phyllostomus discolor. The sequence goes on from NC_040908.2 coordinate 135,613,153, forward strand.
GCAGACACTGTGAACCTGAGATGAATAAGATACAACAGCAAACACTGGAAAGCTAAACATGCGAAGGTATTGTTTTAAGCACTTTACCTGAATTAATTCACTTAATCTTCCCAAAACTCCCATACAGTAAGTTACTGTTATTATGCTCATTTTACAGATGAGGAAAATTAAGCACAGAAAAGCTGAGTAACTTGACTGAGTGCTAGAGCCAGGATTCATTCAGACTTACACTGTCTGGTTCTGAGCAGCCTTCCTTCCTTCGTTCTACAGGTTTATTGAGGTATGATTGACATGTCCATTAATGTGTACAATTTGATAGGCTCTAACATATGTATGAAGCCAGCAAAGCCCTAGTTGGTGTGGCTCAGTTGGTTGGACCGTTGTCTTGTAGACCGAAAGGCCACAGGTTCAATCCCCAGCTGGGGCATGTACGAGAAGGCAACTGCTCAGTGTCCTCTCTCTCACCTCGATGTTTCTCTCTCTCTCTCTCTCTCTCTCTCTCTCTCTCTTTCTCTCTCTCTATCTCCCTTCCTCTTTCTCTAAAAGCAATGAAGACAAATGTCCTCTGATAAAAAAAATATAATTATAAAACACCCAAAAGTTCCTTCAGGCAGCAGGGGCAGTTTTAACAATGACTCACTGACAGAAACAGGGAAGTCGGGTGGAGAGGTCGAAGGTCACTAGTTTGAGGTTTAAATAAAGATAAGTTTATTTTTTCATACTATGATGTGATCCTTCACTTTCAGCTTTGTGAGGTCAGGGCTTGTGTCTTAATTTATTTCTGCATTTCTAGTTCTACTGGGTATAGTTATGTAGCTTCTGGGTCAGAAAGTGTGATTTTTTCCTAGGAAAATAGGGACCTAGAATCCGTATCAGCTTTACTCAACCAGTGTAACAGTGAGAGAAGCTTCTCTAACCTTTCCAGAAAAGTAATTAAGTTTCTCCTTGCTACTATTAGCTAATTTTGTTTTACTTGGAGTAAATTCTTCCTAATCAGAACATGAACCTAAAGTTTTTTTTAAAGATTTTATTTATTTATTTTTAGAGATAGGAAGGGAGGGAAATATCAATGTGTGGTTGCCTTTCATGCACCCCCTACCGGGGACCTGGCCCATAACCCAGGCATGTGCCCTGACTGGGAATCGACCCAGCGACCCTTTGGTTCGCAGGCCAGCACTCAATCCACTGAGCCACACCAGCTAGGACTAAACTTTTTTTGTTTTGTATTTTTTCCATTACCATTTAGTTCTCCTTATACCCCCCACAATCACCACACTGCTGTCCATGTCCATGAGTGCTTTTTTCTTTATGCTCAGTCTCTTAGCTGTCATGCTGTTCTCTATCTATGAGTCTGTCTCTATTTTGCTTGTTAGTTCAGTTGTTCATTAGGTTCCACATATGAGTGAAATCATAATGGTACTTGTCTTTCTCTGACTAGCTTATTTCACTCAGCATAATGTTCTCCAGGTCCATCCATACTGTCGCAAAGGGTAAACTTTTCTTTTTTATAGCCAAGTAGTATGCCATTGTGTAAATGACGAGTTTGGTTTTAGAGTTGATGAGTTAAAGTTTATGTTCAGCAAATATCCAGAAATAGGGAGCTGGAGAGGGGCTTGGCCACTGGACATGGAAACAATGAATTCAGAATCTTCAAGTAAAGATAAAAGTAAGATTCCACTGAGGAAAACCCCCGAGGGAAAGAGCAGGGGCTAAGAACTGAATCTGGAGAGAAACGCAGGACAGAGGACAGGAAGGCAGTAAAAGAGATGCAGGAAATGTGAGAAGATAAAGAGAGATGCACCATGCTATGAAAACCAACAAAGAAGGAAGTTTCCAGAAAATCAGATGCCACAGAAAAGTCGAGGACAATAAAAACACTGCACACAGCAATTCAGAGCTAGGAAAAAAAAACCCTCAGAAATAATCTAGTCTAATTTTTCTCTGAAAAGATAAAGGGACTCTGGATAAGATTCTAGTCTAGTTAACAATAGGAACTGTACCAATGTCAATGTCCTAGTTTCCATACAGACATACAGATGCTCCTCAATTTACGATGGAGTTATGACCCAACAAACCCATCGCAAGTTGAAAATATCATAAGTCGAAAATGCATTTAATAAACCTAACTCACTGAGCATCACAGCTGACCCTGGCCTACCTTATGCACTCACAACACTTTATCATCCGACAGTCAGGCAAAACCAGCTCGCTGCTGCTGCCCACATCATAAGAGCATCATGCCGTGTTGCGACCCCAGGAAAAGATCAAAATGCAAAATTTGAAGTATGATTTTTATTGAATGTGAATTGTTTCTCATCATAACGTCAAAAAATCGTTCGTCAAACCATCGAAGGTCAGAGACTATCTGTAGAACTATGTGAGATTCTACCACCGGGGGAAGCTGGGGGAAGGGCACACAGAATTCTCTATTCTGTTTTTGCAACTTTCTCTGAGTCGATCATTATTTCAAGAAAAAAGTTTTTGGTGAATGGGTTTTTTTTTAAGAGGAACATCTTATATATGCCAGGCATTGTACTGGACATTTTTCAAATAAATGATCATTTTAACCTTCTAATAACCCTACTAAGTAAGCATTATTATGCCCATTGTACAGCTGACAACGCTGAGATGCACAATAAAGGACTTGCCCAAAGCCACCCACCCAGGCTATGAAGCAGCTAAAACGTTAACTTCTTCACCAACAACGAACATAAATTCCATCTAAAGCAGCCCTGAGAAGTGACCTCTTGGCTTCTCCATGAACAAGCCCCAGTCTTTATGTTTTATATCTATGACTTTAGAATAAGCTACCTAAGCCCATTCTAGCCCCAGTTTTCTCATCTGAAGAATAGACCAGTCACTGCTATCCTAATTAACACACAGGACTGTAGTGAGATTCCAAGGAGATAAAGGGTGTGAAAGCCCCTCACAGACTGTAAAGTCGGTGAGGGACTGACATCCTGAAACTGACTGCGAATGAGGTCAGCCTTGGCAAAACAGACAGAGGGGAGGAAAAAATATCCGCACTGGCAACTCCTGCTGGCCTGTCCTTTCGGATAGTGTATGACCCTGGGGATGCACTGGCTGCTGGCAGCATCTGGCCAAGGGCAGGCAGTCCTCTCTGCACAAGCCTGTATCAGCAAACTGGACCTAATCACCATCCTCCCCCACCAACTCCACTCTCCCCCAGCCCCATGCACATATGGTGTCCTTGTCTATGCAGATGTCTTATGCCCCCAGAAATTTCAGCTCTCTGTACAAAAGCACTCTGCTAGGAGGCTACTGGAAACATAACCCCCTGGCCCACGGTCCCCAGCCCTTGCTCAAGCTGTTACTACTGAAGCCAGGCTGTCCTCAGTACACCCAGAGCTTAAGAAATGAGGTCTAGATGCTGATGGAGCTGACCTCTACCAGTGACACCCATGTATGATGTCCACGGGTGCTACAGCAGGGCAGAGGTGAAGCAAAGACACACACTGCTGTGTTAAAGCAAAAGAAACCCCTGTCTCAAAGGAAGCTTGGCATGGTACCGAGTTCTGCTTGTGGAAATGCTTCTCTGGATTAAATGGTCTATCATCTCAGGAAGGAGGCCAAGCTGCACTACTGGTTCGTCAGCCAGGCACAGCACTGGAGTAGGGATACCAGTGCAGCCTGACTCCCCCGGCTTGATCCAAAGGCACTGATCACTGCAACACCAGTGATTCCACCAAGAATCCTCAGAGGAGACCCACAGCTGGAGGGCGGGCAGGCCTTGCAGCCTGGCTCCATCTCAGCCCTTCTCTCTGACAACACCGGTGCAGCCCTATGTGAAGCCCACATTACGTGGACCATGTACCGCCTGTGACTGCTCTTCCTGTTTCCTAGCCAGTCTCCAAGGGCAGCCAGGGAGAGCTCTGATTGCATCACTTCTATTTAAAAATCATTCACAATTCTCACCGCCTGCAAAACCAAATGAAGCCCAAATCTCATGGCCTAGCATTGAAAGACCATCTGAAACGGTCCCCAGTCAACCTTCATAATGTTGCTTCAATTATTCCCTTTTGTGTTCTTTAGGCTCCAGCCAAAGTGAACGACTTCTGAACCCCAAACTCAGCCTGTGACGCCTGCCTCTGCACTTCGCTTACGCTGCACACTCCATTTGGAACGCTTCCTTCTTACCCAAATCCTGATTTCCAAGCTATCAAACCCCACCTCCTGCATAGAGCTTTCCCTGGCTATTCTAGTTCCCGTTGTTTTAAGCTACCTACTATCATTAGCGGGAGAGATCTTATAAAATACCGATGTCCAAGCATCACCTAGAGGCTCTGACTTAATCAGTATGGGGTAGCATCTAGGCACAACTGGTGTTTTTTTTTTTTTGACGTTCCTAAGGTGTTTCTAATTTGCAACCGCATTTAAAAACCATTGTCGCAGTTAAAAGTGATCTCTCCCTTCACTGAGCTCCCGTAGCACTTTATCTAAATATCTTTTATGACATGTCATTTCTAGCTTCTTTTGTAGATATTTTATTTTGAAAAGTATTGAGTTTGCTTTGTGTCAGGCACTGTTCTAGATATTGGAATAGAGCAGTGATCAAACTGAAACTCTTGTTCTCACGGAGCTTATATTCTTTTTTCTTTCTTATTTTTTATTACAGTTTACTTTCAAGATTATTTTGTATTGATTTTAGGTGTACAGCATTGTGGTTAGACAATCATATACTTTATAAAGTGTCCCCCCGATATTTCCAGTACCCACCTAGCATGATACATAGTCAATGCAAATTATTGGCTATATTCCCTCTGCTGTACTCTACGTCCCTGTGATTCTTTTGTGACTTCCAATGTGTACTTCTTAATCCCGTCGCCTCTTTCGCCCTGTCTCCCAACCTCCTGGCCCTCTGACAACCACTAGTCCACCCTCTGTGTCTATGAGTCATTTTAATTTTGTTTGTTTATTATGTTCTTTAGGTTCCACATATAAGTGAAATCATATGGCATTTGTCTCTTTCTGACTGACTTATTTCACTGACCATCCATGCTGTCACAAATGGTTAAGACTTCATTCTTTTTATGGCTGAGCAATAGTCCACTGCTTCTTTGTCTACTCATCAACTGATGGGCACTTGGGCTGCTTCCATATCTTGGCTATTGTAAATAGCGCTGAAAGGAACATAGGGATTCATACTTCTTTTGAATTAGTGTTTTGGGTTTCTTCAGCTAAATCTCCAGAAGTAAAATCACTAGGTCATGAAGCAGTTCCATTTTTAATTTTTTGAGGACCACCATATTGTTTCCCATCCCCACCCACCATGCACAAGAGTTCCCCTCTCTCCACATCCTCACCAACGCTTGTCATTTGTGGATTTATTGACAATGGCCATTCTGATAGGTGTGAGGTGATATCTCATTGTGGTTTTCATTTTCATCTCTCTGATAATTAGTGATGTTGAGCATCTTTTCATATATCTATTGGCCATCTGAATGTCCTCTTTTGAGAACTGTCTATTCAGGTCCTTTTCCAGTTTAAATCAGATTGTTTGGGGGGTTTTTGGTGTTCAGCAGTAAAGTTCTTTATAAATTTTGGGATTTAACCCCTTATCAGATATATGATTGGTGAATATGTTCTCCCATTCAGTAGGTTATATTTTCATTTTATTGATTGTTTTCTTTGTTGTACAAAAACTTTTTAGTTTGATGTAGCCCCATTTTTTTTGTTTCCCTTGCCTGAGGAGATATGTCAGAAAAAAACGTTGCTAAGAGAAATGTCAGAGATTTTATTGCCTATGTTTTCTTCTAGAAGTTTTATAATTTTGAGTCTTACATTTAAGTCTTTAATACATTTTGAGTTTATTCTTGTGTATGATAAAAGAAGGTGGTCTAGTTTCACTGATTTGCCATGCATCTGTCCAGTTTTCCCAGCGCCATTTAGTGAACAGACTGTCTTTGCCCCATTGCTTGCTCCTGCCTCATGGAGCTCGCATTCTGAGGGCAAAAGGAAGAGTGTGCGCAGAGGCACAAAGGTGTGAAAGGGGTCGTGTTGTAGAACTCCCCCTGGCTGAAGCAAAAGGTTCACTGAACTTGGATGTGGAAGATGAAATGGGCAAGGCAGGTCTGTGCCAACCAGGGGAGATTCTAAGTGCCAGGCTGGGAGACGGAAACTTTCCTTTGTACATATATAGAAAGCTTCTTCACATTACTCATCATATTACATAATAACTCATTGAACTCCAAATCCTTTTTGAAAGAAGCTCAGGTAAAAACAAACATTCCTCAATTGGTATTATTTTCAAGTCCGCTTCCTCCATTAGACTCAATTCAACTGGCTCTGAGCATTAGATGTTCAAAAGACACTGAACGTATGAACAAAAGCGTGACTAAGTAAGTGCACTAATGAGCAGCTCTGAGGGGTCAGGAGCAGGAGAGAGGTGGCTCAACATTGCACCGAGGTATGGAAAGGACAAGGGGAGGGATGGTGATGGATGGACTGGCAGCAGATCTGATGGTTAAGAGACTATTAGGAGACTATTGTGATCAAACAGGTGAGAGGACACCAACTAGATTAAAGACAACAGGGACAGAGAGAAAAGGGCAGAAGAGGGAGACACAGCTACAGGACCTGGCAGGCGACTGGCAATGGGGACAAAGAGAGGGAAGGTATCAAAGTCTCAGTGAAGCTCGGAGCCGGGGCAGCTGGGGGCCGGGGAGGGGGGGGTGACAGTGCCACTGGAAAGGGGGAGGTCGAATGGGAGAGTGAGGTGCCGTGCAGACAGCACTTCATTTAACCCTCACACCCCTGGGCATGTTATCACCGTGACCGCTCTGACTTCATCTCTGCGTTTTGTCCATGCTCACTCTGCTTGAGCCACACTAGCTGTTGTTTCTCAGATGGGCTGGGCTTTGCCCTGGGTCACTCTTTGCCATATACCTGCACTGCACGGTCCAGGCCCGCGCCAGCTCCACCTCCTTGCTCAAAGGTCACCATCTCAGTGAGACCTGTTAAAAACTACAGCCTGCTCTTGTCCCAGCTCCCCTCCAGAATTCCCAAAGTCCCTGGCCTACTCTCTGTTTTCTTCTTTTTATTGTACTTATTACATTCTGACATATATTATGATTTTCTTATTATGTGTATGGTTTAATGTCTGTCTTCCCTCATTAAAATGTAAATTTCATGAGGACAAGCATTGCTATTTCCCACCTGCCTTGAACAGTGGCTGGCACAAAACAGGTACTCAATGAGCAATTGTTCAATGAATTATCTCCATTTTATTTTACAGATGAGGAAACTGAGACTCAGAGTGGTTACTTCCCAAAGTAACACAATTTCCAGTCGATCTGTCCAATTCCACCTTCCACTCTGACAGGCTGTCTGGCGTTAGAAGGGCCAACTTTAAGGGGACGGGCCGTCGGGGAGGTGATGGTGAGCAGGCAGTGAGGAATGTGAGATTCGAGCCAACCGCAGCCACGCTCACAGACCAGAGTGGGCCCAGCCGGGAGCAAGCCCAGGTACTTGGGGCCTGAACTGCCTGCAGCCTCGGAAACAAGCACCCTCACCACAGCCTCGCCGAGAGGACCGATGGCTTCATTTTCCAACTGCGAATTTGAAGAATCAGGCCAGCTTCTCCAGCAAGGCAGCTCCTAATTTTTCCAGCTGTCCAAATTGTCAAATTAAAAGCTTATCTTCAAGGGAATGTACTTAACAAAGGGACATGTTCTATTTCCCTTTTTACCACCCATCCGGTGGATCTGCAATTGGTTTGCCACCTCATCCCTTCGCCTAATCCACAGAGCACGGGCTCATTTTACAGCGCAGTACATTAACGCACGGGAGCTGCTCAAAATAAACAGGGCTGGCAAAGTGTAATTATTTCCAGCAAAAGAGTTGGTGCTGCATTTTGACAGTCATCTGATATATTACCGTACTTGATGCTAAACTGTGAAACTGCAAAAATAAAAGAAAGCATTTTTTTTAAGTTTCAACAGTCCTCATTATTAAATTATAAAGCAGGTCATTATGATGAGTCAGCCCAAACCAGAAGGGTAACAATGAGAGACTGCAGGAAGCTTGACTTCTTTGTGTAACCTCCACTGTCAGTGATCCAAGGCCATTGTGAAAGTTAAATGAGATGGCACACCTAGCCCCGCACCTGGGCCCTAACAGGTCCTCAGTAAATGCCAATTTTCATCCCTAATTATTACTGTTATTGTCCCAGCAGTGGAATTTAAAAACCCCCTCAATTTGTCCATTCGGTCACGACTCCATCATCCCCACCAGGGAAAGGCAAGTGAACAGGTAATTCCCACGTAGGGTATGAGAGCTAGGGAAGAGGGAGACACAAAGGGCCATGGGGGTGCAGAGAAAGAGCCCCTCTCCCTCCGGGGGAGCAAGACTTGAACTGAGCTGGAAAGCAGGACAGGGGTCAACAGAGTGTGGAGAAAGGCGAGAAGCCTAGAAGCCAGAAAGAGCAGGTGGTTTGAGGAAATGGCAATTAAAACAGCGTGGAGTGACCAATGCAGGGGGAATCAGTGTATGTGGACCTGCAGTGGCCCCAGTCTTTGTGTTAAAGTGACAGAATGCACCGACTCCTCGGCACAATGGGAAGTGGCTGTGTGTCTCCTGTAGCCCACCCTCCTCAGTCCCAATTTCTGGAGGAAGGCGATCTCTGGCCCCTGCCATGGAGCCTCCTGTGCTTGCTCTCAAAGATGACAGGACAGATCTCTTAAAAAGAGGACTTGACGAAATCTAAGCTACCCAGTGGCAACGTGGGAACGTGCTGAATCAGCCGCACTTCAGGAAACAGCGCGTCCTTGGGAGACAGGACATATCACTTTCATACAGAAAATCGCTCCTGTTCACGAAGGACAAACTGTGAAACGTTTAAAGTTGGCCTTCAATTATTAAACGAGCCCAAATGAGCTCTGGCAGGAAGACGGATCACACGCACTCACAGAGAGGGCTCTGGCAGGCCAGCCTAAATTGTGTTGGGGTTATTCATCAAGGCCCCAGCAGCCAGGGCAAGATCGAGGGCTTGCTCAGAGATCTCGGGGTCATGTAGTACTCAGAGCTTTTGGAGAATCCTAGGAAGAGACAGTCACGTCCAGAGCAGGGTAGAGAGCACAGCGAGAACCCAACTCTCCGGAAAATGTGGTTTTCTCCCTAGGTGTGGCAGCCATGCTGGCGAAGATTGCGCTAACAGCTTTTCGATCCTTGGTTGGCATTTTCACACCGGCCAGCGACTGGCTTCCTGTGTGGTACTTAAGCATTTACTCCGTTGTCTCCCCCGGGGGTATGCTTCCGGCCCCTAAGGCCAGCAGAATGCTGAGGTGACACTCTGGGGGTCACAGCTGCCTTCAAAGCCTGCTCTCCTGTTTACTATTGCATGGCTTACAGTCTGTTTCCCTAATTATAAATGTAGATTCATGGGGTTGTTGTGAAATGAAATAACACACATTATTAAATAATAATGTGGCAAAGAAGGGACCCTTATATTTTGCTCCCTGCTCCTCTATTCCTTTTCTTTGTGTCCTAGAAAAATTAGACTGTTTTCCTGTCTGAATGCTGGGTTCTCTTTTTCTTTTACTTCAAATCAAAAGAGTTATCCTTTGGGGCCTCTGCTTGGTTTGACTGTAACTTCCCCTGGGGGGTGCCCTTACAGGAAGAAATCTCGGTAATGATTCTGACCTCGACAGTCCACCCACGTGAATATACCTCTGATCATGTTGCTCCCTCACTGACTCCCCCATGAGGTCGGCCTCTTTCCCTGCCCCTGCCACCTTCCTTTCCCTCACAGCTGCTCTCTCCCTGTCTGCGGTCCAGCCCTGCCATAGGCTCAGGGAGCACCCTCCAGGCCTCACTAGCCTCCTGGGCCTGGAGGGCACCTGGTTTGGCTACTGGATCCGGGGCCCTTGAGGAGCAGGGCCCGAGTCTCAGTGCTCTCTGTTCCACAAGCAGCACAGAATCCAGCACATGGCTGAAGCTCGCCAGGCTGGTGGGGTGAGAGGGACACTGTGCCAGAGGGCCCAATCCTGGGACATGTTCTTAGAAGTTCTGTCTTGAGGCCAAGAAAAAATTTCCTAGGATGGAAGCACTCCAGGAAGCCCAGGCAATGACAAATGAGCTGAGCACAGGCAATCTCTAAGACTCCCGGGACTCCTAGAGCCTTCCCACTCTTCCGCACGGTCCGCACTTGGAGCAGTCTGTGTGAATGGGCCCGGACGGGGCGCGGACAGTGCGGATTCCAGACGCAATGGAAGGAAGTGCTGCGGAAGGACTGATGAGGACACAGAGAGTGAGAGAGTGGAACCAAAGGTGACCGTGATGTGGGGTCCTGGTCACAGGGGAGAACAACTTAATTTAACCCAGTGCTGGGTGCTAGGGATGCAGAAGTGGGTGTGTACATGGCCCCTCCCGCCCCATCCCTGAACCCCATCACTGGACCCAGTGTCCTGGACTGACACTGTGACTGACTTGTCATCTCCTAGACCACAAGTCCCTTGAGGGAAGAACCTATGTCATAACAAAAGCTACATCAAGCATAGTGGCTAGCACAAACCCAGCTCTACTGATTACTAGCTCTGTGAGCCTGACAAGTCACTTATACTCTCTAAGCCTCTATTTCCTACTCTGTAGAGTGGAGATAATAATAATCTCTACAACCACGGGGGAGGGAATGAGACCTTACTTAGCCCAATGCCTGATGGAGAGCCAGTACTCAACAATGATTAGGTAGTAGCGGCACTATAAAGCTGACACCAAGCAAATGCTTGATGAACTGGGGATAAGAGAGAGGGATACACATTCAAACAGATGGTGACGAAATTACGTAATAAAAAATATACAAGGAATACATCTGAATTGCCATAAGAGCAGAAAGGAAAGAAAGCACCTAATTCTGCCTGACCAGATACAGGAACTTTCACCGAAGGGGTGAGTAACACTTGGATTAAAGTCGGGTCCAAGGAATGGCATGTGCAAGGGTCCACAGGCAGGACAGAGAACCTGGCGTGTTCAGGAATTGCTAGACTGGCTACAAGCAGTGGAAGGGGTATGCAAAGGGGCGGTGGTGGAACACAGGCTGAGGAGAGATCGGTAAGAGCCAGCAATTCCCCGAGAGCCCGGCCAGGGAGGCACTGGAGAGTCGCTGCAGGGCTCCGAGAGGAAAGTGAATGGCACAGGCACTCTGGTGGACACACAGAAGGTGGATAAAGGAGGCAAGGCTGGAGGTAAAGCAAGGCAGCGGTTTGGGCTCGGGGGAGGGAACAGAGGCGGGGATAGAGAGAGAGGGAAATGAAGCCAGCCCAAGGAGCCGTGTAGAGGCCGAGCCTCAGGAAAACTGCAACTGGCCCTTGGCACTCCCCAAGGCTCCATCTCATGAAGCATGGGTCTGTGAGTTAGATGAATCACCCTCTCTCCACATTTGTTGCGTTACAATTTGTGCAACTACAGAGGAGCATGAATATGGAAAATTCCAGCTAAAAGCTTTGACCGGAGTGAGCAGGCTCAGAGGTCACAGTCACCACTGACAACTGGACAAAACCACCTACAACAGGCCTGGGACCAAGGCCAGCCCTTTTCCACTCACATGCAAACCTGGCGCCCAAGTTCAGCAACAAAACCTTTTAGGTGTACTTTTTTTAATGTCATTTACAGGAATTCAAGGTCCTCCAAGTACTTCAGAGAAATGGCTCTATCACATCTCATTGGTTCCTGAAGAAAAAACAGTCATCTCTCCACCTGACATGTCTGGGTGTCAGCAAAAAAAGACGCAGTGACTCGCCAAATCTCTAGGTCCCCGAAGTCTGTCAGTCAGTCGGTCTGTCTGTCACAAACACATGCTTTTGCTCCCCTCAATTCACACACACACCTCTCTCTAACTCTCTCTCTCTCCCTCTCTGCAGTAAGAATATATACTACTGTCCCGTGAATGGAGCTGCATTGCAATGGCCTTGGTGGGGTGCACAGGAAGAGGGAAAGGAGGGTTTGGGGCCATGCATGACCATTTCTGCTAAACAAAAATGGTTGCCTTTGCTGCTTCCTACCCTGGTTTCAAACTAATTAGACAGAGCTAATGAGTAGGCAGCAATGGTGCTTGGTTCAGCTGTTCCAGACACAAGTGTTTTTTACTTATTAAAAATAAAAACACCCAAGGGCTCAATTGGGTAAAAAAATGTACACAGAGAAGCACATTTCCTTTTTTTTAATAAAAAAAGTTTTGCATTAAAAAAGATATCTGTTTAATAAGTATCAAAAATCAAATGTACAACAGCAAGTTCCCTGGCAGCATCTGTGAGCATTTTCAGAAGTGACTTCAAAGGACATTAGAGAGAGACTCAGAAGACCTGAGTTCCAGTGCCAGCTCTGCCATTTACCAGCCATGTAATCTTGGATAAAATATGTAGCTCCCAGAGCCTCAGCTTCCTCAGTATGAAATGCCTGTCTCACAGAGTCTGGGGGAAAGGATGTAATTGGAAGTGTTTTGCAAACTATAAAGCACTTTGTCAACACCTACTCAGTCAACAAATATTTACTGAGGGTCTATTATGTGCCAGGCATTGTTCCTCTTCGACTGCTACCATCATTCCCAGCGCTGCACCTCTTCAGTTAATCACGGGGTGTCAGTTGCAAACGCAGCCTAGTCTATGGTCCCAAGCCACCCACCCGTTCACCCAGCTTTTTCCCCATTGAAGCATTAGTCACTTGCCTCCATCAGGAGATACTTAATGACATCTCAGCCCTGGCAGGCCTTGGGACATGTTAGTACAAATGTGATGAGGACAAGGACCTTCCTGCTACCTTTGCTACCCCAAAGGGCCTAAATCTGAGAAGCTTCCAGAACCTTCCTCTCCATAAGCACAGAATGAGATGATGCTTACAACCAGGGCCAAAGTAGGTGAGCAGATGGTAAGCCTGCACGGCTGTGTCCTTCTGGGACCAGAGCGCTTAGCTCCTTGTCCTCACCAGGTGACTTTCACCTGCAGGCTCAGCTCCAGCCCTGACCAGTCAGTCCTGCCCTCAGTGAGGAAAGGTTTAAAGCATCTGGGGTCAGCAGCTCAGAAGCCAGCTCGGTGTGCTGCCATCCCGGCCCTGACCTTGTTCCTTGGTTTTCATCCCAAAGCATCTGCCTTATTCCAGAAACCATGCCCTGCTTCATGCCAGGGGTCCAGCAACTATAGCCCTGAACTGTTTCTTCTATCTGAATCTCCACCTAGTGAACCGTTCTACCAAGACCACAGTCCTGCCTCACGACAACTCTAAGAGATCATCTTGATGCAGAATCTACCTGGGAGCCTCCTGGAACCAGAGGTCCTAGGAACTCATCTCCACACCCCCCAGGGTGCAGCTCAGCATCTGGTGTGCTGTAGGCACACAATACGTACTGACGGAGTGCAAAGCTTACGCACTTGCCCAGATGACCATAAAGTGCCGGCTCCTGTGCCCCTTCCCACTCACAGGACCTCCTCGATGCCATGTCCTCTGGCTGCCATGCTGCTCCCACAGCTCCAGGCCCCGGGTGTGGTCTCGGGGTCAAACCTACCTACCCCATTCCCAGTATGTCCCCTTTGTCATTTAGTGCCTTCTAAGAGCCAAAGTGCTAAGCAAGTTCTGAAGTCTGGCAGTGGGCTCAGCGTCCCAAACCCACCCTTCACTCCCAGAATCTGAGAGTCTGAAGACTCAGTCTGGGCCATCTGGCTCCTTCTGGCACCCGTGTAGTAGAAAGGATTCATGATCTGTTCAACAGCCACTGCTAAACACCAAAATCCCTGAGAGGGAGGCTCTCTTCAAGATGCCAATGCCGACACAGACAATGTCTCACTACGACCTAGGAAAGGAGGGATCTGGGTAGGCCTGGACTCCAGCATATCGGATTTTGGCTTTATGATGTTGCTCTAAACCTGATAATAGGAAACCTTACTTCTACTTCTTGATTTCTATTTCTTTCCAAATCAGCAGATGGAGAGTATATATAACACCAAGGAAAAGTGATGACCTAAAATTTAGTCCTGGTCTCTTTCACCCACTGGCGGTGTGACCTCAGGCAAGTCACTCTCCTTACCTGGGTCTCTTTCTCCTTCTTTGTACAGGCACAGACTTAGCCGGGGTGATCATTTCTAAGGACCTTTCTATGCCTGACATTCAGCAACTTCCTTGCTGCTCAAAGTGTGGCTCTCAAACTGCAGCAGAAATGCAGAGTAGACCTACTAAGTCCAATCTGCAGAATCCAAATCTGCCTTTGAACAAGATCCCTAAATGACTTGCATGCACATTACAGTTTGAGAGACACTGTTCTACAGCTCCTCAGAAAGAGCCAGGCCGACCCGAAGCATGACATCTTCTGCAAGAAGCTGGAAGAAGGATGAGTCTGTCACAGGACCTGACTAAGCGTGATTAGAAGCAGCTGGCCAGTAGTAAGGGCCGGGGAGAAATGCTGCAAGATCCTTCTGAACTCAGCTGTGATCCATAAAATATCTCTCAAGTGCTCAGAGCCTTCTAAATTTGAAGTCTTTAGTTAAAACGACTTAAAAATACTAATTATGCACGGAAGTCTAACCATGAACCAGGCATTAGTGAATGCCGAGCTCCCGCTGTGCTGGCGTGCTGCCAGCAGGCACTGCGCGGAGCTCTCAGATCAGTACAGGGGTCGCCTCGAACACCACCGCCCTCCTCCCACCCCACTGATCTCCTGGCTGGCCCTGGGCTTCCCAGAACTTCAGGCCCCTTGGCGTCCCACAGTCAAGGCCACACTTAGAGGAACGCTGCCTAGAACCGCAGAGCAAGGCAGAGGTGGGTGATGGCCACAGCCTCTGAGGTCACAGAGTCAGCAACAAAAGTAGAGGAAAAGCAGAGACTAGAAGCAGCACAGTAAACAAACCGTGTCCTTGCTTCCAAATCCAGGGAGAATACAGGTTCTGGCTTGGGGACCATCCAGCTTTAAAAGTCTTATTCAGCCAGTGAGGCTCTGAGACAAGCAGAGAAATCACCCTGAGCCCTGGATCCTAGTCCCGGCCCTACACGGCTGTGCTGTGTGTTTCTGGGAAGCAGACTCTTGCCTCTCCCCCTCCCCTCCAGATGAAGAGTCACCACTTGCTTCTCTGATTTGGGATTCTACTACACGCTGTAGAATTGTTCATCTTTGTTTGCAAAGCTCCATCACCTACTATGCAAGGGCTATATCTCAACTGCCTGTTTCCTTAGTAATGCAGGGAACAGGAAGGAGGAGGGAAGGCGGAAGGACGGGGGGAGGCATTCTCCCCTCCCTAGACTTGATGACTTTGCAGGGCATCAGCAAGTTGAAAAGGAAGCCCTTTCTTGGGGCATTCTCAATGTCACAGTGCCCATTTTTCATCCTGAGCACACTGTGAAAAAATAACTGATAACCCTGGGAGCCCGGCTCCAAAACTCCTCACTGCACCTGCCAAAGGCTCCTTGTCCACCTTATAGTTTCAGGATCACACAATAACCACATACATCGTCAGGATTTCTGACCACCTGATTTCCCCTACCAACTCGGATAGAAATCTCAAGTGCATACCTGACTATAAAGCTCTCCATAAGCCATTAGCTATAGCTATGCTCAGTCTCCTAAAATCAATCTTCAAAACTTCCAAAGTTTACACAGAATCCAAAGGAGCAGGGTGACAGGACTCCTGGTTACCTCCTGATTATCCTTCTTCAGTAATCCTACCATTACTGTGGTGGGGGACACAGGCCAGATTACTCCAAGTACTTCGTAAATGGATGATGGCCTGCCCCACTCCTCTCATCGTAAGGGATGAGGGCTTGCCTTTGCGAGTCCTCACTGAGAGCTGAGCCCTGGTGGACCTCTAAGATGCACCTTCTCCTGGGATGCCTTCTCTGACCATCACCATCGCCCCACATGCCCATCCCAAGACTCCCTCCCTCATCTGACACGGCCTCCGTCCCACGCATGCCTTGTAAGCTTTGTGAGGACAGGACGGTAAAACCTGTCTCTGCATGTACGGTGGCCTACACATGGGCATCATTCAACAGATGTTTTTTTATGAGTGAATGAATGAAGGGACCGAGCAATGAAAAATGAACAAGAAGAATCAAAGATCACTGGTTTTATCAGTGTCAGTCAAGACAGCCCTTTAAACTCATTAAGAGTTAGGACTACTCCTTAGTTCAGAAGCAAGAGCAGAAAGAAAAGATCCAAGAGGTTAAAGCTGGGAAAAAATTGGGACTCAGATTGGCTTGGAGTTTTTTCTGGACCAAGGTGCACTAACAAGTAGGCTATTCTCACCTACTTCAGGTTCTGCAGTGTGTGCCTTTTACCAAAACTGTTGGGTCAGAAATTTATTCTCTAGAAACTGAATACTGTTTACATGACAGTTATTAAATGCAATGTGAAAGTACTCCGCACATATTCATTGTTTAAATGAACATCTGTTGAACCTGTCTATAGAATTCTATTTCTCTATGTCATAAGCGAAGAACCTGCAAACAGTGGAGTTACAGATGCACTCTGGGCCACCCACTTTTGTGACTATGAAAGCAGTTAAGTAAGGCAGGCTGACTTTGGTGGAATAGCCTCTATTTCTCATCCACTTACATAACTCTGCATTGTCAAAGTGCACCAATAACTGGTGCTGTCATCTCTCATGCCCCCAAGAAAAACCTCCTTTGGGGCTCTTTCTACATTTATTTTCTATCGCCAGATCCCCAGAGGAAAAAATCAAATCACTGACGCTATTTCGAACTTCATGCTCAAGGCGGCCACTTAGAGGATAATAGGGCGGCTCAGCTTTTGCTCTCTGTGAGGCAGGAAGACGCCCCACAGCTGTGAAGGGAAGGCAGGACACGTGTGAGGACAGTCAAAATAGAGTGAGGAAACCCAAAACCACAGAAAGATAAGAGGAGCAGGAGGAAAGAGCTGTTTGGAACTATGAATCACTCCGAGGTAACTTATTAGGTTATTATATAAGTAACAAAATGAGCTTTCAGAATTGCCATTCACTTCTTGTTTCATCCATTCATGCATTCATTCAGCAAACATGCACCAGGTACCCATTATATGCCCGGCACTGTGCTGGGCAGGCAGGAAGAATAAGGATTCTTGAAACTGGCAGAACATCAGTCCACAACTGCCCTCAATGTTCCTGGCACACTAGCCTTCCTTCAGGTCTTTGTAAGAGGTCCTTTCATACTTTGGCACAAGTCTCAGCTTAAATGTTCTTCCTCCAGGAGATCTTGCCCAATTTGTACCCTCCCCTGACCCTGGATTAGATTAGGCTTACCTGTTATATACCCCCACAGGATCTCCTTTACACTCAACATTACACCATCTTCCCCAATAGACAATCAACTCCACGTGGGCAGAGACTGCCTCTCCAGGGACTAGCACAGTGGCTAGAATACAGTAGGACTCCAACAGGCACTGAACGAATGAGTGACCCAGGGTTTATGGGCGAACTGCTGGCCCTGAAATGCACAGTGGGGAAGTGGCAGGGTATGGAACTCAACAGACTCACCCCTGAACCCCAGCGTCACCACTCTTTAGCTATGGCACCTTAAGAAAGTCCCATGATCTCTCTGAGCCTCAGTTTCCTCATCTGTAAAATGGGGATAATACTTAAAGATGTGGTGAAGATTAAATAATATGATGTGAGTAAAATGGTACAAAATATATTCTTAACAAATTATTACCCCTCACCCCTCACCAAATCTTCTACAGTGAAGAAATAATTGATGACAGCAAAGTACTGCCCCAACCCTATAGAAACTTACTAACTTATCAAGACAGGAACCAGGCAAAGGTTAGCAGGACAGAAATGGGGGCAGGTCAGGGCTGGGGTAGCAGCCTGGATGCCATCACTGACTCCCAGGCTTTGAACTTCAGCTTCTTCAGTCTCCCTGACCACGATGCAACCCTGGGCCTAGGTCCGAGCCTGCAGCTGGAGATCAAATGGCTGCAGCTACGGGAGAAGATGGCAGAGACTGAGCCTTTCCCTCAAGGTGGAAAAATGGCTTCGAAGCATTCAGACAAAAGTATACATCTCCTCCCCAACTATGCTGTTCAAAAGTAACTAAAGGGAACCCAAAGGTCTACAAGTTTGTTACAGTCACTGAGGAAGACCAGTGAGGAGACAGGCGGGGCAGAGGAGGTGTAGACTCACAGGACAAGGCTCAAGGTCAAACTTTGCCGCCTACCATGTGTGTGCTTGGGAGGCAAGTCTTCCCTTATCTAGGTCTCATTTCACCATCTGCAAATGGAAGGGATTAGGCTAGGATGATGTCTTAGGACCCTTAGAGCACTAAAGACACATGTCAACTGGCTCTAATCAAATGGGCAGACTCATCAATCGTGCACGCCACTCTTTGGCATTCGGCCGCACTCTCAACTACACAGCTGATGAAATAAATGGTCAGAAGAGCTAATACAGTATATTTCCTGATCCCATTTAGTCTCCTGATCCAACCCTGCACCAGTTCATTTTGCATCTGCAATTTACTAGATAATATCACAGGCACTCCCTTAAACAGCTACCATTTATCACTGGCTTGGGAATTTCAGGACTTCTTTTTTTAAGATTAATGAGAGTACTATAGAGACTAATTAATAAAATCACCAAACAAAATTTACCTCCAAAATGATTTCGTCCTTCCTTTGTTTCCATTAAAAATAGCAATACCTTTAATGAACTGCTAAGCTGTACTGATAATTAGACAACTAGTAGAGGGGAGATGGGGACAAACACATAATGCTCCTTCACAAACAAGTGACGCCACAGAGAGTACTGTGACCCCTTCATAACCCAGAGCTTTTCCTTATGGAAACAGTACTATAAATAATACTCAATATCCAGGGCCTGCCGCCTTGCAACAACATCCACCCACACCCCCAAACACAAGCCCAACTAAATCCCCTTTAATGTGTCCTAGCCACTCTGCAAAGCACTGGAGAAACATAGCGATAAAACACAATTCCTATCCTCAACATCTGACACTACAGGTCAAGTGGCCCCAGCTGTGGAGAAAAAGCGGTGGACTAGAACAAGTCTGTATGCCAGAAAATGGCCTGCAAGTTTTTAGGCCAAATAATGAACTGGAAAACGTGGCCCAACATCCACGCCACAGAAGCGCCATAATCCTGGGCCAGTGGTTTTCACAAAATGTGGTCCCAGGCCATCAGCACCAACAACTCCTGGGAACTCCTTAGAAGTCAAATTCTCAGGCTCTGCCCACACCTACTAAATCACAAACTCCTGGGGTGGGGTCAGGAGCAGCCATCACTGTTTTTAACAAGCCCCCCAGATGATCTGGTACTCACTCAAGTTTGAGAATCACAGCCTCAGAGCATTCCAACTGCTGCATATTTGCAATAAAAATGGTAGAAAACTAAACTGTCTACTAAACCTAAGAGAAAAACGAGAAAACTGGGTAAGAAAGAGGTTTAAATGGTCTTAAATGCTGATATTTTGGAAAAGCAGGTTTACTGGAAGAGGAAGGAGACAAAAATGCTGGTTTTGAAGCAGAAGGAAAGTCTGCACAGGCTGCGGAGCCTCTGAAGCTCAAGGCCCCAGGCCGTTCCTGGGTGGCACTGCATTTCCAAATATAGGCCTTCTCTGTCCCTTCAGCTGAGAGCTCGTCACTTCAGAGGGTGTTCCCACACATTCAGTAGCAGGGCTCTCAGCCTCAGCAACGACAATTAAGGTCACTTAAAAAAAAATTTTTTTTTACTCATAAATAGAAGGAGGATGGAAAGCAAAAAAAGGAAGGAGCAGTAAGTGTTGTGAGGTCACTGAATATGAAAATGAGAGGAGAATTAAAAGTGAGAGGAAGAAATATGTGAGTACATATGAGGCTGAGATTTCTTAAAGTAGGATTTGCCAAGCTGAATAACGAAGCTAAGAGGAGGAGGAGAGGATAACCCCAGAGGGAGAAGAGAAGTAGTGAAGGAATATTAAGATGGTCCGTGGCCTCTGCCACCAGGTGGCGAAGTTACCCCAGCACAGCTTAGTCACTGTCCCAAAGCTTTTGGGTTGACTTGTCCTTTCCTGTTGCCTGATTGTTCTGGGGTGGGGATGAAGACACACAGCAATTTCAAGTTGGGTGGCCAGGGCCAGGGAGAGCATACTGAGCAATGGATGGTTTTTATGCTTGTTAATTCAGTCAGTGACCTTAATTAAGGACTATCGTCATATTTCACTTCGTGGAACAACCATGTGATAAAAAGTGCCCTTCATGATAAAGGCTATGCTGAATTATACATTAATATTTTACTGCAACTAAGTTTTCAAGATAATTCATCTGGTTTTAAAATACCTATTTTCCTGGAATAAAACTCAGTATCAAGTTAGATCTAATGTTTTGGTCCAAATGCAACTTTCCTCCAGCACACCACAAAAATGTTAAATACTGAGGAAGACAGTAATAATGAAAAGTCAGCTGTGCTGTAACAGCAAATTTCCTGAAGAGATGATGTGGGGTTCTACAGGTCACAAAGGAAAAGACACACATGGTTAATCATAAATCCATCTAAAGATAGTTCACTTCTATCATTTCTCATTTTAAATGGAAGCTTAAACAATTCTCTGGGCTAGAAAGGTTGTAAATTTAATAATGTCGTTCCCATCCACTACTGGTTGCCATTGATTTTCTCTCATTTTAATCTGTATTGATTGATCAATGTCATCTCATGACATTCAAATGGCGAACTGAGGAAGAAAATGATCTGCACTGAGTCGGCCCCTACTAGGAACGGCACTAAGCTGGTAATCAAGAGACCGGGGTTCCAGTTCTTGCTCAGGCACACTAGCTGTCACCCTGGGGAAGTTCCTTCATCCCTCTAGGCCTCCAGTTCCTCACACATGGAATGAGGCAATAATCTTTACCATAATTCACCAAATTATTACAATGTACAGATAAGAATATAAGAAGTTATTATGATATAGTATCTAGATTTCCCCAAATTCAGGTCAAACAATTAAACAACACCTCAATGAAAGAACAAACTACTTTTAAGAACTTCTAACATTAGGCAAAGAAAAATATGTTGCTTTAAGGATCACAGATATCAAGGTGGGCAGGGAGAAAAACTGGAAAATAGTTCTCTGCATTGTTAGATCCTTAAATTTTGTTATAATCAAAATAAGTGTCTTTGGAAATTTTGAGTCTGAATACACCCAAATGATGCTAGAGTTACCATAGCAACAGACAGCACCATTCAGTTGGAGCAATCAATAACAGCCATCAATTATAATACGGATATAAAATAATAACAACAATAAGAAAATAATACAAATAAATAGTACAATAATAAAAATAATAATACAAGAATAAACCCTGTTTCACATACAACTGTGAACCTACTTTTTACCAACCCCTGTGCAATATAGCTTTGGGTTGGGAAATGATTGCTTAAGATGGTGGCAAAAATTCTAACTATGAAGGAAAGACTGTTATATTTGACAGCAAAATTTAAAAATTTTTGTTTATTGAAAACTGCCATAATGTAAAAACATCTATAAAGTGAAAGAATGTATTTGCAACACATGTTCTTGACAAGAGTTACTATCTAGAATATAAAATAATTCTTCTCAAAAACTCAATAGAAAAATCAACAAGAGATAAACTGATACATCACAGAAGAAGAACCCGAAATGGTCTAAGAGTATGAAAATGAGCATCCTCACTAGCAATCAAACAATTGCAAATAAAAAACCACCACAATGAAATACTATTTCATACCCATCAGTTAGTTAAATTAAAACATCTGAAAATATCACATTTTGTAAATATCTTACACCTGAACACCCAGCAATTCCACTCCTAGACACAGACCCTGAAGAAATGCTTTGTGTGCGCATCACACCTTGTATGGACTTCACAGCAGCAACACCTGTATTCATGAAGACGAGGAATAACCCATATATCTATGAATTGGAGAAATGGCAAATAAACTCTGGTGTAATTATACAGTGGAATACTAGAGCACAGAGATTCTATATCCCCGTGACAGGTACGTTCCCTTGGTTACTATATCCCTGTGACATGGGTCTGTGTCCCATGTGACCCTTGTTCCTGAGTGTGTCTAACAACCCCAACCCCAGCCCCCAAGGCCTGTATCTGATGCCATGCTCCCTTGGTCCACCATGACAGTAGCTTCCCTTTCCGGCTTTGCCTGCTCATTCTTGACATGTAGTCTTAACTATGATTTATCTTTCAGGTAATGACAGCTGGAGATTTAACCTACTTTTGCCCATCCCTATATTCTCCAATATTGTTCTCATAGACTTAAATGATTTAAACTTTCATCTTAATTTTTGTCATATTTTAGAAATGAATCCAATTATGTATGTTTAATGTAAAAAATAGCAGCTTTCAACAAGTGGCTCTGCTTCTCTTGCCACATGCAATTTCCCACTAAAGGCGGCGCCTATATGCTTATACTTCTCTGGAACAGACAGTTTCAAAATGCTCGTGGAATTAACAAGATTTGAGTGATTTTTAGAATAAAAGGAATAATAAAAAATACTAGGATTTTTTCTTAAGTGTTGAGATCCGTGAATGAAAAGTATTGTCTGGGTATGTAAAGCACTGCTATTATCCAGGAAGGAATAATAATCTAATGAGTCTATAGACAATTTACTCTGAATGTTTCTCTAGCTGCTATATTACAACAGGTAACATAATACATGATAAATATGTACTCACTAAAACAAGAGTTTTCCATCTCTCTATTAGTGGATACCCAAATTCAAACAAGCCAAACCATCCCTCAAACAATTCAGATCACAGAGGTAGACAAATATTAGCTTAGCTTGCCTCCCAGCTGGTAGCCCAGACAGATTTAATCCAGTCACTGATGCAGGAGAAAAGAAACTGCCTTTGTCATTTACCTTTAATTCACTGTCCTGTTGAACCCGCTTACCTACCAGCTCTCCTCCAGGTAAAACCCACAGCTTAGATATTAGTTCTGCTATTAACTAACAATGGCTCACTTCAATATGAGGGGGCCAGTGATGGGGCCATGGTTGGGGCAATCTTAATGTAAGAACTTCATCAAGACCCTCCATCCTCTGGCCATTCCAAAACAAGCAGATCCCTAAGCCTCAAGCTACAGGACATCCATTGCCATTAAAGAAAAAGGACCTAGAGACAAAGATCATTGGGTAATCTCAACCAAAGTGTTTCCAATAAAATCACATAACCAAATAATTTTATCTGATTTTATTTTTATAAAAAATAAATTATTCCCTGGCTGGTGTAGCTCAGTGGATTGAGCGCAGGCTGCAAACCAGTGTCACAGGTTCGATTCCCAGTCAGGGTACATGCCTGGGTTGCAGGCCATAACCCCCAGCAACCGCACATTGATGTTTCTCTCTCTCTCTCTCTATCTCCCTCCCTTCCCTCTCTAAAAAATAAATAAATAAAATCTTTTAAAAAAACAAAATAAATTATTTGTTCAAAGAAAACTTTATCTATAACTCTACCACCTAACGCCACGCTTTTTTTCCATGATTCAACATTCCCTGTAAATCCACAGCTGAGCACAAACTGAAGTTTACTGAGATATGAACCAGTTTCCATCTCTCACTCCGTTTAAAGAGAGGGTTCTCAAACGGTGTCCCGTGGAACCCTAGCACTCCTTGGATGCGCCTCAGAGGCCGTCACAAAGAGAGGGCCCGCCAGCGGGCAGCCAGGCTCCAAGGCATCAGTCTCCCCGCCCTCACTCCCCTGTCTCTGGTTCAATCCAATCAGAACATTGCCATGTTTATCCATTTTGCGTTTTGAGATTCTGCACAAAATTTTATTTGAAAATGAAACAAAACTAGTTCTATTACTATGAGGCATTTAAAAATTTTAAATGTAGAGAATCATGAAATTTTAGAGCTAAAAAGAACCTTAGAGATCCAGTGCTTTTATTTCACAGAGGCTGACAGGAGACCGAAAGAAAAGAAAGGCTTGCGCATGCTCGTACAGGCAATCATGAACTCGACCTGGATCCCAGGCCTCCATCCCCAACTCGAGGATACTAGTCTTAATTCGGGAACTATTCTTTTCCTTTCAATGAATATTTATCAAATGCTACTATGTGCCAGGCACTGCTTTAACCACAGAGAAGTTAAAAGGGCCAACAAAACCCTGCCGTCATGGCACTTACGGCTTAGTAGAGAGGAAAGATAATAAACACAACAAATGAGTCGAATAGATAGGATATCAGAAGGTAATAAAGCAAAGAAGGGAGTGGGGACAGCAGGTTGATGGGGTGGAGGTTACAACTGGTGCATTTCCTCAAAGATCATCACCATCGGGTATTTATATACTTAATAAAAATATATGCATATGTGCTGTAACTCATTAACTCAGGCTCACTAATTCAGAAGGGGAAATAATCTAATGGCAAGTCTGTGTGGTTTTTTAATGGCATACAAAGCAAATAAGCGTAATACAACAAACAAGGTTTTTAAACCTTTGGTAAAAATGTTAACCAGCACTTTAGAAGCACAGAGGAGCAAGATATTCATCATCGCACTTGGCTCTAGAGGCAGCCAAGAATGTGAGGGGGAAAAGTTAGAAGCGGAGAGATCTGGCGGCCAGGCTCCTCCTGCTGTGGGACATGGGATAGGGTGACTAAGTTCTGAGCCTCAGTTTCCTTATCTGTAAAAGAAGGGGTCCAGAAAAATACTCTCTGAAGTTCCTCGCTATCATTCAAGTATCAGGAAGGGCCCCAGACTCTTCCACCTCCTGTGGCCTCTTTGCTCAGGATCACAGGAGGCTTTAGTTATTAAACTGTTAGTGACCAAAACACAAGGAGATGAGGAAGTCCATGCTTGAAACTCAGGAGTAATTGACAGTGGGCAAACAGGAAAAGACAGGACCTGCTGGGAATGAGGGACTGAGGAGACAGAAGAACCCCAGCTTTCTCAGGATGGGTGAGAACCAAGTTTTTACGAAGTGAAGAAATAGTGTCTCAGCACTAAGTAGATGCACAAGCAAAGCTGTAAACACTCACACTGCTCACCACAGGAGATAGGCAGGGATGTTCATGGTATCTGAGGAAGCCAAACTGATAGAATGAAAGAGAGTTAGGGAAGAGAATCCATTTCTGCCTTGGTGTCTTGGTCCTCCTTAGCTTGGCTGTAGCCTTGCTCGCATCAGACAGTGAACTGCGTGGGGCAAAGCATAACAAATGTGATAAACTCTGAATGAGTGAGTGCTACCTTCTGGATGCCCTCTTTATTTCATTTCATTTTATTTTATTTGTTTGTTTGTTTGCTTTGAGAGAGAGGGAAAGGGAGGGAGAAAGGGAGAGAAACATCGATGTGAGAGAGAGAAACACAGATCAGTTGCCTCTTACAGGCTCCACCTGGGGACAGAACCCGCAACCCAGGCATGTGCCCTGACCAGGAATCCAACTGGTGACCTTTCACTTCACGGGATAACACCCGGCCAACTGAGCCACACCAGTAGGGCCTGGCACCCTCTCTAGATAGTGACTCAATTACCTGGGGAAGGGGCAGAAATCTGGTGATGTGCTGTGTTTTTCTTACCATACGATATTTTCATATTCTCGAAAAAAAAATGAACAAAAGAGTAGAAGGTGGGGCAGGGACAGGAGGAAGAGAGAGTGGCAGGACAAGGAGAAAGAGAATGGAAGATTAGGGCAGAGGAAAGAAGTTACAGTAGAAAAGCATCCTTTTATAGTAAACAAGTTAGATGACAAGCTGGAGACAAGAATTTTTTCTAACTTAGAAGGGAAGGTGGACTTCATTATTCTGATTTCTCTCTCACCACCTGTCTCCACCTCCCTCCCTAGCCCTCTGGCCTTCAAGGTAATGAAATATTAAGGTAGACCACGCAAGGGCACTTAAGTGTGGGCGTTAAAACCCACCTCTCCTCAGCCCCACCCCTTGTGCTAGAACTCTCTGAACTGCCCTGAGCCTTCCCAGGTGGGAGGGCTGCTAACAACGGTGAATTAATTTGGGCATTTCACTGCGGAGACGTTAAGGTGCCACCTCGCTGCATGAACAGATTGTGCCGCTGGCTTCTGCTGGATCTTCGGGTGTCCCCAGACATCAGAGACAGTGTGACTGTCCAGACAGTCTGGGGCAGGGACGGGAAAGTCGATGAGCCAGCAGGCAGCAGAGACACGAGGGGTATCCCAAAAGTGCAAACACACAGAAAAGGCCAGCCTCTGGGTCCGATTCAGAGCTGAGTGGAGCCCTGCTCATCTGGCAGCAGATGGCGATTCTAGTCTAGACTTGGTCATTCCCCTTGAGAACTCTCTTTGGTAAGAGTGTCGTCAGTCCCTTTCTCGATTTGTAGTTAATGCTCAGACATCGTGGGGACATGCAACCAAGAACAATGCCGAAAAGAGTCTCAGTAATATTTGAAAGGGAGAAGGAATACAGTTATTTGCTTGTTTGTTTGGGGGGTTTTTGTTTTGTTTTGTTTTTATCCTCATCCGGGGACATTTTTTCATTGCTTTTAGAGAGAGAGGAAAGGAAAGACAGAAAGAGAGAAACACGGATTGGTTGCCTCCCACACATTCCCCAAACAGGAATCAAACCCACAACCTGGGTACGCGCCCTGACTGGGGATCAAACCCTCAACCTTTTGTTTCATAGGATGATGCTCCAACCAACTGAGCCACACCAGCCAGGGCTGTTCATTTTATTTTTAATTAAAGGTGTTCTTGCAGAGGAAAGAGCACCAGAAAAACCTCTCTAATGACACAGTCAGTGCACTCTCCAGCCTGGCTGCTCCTTTCCTCTTCCAGTCTAGCAAAGAGGAAGAAAGCTGAGGGGGGCTAGAAAAACCAATTGAATCTGATCTAGTAGGTTCCACATGAAAGCTGGAAGGGCACTTTTCAGACCAAAATGAAACCCAAGCCACCTGCACCCTCAGCACAGCTCTCCTCAAGAACAATGTACTAATGTCCAAAAATGCTAAAAAGGCCACCTGGGATAGAGGCAAGGACAGCGTCCTGGCAGTGGGGACATGTGGGTGGCAGGCCCAGCTCTGTCAGGGACCTGCTGTGCAGCCCTGGGCCTGGTGCTCAGCCTCTGGGGTTCTGGCAACCCCATCTGTAAAATGGAGATTACCACTACTAGTTTTACTTTACCTGTTAGAATTCATACACAGGGAATCATGCAGTGTGTACTCCTTTACTCCTGTGTGTACTCCTTTACTCCTCTTTCATTCGGAATAGCGTGAGATTTCATCTGTGTTGTTGGATGCATCCCCTTCACTCCTTTGGAATCATGTGAACATACCACAGTTTTTTTTATCCATTCTCCATAAAGGGATACTCAGGCTGTTCCCTGCTTGGGGCCTCTATGAACACAGATTATGAATACAGATTCTACTTTCTATCTTTATGAATTTGGCTATTCTAGGTACCTCATATAGGTGGAATCATACAGTACTTGTCTTTTCTGTGACTGACTTTTTTCACTCAGCATAACATCCTCAAGGTTCATCCATACTGTGGCATGTGTCAGAATTTCCTTCCTTCTTGAGGCTGAACAATACTCCACTCCACTGTATGTGCGCACCACATTTTGCCTATCCACTCATCTAATGCACGCTGGGCTGCTTCCACCTTTTTGGCTAATGTGAATAATGCTGCTGTGGACACCCTTCAAAATCCTGCTTTCAATGCTTTGACTCCATATCCAAAAGTGGAACTGGTGAATCATATGATAATTCTATTTTTAATATTTTAAGGAATCACCATACTGTTTTCCATAGTGGCTGCACCATTTCACATTTCCGCCAACAATGCACAACAGTTCCAATTTCTCCACATGCTGGCCAACAGGTTTTTGGTTGTTACATATATGTATGTGCATGAATGTGTATGCACACACAGAATATGTATATACACACATATATAGGTGCCATCTTAATGTGTGTAAAGTATAGACTCATTTTTTTATTTGCATTTTCCTAATAAGTGATGTTGAGCACCTTTTCATAAGCTTATTGACCATCTGTATATCATCTTTGGAGAAATGTCTACTCAAGTCCTGTACCTATTTTTAAAATTAAGTTATTTGTATTTTT
This sequence comes from Phyllostomus discolor, assembly GCF_004126475.2. NCBI lineage: Eukaryota > Metazoa > Chordata > Mammalia > Chiroptera > Phyllostomidae > Phyllostomus > Phyllostomus discolor. The sequence continues at coordinate 135,641,164 of NC_040908.2, forward strand.
GTTATTGACACACTGTAGTTTTATAGCAAATCTTGAAGTCAGGTAAAGTGAATCCTCCAACTTTATTCTCCTTCAAGATTTCTTTAAATATACGAGGTCCTTCATGTTTGCATGTAAACGTTAGCATGATTGTCAATTTCTACCCCCAAGCCTCTTGGGATTTTGACTGGGATTACTTCAAACCTACGGATCAGTTTAGGGAGAACAAACAACAGCGTGAGTCTTCCAGTGCATGCGTGTGACATACCCTTCCATTTACTCAAGTCTTTAACTTCTCACAGCACTATTTTGTCATTTGTATGCATAGATCTTGCACATTTTTTGTTAAGTTTATACCTAAACAGTTTTGGCTTTTTGATGTAATTGAAAAAGAAACTGCTTTTTAAAGACATCACAATTCTTTGCTGCTGCTATGTAAAAAATATAATTGATTTCTGAATATATAATTTGTACCCTGCAAAATTCACTTCTTGGTTGTAATAGTTGTTTTATAGGTTCCTTAGGATTTTCTTTGTCAATGATCATGTTATCTATGAATCACAATAGATCTACTTATTCCTTTCTGATTTGGAAGACTTCTATTGCTTTTTCTTACTTTATGGCACTGGCTACAACCTCCATCCAATTTAATGGTGAGAGAGGACATACTTGCTTTATTTTGATCTTAGGAGGAACACCATTTTTCACCATTGAGTATAACATTTGCCCTTTATGGATGCCCTTTCTCAGACTGCAGAAGTTCCCTTTTATTTCTAATCTGCCAAGAGTTTTTAATCACAAATGAGTGTTAAATTTTTTTCAGCTTTGAGATATTGTTGACAAATTAAAAAATGTACATAAGATATACAATATAATTAAATATACATTGTAAAGTGATTACCATAATCAGCTAATTAACACATCCATCACCTCACATAGTTACTATTTGTGTGCATGTGTGTAGTAAGAACACTTAAGATCACAAATTTCAAGTACAAAAAATTATTAACTGCAGTAACCATACTGCACATCATCTCATGTAACAGAATCTTTGTACCCTCAGACCAACATCTCCCCATTTCTTCCCAATCCCAGTCACTGGCAGCCACCGTCCTTCTCTGATTTTATGAGTTTAATTATTTTAGATTCCACATATAAGTGAACTCATGCAGTGTTTGTCTTTTCGTGTCTGGCTTATTTCATTTAGCATGATGTCCTCCAGGTTTTATCCATGTTGTCACAATTAGCAAGACTTCCTTCTTTTTTAAGACTGAATGTGTATATCGTATTTTCTTATGCATTCACCCATCAGTGGACATTTAGGTTGTTTCCATATCTTGGCTACTATGCATATTGCTGCAATGAACATGGGAGTGCAGACATCTCTAAAAGATACCAATTTCATTTCCTGTGGGTGTATACCCAGAAGTGGGATTGCAGGATCATATGGTAGTTCTATTTTTAATTTCTCAGGAACCTCCATTTTGTTTTCCATAATGTCTGTACCAACTCACATTCCCATCAACAGTGCACACGGGCCTTTTCCTCCGCACCCTTGTCAATGCTTGTGACGGCTTTGGCTCTTGGGTGACAGCCAGCCTAACAGGCTTGAGGTGAGAGCTCACTGCAGCTCTGTCAATGCTTTCCCCACATCTGTAGAAATGACCACGTGGTTTTCCTCTTTATTTTGTTAATATAGTGAATTACATTCATTGTTTTTCCAATGTTAAAGCAAGCTTTGATTCCTAGGATAACACAGTTTGATTATGACATTATTGGCAGATTTGATTTGGTAATATTTTGTTAAAAACTTTTGTGTTTATGTTTGTGAGGGATACTAGTTTATCATTTTTGTTTGTTTGTAAATCTTTGTGGGATTTTGGTGTAAGAACTATGCTGACTTCATAAAATGAGTTGGAAAGTGTCCTCTCCTATATTTTCTGAAAGATTTTATATAAAAAATGTGCTTTATCTCCCTTAAATATTTCATAAAATTTATCAGTTACACTATCTTAGCCTAGAGGGGTCTTTGTAAAAAAAATTATTAGTAAATTGATTTTTTAATAGATATATTGATATCGGGATTTTTTTACTTCATCTTGTGTCAGTTTTGGTAAACGGTCTTTTTTCAGAAAATTCATTTATTTTAGCTAAGTTGATTAATTTATTGGCACAAAGTTGTTTTCCATCTTTCCTTAGTGCCCTTGGATGTCTGTAGACACTGTAGTGACACACCTGCTCTCAGTCCTGATACTGGTGCCTCGTGATTTCTTTTCTTCTTCTTGATTCGTCCAGCTGGGCTTTATCCATTTTATTGATGTTTCCAAATAATTGCTTTTGGCTTTATCATTTCTGTCTACTTTTTTCTGTTTTCTATTTCATTAATTTCTGCTCTTACCTTTATTTCCTTCTTTCTACTTATTGTGGGTTTACTTTTCATTTTCCAGCTTCTAACGGTAGAACCTTCAGTCACTGAATCCAGTCCTTTCTTCTTTTTTAATATATGTACTTAAAGATACAAGTTTCCCTCACAGCACTGCTTTAGCTGCACCCCACAAATGTTGATGTCCTATTTTCATTATTGTTCAGGATGAGGTTTTTAAAAATCGTATTTAAAAATTTTTGTTCATATGTGTATTAATTTTAGAGAGAGAGGAGAGAGGAAGGGGCAGGGAGAAGAAAGAGAAAGAGAGTAGGGAGGTAGGGAGAGAGAGAGAGACATTGATGTGAGAGAGAAACATCAACTCATTGCCTCCCATACACACCCAGACTGGGTGGGGATCAAACCCACAAGCCTTGGTATTTGCCCTGACTAGTAATCAAACCACCAAATTTTGATGTATGGGATGATGCTCCAAACAACAGAGCCACACCAGCCAGGGCAAAAAAAAATCTTATTTTGAAATAAATTCAAAGTTAGAGAAAAGTTGCAAAGACTACACAAAGAGCTCCTGTTTACCCTTCACTCGTATTCCTCAAATGTTAACAGTTAACCATCTTTTCTCTATATTCCCTTCCCTCTCTTTCTCCATTTTTTCCTAATCTATTTCTGAGCAAGTTGCCAAACAGATGCCACTGCAAAATGTCAGTGCGTTTGCCACCCTGACAACACTCTCTACATAACACAGTTTGACCATCAAAACCAAAAAACTAACACTGTAACTACCCACAAAACTTCAGACCTCGTTTAGGTTTCATCGGTTGCTCCAGCCACGCCCATTATGATGAAAGGGCCCGGCTCACAACTGCACCCCTCACTGAGTCGCCACATCTCTTTAGGGTCACTCAGTCTGGAACAGTTCCTCAGTCTCCCCTTGGCTGTGGGGACCTTGACACCTTGTGAAGACAGGGCCTGCTTTCAGTCACTCTCCAATTCCTTCAGAGAGATGTTTCTTTCACATTTTGTCTAAGTTTACAGTCGTTTTCTGTGGAATGGTTGGTCCCAAAGAACTACTCCACCATTGCCAGAAATCAAGATGGGACTTGACTGTCTTCTGACCACGGGCCCTGCGTGAAAACCCTGCCTCTCTGTTTGGCGAGCATGGCAGTTCTCCGTGGGAACAGCTCCGCTGCGCAGTCCCATCACATTCAGACCACCTTTCCAAATATCTGCATTCCTACCATTATAATTAAGGTAATGCCTATGTAGAGTTAAAAAAAGCAAATAGTACAGAAAGGGATCATTGAGAAGAGAAAGTCGCCCACCTAACATTAAAAAAAGAATTATCTCTAGTGAGCAGGGTCTCTCTATGCTATGATTGGCACGCCAGTGATGGGAAAACTAAAGAAAACTCTGGCCAGAAATCAGAAGACCTAAGTGTCCAGTCCTGGTTCTGCACCAAAAAAATTATTCATGCAGAACGTATTTACTCAGCTCCTAGTAGTATATTTAACTCCTCTGTGCCTCAGTTTCCTTACCTGAGGGATGATGCAACAATGCATGTTTGGGTATGTTGAAAGTTGAAAGCATAATACAAATGTAAGAACATGTCAAATATCAGACCTCCGTGAAAATCAATATGGAAATCAGAAGTTAGGATATAGAAGACAAAGATGAGATGGGAATGGAAAAGTCCATACTCTGTTTGGTTTTATATTTTCATACTATCTATACTGCCCTGTCTAATACAGTAGCTACTAGCCACATGTGGCTGTTTATATTTAAGTTAACTAAAATAAAATTTAAAATTTAATCCCTCTATCACATTAGCCACGTTCCAAGTGCTCTGTAGCCACCTGGGGTTATCAGCTATTATACTGGACCACACAGACCATTTCCATCATCACAGAAAGTTCAACTGGACAACACTGAGTTGTACTTTTCTACACTATGGATAGTCTTAATTGCCTGTATTAATGGTGTTGCTATGGAATTAATATATAGCAGCTGGCCTGCCACTATAAAACAAAAAATAGAAGATCTCAAATCTAAAAGGAAACCAGCCTCCAGATAGGTAAACATTCTATCCAAACCAGGATGGGACGAGCCTTAGGGTTCTGGAGAAGCCTTTGGAACTGCTTCTCATCGCGTGGATAAGGAGGCCGAAGTCGAAGGAAGCAGAGTCTCTGGCCCCAGGTCCCACAGAGATTTAACCCTGGTGTTTCACAGCATAGGCTGTACAGTAGGACCTGGGCTTTAGGCACAACTCTGTCGCTTACTAGCCATGTGGCCTTGGAAAAGTGACCACTCCTGAGCCTCGCTCACCTCATCTGAAAACAGGAATAATAACCCAAACCCTGCTGGGTTGTCATGAGGATTAAAGAAATGTCTAGAAAGTGCTTAGTAGAGAACCAGGCACCCCACAAGGACAGCTACCTGCTGTCATTACTAGCTAATACATTGCTCTTTCCACTGCATGACAAACTCTGAGCAGCGAGGCTGCAGCCACCAGATGCATCATCATCATGGAGTGAAGGAAGGAACAGGGAGTTGATGCAGCTTGGCAAAACGTGCCGGGGGAGCAGAATGATGAATGCATTGCACAGCAGTAACTACGGAACTGCTCCCACAAGTCCCCATGCAGTAGCAGAAATTTTACCTTGAGGGGTACAAAGGGAAAGGTACCATTTGCGTGCCTCTGTGCTCTTGCCCTTAAATTGGCGTCTGAGGAACGGAGCACTGCAGACTGTGAGAGATGCTTTTATTCCTACGGCCCTCATGCTGAGACACTGGAGGAGTCAGCATTCTGTTTTGCTCTTCTCCCTCCAAACCCATGTACCACGATGTGTTAGCCACCACCACAGCCATCCCACGGCAGACCTCTCCAAGCCCGCTTCAGAGTGGGTGGAGCTCAGCACCCCCCCACCTCAGCTTTTACAAGTGCCTGCTATGTGACCTAGCCGCTCGCTCCCTGTCCAACAGGATATAAGATTTTTTTGAAATCCTAAAGTACAGTGCCCACTCTGCAACACCATATGCTCTCCCCTGGAAGACCACCACACACGAGATGATCAGATGTTAGAGTCAAATCACACAGTAACTCGTGGCTCAGGCTCTCAGTGAGGAGAGGTTTCCATTCAATTCCGTAAGAAATTCTAACCTCTTGCTTTCTGAAAGGCGCTGTGCCATGTACTAGAGACACACCTGCAACCGAGATGAAGTACCTATCCTCAAGTAGCTTGTGCCTGAAATGGCAGCTAGAGTTGTTCAAAAAAGATTCAGCTGGGCAAATCTAACCTGAGCCTTGTAAAGTGGTATGAGTCAGGTGTGCAGGTAAGAGGGCTGGGGTTGAGATGCTCAGAAACTCATCCTCGCCGCTGCCGTGTCAGCCTGTGTCCCCTAGTCTACCACGCTGCCACTGTGTGAGCTCTGCTGTTTCCCAGCTGTGTCCTCACACAAGTGAACTTCCCTGAGTCTGGTTTCCCAACCTACAGAATGGTGGTACAAGAGTACACAGATGCACAGGGATGCAGTAAGAATCGAAAGCGATGTCTATACAGTGCTTAGCGCAATACATGGTGCACGGTCAGCGTTCAATAAATAGAAGCTATCATTATTATTTCTAAAAAAATCCTACTGTTTCCAACCAAGTCCTTAATGGCCAACCACAGCTCAAACCTAAGCCTGCCACTGCCCACCCCCCGTCCCCACCACCACGTTTATTGCCTCAGAAGGAACCATAGAGATCCGTTAGAAGCCTAAAGAGGCTTGATCTTCTTAACCACCAAAATCCAGTCTCCTCGGTCTTCAAATTTCATCTCCTCTAAGAAGATCTCCCAAAAGACTCCAGAGATCTGGCCAACAATGCTCCTCCTGCCACTGCTTCTAGATCTCTCCGTTCCCAAGTGCTGAGGTCTCACCTGTAGATGTGTGCTATCACTCACATCCCTTTCAGAAAGCTGAAGGACTCCGTGTCCTCCCTGTTGTCACATTCCAAGTCCACAGCTTGAATGCATTCTGGGTATTTGGTAAGTACTAATGGGTAAAGAGGAACACAAAGATCATAAAAATGATTCATACCAAACTCCAGCTCCACAATAGCTGACGATGATTTCCAAAGAGCTACAAGACCGGGACACCCATAGAAAGTTGGCTATGACAAAGAAATCTCCTGACATAACTTACATTTGTTTATGGCCTCATGGTTTACAAAGTGCTTTCACATCCATAACATCAATTTGACAACCACTTGGAGAGGAAGGCCTAATAAGTATTATTATTATATATGACAGATGCAAAATCTGAGGCTTCAAAAAGTACTGCAGTTTGTCCAAGAATCAAAGCCATGATGTAAAAGTCTTTTGATTCTTCCAAGTCCTTCTCCTATCTGCTGCTCTTTCATATAGACTCTACATTCAAATAATGTGTATGCTCCAGGCTATTAATAAAAAAATCTTACCCAGAAGGGACCACATGGAAATAAAACCACAGAGAAGATACTGGAGAATGACTAAGTTATCTTTCTGGACAGAGGAACTTTCCTCCCTCAGCTCTGGGACTGCTGGCTACAGTGGCCCATGCACCTCATTCAGCAGCCACGAGCAACCATCCCCAGCCAGCTGGGTCTTCTGAAGTGGCACGTGGGAAGGTCTTCGTGGGAGCTCCACGCAGCCTCCCACCACCTGTTAGAGGGCTCCCACCACGCTCGCTGCTTTCCTCCCCCTGCACTTCTGGCCCCTCTGAAAAGCCAGATGCTTCACAACTGAGTGTCGTGGCAGCTGCCCTTTTTGCAAAGACATCTCTGATCCCTTCCATTTCTGCTACCCAGAGCCAGCCTCCCCCAGCCTTGGATGATATCAGGCACCCAGTAAAAAGTGCTCCCTTCCAAACACCAGCCTGCAGTGTCCCCACAGAGAGAACCACTGCACCACAGAAGGGAATGATGTCATCGTACAACACTAACTTCTCCTAGTCATAATTTGGTGGTCCCTCCACCAACCAGCCTGGGGTCTTGGTGTTCTAAAGGCTGCACCCCGACAAAATGGGCCAGTTTTGCTTGCTTAGGGGTGACAACAGCAATGCTTCCTCTTTATCTGCTTCGAGGGGTACCTACCAGGCAAGGCCGTAGCAGCTCAGAACACTGCAGGCCAGAAAAAGGCTGGAACTGGAGAGGACTGACCTCTGGGGGAGAGGGGTAACGAGAGGGCTGGCTCCTAAGGCAGCCCTCTACTACAAAGTGCCAAAGGGGCCTGGTCTGACTCGGGCCAGCGCCAATATCACAGCGGGCCTCTGAGCAGGATGCTCTGAGCAGCAACAACCCTCAGAATCAGCAGGTGTGTTCTACAGGGAAATTAGCCATTCAGAATAAGGTCCAAACAGTGGCCACAGGTCCAGGACACAGAGTCCAGGCCCCAGGAACTGACACTGGCAAAATCCACTCTCTGTTCAGGGTAGGGTTTTTGGGCAAGGAGGACTGGCAGAGCAGTCCCACTGTCTGGATGGGACCCACGTGGGAGGGAAAAGATGTTTAAGAAAGGCAAAAGGAAAGCCAGGATTCGTCACAGCCAAGGAGCCAGGCCTCCAGCGGCCCAACAGAGAGTCCAGATCTGGACTCTCAAGAGGCTCGGAGACAAGACCAGAGGGAAGGTGGAAAAGGGCTTCAGGGATAGCGGCTCAACAGAGCCAAGGAAGGTGGGTAATGGCACCAAGCCAAAAAAAAATACAACACAGAGGGAAAAAAAACAGGCAGGTGTGTCAGGCGGAATGGTAGGAACACTGAGATGAATATAAGACATCATCCTCGTTATCCACTGGGGGATGGGCAGTAGTTGTCCATGGAGCCAAGGGCAAAGAAGCAGAAGAACCAGCATGTACAAAGGCCCAGAAGTGTCAAACAACATGATGATTTCGATGGCTTCATGTGGATGAGCTGCACAATGCCAAAGAGAGACTGGTACGAGGTGGGGCTGGATCTCATGACAGGGGCAGGATCAAGAAGAGCTTTTTAGGACAAGCCAGAGACTCCGGACTTCATCCTGGATGCGAGGCCATTAAAACGTAAGGGCATACACACATTCAACCCTGTAACACTTACTTACTGAGTACCTGCTGTGTGTTGGGCATTAATCAAGGCAATAGGGATACAGTGGTGAACAAGGCCAGCAACAATCCTGAACTTACACTCTAGTAACTCATTCTTTGCTTATTGGCTGCGAGGATTATGGGCTATGAGTTTCACCTATCCCTTGAGGGCAGAGGCTGGGCCTTATTCCCCAATATATGCTAAAGGCTCAGCTAGGTTTCTTCTGTATAGTAGGTTTCCAATAGTGTTTGTTGTGGGAATGAATGTTTCCCCCTGCATTTTCTAAGAATCTTAAAAAAAAAAAAAAGTAAGAGCATAGCACGACCAGATTTATATTTTAGTACATCATTTTGGCAGCTAGAATAAGGCCAGACTAGAAACAGAGAGTCTTCAACTCAGGGGTGTCACTATCACTAGGCAACAGATATGGGGGTCCAAGCCGGGGAAAGGGGTAGAGATGGAGGTAGTGTTAGCTCCCCAGCTAGCTGATTCAGGCACAACTCAGCCTTCACAGACCTTGCATTTCATCCAACCACTGCAGCCTCCTCCAAACCCTCACTGACTCCAGTTCACTCGCTCTCAACCTCTGTGTGATTTACTTCTGCCCTGGAACGCCCAGTTTTCAAGGTCAAATGCAACAAAAGACAGCTGGAGAGCTCCCGGGTGACCCTGGGTGCGGCCTGGGGCAGTTGTCATGCTGCAGAGAGTGGTCTGACACTAGAGGTCACTGGGACTTTAAATCAGTGCTGATGATGAATTTCCTCTGCTGCAGAGAGAAAGCCAGCCAGAAACACCCTTGCTGTCAATGCTGACGGCTACGTTGGCTACCTCGACAAGAATTCACGCTCTCCGGCACTGCGTGGAGACTGGCTATGGATTACCAAGCATCTGGCCTCCACTGCGTTCAGTGGCTCTGACTCTAAGAAGTGTTTAGCACAAGATCCAAGCTGGTTCTATGTAGCTCCTAAGATGTCAAGTGATTAAGACAGAAGGGCAGCTCTGGTCCACACTTACAACAAATTCTCGGTCGGAAGCATAGAGTGGCTTATATGCTATGAACCCAATTATAATAACTCTTTGGTACAGTACCTGAGAGTTTACAAAATCCATTATTTATCTTATTTGCATCTTATTTGCATAACCCTGTGGGCAAGGTAAAGCAAAAATTACTACTCTGCCTTGGTAGATGAGAAAAGTAAGGCTTGCAGACGTTTTCACTGTCCCAAAGCCATGTGGGTTGTAGGTGACAGAGCAGAAAATCCAACCCAGGCGTCACCCCACATTCCAGACTGTGTCCATCAGACCTGGCACTCTGGCAAGTACCGCGGTCTGCCACAAGCTTGAGTTAGCTTCACTGTCAAAGTCCCACTGAGGCAATTCCTTTCCTCCTGCTTTTCTTCGTAAGATACTGACCCAGGCTGAGTCTGGAGAGGACTACCAGGTCTCCATCAGACCCAACTACCACCGAGTGACAGCCAGCACCACAGCCCAGGCCCACATTCTCATCAGGACTGTCCAGAGAGGAAGCTGCTGGTGTACAGAGCCAGCAATGAGAAAAATGAGGGCTCTGCAAGCCAGGGTCAAGTCCTTGTTCTGCCATGTGCTATGTAGCACTGAACTTGTGACTTTCTCTTTGAACTTCAGTTTCCTCCCCTCTAGAATGACTGAGGCCACATCTGCCCCACCCACCACTCAGAGGTCAGAACCAATAACAAGGTCTTCTTCTGCTCCAGGCAGCTACCAGGCTGTGCTGGAGGCCTCCCCACACTAACCTCATCAGGCTGGCAGGCAATTTGGCTTTCAACCTAACCAGGAAGATTGAAACCACCTAGCAGGAGCTCTCACACTATTTCCAACATACCTCTGCTGATCATTCCCTCGGCACCACGTCCGGCCCTAGTTATACAAAGATCAACGAGACACTGACTGCTCCCAAAGAACTCCAAGTTTGATCCAGGGATGGACACATTAATAATGACTATTTTACTAATAAATGCTGTATTAGTACTGGGCAGCAACTTGGTCTTTGTGAATTCTGGGCACCCTGCACTATGCATGGCCCGCAGTAGGATGCGGTAAACACTTACTGAACGAATAAATAAAACTAAGATGTAACACGAGGACAAAGAATACACACACTTCAGTGGAGGCATTTCTCTCCTCCACCGCGAACGTCTGTCTTCACCTGGCCTTTCTACCTCATTCCTGTGCTGAAAGAAAAAGTGTCCTTCCTGCCTGTCAGAACTAACCCATTCGCAGCGATTTCAACCCTGTTTCCCTCTCACCTCCTCGGGGGCCTCGCTCCAGCTACCCCTCTCCCTTTTGCCTCTTTATTCAAGCTTTTTCTCTTTCTCTCTCTAATCCTTTCTTGCAGCCTTCTGACACGCTCCAGTCCCCGCCCAAGCTGACAAAACTAACTCAGACCAGGCTCTCCTTTCAAGTTCCTGAGTTCCTTTCAAGTTCTCATCCTCCTTTGACCACGAATCTCCTGAAAGGGTCTTCACACCTACAGCCCGCGTCTCCACCACCCTTTCATTCCCCGCTTCAGCTGCCGCCTCAGCCTCTCTCTGAAGTGACATGGCACCCCCCAATCACCAGGTCCCATGGTCTGTTCTGGCTTCAACCTCCCCGACCTCCTGTTGAAATCTCCTTGGCTCCTGAGACACTGCAGCTCCTGGCTTGCCTGCTCCCTCTCTTGTCAATACTCAGTCTCTCTCTGGCTGCTCTTCCTCTGCTTTCCTCTTAATGCAAGTTCTTGCCAAGTCTCCCCTGTTACTTCACATTAGTTCCCTGGAGAACTAATTTAATGTCAATGCTTCCAATTTAGGAAGCCTTTCTAGTCACCACCTCCCAACCCAACCGCCCCCCACCCCAACCCTGCAGAATCCAACAGAACGAGAGAGACTGAATATAAGAGAGAAAGTCCCTAAGGACACAAGGAAGGGGTGGGATCAACATATTTTCATTGTCAGACCCTCCCTTACAGCCTTTGTCACAGTCTGCTCATCCTGCCACGAATTTATCTGGGCCCTGCCGCTCGCTCACAAGCCCCTGAGACGGGAACTCTTCCACTCGTCTCTGCTCCCCCGTGCGGCTCGTGCGCTGCTCGGACAGACAGGCGTACATGAGCATCTGCTGAGTAAAAGAAGAAAAGCCAAAGATGAATATGCGTGAAAGCACTTGGTGAACTGTGAAGTGCTAAAGGACAGACTATAAAAGCCTCCGCATCGACAGACTTCGTAAGAACTGTCTGGGTCGCCTGAGCACGTCACAGGGTCTGTTCTCTGGCTCTGCAGGACAGTGATGCCCAAACGCCCGAAATCGGAAATGCCTGTCCCCAAACGGGCCTGGGATTGCGGAGTACAGACTGTAGGGAGAGAGAGAGAAAGAGGGGAAGGGGGCCCATACCTCCAATATCATTCCTTTCGTCCACTGTTCATTTATTCAGTCAGGAGACATCTACTGAGCACTACGAGGTGCCAGGAATCATTCTGGACTCTGGGAACACAGCCTTGGGCAAGAGAGATAGGCCCTTGCCTTCCTAGATCTTGTATTTCAGTGAGAAGAGATGATAAATATAAATAAACGAGAAAATAGCAGACAGTAAATAAGTGCTTCTGTGTCATATCCTTTTACCACCTCTTTCAAACAGCACACAGCCCTGTCTGGTGGCTCTTTCTCTCTTCGGAGTGTTCCCGCAGACAAATCCAGTCCACTGCTTTGAGATCTGTTTTGGGTTATTTCTCCAGTCAGGTCAGCAACTACAGCACACAGGTGCTAGCCTTTCTCATCTCCAATGAACCAGCCTCTGGGTGAACCCTGTTCCCGCATTTACAGAGGCCTCTGAAACCTGCTGCACTGGGAAGGCGTGGGCTGCCCCGGCCCGTGGTCTCAGGGACCTCCTGCTCCTCGAAGGATGGCAGTGATGCTGCAATCACTTACGAGAGAGCGACTTGGAAATGCTTTATCAGGCTGTTTTCCATTCTGTGAGAGCCCTCCGGACTCAGCTGATTGCTGGTGGTAGGTTTCTGTGTTATTTAGGGCACCAAAGTCCCACGGTCTTGACACAAACTTAAAATTAGAAATGCATTAAATATAGGAAAGGAGGAAGGTCATTCAGGAAAGGCAGCCTTCCGGAGGAGCTGCAGGACAAAGACGCCCTGGAAACTTCCAGGTTCATTAATGGGTTTTACACAGCATTCAAGTGGTATTTCTCCTTCAGAAATAACACTGTGGAAAGCGTAGGGGACTGGCTCAAACCTCAGCTAACACAGCTGAGTGAGTGACTCTGCAGACTAAAAATAGCTCCTTTCCCACTCGTTCTGACAGATTTCACTTAGACCCTGTGCACAGGTTGATCCTCCAACAAACAGTTTTAGTCCTGCAGCAAAAGGAGGGCTGATGGCATTTGGGCTTGACAATTACCCAATTCCTGGTTCAACCCTTGTTTATTTCCGCATTTCCTGCTCCTGCTCCAATGGCTGCGCGTGTGCACACACGTGCACGTGTACCCTGAGCTCCCTCCCTGGGATTTGGTGCTCCTCAACCAACCGTGGGCAGAATTTAAACCAGCAACATGACTCAGGGCCGTGGCTGCAGACTGAGCCCAGAGCAAGACCCTCAGAAACACCGAGAATCAAGCTGCTCGCCTCAGGTCTTCTCAAGCCCTAGCTAGTCTCTCTGGCCCTCCGTTTCCTCAGTTATGAAACGAGGATAACCATTCCCATTCTGGCCTATTGCACAGCATTGCACGGGGATCAAACGAGATCACCTATGTGAAAGTTGTTTTCCTTCAGACAGGTAGTCCTAGCAGAAGAATGGATGGCAGCGAAGAGGCAGGCTAGACAGGCGGCCAGACTGCAACACCAGGCGGGACCCCAGGAACAGGCAGGATCCCGACTACACCAGCAGTTAAAGCAGAGTCAGATCCATGGTGTTAGCTCCCGCTGTCTCCTCTGCCTGGAATGTCATCCTACCTTTTCTAAACTCCTGCTCATTTTTAAGAGCCCAGTTCAAACAATACTTCTTTTTGTTAGTGTCCTCAGAATAAATCATTCCATCTTCACTGCTCCCTGGGCCTAACATACATCTAATAACACTTTCACTCTGTATAGTAAGGATTTATTTATGTACCTGGAAGCTCTTGTAGAGCAGAGACAGGTATCCTTTATCTTTGTATCTACCTCCCCACCCACCACCACTGTGTGGCCAGCTCAGGTGAGCAGGAAAGGTGTGTCAGCACACGCAGAGCCCGAAGGCAGCAGTGGGTGGGGAAGCCAGGAAGGTGGTGTCACCAAGGCCAGCCTGCCCCTGGCAGTAAGGGCAGAGCCACAGAAATGGGAGTCAAAACCAAACTGCAAGTCCTGGGAGGACCAGGTGGGAGCATCAGACTAAGTCTCAGTGACCTAAACTAGAACGGGAGGCCCTGGGGACAAGGAACAAGGGCAGAGAACAGAGCCAAGGCGAAATGGCAGAGCAAAAAGCTCAAGTGAGACTGAAGCCTGGAACTTCTAGACTGGTTAACATCCTCAAATGTTAACATTGGTTCACGTGCCAAAGATGAGCCAGCAGCGAGGGGTTAAGTGATGTTGGCTACAACACAGAGGGACTCCGGTGGCAGGAGTCACTACAAATTTAAGGAGTGATCATTATATGAAGTAAGAGTCACAGATGAAATGGACTCTTAAGATCTGTAAGAAACATTAGGAATCACCTGGTCTAACGTCCCCAACCTACGTATGGGGGGAACTGAGGTGCAGGAGGAAAGGGGGCTTGCCCAAATTCACTGAGTCAGGGCAAAACCAGACCTAGAACCCAGATCTCCTGACTCCCAACTGAGCCCTTGTCCTTCAGAGGCTGTCTACCCTCAGTCAAGCAGGTCTCCTGATGGATCCACCAACACACTAGGTACCTGGCTCTGCCTGCCTCAGACCCTTGGAGGAGCCCCGACGTGCCCACCAGGTGAGCACAAACACTTCTGCCGGACTATAAAATACAGGCTTCCATCTCTGGGTAGAATTTAGAGCCAATGTTCCACAGGAAATGTGCAGGCAGCAGCCCCACTTAGGGCTTGGAAAGCGAAAAGCTGCCGTAGTGCATATTTGCTGTCCAGGAGCACGCAGACCTGTCCCCGCATACGCTGACGTGTGCATGGGGGATTAGTCCCAACCACTGTGCTACCCCTAGAATTTTCCAGGAGCGGCTAGAGAGGCCCAGTACCCAAGGCAGAGCTGACAGTGCATGAAACATACAGTCGTCACTACTGTGAGAACAGGAAAGGAAGGTCCACTGGGTCCAAAACCTCAAAGTCTTTCTCAGGCCACAGATGAGACACAGCTCAAGAGAAAAATAATGAGACCCTCAGAGAATCAGAAACCCTGAATCTCAGACTTCCAGAACTTTCATCCAGGTGAAGATACACATATAAAAGGACATATGCAATTTTACTTCATCTACACACAAAAAATTGTGAGCTTCTGGTACTTCAAGTCCAAGTCCCAGCTCCACTGTTTACCTACAGTGTGACCCCGGGCCAGTAACTTCTCATTCTGAGCCTTTGTCTCCTTATTCGTAAAGCTGTGAGTATAACCTGTGCCCAGGCTTACTGAGAAGATGAAATAATACATAGAAAGCATTTAGCACACTGCCTGGCCCATAACAACCACCAGGTAACATTGTGTTTATCTGCTTTCTTGTGTTCACAGGAAGAGATGCTTACATCACAGTCCAACTCCACCGACCTGTGCTTTCCCCTCCTGCCTGGCTGTCCCTCTGGACCCTTCTGGGCAGACATCCAACCCGAGGCTCCAGCCCAGACAGCTCACTCCTCCCTCAGCTTATCCCTTAGACATTAAGAAGGCAATTGGTCAGCTAAGGGCCACTCTCAGGTCCTTCAAGATCAGGAATCATCACCTCAGTTCAAGGCTGTTCCTGACTCCTCAGGTCCACACTTCCCTAGCCAAGCTCCCACCAGGATAATACCTTGTCATGTCCAAGGGGAATGGGGCTTGGAACGGCACTTGGACTTGACAATTACTCCTAACAGCTTCTAGATGCTCACACTGGTTTGGCTCCGGGCCCCAGGCAGACAGATAAGTCAGACCTAGACATCAACCATGGAGATCATTCCCAGGCCTGCTTACCAACAGAAACAGCGGTGTCTGTTTCTGGAGTCTGAACCTGGAGTCTGAACCTGCGGTGAAACCAGCGAGTATACACAACAGCACCCCCAAGGCTGGAGAGGAGATGGAGGGGAGCTCTGAAGGAAAGCCGCTACCGGGCCCAAGCCGACTCCTCAGATTGCCCTGCTAAGAAGCTAAATGAGAGCCACATCACTGCCGGGCTCTCAGGCTGTATGTCTGTACTGGCCATGTCCGTCACAGTGCTGCACACCGTGGCCACCGCAGGGCATTAAATGGCTTCAAAGGGGAAGAAGACAAAGGGCCCAACAATAACTGAGTGAGTTCCTGCCACGTGCCAAGAACTTTGCGAGTAATCCTCATGCATGACCTTCTGTGGTAGATGTTATCCTCACCTTGCTATTGAAACCAGAGACCCAAAAAACCCCACGAAGTCTTCTGTGCCTCTGCTACGCTACCTGATCACAAAGTCTTAGCAAAGAGAGTCTAAAGCCTTATGTTCCCGTCTCTGCACCTGAACTCACTAAGCAGACAAAACCGGCTTAGATACTGCGCACCCCCACCCACCGCTGGTGGAGGCGACTTCTCTCAAACGGCGTCCAGAGAAACAGAGCGCAAGTCACAAAGGTGCTCGTGGCCTCTCTGCTCCTGCAATCTCATCCCTACGACTGCATCTTCAAGGAACAATTCAACAGGGCATTCACTGCAGAGTCCACCACAGTGCCAAAAACATAAAAATAAACAGGAAATGATCTCAATGTCCAACACTCAAAGAGTGATTTAGAAAATCCCAGAACCTTCCAACCATGTAACGGCCATTTCAAATGATCTTAAAGACCAAGAAAAACAAAGCGGTTGTGATAAAATAATGAAGACAATACAAAATATTGCAAATAATTTTGTAAAGGATGTACATGTATATATATAAAAAAGAAATGTAATTGTGTGAGGTGGTTAAGATTATGGGTGGTTTTATTATTATTACTACTATTACTATTATTATCATTATTCCCATGTCCAAACTATCTTTGCAGTGTTGTTTAGTGCCCCTCAACTAAAGAAAAAGAGAGAAAGGACAGACGGACTCAGCACAGCACTGAGAGGAGGCCCGGGAGGCCCAGGGCTGAGAGGTGAGGCAGGAATGGAGACCGTCCTACATACCCAGAAGGAGAAGGCCAGGCAGGCCCTGGGGGAAGGGAAGCCCTGTAGGTATGGGCAGGGTTGTAATTAGTCTGATGCTAATTACAGAAGTCTCACCAGCTTATTAATTTTTCTGACAGACTCTGAATGAAAACTGAATTCCTTTATCAAGTCAGCTTGGGTTCAGAGGCACATTTCCTTTGTGGCCATCCTCATTCTTCTCTCAAACCAAGGCTTTTTTCTTTTTTTTCTTTTTTTTTTAAGAACAGCAGTAAAGTAAAATTTAGTAACAGAAGCGCACACCCTGGAGAAATTAAGGCTCCTGCCTTAAATGTAGAAATTCAAGACAGTTCCGGGAACTACAGGGGCTTGGATAAGCAAATGAACTACAATGTTTTCTACACTGGGAAACAGAAACAGAAGCACAAAATACTCAGCGCAGTATAAAGGCCCCCTGATCAGGCCCCACCCCATCTTTCTGGCATCACCTTGCATTCACCCCACAGACACCCATGCTCTGGGGGTCCCCCGAACACCTTCTTCACTCTCCTACCTCTGTGACTCTATCTGAGCTGCTGTGCCCACCCGAAAAGTCCTCACCTACAGCTGCTCGCTCACATTGGACCCTTCCTCAAGGCAGAGCCCAAAGCCACGTCCTCCTCAAAGCCTAACCTACTCCCTGCACTCTGAACTCATTGCTCATCCCTGAAGTAGACCCAGAGCACCTGGAACCTCCCCAAAGGCCTACACACAACCTGCCCTGCCATGCAGTCATCTGGGGAAGTGCCTTTTCTACCATGTTAAACCACAAGCAACTTGAGGCAAGGACCCTTTTCAGATTCCTACGTGGAACCTACCACAGTGTCTGGAATATATGCACACAGTAGGCACTCGGTAAACGCTTTGCGGAAAGACAAGAAAAAGAGGTGCATGGCATCTTTGGAGAGTCACTTCCTACCTCAGTCGCGCCTGTTAGGCAGTGCAGACACGAAGGCGTGCTCTTCTGCGGTCCCAAGCAGCGGAGCGGGGGGCCCTGCTTTTCTGGTTTCCGGCCTTCGGGAGACTCCAGCTTCCTCCCTAGTTGACCGTAGTCCGCTCGGCCCCAGGTAAACACCTTGCCCGTTTCTAAAAACAAACATTATTTGAGTTAAGGCTGCATTCCACAGCTCTCATGAATAGGCACTGAATTACGAGAGAAAGTGCGAACGTTTATCTTAGTACCGACTACTACGTACCAGGGGCCTTCCTGTCTGCCTGTGAGGAAAGAGCGGGCAGCCCTGGCCAGGTGGCTGCTCAGTTGGCTGGAGAACCGTCTTGCACACTAAAAGGTTGTGGGTTTGACCCCCAGTCAGGGCACAGACCAAGGGTGCAGGTTCAATCCTTGGCTGGAGTGCGTATGGGAGGCGTCCAATCAATGTCTGTCTCTGTCTCTGTCTCTGTCTCTCCCCCCTTCCTCTCTTTCTAAAATCAGTAATAAAATATCCTCAGGTGAGGATTTTTTAAAAAATGTACAAGTATCCACATTTTACATGTGTGGGAAACTGAGGTTCAGTGAGGTGAAATAACTCACTCGAGACCAGGTAAGTGGTGAGCAGCAGAGCTCGGCCCCACAGAGACCAACTCTAAAGCCCGCGCTCCTGCTCCAGCACAGACACGACCAGGACACAGACAGAGGGCCCACCCACCCTCTCTCTCCCCACACCTCATGGCACATTACCCGGATGTCTCTTCTCAGGCTTTCCTCTCTCTCTGTCTCACCTCCTCAGGCCCCCCAGCAGCCCCTGCTCCTGACTTGCCCTGTGTCACAACCTCTTAGGGCCTGACTCTGAGCTCCATTAATGGCCAATTTCCTGTGTTTTCCCCTCGGTGTCACATCAGAGGCCCTTTCGGAGTCTATGCTCTTACTCAAAGGAGCAATTCTAACAGTCCCCAGGCAAGCGTCTCTGTGTGCTGGGGAAGGGAGTGCGAGGAGGAAAAAAGACAAAATCATTTACAGCCAGGAAAGCATTCGGTTCCCCAGATGCACCACCTGGGAAGCCGGCCAGTGCTGAAGATGATTGAAGAAAATGAAGTTTGGAAAAAGAGAAATGGCCTTTCTTCTCCCAGATAAGAGAAATTTCACCAAATTCATTCAGTTGTACCAAGTGCCACACTTGTTATTTCAACAGAAATGCAAAATCCGATGAGGCATAGATTATTAACAGATTCTCTGCAATAAATATGCATAACCATGTGCGCTGTATAAAGTCTTTATACATGTTTATTTTAACAAAGAAAAACTTTGCTTAAGAGACAAAACACCGAGTAATGCATATTAAATTCTAGACAAATCCACTACATACTCTGTGTTTAGTATCAAAGCTTCATCTGGCCCCACATTCAACATATGGCTCGTAGTGTCGGCTGAAAAACAACCGCAGACGCACGGGGGAAATGTCAGCATCGCAGGCACGCAGGGCCCTGCCGGGTGCGGTTCTCAGGACCGGTCTCCTCCCGGACACCAGCACGGATGCCAAGGCGTTCACGGGGACCCCACTTCTGAGCTTCTTCAAAAAGGGGGCAAAGTCTGGGCAACCCGTGGGGTAGCGGGCCAGTTCCAAGAACTGCAAGTGGGTCCACTCAGTGGGTCCCCACCCCATGGCCAATGTGCGTGGTTCCTCTACACCGTGGACGCCCTTTCCTTACGTTCC
The DNA here is from genome assembly GCF_004126475.2 of Phyllostomus discolor. NCBI lineage: Eukaryota > Metazoa > Chordata > Mammalia > Chiroptera > Phyllostomidae > Phyllostomus > Phyllostomus discolor. The sequence goes on from NC_040908.2 coordinate 135,660,574, forward strand.
TCATCTGAGAAACAACGGCTCAACCTCTGCAGTCCAGCTCACACACCACCATCCCACGAAAGCTTTCCTGACCCCTCCGTGCTCCGCAGAAAGGGTGAGACCCCGCCTCCCATGAGCCGTCGTGATCCTTGCACCATCGACTACTGCGTTCCCATCCAACAGCTGAGAAAACTGAAGTTCAGAGAAGCGAGCAGCCCAGGGTCACACGGCTGGGCCACCTCTCCTTCTGCGAGCCCATGACACCTCTCTACGTTGCTTATTCCTACTGGGCCACATCACTAGGTAACCACTCAACACTCTGCCTTCACTGCTATAGGGTCAGACCCCCAGAAATCCCACGTGCCCAGGACCCAAAAAGCATCCAAAAACGGAAAACTGTCTCTCTGCCTGAGCTGGCTGAGATTTACAAGCAGACCGCCCTAGCAGGGAGCTTCCCAAGCAGCCAGACAAGGAGACTGTGGTTTCTTCAGGTACCCCACCTTCCTCTGCTGGGAAAAACTGGCAAGTTGCTATCTGCAGTTCTGCAGGAGAACTGTGTTATCACAAATCCCACACTGAATCCTTTCTTATCAAGTAAAACATCTCAGAACCTTCCCCGCTATTGATTATTGATATCCAAGATGGGCAAGACTGCCAGAATATGGTGCCACCATTATTACATCTCCGATAGCAATTCAGCCATTCCACTTACATAGCACTTTTCACTTTCAAAGTGCTTTACAAAGATTAACTAATTAATCCTCATGCTCCCTGGGGAGGCCACAGACATCCTGTTAGAGACAAGCCCAGAAACCAGGCCCGCCTGGTGTCCAGCCTTCAGTCTCCAGCCTGCCTGCTCGGTCAGAGAGCTGCACTTTCTGAAGCTATTTCCCCCAAAGTACACTCCACCCCCGAAAGCCCACTCACAGCAGATGGAGGAGATGCTTTTATGTTTTCTCTTCAGTGGACGCTGACTGACCACCTCCACGGGGCTAGCACATTCATGGGCACTCTCTCACGTAATCCTCCTAATAATTCTGTGACGTATGCATTAGTTAGCTTATTTTCCAGATGAGGTTAAGTGACTTGAGAGGTGAAGTGACTTACTTGGTCAAGTGGAAACCGCCGGCAAGCGGAGGAACCTAAACTTAAGCCTGCGCCTCCCGACTGTGGGGCCGGCAGGCGCCCCAACGCTAACGCAACCACCGTCACACGCTGACAACACCTGGCCGATGGGACACGTCCTCACAGTGTTTGAGGGGGGGGGGGCCCAGATTAAATGGATACGTTCTGTGTACCATCCAGCTTCCCACCCTTCCCAGGAGGACACGCAGAACTCGGGACTGTAAGTACTAAACTGCAGGCATTAAACACAAGGATTCTAGGCCACCTGGGGTAAAAGGAAACAATAAATCCACACAAAAAAGATGCCCAATCCTGTCCTGCAGATAAATGTCTGCCTCAGGCTGAAGCACACCCTCAAATCTAGGAAGATTCAGATCACAAATGTCACACATGCATCTTTTCCTCAAAGAATTATGTATTAGTGAGCCCTGGCTGGCGTAGCTCAGTGGATTGAGTGCGGGCTGCGAACCAAAGCATCGCAGGTTCGATTCCCAGTCATGGCACATGCCTGGGTTGCAGGCCACGACCCCCAGCAACCACACACTGATGTTTCTCTCTCTCTTTCTCCCTCCCTTCCCTCTCTAAAAAATAAAAATAAATAAAATCTTTAAAAGAAATTATATATTACTGTGATAAAATAGAAATACATTAATATCATTCAAGAAGTGTAGGTATGTGTCTCCAGATACATGATAAATGACAAATAGGTCAAAATGAAGCCAGCGAGCAAAACCTAATTTAAAGGCATGTCCACGTGAGAATTAACAGGACTACAGAGCCAATAAATGCACACGGCCAACGATCCCAGCCCCAGGTGGAAAGCAGCGGGGGCTGAATGAGCAGCATCGACAGTGGGGGCCCGGGGAGCCTGAGGAAGCATTTCAAGCTAGAATGATCCTGGCAGGCTCGATGGGGCAAGTGGCATACAAGGTGAACGTCTGGATGAGAAAATGAGAGAAAACCCTCTAGGAACAGGAAGAGGGGGTGAGCAATGATGGACATCCAAAGGCACGAGGTGGGGCAGGTGGAGAGAGAGTGAGGGCCATGAGGAAGGGGGACGGGCCGGGGACTCGGGGCCGCCAGGCTGGGGCCAGCCCCAGGGCGATGCCGGGCTCAGAGCCTGGATCTCGGTTTCCCGACCAGGACCCCCGAGCTCACCCGCCTGCACGGCCCTGTCAGTGACACATGTTTAACCACCACCACCATATGCACATTTGTTTGTTTGTTTATACATTTATTATTTATGTATATTTATTTACTACACTTTAAATATAAATGTGTCTTGCATACATTTATAAATTATAAATGTATCCTTACTCAAAAAATATACAGTGTAAACATACTCAAAAAGTAGAAAATTTAAAAGAATGAGATTTTAAAAAAACATGTAAAAGGAGTCCATTTTCTCTTCCCATACCATGGCAATTTGGTCTGGCACGCTAGACAGGCAGACCATGCTAGACAGACAGACCAGGAGGAGGCTGCAGATTTCTGAACAGGGTTGGAGCCCAATGAAAGGAACATTCTGGAATGGTGCACCTGGCAAAGGATTGGAGGGCTCCAGTAATAATCACATTCATAGCCAGCACTCCCGTAGCGCCTACTCTGCGCCAGGCACTGTTCTAAACATTCTCTGCATAGTCTCCTGTTTATCCCTCCCAGCAACCCCACGAGACAGGCACTCTTACCTGCCTCATTTTACCGGCAAGGAACAAGGCACTCACCTTGTTCTCAGTGGCAGTGAGTGAAACGGGAAGGAAGAAGGGGACATTCCCTACAGCAACAGTCTAAGGTGCATCCGGACCGAAAGGAGGCTGGAATCACAAGGGGAAGACGTCAGAACCTGCCAGGCGTGGCGCCCAGCTAGGAGCGAGGGGAAGGGAGCAGGAGACACAGCGCCCCTGAGACTTTGGGGTTTCCCCCTCACTGGGAAGGCAGTGGTGCCGGTAAAGGAAATAGACAAATGGCCAGAGAAGCTAGACCGGGGTTCCCAGCAATGAGAATCACTGAATGTTAGTTCAAACCAAATGACCGAATGCTTCTGAGACCTTCAGCAAACATCTTATCAAACAGTCAACACAAAGAAGTAAACGAGGAGAAAGACAGCTAGGTACAAAGCCCTGGGGAGGGGGGCGGGGGCAGTACCCTGAGGTCGAGGATACTCAGGAAGGTGGGTGGTTGGTGAATATTCCAGGGGGCAGCATCCTGCCCTTCATTCTCCCTGGGCAGGCTACCTGGACTGGAGGTAAAGGCAGGTGAGGAGCCACTGCCACAGGCACAGCGAGAAACTGAGCGCTGGAGCGATAAGGGATTTCCCCCCTGTCCCAGGGAAAGGGGTCCTGAAGGTGTCAGGAGGACAGGTGCAGCACAGGGAATACAGTCAATACTTCTGCAATGATCACACACAGTGCCAGAAGGGTCCTTGAATTATTGGGGGAACACTTTGTAAGTTACATAATTGTCTAACGACTGTGTGTATGCCTAAAACTAATATAGAATAATACTGAATGAATGTCAATTGTAATTGAAAAATATAATTTTAAAAAAGAAACAAAAATATAGATTACAATGTAATATAAGGAATAATCCACATTTCCTTAACAGAATTTGACCCAAAAGGGAACAGAATGCCACCAAAGATACCACGATGTTGTTGGCAAACAGAAGTGGGTGTCAGCAAAGGACACCCACAGGTCAGGCGGAGAAAAGGCCACACAGCCTCTCTGTCCCTCCCAGGTAATGTTCTAGGCTGCGACGAGGCCTTCTGGGGCCCATACCATGGAGGACACTGCTCCCTACCTATGAGTTCATCATAATCCCTCTGCTCACAAACAGCAGTTACTCTCAGGGTGATCCCTTCTGAGTCCCTACAGCAGTGAGTTTTCAACCAGCGTGCTGCAAGAGTTTTTGAAACATGCGATGCCTGACTATTCTGTCAGGGGCACTGGCCTCTTTTCCCTTAGGATGTCCAATAAAAAAATGACAATAGCCAATACAACAGCTGCCTGGTATGAATGAATCAAAATCATACCTATGTTCTGGTAAAGACAGGCAAAAAGAAAGATGTTTTGGATGTGCCGTGAGATGAAAAGGTTTGAAAATCGCTGCCTTCAAGTCTAAGAACCTTGTTTCTGTAGCTCATCCTTCCTTCTGCCACATGGACAGAGATGTTGGGAAAAGGCCCTGGTGACAATAGCCAAGGACTGGTCACACAGAACGAACTGCCGGAGCCACCCAGCTAACCCTCCATGCAAGCAGGAGACAGCCCAGAGCTGGGGCACTGGAAGCGGCAGCGCCAGCACGCTCTTCCCTGAGGCCTCTGTACTGCCCCCCTCAGTCCCAGCTGTCTCACCACCCCAACCCCGTTCACCTAGTCATCAGTTGTCACTCACTCTTCAGCTCTGATGAGCCCTCACCCCCGAGCAGAGTCCCTGTGCAGCCACCTCAGAGAACCACGTTCCTCACCTCGGGGGCTCCGATGTCAGTTTATAAGTCAGAAGGACTGTCTGACTAATGTGGGTCTCCCCCTCCACAGAGTCAGCTCTACGATATCAGGGACTCTGCTTTTGCTCAGCCCTATTTCCAAGAATAATGCCCAGCACAAAGTAGGTGCTCACTAAATATTTGTTGCCTGAATGAACAAATGAATCTACTTGCTTCTTGCTCACTGCTGCTGAACTGTATCATTCGCTGGCTCCATCTTGAGCACCTTATCCCATATCTGTAAAAGGGGAATTGTAACATTGACCTTGTGGGGTTGCTGCAAGGACACTGTTGCATAAAGTGTGTGACACGTAATAATAAATGTTAGTCACTGTTACTGTTACTCTCCCCGACTGAACATCACAGCCTGGTTATCAAGGCTTTCTATAGTTCCACCCACAGTTTCTACCAGTTCATCAAATCTTCTCAGCCAGCTCCCATCCACCAGTGTCTCATGGTCAACGCTCTACTGATAATCCAAGGAAGGGAACAGCGCTGAAGGCTGGGCCATGAAATTTTGGATTTATGTTAAGATTTACACATAGTCTCTGGCACGTCAGAAGCCTCTGCAGTACTGCACGATGCAAATAAATTAAAGCTAGGGGAAAAGAAAAAAGGAGAAGAGGGGAGCCGTGGAGAAGTGAGACAAGGCAAGGTGCGCTGGCAAGGGAGGAAGCTTTAACCGAAGACCCCGAAGACCCGGAGCCTGATCCTGGCTTCTCTTCTGGGCTGCGTGACCTTGGGCAGATCGCTTCTGCTCTAGGGGCCGAGATTTCCACGTCCATAAAAGTAGAGTGCTGGCATAGATGACCCCCGAGACAGCTTCCTGATCGAAACTGTGATAAATGGTGTCTAAAGATCTTCGGTGTCAAAATGAGCAGTGTAGAATATAATGTTTCTGCCACCCTTGGAAAATTTAGTCTGGCCAGTGTCCTAAAATAAAACATCGACTTTAAACTCAAAGACCACACACACAGTTCGCAATTTAAATAAAAATTGGCACGTGACTGCATATGTAAGTATTTTCAGTAAAATTTCCCTAGTCTCTAAAGTCATATTATGAACAATATCACATAATAAAAAATTTGGAATTTTTTAAAAAATTAACACAGAAATAAAATTGCCAAACACGGGCTCTCTGACTGACGAAGGGGGGAAGCAGCAGCAGCCTGCAAAGAGAGTGAACAAAAAGGTAAGGAACAAGGGAGAATTTATTTATTGAGAGGTGACGCTAACACTCTACTTTAGGCACTGCTATTAAGTCATGTAATTTAATCAACCCTTAATGACTGGTGTGAGCCCCGTTTAATAGGAAAAGAAAGAGATCACAGAGGTGAAATGACTCGCTCAAGATCACAAAGCTAGTGAGTGGCAAAGCTACAATAACAATGAAAATGCTAACACAAATGGCTGGTATTTTGAGGGCACTTATTTCATGCTAAACCCTTACTACACGGATTGTTGCATTTAGTCCACAAGAAAACCCACTGAGTACGGATTATTATGACCGATTATTATCACACTACAGGTGAGGGAATCAAAGCGCAAGCGAGGTTAAGTCCCGGGCTCCGAGTCCACAGCTGTCAGGGGCAGAGCTCGCAGGGGAACCAGCAGGCTGGCACCAAGGTCAGGACCCCCAGCTCTATCCTGCAGAGGACACATCACCTTTCACTGAGTCACAGCGCCTCTTCACAAGTGAACACTTCCAAGGACTTCTGGAGGTTGTCCAAGGTCACGGGGATGCACGTGCAGGTAAGGGGCACAAAGAGAGCCTGCTTGGCAAAGATCAGAGCCCCAAAATATGCCGGGCGTTCCACACGGCTGCTCCATGTTCACCACGGACTTTATTAGCTGTCAAATCGGGGCACCAGCGATAGAAGTCAAGACAGTCACGTCCCGAGGAGCCCCCAGACCAGCTGCACACCGGACTATCTATCCCCACAGGGGTGGGCCTTCCCAGAAAAAAAATGAGTGTTTTCTTCTCCCAAACCGGTTGAGAAGATCTCAGGAAGCCCCAGTCCTAGTCCGTTTAGTAACTCCCTTGCCTTCCACACAGTGCTTCCCTCCAAATACACATGTTCTTCAGTGCTGGATGGCTGCCCCACTGTCGAGGGCACACTCCGCTTCCCACCCCCAGCCTTAGGGTCAGGCTGCGCCCCCGCCCGAGGTGCTGGTCAGCCTGCAACGCTGGCAGGCTTGCTTGTTCCACCTACAGAGCTCCTCGTCACCCTGCAGGGCCTGACTCGAATGTCACTGCCTCCCATCATCCTATTGTCAGAATGAGCTGCCCCTCCCTGCACAAGCCACTGGCATCATACTTGTATCTGTTTCAACAACTATTCTACACCACCCAATGTAAGATTATTCGACAACATGCCTTCTGTTGCCCTCTGTATTAGTCAAGGTTCTCCAGAGAGACAGAAACAATGGGATATACAAAGAGATCTACAGGGACCTGACTCCCATGATTATGGGAGCTGGCAAGTCAAAAATCTACAGAGCCAATGTCTCAGTTCAAAGCCTCTCAAGCAGGAAGAGCTGACATTTCACCTGGCAAGCAAGAGAATCCACTTTTACTCAGGAAGGGTCAGCCTTTTGTTCTATTCAGGTCTTCAACTGATTGGATGAGGCCCACCCACACCAGGGAGCGCAATCGGCTTTACTCGGTCTACCTTGTAAATGTTAATCTCATCCAAAAACACCCTCATGGAAACACTCAGAATATTGTTTACCAAATATCTAGGGACCCTGTGGCCCAGTCAAGTTGACATACAAATTAACCATCACCTCCATTAAAAAGTGTGAAGAACAGGGATCCTTTCTCTCTGCATCCTCACTGCACCTAGCACGGGGCCTGACCCAGGGCAGGTGCTCAGGGTTTGCTGACAGGAAAAAGGAGTTACAGGCATCGCTCTTACCATGCCACCAAGGACCATCCCATCCTACTCCCCAAAGAGAAAACAAAACTGAGGAAAATAAATAACTTTTCCAAATCACACAGGCCACTCAGAAGCAACGCTGGGCACTCACCATATTCAACAAATCAGCAGGTGCTGTCCCAGGGGCTGGGGCCGCGGCCGTGAACAAACGGACAAAACTCCCTTCCTTCGCAGAACTGAGAATCGGGCGCATGGAGGACAGGCAACAGACAAAAAGCTCATAGGCCCCATCCCCTGGCAAATGACTGGAGGTGTTACAGAGAAATATAACGCAGGGAAACAGAAAGGTAGAGCTGGGGAGGGAGCAGAAGCCCAGGACCCGTGCCCAGCTCACCACTTTCTGCCTGGAGCTTTTCCTCCAGCATGCGGTCTTCTTTAAAGGAAGAATCCTACATTGTAGAGACCTCAGCCAACTCTCACTGCCTCTCAGGACCATGATGAAAAGGGATCCAACACACACGAGTGCACTTTGCAAACTCTGAACACGGATGGGGGTCATATGCTATGACCATCACTCTTTCTCGAAAGTCAGTCTGCAGAGGGCGGGACCGCGAGCCCGGCTCTGAGGGGGCTGCTCTGGCTGAGTTCGTTGCGTGGGCTTCCTGCCCCTCCCAGGGCCCGGCAACACCTCAGGCTGCCGCTCACACCCAGCAGCCACTTAGCACCCGAGAAAAACTCCTGATTGAGGCCAGTGCCTCTGCAGATGTTTCCCCAGTCATTTCACAGGCAAACGCCAAAGCTTCTTCGCGCACACTTTTAGACTCTTATTAATAACATTTTAACATGTAGATTGCTGCCTAATGTTAGCTGCGTAATTAAAAAAAAATAATCCTGCTGCTCTCCCTCCCGGCAAGAAAGGAAACTATACCTCAGGGCTTCTGCAGCTAAGAATCACACCCTGCAGAAAAGCCAGTAGGAGGCTCAAGGAGGGAAGGGAGAGTGGGGGGAGTTGAAGCCAAGAAGCCAGTCCAATCCCTTGATCTTAGAGAAAATAAAAATGAGGCTGAAGGAGGGAAATGACGTGCCCAAGCACACATGTGTATTTTGGCAAAGCCGGAGCCAGAATCCCAGTTTCCCGCCCCCTGGCAGACTCCAACGACTGCCTCACGGGGAGACGGAAGGGGGAAGGCCGACCGCCGGTTCTCCGAGGACAGGCCTCTTCCCTACGTGACTCCCCTTGTGGTGAGCACTGTTCACCTGGAGAAGCAGCAGTGAGTTTCAGGTGTTCAAGGCAATTGTGGGAACAAGGTTCAAAGTTCTTTATACTCCACTTAGACTCACAGACGGGAACAGCAAGAAGGGGCCTCAGGGCACCCTGACCCAACTGTGTGCTTCCCTTCCAGACGGGGGACGCAAGGCCCAGTAAGCAAGGCGACTTACTTACCCAAGGTCAAAGAGTGAGCAAGAAGCCAAGCAAGACTAGGTCCCAGGCCGCCCTGACTTCTAGTACATCCTGTCCACAGCTTCTTGGAAAAACGCCAGCCAACCTTCAAAGCTTCCATTGCTACCTGCAATTTACCGAAGGCGTCCTGGGCTCCCCTGGCCAGGAAAACAGAGACAGGTGAGGTCCACGTGGTCCCTCACTGCCAGTCTCCCTGGGGTGGCTTTTTGGAAGACCACGGGCTCGGTGACTGAAAGGCACACACTTCTACCCCCATCTCCTCAGGGTTCCCCTCTCCCCACCTAGAACTGCTGTCCCTAACCTGGACTTCAGTTATGGTCCATTGCGAAAGATCATCAGCAGTTTCTATCTCTGTGAAGTTACAAAAAAAGAAGTTAAAAAAAAAAGGCCAAGCACTGCACCCAGCTGTTGGAGAGGCCGTGTTTCCTACTGATGATGATGACTCACAGCGCCCGAGCTGGAGGCAGGAGCTGGAAATGAGACTTAGCAAGGGAAAGCCGCGGTTCGCAAGCAGGCCTGGGCCTGCAGAGGAATGCTTGCTTGAGTTCCTTCAGTGAAACCCCAGTACCTGGCTATGGGAACACAGCGCCCCCTGCAGACCACCATGAGGCCTGGCAGGAGCAAGACCAGAGGCAAATGGTATACTGGAGCCAGCCTTCCTGCAAAGCCCACCATGACATCAAAGCTGTTACAGTAGCAAGCCAAGGGATCCCACAACCCCCCAGAAATACTATTTGCATCCTCAGCTTCCAAAGAGAAACTGGTTTTGGGTTAATGGGAGGCCCAGATTAGGATCTTCAAGCAGGGGAGACAAAGGTTGGTCCCAATCTTTTGGTGCAAATAATTCTTTAGGCGCAGGAGCAAGGAGGGGAGGGAGCTTTTCCTGGGATGCCAGTTCATGGTCAACCAGTGACAACGCTTTGGGACATGCCTTTGGATGGGGCTTCTCAAATTTCTTCTAACCCCCGCCTCGGGAACTCTCCCAGGCTCTTACCGACAGGTGGGTATAAAAGACCTATGGGAGACCTCATAGAGCTGGGCTCACAAATGAGGGAGCATTCTCCCACCCCCACATGTCAGGATGCTTCAAGGGAGAGAACTGAGCCACAGGACAAGGTCAGGAAGAACCCACGGAAGTGAAAACGTCCACTCCACTCTCAGTGGCTTGGGGGTTTGCCACTTGTATCAAGCAGGGGCAGCAAAGAGCACAGCTTAAGGAGGCCACTAAGAAGAGCCATTACGATCAAGCACCCAGCAGAGAAGGAAGACACTCAGGAGACTTGGAGTCCCAATAATTTCGATGTCAGGGGCTGGGGGAGGCTTGGGATGGAAGTCCACTGTCCAAGCTGGGGGACCGTGTGCCAGGCGCTGAAGTTATATTCAAATTGCTCCCCGGAGGGCCACAGCGGATGGTCTGGAGGGCCACCAGTCCAGACCCATGGTGGCACAGCCTGTCTTTCCTTCCACATCTGCTCATCTCCCTCCCACTCTGCTCCCTGCTCCCATCTGTTCTGCGGGCACCAGGAGAAGCACCCTTTATCAGCACCCGCCTTCCATAACAACCTGACACACTGTAAGACTACCCTGACGGCCTTCACCTGTAGTCACACCAGACACAGTAAGGACCAAAGCCACGGTGCCTTCCCTGGAGAAGCCGACTCCTCCAGGGCCAGGGACTGGGAAAGGCATCTGCTGCACAGGATTTTTCATCTCGTAGGAACAGCTCCAACCCAATCAGCAGAGCACTGTTACTATGGACCATCTGCCAGGACCCGGAAACAGCCCTGTTACATAAAGGGGCTGGTGTAATGAAATTTATTAAACTGGATTCTTCCTCTAGACGAAGTCCTTGAAGTGTCTCTTAGGAGGGGCTGTGTGGGGCAGGGGAGGGGCCCGGATCCAGGCTCCGCATCTGGTAGCTGTGGGACCGTCCCCCTGAGCTTCTGTGTTCTCAAGTTACAAAGAAGGATGAAATGGTCCTTCCCAGCATTTTAATTCCAATGACTTAGTATTGTTTTCACCAAAATGGCAAAAAAAAAAAAGGTGGGCTTACTTTGCTGTTACTTTTGTACTATAGAGTTAATCTTGTTTTTTTTTGTTTTTTTTTTTTTTTTTAAAGCAGAGCCTTCATATTTGTGGACTTAAAGGAGAGAAGTGGTGGGTTGAGCCAAGGACTGTGGGAGGAAGTGCGCAAAGGAGAAACCAAAGGTGAGGAGCTTCTATCAGCCCAGGCAGGACAGGCCCAAGCGAGTCTCCAGCCACTTCTCTGGGAGGCAGCGGCAGTGGGACCCCTGCCTGTGCACACGGTCACCTCCAGTTTACAAAGTGCTTTCACGTCCAGGATCTCCCTCGCGCCTCACAACACCCTCAACGCTGGCAGGGCGACGTCACCGACCTCCACTTCACACTGGGCACAGCGAGGCCAAGAAACGAGACAAGGTGAGTCCATGTCCCTTAGCTGCTCCTCACTCTCCTCCATGTAAATAACGTGGGAGTGAGCCGTACTGGGCAAACTGGGTAAGGATGACATGGAGGATTCTGTAAGGCCCTGGCAAAATGCCCGGCACACAGCTCGTCCTTGATAAACATGAGTGACCCTTCCCCGTCCACCTCTGTCTCCTCAGGGCGGTGCGGGAGGGGCCCCAGAGCGGCTCCTCTGAGGCTCCTGAGAAATGCTGCAAGATGGAAGGCCATGGTGGTGGCTTCCCAGGTGACCTTCCATGTGGCCCAAGACAACTTCCCAGAAGGCAGCCCCATGAGCCAGATAACACCGGTCCCTACCGATCTCATGGACTCTAATAACCACCCAGCTCATGGGGGATGGGGCCCCCCAAAACCCAGAGTACCGCAAAATCAGCCAGAGATGAGAACTAAAGTGAGACACGAGCCTGTGGCCTCCACGGGGGAGCCTCCGAGAGCCACCCTGAGGTGGGCCCCTCCTTCCCTGTTCTTGTCTATCACCCGCCCCTCCCCACAGAAACGCCCCTGCTCTTCCTCCGCTCCCAGAGCAACACCTGAACAAGGACCCGTGCCTGTCCGCTTGCACGTTTCCAGCCCCTTCCCGTTCGGTCTGGCCCCGTGTTGAGCAAACTGCACCAGGGTGCACTTCCCACTTCTATACCTGGAAGGTCCTCCCCTGACCTCTGCCTGGTCCACAAATATCTGTTCAATAACAGAGCGAAGGAAGAAAGGAATGTGTAGACGACTGGATGACACAGTATATCCCTGTGAGGCAGGCAAATCAGGGAGTATGACTCTCATTTAACAGATGACGGCATTCAGGCCCAGAGAGGCTGAATGACTTGCCCAAGACCGTGCAGCCAGCAAGCAGCCAAATTAGAACTTGAACCTGGCTTTTCAGGGCTACTTTGGTCATGCCAGGCTTTCTCCTAAGGTGTAGAAAGTCACTGTCCTATTAGGAAAAAGCTGACCCAAGATTCCTCAGAATGGACCACTTCCATCTTGGCACACATCAGAGAGCACTCACTGGCCCTGGCTGTCACTATGGTTACTGAGAGTTCCCGTGAGACAGGCAAGGTCCCCTGAGAAAGGGCAAGCACGGTGCCATCTGTCAGGAACCTGAAATGATGACAAAGTTACAGCCTGGTCACTTAAAGCTCACTTTCAGCGAGCTCCTGGAACAAATCAATCCGACCAGGAAAGAGGAAGAGGATCCCTGAATGGAAACAGAGCTCTCTGCCAGGGACCTCCAAGCCCTCCCCAGACCATCTGGTGAGCTCACAGCACACCTGCTGCCCCCAACCACCGTGGACAGATAGGGAAAGGGGCGACCCACAGCAAGGCCTGGCAGACATTCAGGGGCAAAGCTGGCCCCCAAGTCCTGGGTCACCAGGCGTGGCTGTCCACCTCAGGGAATGAGGCTCTCAGCCTGGGGCTGCTCTGAGAAGGTGGGAAGTGGGCAGGGCCACAGGCTGAGTCTCCTCAGCACAGCCACTGAAAACAGTACGGCATCCACTTGCAAAAGTGCAAGCTGTCCCCTGGACCTGGCCCTCACTGAGCCTCTGCCCCACCCCAGGGGACAGCCAGGGACCAGCAAGGGGTGAGGGGAAGGACACAGCACGGCAAGTTCCTAATCCCGTGGGCCTCGCATGTGGCGAGGAGACAGGGACAGCAAGGAAGTAAACAATGACGACACTATGGTTTCAGGCCATGAAAACTGATATAGTGAAAAATAAAGCAGGCGGGAGAAGAGTGAGGCTGGGACAGAGCGGCGGTGGCTATTTCCAACGGGGTGGGCAGCAAGCAGTGGAGTGTGGCAGTGGCTCGTGGGGACCAGAGAGACGAGCGCTCCTGGCAGAGGGGACTGCCCAAGGTGCCTCGCCTCTCAGACGTAAGCCCTCCCTCCCGGGGTTGTGAGGAGAATGTAAGTGGCAGCACCTGGCAGGGCACCCAGCACGTGGCGAGTGCTTGGCAAACACCGGTTCCCTGCCCTATTCTCACCCCAGGGAAATGTTTTTAAAAATTCTGTTCGACCAACTGTGCTAACTCACATCTTATTACAGCGTGCCTCTGACGAGGCCCTGGGCTGCCCATCTGTGGGGCATGGGGGCTATGAGAGGACCCCTGGCAAAGGTTCCATCACAGCACAGCCTGACAGGAGGGCCTCGGCCTGAAGGAGAGTGGGGCAGATGGGGGGGAGCAGCAAAGACAGTGAACACTGCCCTTCCTGCAGGTAGGAGGGTGGAAATCATTAGGACCAGACACTTGAAGAAACCAGGGGTGAGGCAGAAAGTTAACTCCTGTCCCCTTTCCTTCTTACCTCTGGCTCACTGGCCCAGGGCCCAGGGCCCAGGCCCCTGTCTCCTGACTCATAGGGCAGCCAGCTAGAGGCCAAACCAATCTCAGCTCTTCTCACAAGCAAGGAGATAGCTGGGTCTTAACTCATGGTGAGACCTTAGGTAGTCCCCTTCCCCCTAGGGGCCTGAGTTGGCCCATTCATAAAAAAAGAGGAGGGCCTAGGTGACGCCCGGGGGTCCTCTCAGCTCTGACCTTGCTAATTCTGACTCTGGATGCTGGCCCTACCCACCTCACCCCCAAGGCTGTCTGCCTGCCCACTGCTGCCATCTAGTGGCCCTCTGTGGCCAGCTGCACTTGGCTTTGGCCAGGCCCCTGTCAAGCCCCTTACTAGAATGCACCTATTTCTAAGAGTGAATCCTGCTTCTGCTTCAGCCTGACACACACCGCACCTCTCTGCACCACAGATCAATGGGTGTTCATTGCCAAACAAACCAAAAATAACACCAGAACTTTATCTCTCTAGCAGAGATGACACACTGCAGCTGAGAGTCTGACCTCCCTTCCCAAAGAGAGGAAGTGACCTGCCCAAGGTCACACAGCTGCCTGGCTTCCAGATCAGTGCACCGTTCCACTTTACCACAATGCTTAGGGCTGGTGGGCACCCTGGAAACCAAAAATAAAGTCAGCCCGGGCCAAGAAAAACAAAGCCTTTGAAAGGTGGGAAATAAACTGTCAGGATTTCTTACAAACCTCAAGAAATGGTAAGATCAGGCATGTGAACATGTGAGCAATGCTTGCAGAAATCCACTGGAAATAACAAAGAGGCGGTGCCCAGGGTATCTCCTGACTTTGGAGGACCTCGATCACAAGGACACCTGCAGATCTGCCATAAACCAGCCTCCAAGCCACCCCCACAGCCTGGATCCTGGGCCAGGCAGCCCACCAGAGGATAAGAAAGACACGGGTGTAGCAGCACGCATCTGCTTGGGCTTCCCCCACCACAGGAGATTCTCTACGCCCAGGCCTCTCAGCACCTGGCCAGAGGAGCTCAATAAAGGTGTATACAGGCAGATCCCTTAGATTCTTATGTAATCATGGGGACTGCCTGTGGACTCAGCTGACCACCCTCTTGCTCTGTCTGCAGCCTAGTCCGGAACCCTACAGTACAGACCCTGAAAAAAACATACTGTAGGTCACTTGCCTTTTCTGGGCTCTATTACCTCACACCTGCAGCATAATGGGACTCTCCTGGATGATCTTCAAAGTCCTTTTAATTCTAGAATTTGAAACCAAATCAAGGCTACTCTTCACCTGCAGAGCAGATGAGGAAGGAGGAAGTAATCAAACAAGGCTTCCCTCTAGAGGCTCAGTGCTGTCACTACACCCTCTCAGCTCAGCCCTGCCACTGAACTCCATTTAATCCCACCCTGAACTCGGAACAGAAATGGACTTGCCCACGTGCAAAGGAGAGGGAGAAAAGGCAAGGACACCAGCCTCCAGAAACCAAAGAGGCCTCTGAGCAGGTTCCACACCATCAGAGAAATTCTCCATCCTTAGGAACAACTGTGTCTTGGAGCTCAAAGGACATTTTGTGACCTCCCGACTCCATTCAGATAAGGAAAGCACGGCTCAGGGACGTTCGGAAGGGACTTGCCTGAGGTCACGAAACTGACTCACCACTGCGCCAAAAATAGATTTCCCCTTTCCTGCCTCCTTCTACAGTCTCTTGCCTCTTTACCATTCGACCTCCCAACTGAGGCCCGTGGAAGGGATTTGTCAAGGACTTATACGCAGGAATGGGTAGCAAAGAGGCCATCCCTACCCTGAGGGGCAAGGAGTTTTATTCATCAGCTTTAACATTTATGGGGGATAGAGTCAAACTGGAAAGTACATATCAGCATAGAAAATATAAAAGAAAATAAAATTCATAATCCCACCAATCAGAGACAATATCCTGGCATATTTCTTTATAGTCTTTTCTATGCGAACATCCCTTTTTAAAGAAATAGAAGTTACAGTGTGGTAACTTATTGTAATCTACTCTTTTCATTCATTATATCGTGAGCACAACCCTCTGTCATTAAATGTTGTCTAAAACAGCCTAATTAATGGCTATATATTCCAAAATAATAAGGTACATTTAACCAATCCCCCTACAGTCTCCTTTGTTTCCATGCATATGTTTTTGTCATTATAACTCAGGCAACAATGAATGGCAGCATTCTAAATATTCTAGCATCCATAATTATTTCCTTAGGCCAGTTTTTTTTTTAATAAGGCAGAATTTCAGAGCTGGAATGGCCCTTAGAAATCATTATGTCCACAACTTCCCATTGTCCAACCGGGAAAAAGGACACCAGAGTTTTGTGTCTTGCCAGAGGACAAAAAGGCAGCAACAGAACCAAGCCCCAAACTCTCCACCCATTCAAATGTGACCTTGAAGGGTCTGGGCCACTCCTCCGGCTCTTGGTCACATTCTTTTTTAGTCTTCTACTAAATATTCCAGTTTTTCACCCAATACGCTTCCAGAAGGATTTTATATCCCCTTGTAGTCTGAAGTAGAGTGCTATACACATGCAGGTGAGCATTCCACAAATACCTGCAGAAGGATCAAGGATTACCCTCCTTATTGCTTGGGAAAGTCACTGGCAAAAGCTCAATTCAAGGATAACTAAGAATTACCTTCTTTATTGCTTGGAAAAGTCACTGGCAAATGCTCAGTTAATGAGTGAGAGCATTCGGAGACACACACGCAACTTGGAATCAGAGCTGCAAGCTTGGGGACAAAAAAATCAGGTTCAAGTTTTAGCTCTGCCCATCGCTGTGAACCAGGGCAAATGCAGTTAGCCAAATGAGGGCCTTCTCTGTGAAAGCAAGGATAGTAACACCCGCCTTGCCAACTTCATAGGAGAAAATGGATGTGAAAGCACATGATAGCGAAAAAAGTGGGCCGTGAGAGCTCCGACTGCTATTGTATGATCATAAGTGGAAATGCAGCTGCTTCCATGAATCCTGGAACAGCCCTTGAACCTCGCTCCAGGGCACCATCTCCTGGTTTCTGTTCCACACACAAACCCACTAAGGGACTATATAGCTGTGCATTTCAGGTAATGCATTTCGGTGTTTTCTTGAAGCAGAACCTCACGTACAGAAGGAACTATTATTCCTGCTTCAGGTCCCAGGGTGATTAGTGTAGGTCATCCTCACTTCCTCTTCTTCTCCAGAGAGACCGTGACAAGGTGGATGAAGCACTGGACTGAGAGCCACAAGACCTGTGTTCTGTCCCAGCTCCTTTTCTCACTCCCTGTGCTTCTCCCTCTCCAGTCCTCAGTTTCCCCATCTGTAAACTGAGGAGTCGGGCCAGTTGAGCCCCAAGTTCCACTCCTGACATTCTGAGGACTCTAGGATAAAAACTAATGACTTTAATAATAAGCAAAAACTGTCCATTTCAAAATAGTTCTTTGAGCTTGGTTTGACTTTCAGCCACTGGGTTTTCAAAGTTCTAAAGTACAAACCTCATTCCAAAGCACCTGCTTTAAATAGAGCCCATGAGGTCAGAATCTCCCTGAGCTCGGTTGAGGTTTCATGATATATGGTCCCAAAGATGTTGTAATATACACTGTCACCCTATTCTGGCAGGGATCTTGGCCCCAAAACAGAAAAATCAGCATTAGGTATATTTATAAACTCGGTTCAGTGTGAATCAATGGAGGCTTGGATTTCACTAATGCTTAGATATCAAATGCAATAAAATATTTCTTGGTCTGTGACACTTGAAGAAAGGAGAGTAATCCCTTCCACATATGTCATGCGACTCCCCGCGTTAGAGAAAAAGAATAAAACACTTCTCAACTGAAGAATATAACCAAGAACCGGGAGGACAGTGACGGGAAGGGAAAGAATTCACTGAAAAGCAGAATTGGATCCCTAGCTCAAACGCTGCTGTAAAGTCACCTTCTCTCCTCTTTGATTCAGTCTTTTCTTTTGCAAAGTGAGGAGGTTTCTTGTTCCATCTCTGATTCTCTGGAAGGTCTAACACTCTAGGACTTTCTCAGGTGACACGGAAGAAACCGAAGAATGTCAAGCACTCAGTATTTGTACTTTTTCAACCCACAGCCATTGTGAGACCACAAGACTACTTTGGGATATTGCATGGCTCAGGGAAAGCTTCCAGCATCCCAAAAGCAACCGGATTCTGGACATTCTGGCCAACCCCACATTAAGGTTCAGATCTTGGATAAATCATTCCTCTTGAAAGTCTAATTAATCACCAGCAGCCACCACTTGGCGTTTTTAAGCGCTGGTCTTTCTGTACTCTCCAGGAGAGCTCTGAATCAATCTGTGACCTATCCAGAGACATTCATATCCAGCCCCTCAGAGACCTTTGCCGGAAGAGGCGCTATGGGGCATCTGGCCTCCAGAGGGCCCCAGAGTTTCAGAGGGAAGAGGAAGCTGATGTGCACTGAACCCACACTGGAGCTCAGTCCTGTGCTGGGTGCTGGAAGCATCTCATTTAGTTCTCAGCCAAGGTCAGCAATACTCCATTTTCCTAATGAAAAAAATAAGCTCAGAGAAGTTAGGTTTATTCATTTGTCCAACATTTACTGCGTACCTACCTCGCATGTGCCAAATATTTCGCTGAGCACTAAGAATACAATGCTGAGCAAAACAAACGTGGTCCCTGCCCTCATGGAGCCTATGGTCTAAGGGACAGGGGAACTACTCATGGAATACAAAAAAAAAAAAAAATAGCACAAAGGACAAGTTGTAGTGGTCTGAGAACACATAAAAGGGAAAAGTGATTAGTCAACATGTCAAGGAAAGTCCTCCCTGAGGAGGTGATGACTAAGCTGAAGCCTGAAGACAAAAAAAAAAAAAAAAAAAAAAAGGATGCAATGATGTTAAATGAAGGAGTACAGGGACACGTGTGCCAAACAGAGAAAACCTCAGGTGCAAAGGCACTGCAGTGGGAAATGCATGACGCATCCAAGGGACCAAGGAGGCCCGAGTGGAGACCGGCTGGCGGTCCAGAGCCAGCACGGGAAGCAGTGGAGCTGGACAGGGAAGCAGAGGGCAGAGCACTAAGGACTGTGCTTTTCTCACAGGAGCCCTGGGAAGCTGTTGGAACGTGTCACGATGAGTTAGAAAAGATATTCCAGACGAGGTAAGAAAACAGACTGGCAGGGAGAGGAAGTGAGTGTGGGAAGATGAGGACACCAGTCAGGGGCCACTGCAGGATCCAGGCAGGAGGCGGCAGCACTTAGGGTGGCAACAGAGACGGAGAGAGGCGGTGCCCACCCGCAGCCACACAGAGCTGAGATTCCAACTTAGGCCCGTGTGACTTCAAAGCCCACGTGTCCCTCCACCTTGTCATTTACTCATTCATTCAGCAATTAGTTACTGATCATCTGCTAAGTGCCAGGCCTGGGCCAGGTGCTGAGGATATAGCTGTGAATAAAACAGACAATGCTGGCATGGAATTTACAGGCTGGACATTAAACAAATAAGAATGCAAATCGATGTATACAGTTACACATTGGGATGGGTACCACGAAGGAACAACAGTGTGATCAAGAGACTTTAACAAGGAAAATTACGTATAAGGCCAAGAAGTCCTTCCAAACTGTTGATAAAATAAAAGAACCACTTGCCTGCTGCTTGTAAGTGAAAGGTTTTAGAAAGCTTTGCCTGTCAGAGTTGGAAATGGAGCATCACATTCCTGGCCAGCTCACGAGCCCTCAGGGGAGAAGCTGGTACCTCGAGCTCTGCACAGACCTTGTTGAAATAGAAGCCTTTCTAAAAGCAACTGCTGACTCCTTAATATGCTCACATATCCCAACCTCAGGCACCTCTCACTTATGCGTGCACACAGCATTTTACAAATACTTGAGATCGTTCACACGGATTCATTTAGCTGAACCTCATCACAGAGCTATGTGGAATGCGCACAGGTTTGAATATCCTGCTTGAGAGATGAGGAGGTCGAAGCCTCGACAGGTAAGGTGACTTAACCAACGTCACCAAACTAGGACGGCACCCAGATCTGCCCTCCAGCTCTCACTAGAAGCACCTCGGGCCAGGAAATCGTGACTCTCAGATAAGACAGCTGCAGGTCTCTGAGCCTGGAAAAAGTCACCCAGGAGTCCCATGAAGTTCCCAAGAACAATGATCAGGGACATCAAGCAGCTTGAGAAAGGTTTCTAGAATGCAGCTTCCCCAGCCTGAGACACAGGTACCCTTGCCAACTTTCCCAGATTAGAACAGGTTCGCCTGGACTCTTTCCAAGTGCCTCTGACTAACAGAGAAAAGTATTTTTCCATCGCAAACACTGCAGGCAGGCACCAGACTCCTGAAAGGGGAGGGCAGAGACTGCATCCAGATCCCTCTACAGACAAACTGTCAGGTTATCCTGATGCCCTGTGAACCACCTAGCTGAGCGCCTGCCCCTGGGGGTGGCAGTCTTGGGCAGAGTTTCTCGAACTTGGCACAACTAACGTTCATTTCGGGCTGGGTATTTCTTTGTTGTGAGAGGTACCCTTGCACTGTAGGATGTTTAGCAGCATCCCTGGCCTCTACCAACTGGGTTGTAATAGCGCCCCCTAGTTGTGACAACCAAATGTCTCCAGACATTGCAAATGTCCCCAAGGTTGAGAATCACTGGTCTAGGGCCTACGGAGAAAGGAAAGCAGAATCCATTCCCTTCCTCTCATCCTAGCCCACCCCACCCCATCCCATCTTACTGGATAGATACGTGGTCACTGTGCAGAAACTTTTTTAATCGGCGTCACACAAGGCCCTCCTGAAGGAGACTGGGAACAGCCTCTGCGCTAATGTGGCCTGCAGGTAGGTCCTGGGAACAATTCACCACCAGCGCTTGTGAAAACAACTGGAGTCAAATAACTCCTTGTTCTGCTAATGAGCTGCTTCTGACCCTGTGAGCAAATCTTGTTCCCATTAACGTGAGCAGCTGAGTCTGATTAAACCGGAGGCCCTGGGTGTTTCTTCTCAATGACACTGAGCCCGGTCAAAGGCGTCCAGTGCTGCCAGATGGAGCACAACACCGGTAAATGAAAGGGCAGCACGCTCCCATTTACCCACATTCAGTGCAGCAACCAGGACACGCAAACGTCCCAGCTCCTAACCACTCTGATCTTAGGAGAAAGGGGAAAGTGACAGGTATATAAACAAGCGATCTGAATTAACAAGTTAATTAAACAGCTGAAACATTACCAAAAAAATCACACTCTCAAGTGGAGGTGGAGACCTGGAGCTGAGCTCCAGAGCAGCTGGGGTGACTCAGTGTCACATACGTGGGTTCCAACCCCCCACCCGAGGGCTGGGCTGCTGGCCCAGAAGTGGAAACCAGCATCAGTTACAACGCTTCAAAGCCATAATCAAAGAAGCAGCATCTTCACGTCTTTCATTTAGTCAGCTACCTAACTAGTTAAAGGGTTTGCTGACAGACTCAACCAAACTCACTACCATTTGGTAGTAAGTGTATTTCACTGCACTGCAATTCTTTGAAGACTGACTAACCATGAAACGCCTACCTGTTAATACCCAATTACTCATATGACTGCTAGTTTCTATGCTGCTTCTGCACGCTGTACTTAGCTCTATTGTTGCACATCTCATACTGCAATGTACTGAATTTTCACAACGGATCTGTCCCCCCTAGTGGACAGTGTGCTCCTTGAGGGCAGGGTTGATACCTAGTACAGTGATGGTATATAAACAGTCCTCCATATGTATGATGGGTGGATGGACAGGTGAATGGCCAAGTCTTCCTTCTCTACATTCTTACACTTCAGCTTGTCTGCACATTCTAGTGGAAGGGCATGGCCTGTGTCTCCTCTCCTGTTTCTCCAAGGTTTACAAGGATATTGCTCAATAGGTTCCCGATAAACAATGACTGATTTGGTTGGACTTCTGAACCCAAAGAGACAAACTGAGGCCTTCTGATCATGAACTAGTGAGTCCAAGAACAGAGGTCAGAAATCCTCACTGTCCACCCCGCTTCATGTACATGCCAATGTGTTTTGTCTCTTAACCAGATCCAGTCGGATGCAGGAACAGAATACATTCGCTACTAGACAGTAGAGATCGTATGGCGCCTTCTCTCACAGAGCTCGTTGTCTGCGGGAAAAGACAGACATTAGCAATTACGCAAGTAAGCCGCTATCGTGCTCAGTGAGTCTTTTTTAAGAAAAGCTTATGTGGATGTTGCCCATCCTTAAGCAGTCTGAACCTTTTGGAGGAGAGTCACGATTTTCCTCCAAATAAATAAACACTCTTTCCTTAGAGCAGCCTCTGAAGTTTTTTACATGGAAAATTTATTAAACACCTTTGTAATATAGGCCTCTGTTCCACAGTGGTTGTAAATGGTTTTAAAAGACCAATTAAAAGCATCGTATCTACGAATACTCATAAGTCGATGCCTGTGTGTTCCAGTGGGTGGTAGGCGTGACTTACCAAGGACAACTGAAGCTGACCTGAAAACCTACAAAAGTCAGAGAGCACTGGAATGACAGTCACCAGATATTTGGGAGCATAGAAAGCCCGGTTTGGCTAACGAGCAGGCCGAGAGCAGGCAAGAGGACTCCTGAGAGAGCCCCTGGAGTTCAGAAGGCCTTGACAAGATTATGGATCTTAAGAATCCCAGATCACCTGCCTGGAAACCTCGGTGTCAGCCAGCAGGAGCTCTAGGAGGGTGGGAAAGAAGAAAGACCATGAAGACACAAACCACAAGAACAAAGTCAGGGATACGAAGACCAGGAAAGAACAGCCCTCAGGGAAGGATGAGGAATAAATGAAGACTCAAGGGAAGATAAAAATGCCCACAGCGGGCAGCATGGCAGGAGAAGATGACGTCTCAGGGAATGGATGGGGTGTCTGAGTCAGTGTTCACAGTTCATTAGGGTCAACAAACGTTCTAACTGAAACACCATGCCCGCTGTGATTCAAGGTGATCGTACCTCAACCATGAAACACAACAGTTGGCAGAAGTAGACTTACACTTGTTCATATGGAGAATACAATAGGTAATAAATAATAATACAAAATAAACTGTTTCACATACTCACAACTGTAAACCTACTTTTGCCCACCCTGGTATTTACCTTCAAGGTAACAGTTTCTGCTGCCTTTAATTTAGATTCAAGTGGAAATACAGAGTCATCTCTTCAGCTATGACAAGGCAGCCTCCCCAACAGCCTGGACACGCTTCTGGGGGGTGCTTGCTGCAATGGGCTCCTTTTCAAAACCTCATGGACTCTCAGGGCCAGAAGGCAATAACCTAACCCAGTCTTGCCTTTTTGGGTGCAAATCTGTGATTCAGAGAGGAAAAGCCATATATCTGGCAGCCTGCAGAACCCGATCCGAGGTGCTCCCCTTCCCAGTCCTAAAAACGTCTCATTGGTAGAATCCAACCTACTTAATCCTGAGCATCCATGGCTGTTTAGACAGCTGTCCCCCACAGCTGCTCTTATCGACCAGTTCTCTGCTGCTTCCTTACCTGTCTGAGCAACCAGGTGTGTCCACCCACTCCAGACAGCGGTGACCTTTTCACTCTGAAAACAATGAGCTTCTACTTCCTGGGGCACAGGAAGGAAAGCAGCCTGGGCAGCCAGCTGCCCGTGCTTGTTGCGTCCCCAAACATACAGCTCTCCGGCGTCTTAAGCAAGCAGAAGGGGAACAAAAGAAGAGAGGGAACATTAGTCCCGAATGATGGGAAAGAACACAAATCTGAAAAACAGGTAGTACCGAAAGTTATGTGATTTTTATGCTACAGTGCTGAGTAGAGCGAGGCAAGATACAAAATTCATATATGGCATAATATTAGATTTTTTAATTCTATAAATAGGAAACAAGGCCAAATACTCTTAGTTGTCAAGGAATAGGAATATGTGAGTTTGTTTTTCCACTGATTCATTCAACAAATATTTATTCAACATCTACCATGTGAAAGATATCTTTCTCTATATTCCATAGCTTTTAAAATACACGCTTGCATTACTTCTTGTTAGGAAAAATATATTAACTTTTTAAAATAACAGGTCAAAATTATATGATTTAAGCATAAACTTTTGTTTTAATTTTTTTTTCAGTTGCAGTTGACATGCAATGTTCATTAGTTCCGGGTGTAACGGCATGGAGGTCAGGCATGTATGCAACTTCCTAGGTGAGCCCCCCCGAGAGTCCAGCCCCCATCTGCCACCTCACGCAGTTATTGCAGGATCACTGAGTGTGTTCCCGACACCGTACTGCACATCCCAGTGACTGTGCTCGTACCTGCCGGTTTGTGTCCTTAATCCCTCCACCTTTGCACCCAGCCTCCCACCCCCAACCCATCTAGCAACCCTGTTTCTTTTCTGTATCTATGAGTCTGTTTCTGTCTTGTGTGTTTGTTTTGTGTTTTAGATTCCACATGTAAATGATCATATGGTATTTGTCTTTGTCTGACACAGTTCACTTATGAAGCCTAAACTTGTTACGCATAAGACTTCACTACACGCCCTGTCCAGCAGACACTGTCTTGACACCACATCACACCTGCACGGCACTTCAGCTCACTTGGACCTCACAATGACCCTGGGATAGAAGCAGGGATACGACTGACTGGCACTGTAATTTAACAGAAAAAGAGCACATTCAGAGCCAAGTGACTGGCTTCTATTCTTGGATCTGCTAACTAGCTATTGACCTTGGACAATCACTTCCTCTCCAAGCCTTAGTTTCGCCAGCTGAAAATTGGAGGCTCGTCCAGAAGGGCAAACAATATGACTGATGACACTGGTAACGAGGGAGACAGGCGGGTGACTAGCAAACCAGCGGGCACGTGCTCGTTCAAAAGGCATTCAGGTTCGAAAAGGTTTGACTGTAAACCAAACAAAATGGGGCTATGGGCTACAACTGGGCCTATGAATCTGCAATTTGTGGCTCCTTCAGTGATCTCTAAGCGCTTTTCCAACTCTGATATCCTAAGGTTCTCTCATTTCGTCACATGTGGCTACTAAACACTGGAAGTGTGGCTAGTCCAAATTGAAATGTGCTATAAGGCCAAAAAAGCACAAAGGATTGCAAAGACTTACTAAAAAATCAATAAATAAGTAAACCAAAGCTCGTTAATATTCATATTGATTACAAATTGAAATAATATTTTGGATATCTGGGATTAAGTAAAATATATTATTAAAAATATTTCACTTATTTCTACTTTTAAAAAAGAGTTTATTTATTTACTTTTAGAGAAAGGGGCAGGGAGGGAGAGAAACACCAATGTGTGGTTGCCTCTCACATGGCCCCCACTGGGGACCTGGCCCACAACTCAGGCATGTGCCCTGACTGGGAATCAAACCAACGACCCTTTGGTTCACAGCCGACACTCAATTCACTGAGCTATACCAGCCAGGGCTCCTTTTTACTTTTTGAAATGCAGCTTACATTATATTTCTACTAGACAGCACACTTCTACAATATGAATTAATCAAAGCCAGGAGATGTTAAATGACTTTTAAGATCACCTGGCTCATAAGGAGTCAAGCAGGGTAAGAAGCCAGGTCTTCTGTTCCCACCATACTTTGTGACCTCCCAATAAAGCTTGATGGTGCTGCTTGCCTTAGGGCAGCCTGGTATATTGTCAAAAACTGGTCAAAAGCCAAACAATATCATTAATGGGCATCAGACCAAGACACAGGGTTCAAGTCCCAGATCTGCTGCTCTATCACTCACTCACTGGGCACATCACTTCACATCCTAGGCCTTCGTCTCATCAAGTCTAAATTGAGGGAGTGTAATAGGTAGAGCTTTTTTGTCTCTCAGGTGACCTTGCAGCACTGACATTCTGCAGTTCTGTGGTGTATGTCATGTAACCTTGCTGGACTTCACCAGGGTGTGCAAAATATGAGGGTCCTGTACAGAAGGCAGAAGAGACCCTCAGCAAAGTCTCAACCCACTAAACGGCCTGGTTAGCTACCAAGATGCCATTGACCATGAGTCTATGTCTGTAATAAGCTTCTATTTACCTTAGTAAGTCTAAATCATCTGTTTGCAAACACAAACCGCCTTCCACATGAGGATCATACACTGTTGCAAAATTAAATTCTGCTGCAGTGCCAAACAGTTACATAATGTACAACTCCAAAAGAAAGGTCTAAAAAGCATGGAACAAGCCCCAGTGTGTTAACAGCTTGAACTAGGGCAGAAAGGGGAATATTAATGTTGACAACTTTTACCTGACATTAAAAATATCCAAAACGACTCACTTTGTGAATATACTAAAAATCACTAGATTGTACAATTTAAAAGGGTGAATTTTATATATGAATTACATCTCAATAAAATAAAAATTCAACATGTTTTGAAAACGCCAAAATAAAAGTGCTCCACATATAAATAAGTAGCCTTACTAATTACATGATTTTTTTTAAGATTTATTTATTTATTTATTTATTTATTTCCAGAGAGGGAAGGGAGGGGGGGAGAGAGAGAGAGAAACATCAATGTGTGGTTGCTGGGGGCCGTGGCCTACAACCCAGGCATGTGCCCTAACTGGGAATTGAACCTGCGATGCTTTGGTTCGCAGCCCAAGCTCAATCCACTGAGCTACGCCAGCCAAGGCACATGATTTTTTTAAGGAATTGATGTTAGCAAGCAATTAGAGAATCTCCAGGTTTATATAATGCCAACTATTTCAATTTAATTAAAACAGTAGAAACGTCTCTCAGACTCCTTTGATTCTCGGAAGAGAACGCCTTCCCCAACCCTCACTGACTGTGGGGCCTGAACTGGTCACTCCTCACCTGGGCCTCCAGTCCTTCCTACGTAAGCAGCATTCATTTCCACTCAACTCTCAACGTACATGTATAAGTCGACCTAACCCAAGACTTAGGCTAAAAGTAGGTATTTCTTTTGTTGGCAGCTTTAAATTCACTAAATAACAAATTATATGTAGCTCGGTTTATAAAGTATTTAAACTGTTACATTTTGTCTCTGTACTCGTTTGGAAACAATGACAGCTTTTCAGCTGGACTACATTTCAACTTTGATGTTGAAAAATTAATATGAATTAGTTTACATGTACTATGTATACACCTTAATTTCCACATAAAACACCACGCATGAAAGTCGTTTCCCTTTGCTTAATACGTGATGCAGCCCTGACTAGTGTGGCTCAGTTGGGTGGGCGGAGTTGGGCGTCATTCCGCAAGGCGAAAGGTCACCGGTTCAATCCCTACACAGGCCACACGTCTGAGTTGTGGGTACAAGAGGCAACCGACTGATGTTTCTTTCCCACACAGATGTTTCTCTCCCTCTCTTCCTCTCTCCCTTCTCTCTAAACAAACAAAATCTCTTAAGAAAATTGTATTTATCTGTGTGAGAGGTCTTAACCAAAATAAATTTCTCAGAGCTATAGTCTCCCGTCTACCAGCAGGGGGAAGGGCCATCTGAGCTTGGAGAGAAACAACTTTTGGAAGAGATAACCTTTGCTTTCAAGAAAATGCTGCACTGTCACTAGAGTTTATACTGCAGTGGCTGGGCGTGTCAAGTGTATGGATGGAGGCACAGCTAGGATGCACAGCAGATATAGTACAAGAGAGAGAAAAGGTTATATAAAGGAACAGATCAAAGATATGGACTAGGGAAATAAATAAAAATATGAAATACAATGGGAAAAATACACATAACCCAATTTAGATAGATATATGGATACAGAGATCAGATAAAAAATACAAAGATGGAAGATCAATAAAAATAGAAATATATAGTTACATAAATAAAACAGAGTAGGTAAATATGGAAAGAGCAAACAGGGAGATAAATGGATTAGAAAGGTTAGTTTGAGATTAAACAGAAAGAACAGATAGCTAGAGAGCTACACAGTGTCACTAGACACTTAAATGGATTAAATGGATGAGATAACAACAGGTTACGTATAAATTTGCTCTTGCTTGTATGATTTGGTAATCACATTACCCTGAGGAGATATTCTTATCCCTCTTATACAACTGGGAAAACTGGGAAAGTCAGAGAAGAGGACGTAAGCCCACACGAGTGTTTACGTGTACGGCCATATTTAGTCCTTAGAACTACCCAGGGAGCATTTTACAGACAGGGAACCGGTCTCGGGAGGGCAAAGTGAGCAGCAGTCAGAGACCACACGAGGGGCCACACCCGGACTCTGACTCCAAAGCCTGTGCTCCACCCTCTGCGTCCCGGTATCACCGCCTGAAGAAGGGGCGCAGAACTGTCAGTGGCGTGCTAACCTGAGAGAGCTGGTACCCACCTGTCAGCGAAGCCGAGTGCTCGGAGCCAGCCGCAACACATATTGCTTTAGAGTTCTCTAGGCCTACAAGGAAAAAGTCTTTAGAAATTACACTTGTAACAGAGCAAACTGGGCAGAGAAGGGACTCCGGCAGCACCAGCGAGAAGAGGGCTAACGCGGTTACCTACCAGGGGGCTGAACAAACAAGTAAATACATCGAGGATGAAGGAGCTCACTATCAGAGAGGAGAGGACAGGTTCAGGTATGAAAAGGTGGAAGGCTAGCATCGACCGTGTGATACTGGATTGCAACCGGAGAAATCAGCGTAGACTCATGGTTTCTAGCAGGATAGGTTGAGGCATAGGTGTGTGTATGTACAAATATGCATTTTCCCTAGCTCTGCCCATGGAGGGGCCTAAAAAAAGGGCATCTCATACATTCGGCTGCTATAACATGCAGACACTAAAATGCACACACAGGATCCCTAACAACAAACAGGCAGAACTAGAACCTGACCTGCCTCCCATCTCCAAACCCAGTACCTTTTCCCCTTAATCACACCGCCTTAACTGACAAGGTATAATCCCAGGCAGCTCAGGTAGACATCGTGGTCACCTGGGCTAGGGAAATTCAGTAACTCTTTTTTCCAACACGTCTGCTTAATTAACTAGTGTATTAATAAAATGCCCCTCGACCTTAGAGTATCCTGTGGAATGAGAAAGGGAAAAGGCGGATGTTTCTGCCACACTCCCCAGAGAGAAAGCGCTGGGCCCCTAGTGGCCAGGTGAGGAGGGACACCCGGGGCTCCAGCTCCGGAACCGAGGGTGGTGAGGTAAGAAGGCAGAATGAAAAATGAAAGACATTGAGGACAGGAAGTTGATGATCTATTCTAATGTCTCCTCAGAAAACTCCCCTAATTCAATTCTGAATCTAAGCTGTGCCCTAAGCAGATCTCAAACAGGTTGTTCAAATCAAATCAAATCAAAACACTTCTCAATTCCTTCTAGTTACAGCTCTATGCTAAAATAGAAAACAGACACAGTTCCTGCCCTGAAAAAACTCAGAATCTTTGGCGTGTGGGAAAATGTATAAACAACTCATCATAACACGATATACTGTGCTATCCACACGTGTGAGAAAATGCAACAGAGGCGGGCGGGAGGAGGGAAGCGTCTTCACCGAGAAAGCCGCACCTGAGCGAGGCCTTAAAGAATGATCAGGATTTTCCCAGGGGAACAAGAAGGAAACGGCAGAGGTAACGGTCTGCCCACAGATACAGAGGAATGCAAAAGCGGGGTACCCCCAGCAAGCAAGGACCATCTTGGTGAGGCAGGAAAAAAGACTGTGGGTGTTTTCAGTGTCACATGAAGTGGACTGCCTGTCCAGCATCCAGTGCCTGTCCCCCTCTTAGAGTACCCTCCCCGACTCAACCCCTGGGCTGCAGGACGGCTAGTCTCACCCCCAGAGGAAGGGAAGGGCTTGCAGGACTTAGAAAAATCAGAATGATTCCACTGTCTTATACACCGCTCCCCCTGTGGCTTACCCTTCTCTTCCCCACCCCCTTCCTACCACCCTCAAAAATCCCGCCTCTGTTCTGAGCTCCAGGAGAGTAGTTAGAGGTTTGCTGTAAAGGTTTCATCACAGCCAACCATCAGGGTCACAAACTGGGCCTTATAAAGCCTGGCCTATATAAAGGGCCTTACCTGTCACTCTGCTGGGTTCCTTTGCTGTCAAAAACAGTGGGAGAGTCTGCCCAGGGCACAACCGCCGTCCAGAAGATGCCAAGCCGGTTCCCCACTGGAACACGATGCCACTCGCTTCCCGATTGAGCAGGAGGAAAAAAGAAGAAAATGTGTATTTGGATAAGACCAGATGGGTCTTTGAACCTCACCGCCATGGGATATTCCCAATTCAGTCTCCGCTAACACATGTATTACAGAGAAGTTCCTCGCTTCAAGGGCCCTGTGAATGGTCACAGGGTTCACCACCACGCCAGTCACAAACCCACTCTTTAGAGCAATCTGAGACCACCAGAGAAAACTCCGACATAGTAAAACTCCCTCCAAAAAGTGCCAGGACATTCCCACACGGTCAAATTCCTGATGATGCCTTGTTCATGACTGACCTGAAAAGGTCACTGAGACTCCAGAAGAAGCAGGAAAGGACCTAGAAGATGAGCAAGTCCATTCCTGACATTTATTTACTAGATGAGAAAACTGAGACCCTGAAGAGGGGGTGTGGTTTGGCATACAAGGAGCTAGTGGCAGAGAAACTGCTAGAACTCAGCTCTCCTAACACCAAATGTGGTGCTCTTTCTACTACACCAAGATGAACTCAGAGATTCCTCTGCTAAATAAATGTATGACTGCAAGACAGCTTCTTAATAGATAGCCACTATTTCAGTGGGATGGGCTTTTATTTCCCTGTCCACTGAATCTAACTCATGTACCCATGTTCTGCACCTCATACAAATGCACACATGAAATTTTACATATTTAGCCTACAGTCAGATGTGTGTACCTGGGATCCGTCACCCAAAAGCAACATTAAGGTTCTGTTCCTCTGGAAATATTCTATGACCTATGGTCCTTAAGGTGTAACCAGACAAGCCTGCTTTGTGAAATGTAAGTGATGATGACCGAGCACAGTGTAAGCAAAACGTGGTGTTAAAATACATCAAAAGTTAACATGTCTTTAACAAATCAATTGCAAGGGGAAGAAAGACAGGAAAAGGAATTTATAGACTAAAAGTTACTTGATATATCTGATAAAGGATTACTATTCAGAATGTATCAAGAACTCCTAAACCCCACACAAAAACAAATGACCTTATTTAAAAATAAGTAAAGGACTTGAATGAACATTTTCCAAAGAAAATACACAAATAGCCAATAAGCACATGAAAAGATACTCAACGTCATTCATCATTAGGGAAATGCAAATCAAAACCGCCATGAGGTGTCCACTTCACACACACGAGGGTG
This sequence comes from Phyllostomus discolor, assembly GCF_004126475.2. NCBI lineage: Eukaryota > Metazoa > Chordata > Mammalia > Chiroptera > Phyllostomidae > Phyllostomus > Phyllostomus discolor. The sequence goes on from NC_040908.2 coordinate 135,691,507, forward strand.
TATACTGTTTCCAAACAAAACAGAAAATGACCAGTGTTGGTGAGGTTGCAAGGAAATCTGGGAATCCTTGTACACTGTTTGGGGGAAGGTGTATATGGTTGTCTCACCCCTGTGCTACACCTGAAACTCACACAGAATAATACTGAATGTAAACTGTAATTGAAAATTAATTTTCTTAAAAAATGGTACAGCAATTATGGGAAACAGTATGGCAGTTCCTCAAAAAAGTAAAAGTAGAATTACTATTGATTGGACAATTCTATTTCTGGGTACATATCCTCAAAAATTGGAAGCAGGGTCTCCAAGGGATGCTGTATAACCATGTGCATAGCTGCCTTATTCGCAACAGCTCGAATGTGAAAGCAACCCAGGTGGCCATCCACAGAGAAATGGAACAGGCAAATGCAGTACACACACAGTGAAATTATTCAGCCTTAGAAAGGAAGGAAATTCGGACACCTGCTATGACATGGATAGACCTCGGGAACATTATGCTGAGTGAAAGAAGCCACAAAGAGACTGATACTGTGGGATTCCATTTCCGTGGGGTGCCCATATGAGCAGTCAAAGTCACGGAGGCGGAAAGCAGAGTGGTGGTTGCCAGGCCTGGGCGAGAGGGAATGGGAGTCATGGTTTAGTGGGCACAGCTTCGGTTTTACAAGATGGAAAAAGCTCCAAAGATAAATAGTGGTCACAGTTGTAGAATAATGCGAATGTACTTAAAACCACTCACCTGTGCACTTAAAAAGTGGTTAAGATGGTATATTTTGTTATGTATTTTAGCATGATAAAAATTTTTGAAGGCATAAATATTTTTTAAAAGAGACAAACTTGAGATACATATCAACCAATCGCAATGTACACACCTAATTCAGACCTTGATTCAAACAAACTGTAAAATATATATATTTTTTTGAGACAATCAGGGAAATGTAAATACTGATTGGATATAGTTTGATAGAATTACAGAATTATTTTTGCAGGGATGATGATGGTATTTTGGTAATGTTTTCAGAAAGCGTCCCCATCTTTCAGAAACACATGCAGAAATAGTTACAAAATGAATGGGGGAGGGGAGGATTTAACAATTAACTTAATCAAACCCATCACAGAAACTGTGCTGCTTTGTAAGAGTGTAATTACTACCATACAACTCAGCAATCACACTCCTGGGCATTTATCCCAGAGAAATGAAAATTTATGTTCACATAAAAACTTGTCCACAAATGTTTATAGCTTTATTCTTAATCGCCTAAAACTGGAAACAAGCAGATGTTCTTTGATGGGTGACTGGCTCAGCAAAGTGTGGTTGTTACGGACTGAATTATGTCCCCCGAAAACTCACGTTGAATCCCCAACCCACGATGTGGCTGCATTTGGGGACAGGGCCTGTAAGGAGGCCACCAAGATCGAATGGGTCACAGGAGTGAGGCCTTAACCTGATAGAGCTGGAGGCCTCATAAGAAGAGAAATAACCAGAGGCCGGTCTCTGCCCATGCGCATGTAAGGGAAAGGCCACGTGAGGACAGGGAGAAAGCAGCCATCTTACAAGTAAGTCGAGAAGAGAGGTCTCACCAGAAACCAGTTCTCACAGCACCGTGACCTTGGACTTCTAGTCTCCATCACTATGGGGAAATACCCTCCTGCTGTTTGAGCCCCACGGTCTGTGGTATTTTGTTATGGCAGCCTGAGCTACTCCAGTGGGACCTCTATGCCATGAGATACTGCCCAGCAGTAAAAAGGACTACATTACTGATACTCAAAATTTGGATGAATCTCCAGGGAATCATGCTAAGCCAAAAAAAAAAAAAAAAAAACCCCAACCGCAAAAGGTGGATCCTCTATGATGCCATTTATATAACATTCTTGAAATGCCACCGTTACAGAGATGGAGAGCAGAAGAGCGATTGTCAGGAGCTAAGAAGGTAGTGGGGCCAGTATGAAGTGAGTGTGGCCATGAAGGGTGGCACGTGGCTCCCCGTGGCAACGGAACTGTTCTTGTCTTGACTGTGGTACCAGGACAGCTGTGCTGTTGCCCTACAGATACTACTGGGAGAAGCTGGGGAAAGAGTGCACGAGTGATTTCTTACAACTGCATGTGTGTCTGTAATTATCTCCAAAAAAAGTTAATTTTTTTAACTACAGTCAATACTAAGCCCCCATCAGCACAGCGTGGCACCACACTCTTCCTCGCCTCCTCTCCTCTCCCCACTCCACATCTGGACTCACCAAATGCTTGAGCCTTGGCGGCCACAGCGGGTTAGGGCTGTCCTCCCGCCCAGGAGTGGGAGCAGAAAAACAAGCAAGGGAGAGAGAAAAGGGTCACTGCTCTTCCACCAGCCACTGCCCCTCTCCACTCATCACCCTCAACCTCACACGCACTGTCAGCCCTACCTCTACCGCTCCCCCATGGTCCAGGAGACAAGCTCATTTGAAGCCTTTAAATTAGTAAACATTACAATCCCACTGGTGCAGTCACGGCAAAGAAAGTGGGCCCTGGAAACCAGACCATCCTAGACCCTGACCCCAGCTCCACCTTCTGCTACGTTATTCCCTGTGCAAACCTCAATGAGCATGTTGGCTTCTCTGGACTCGGTTTCTTCATGTATAAAAATGTAAGTCACACCACTGCACAGCTGTGAGGATTAAACGAGGTACTGACTAAGTCAAGAGAATGCAGCCTCACACCTGGAACATAATGAAGAGCTGAAAATTTTCATTTCCTTCCTCCCTACCTGCTGAAGGCTTTCCCACATGACTTTGGCCTTATGTCCCCTCCTTTTCATCAGAAGTACAGCAGAGCAGGACTTTCTGAGTTACTCCTTAAAGTTTATTTCTCCTAAAGCTCTGTTTCTCCTTATCACACACAACTAGTTAGAAAAATAAAAGCAAAATGATCACCTGTAGCGGCTAACGCATGCCTCAGTCCAGCAGCAATGCTAACAACCTTCTCTCTCAGGAGCTGTCAAAACAGAGAAAAGGATTGATATCTCAGAGTCACCCATCTACAAAATGTTACGTGATTGCTGCCCAAGTGCACCGCAGCAGGGCGCTCATTATGTCTGACTGGTTTAGAGCTCCCAGCCAGCAACATTTCCATTCATAAATACCTCCATGTGCATCCCTAAAAGACAAAAATCTTTTAAAAATACCGTATCACAGTGCCTCTCAGGGATGAGGGGACCTACAGGTTCATCCAGTCCAAGAGTTGACAAGTGTTTTCTGTCACGGAACAGACGGTAAATACTTTAGACTTTGCAGGCCGTGAGCTTTCTGTCACACTACACTACTCTGCCATTGTAAGTAACATAAAGACGGCCAGAGACAATACATGAATGAATGGGTGTGGCTGTGGCCCAATAAAACTTTATTGAACAAAGATTCTAGTTTGCAGACTTTTGATCTAGTCCAATCCCCATCCAATACTAGAAACCGCTCCACGGCACCCCACCAAGTGGCCATCAACCCCTGCCAACCACCTACTTCTGGTGACACAGGCTCACCGCCTGCCTCCCCAGGTACCTGTTCTATTTATGTCCTTAGGTGAAACCAAACCTCTCTGCCTATAGCTTCTGACAATGCTTTCAAATATGTGAAGACAGTTGTCACGTCCTAACATGCCTTGCGGTGGTTTTAAAAATAGGTCCTCACATTCATTGAGACCCCCTTCCCTCAAGGTGCGCAACTGAATCCCCCTCTGGCTGAGGGTAGGCTAGACTTACGGACTTGTTTCCAGGGAACAGAACAAGGAAGTGATGAGGGGCTCAGAGACGAGATGATAAAAGGCACTGCGGCTCCCGGCCTGGCCTCGAGAGGGAAGCAAGCCCGAGACCAGGTATGAATGGTCCAACGGAGAGGCCCAAGTAGCAAGGAACTGAGGCCTCCCGCCAGGCGAGAGAGGTAAAAGTGGACCCGCCAGCCCAGTCACGCCTTCAGCAGGCCTCGGCTGACATCCTGACTGTAACTTCATGAGAGACCTGCTAACCTGTTCCCAGGTTCCTGACCCTCAGAAACAATGAGATAATAAATGTTTGTTGTTTTAAGCTGCTAAATTTGAAGCTACTTTATTTCAAGCACTAGATAACTAATACATTTCTCTCCTTTAGACCAAACATCCCTATTCCATCCGCCATCACCCAATTTGAAATTCCTTCCACTCTTGGATCTGCTCTTCTAAATAAGCTCTGATTACTCAGTCTCTCTTTTTGAAAGGTTCTGTATATGCATCCCTCACGGCCCAAAGGCGCTTTGCTACATTTCTTTATTTATAGACCCACTGTGTCTCTCTAAACCAGGACTCTCAGGGCAGGGTCTGAGTCTTATTCAGCTTTATGCCCAGGGCCTGTGCACCAAACCCACAACATAACACAAGACCCTGGATGCAGCTGCCTAGCACAAAGAACAGGGCTCTGGCCTCCCTTCTTCTAGAGATTCTATTTCCGTTAATGTAGCCTACAATCACATTAGCTTTGGGGGAGATCAAACTGTACTGCTAATATAATTTGAACATATTGTCCTATAAAATATTTTTTTCTTTCAAAATTAACTAACAGGCTTTAATGTGGATTCAATCTCTTCGACATCTTCAACTCACCGCTATTCCTTCCTCTCCATTCCCACTGCCACTGCTTTGGTTCGGACCACGATCATCTCTTGTCTGAATTATTAGCAAGAGTTTCCTGAGTAATCTTCCTTCAATCCATCCTCCGCACTACCCCGATCAGGCCCCTCCGGGACACACTGTTCTCACCACTTGTCACACTCTACCTGCCCAACCGCCCCTGCCCCACCGGCACTTCCACCCCTTCCTGATACTCCAGCCCAACTGAACTGCCTGCAGTATCTCAAACCCTCCGGTTTTATGCTTACATGGTTCCTCCTGTCTGGAATGCTCTTCTTCTGCACCCACTCCGTGCATCCTATCTCAGGCCAGGCAAACTTCTACTCAACTGTTGAGAGTCAGCACAAGCCTGTTCTCACCCCACTTTCCCCTACGAAGAAGACTTCGGTACTCCCTCCTTTGAGGCTATACATACAGTTACCACAGTTCTAACATGGCGATGCATTTAGGTGTTTCCGTGCCCTCACACACTAGGATTGGATCTTACTCAGCTTTGTCCCCCCCGGTCTAAACACAGCACATAGACTATTAAATAAATGAATGAATTTCTGTAACATTTCACTTTGGCACTTTCCTCCCATTGTTCCATAGGACACAGCCTGTCAGAACATTTCCCTCCTGGTTCTGTCAATGGATATATTTGAACCACTGCTCTCCTCTGTCTTCTTCAGCCGTGTGACTTAAAGGAAACTAGTTATAATTTAAATATAAGCTCTTTAAAAGCCATCTATTTATTAATGTAATTAGAAGCAGTAAAACTTCCTACAACAGAGACTGCAGAATCTAGACTCCGTGTATAACGTGTGGTGCAGACTAAATGTTTGTGTTCTCCCGAAATTCATCTATTATGACCTATTACCCAATGTGATGGCATTGGGGTGGGGTCTTTAGGAGGTGATTAGGTTGTGAAGGGCAGAGAACCCACGAATGGGGATAGTGCTATTCTAAGAAAGATCCCCGAGAGCTCCTTTGCCCCTTCTGCCATGAAGGCACGCAGCAAGAACGCAGCCACCTGTGGACCAGGAGGTGAGCCCTCACCAGACACCAAACTGCCGGCTCCCTGATCTTGTGCTTCCCGGCCTCCAGGAATGTGAACAACGAATGCTTGTTATTTAAGCCACCCAGTAGATGGTATTTCTGTTATTGCAGCTCGAACAGACTAAAACACCGTGGAAACCATGACCCCAAACAATAGCCCCACAGTCCAGCAACCGTAGTTCGGCAGGATCACAGGAGCAGACCAAGCTCCCGCCAGTGGAAACAGATCTCCCACTCTCGAGCCAGACTTTTAGGAAAGTAGAGAAGAGTGGAGCAGCTTAGGGAGCAAAGCTCATTTTTGATCCAGGCATATTTCCTTAAAAATATTCCACAGTCCTGTTATGATCACTTACAATATAAACTTCACCAAAATGTGTACCTTTGAAGTGTGATACAATAAAAAGAACCCTGAACTCAGGCCAGGAGTCCTGTGGTTCTAAACTCATGCCATCCGATGTGGCAGCCACTGGCTACATGGGACTGTTGAACATGGGACCGCTGAACATGGGACTGAGGAACATGGGACTGCGGAACAACTGAAAAGTGACTGGATGGAACTGAGACACACTGTCACTAAAAAGTATACACCCGAGTTCAGCTTAACATCAAATAAAAAATATAGAATGTCTCATGAATGAATTTATATATTAACAGCATATAAAGTGAAATGATAATAGTTTGGATATACTGGATCAATTTAAAAGTCATGAAAATTAGCCCTGGCTGGCGTAGCTCAGTGGATTGAGCGCGGGCTGGGAACTAAAGTGTCCCAGGTTCCATTTCCAGCCAGGGAACATTCCTGGGTTGCAGGCCATAACCCCCAGCAACCGCACAGTGATGCTTCTCCCTCTCTCTCTCTCTCTCCCCCCCTCCCTCCCCTCTCTAAAAATAAATAAATAAAATCTTAAAAAAAAAAAAAAAAACAGATGTATTATTGTAAAAAAATTAAAAAAAAAAAAATAAATAAAAGTCATGAAAATTTCACCTACATGCCACAACATGGATGGTACTTAAAAACATCAGGTGAAACGAAAAAGGCAGACACAGAAGACCACACACATGTAACTACACTTACACAAAATGCCCAGAACAGGCAAACCCACAGAGACAGACCAGCGGTTGCCGAGGGCCCTGGGGAGGGGAGAATAAGAAGCGACTGCTGCAGGGTACACAGTGTTTTTCCTGGTAGTGAAAACGTTCCAAAATTAGACCATGCTGAAGGCTGCCGTTCTCTGTGAACATACTAAAAACCACTAAATGACATGTTTTCAAAAGGTAAATGTAAGGTATGTGACTTACATCTCAATGTAGTTGTTATTTTTAAAATTAATGTCACCTGTTTCTCTTTGCTTTTGTAAATGGTACTGTTGGAAATCTTTAAGTTAACATACGTGGCTCTTATTCTATGTCTACTAGATGACACTGGCTTACACCGTCTGCCCAGCTTGGTGCCTTACGTAAGTCCCTTTTGTCTGGACCTGCTTCTAATATAGTGTCCATTGTCACTAGTTTTAGAATTGAAAAAAGTCTCTAGTGTCTTTAAAAGATATATTACCTTTATTGTTTTACTTCAGAAAAATGTATAATGGGTATGAGGACTAAACAGAGGTTTTTTTTCACTAACAATCTTCATTCCCGCCCCCAACCTATTTTTTCCTAGAAAAAAATCTAAGTTTTTCAACTTAAATTTTAACTACCCCATGGGCTTTCAAGGACCCAGCCCATCTGGGGAGGAATGACTGTAATACCCGGGAAATCTTTAACAGGACAGGGCAAGATGAATATTAGGTGCCGTCCTTACCTCAATGGCCTGGGGAACCAGGCATCTTTGAGGCCCATGAGGAACCCCTAACTGGCCAAAGGAGTTGGATCCACATGAGAGAACCTGACCGTTTTCTGGAAAACACAAATGCTTAAATTACAATCCAAGTACTAAGATATCTGTGACCATTGGGTAAATGCTGAAGGAGCAACGGCAGTGAGAGGAGGGAGTGAGCGCCCTGTGCTTCAGCACATTCACACCACGTCCCTGCTTTTATTGTTCCCTAGGAATGAAGACACTGGGTACCGGGCTGTTTCACAGACTGTGCATTACGCTGGCTCGTGACGGACGAGCTGTGCAGAACACCTAGCCCCAGTGCTCAGTGCTGGAATAGGGGGATGCTCATTCCCCCCTTTTCATGCTTCCATGTAACACAATTTCCATTATTTAACACTTCAGGCCTTTCTCCCTGCCCTTCCCATACTCACTGCTTTCTAGGAGAGGAGGGGTAAGCTCACCAGGTGGTGAGTTCGGGACAAGGAAGGAGCAGGCCACGTGTGGCTTGGCCCCTTCCTCTCACGCTTTCTGGGCTCACACATAGTAAGGGTTTCCCCTGTGGGGAAGGCCTAGAGTTCAGGGGTAAGTTTGGATCAAAGGAGTGTTAGCAGAACCCCTTGGCCTGACAATGAATCCTGGCCTCCCACTCAGCCTTTACCGGTAAAAAGCCAAGAGTGTGCGCTCCACCTGCCTGACAGCTCTCCACCTTTCTCACGACTGGTTCTGAAGCTGAACAGGAAACGGTGCTGCCTACCGACTCCCTGCAAGCCCAGCACTGGCCCACAACGAGCACTTCATAAGTTACACTATTACTTAGACGCTAATAAACACTACCAAGCGCAGCACACGGTACGGAGCCCCTCCCAGAGAGAGATGGTGACACCCTCGCAGGGTTTTAAAGGCAGGACAAAAGTTCGCCAGACATACAAGAAAGGGGCTGTTCCAGGTAATACCTGTCGTTATCAGACAGAAAAGAACAGGGAGTGAGGAGACTGAGAGCCAAGGTATGAACAGGAGTAGGTGGGGAACAGTCATTGAAGGCCATGTGCTAAGAAGCTTGGGACGAGCTGTGCATGTGAGAACCCACAGAGGTCTGAGGTGGGGCTGGAGGATGGGCAGGGTTACAAGGTCAGAAGATGCCCTTGCCTGAGGGCTGTGACAAAGAGGGACCTTAGTCAGAAATTACAGATGGTCCTTTGAATCCAGAATGCCAAGCTACATGGGGCAAAACTACTTCTGGGGAGAAGTCAGCTGACAAAGGATCTGTCATCTGATTCCCAAGAGCACTACAGTGGTCCGTCGGTTCCAAGAACCCCTGCAGATACCAAAACCTGAGGATGCTCAAGTCCCTTACATAAAATAGCATGGAACAAAGCATACAGTTTGCCCTCTGCAGCCGCCAATTCCCGACCATGGACTGAAATGACTGTGTGTACTACTGTTTTTGATCAGCACTCGGTTGAACCCACGGATGTGAAACCCGCAGATACAGAGGGCCAACTGTATTCTCTTAACCCTTTACCCATATCCCTCTACATCCTATTCTGCTACCTGGCTTCACAGAGAAGGAACGGTTCTGTCCAACCATATTTATGTATTTTTTTTAAATCCCTCATTGGGGAAAAAACTACCATCACTGTTGTGTCAGCCTCTGATTTCCTCACACTCCCAACCACGCTCCCCTGTGAGTAACCTTAGCCGGCACTTCTGGCCAGCTAGCCCAGTCACACAGCTACCATGAACTTCTGGGATGGGAAGTGGCCACCACGGGCAGTCCAGTTCATTCCTCAGTCTCTGGCAACAGTTTTCTAGCCCACAGTTTTAAAGATTTTAGGTGTTTATTTTTAGAGAAAGGGGAAGAAAGGAAGAGAGGGTGAGAAATACAAATGTGAGAGAGAAACACTGATCAGTTGCCTCTCGTACATGCCCCAACCAGGGACCAGACCAAACCCACAACCCAGGCATGTGCCCTCACTGGGAATCGAACTGGCAACTTTTACTTTGCAAGACTACACCCAACTGAGCCACGCCAGTCAGGACTCCAACCCAAAGTTTAAACTCTTCTTGCAGAAGACACCTCGCAACTTTCCTTGACAACCAGAGAGAACATGTGTGTGTGTTTTTAAACACACAGCGGGTCTGATTTAATAAGCATCACCACTACTGTGCTCTTCCCACTCAAAGCCTTTGTGGGGATAAAGACTGGCCCAGGAGTGAACTCACCTGTGAGAATAATGGTAAAGTCCCAGCCACAGGCCACCTGTCGGATGGGACAGCCAAGGAGCGATTTGCAGGGTGTAAAAAACAGAACATCCTCCGTGTGACCAAGCCCCAACTGCCCGTCTTTGTTCAGGCCACAAACAAAAAGACTTCCTCCATCTGCAATACACAAAGACTTTGGTGATACTGTGCAGGAGAAATTATAATTGCCAAAGTAAGCAAAAGGATTTCACTATTTACTTGGAGTTACAAACCCAACAACCTTTTCCCCACTCACCTTAATAAGCCACAAATGTTAATGTGCACTGAACCCAGTGGCATTTGGGCCAAGGGGCTCAAGTCTAATATCTAAATGGAAACTGCAAGTGCTACGGTGGTGGCCAGCCAATCACCAAATCAGGCATCCACTGCAGCAATACAGCCAACATCTGCTCTGTACTCAGAGTGCGCCAGGTGTGGTTCCCAGAGGTGTGTGTGTGGGGCCAGCTTATTCTTACACTCAGTGCCTAGGCCCCACAGTACTTTTAGAGGCCCACAGAAATGTTTTTAATTTTAAATTCTTTTAAAATAAGAAAAGGAAATGTAATAATAATGAATATATAATACTAAATCTAGCCTGGATTATATTAAACTTTATATCAATGCAGTTATAAAATATAATTTTTAATGTTTTTTCATAGAGAAAGGAATCTACAAAGGCAAAAGTGCCAAGGACTCATAAGAGTCATTACGCAGCCACCAACTCAAGGATTCTTCTCATCCACCGTCACTGTCCCCAGGTAACGGAAGGGAAATGGACTCAGGGGAATGAAGTAACTTGCCCAAGGTCACACAACTAATAAATAGCAGAACCAGGACTTGAACCCAGGCAGTTTCATTCCAGAGTTAACATTCTTAACCAGGGTGCAATATGCTCTCTTTCACAATATTGTAGCACTTGTGTGTTAAGCCCTATCCTAGGGATTGCAAGGAAAATTTAGGAAAATAAAAGCTCTTGCTCTCAAGGAATAGTCAATCTAATTGCAGACTTCTAACTCATATGTTAAAGTTAAATAGCAATGTATGGAGTCTGTCCGGAAAAAGTCCAGCCATGGTTAATATAATGAGAATGGTTTGCACAACAACCATGTAACCTGGCAGCCAAGTAGAGTGAACTGGAATGTGCATGTGTGAACAGTGATGACTTCACTGTACTAGTCAGTGGGGGTGCAGGGTGGGGGCAGTGTACACCATTGAGTGAGCGCATGTGTACTGCATGGCCATCACATTCAAAATGACTGAGGGAATATAGCAACGAATCTGCATCAAATTTTGCATTAAGCTTGAACATTCCTCCACAGAAACTACTCAGATGATTCAGAAGACCACAGCTGTGGGCAACTGGTGACTGGCAGCTTCATCAGGACAACATACGTGCCTGCTCATGCATCACATCTTGTGCAGAGTTTTTTGGCGAAACATTAAATCGCCCAGGTGACTAAGCCCCCCTACAGCACAGATTTGGCTCCCTGCGACCTCTGGCTTTTCCTGAAACTAAAATCACTTTTGAAAGGGAAGAGATTTCAGACCATTGGTGAGATTCAGGAAAATATGACAGGGCAGCTGATGGTGATTAGGAGAACTGTGTGAGGTCCCAAGGTGCCTACTTGGAATGGGACTGAGGGATCATTGTCCTATGATAGGTGTCCTATCATTGTCCTATAGGTGTCCTATAATGTTTCTTATATATTGTATCTTCTTCAATAAATGTCTCTTTTTCATAGTACACAGCTGGACACCTTCTGGACAGGCCTCGTATGGTATTCAGTGTGATATATGTTGCAGCTCTGCCACTAATTTGTCTTGTAACCTTAAGCAATTCGTTTTCTGCTCCATGCCTCACTTGTGTTACCAGACTGGGGGTGGGGGTGGGGGTGAAGAGGTGGGAGCCTGAGGAGAGCCTAGAAGGTCTCTGAAGTCCCGTCAGCTCTGACAACCTAGGATTCTCTGGTGATAACTTGGCTCTTCCACAGAAATATTTTCCTCTGCAAAATACAAGAGGCTGAAAGATGGCAAAATGACATCCTAGAGAGAAATGTCCAATTAAGAAAACGAGGGGCTATTTACTCTTGAAGGAAAGTTACCTGTAATGACAGCTGAGTGGCCCCCTCCTCCCGTGATCCTCCTAATACACACAGGTTTACAGAAGTCATTCAGCTGTTGGGGCAAGAGTACATCTTCCTTATGGCCAAGGCCAAGTTGCCCGTAGCTATTTGCCCCCTAGGGATAAAATAAAGCAAGGATGAAAATAGTATGGCAATCCCAACTGTCAATGTTTATTTACCTGGCCCTATCTTCCTCATCCCGACAGTATGTGAGCCTATCTAAGATTTCATAAACTCATTCTTTAGAGGCTGTTATGTGCAACCGACACTTAGATGGCAGTCTCACCCCCAGGACACCACGCTACAGGAGCCTTAGCATCCACAGCTTATCTGATGATACTCTGCACCTTCCCCTGCCAGTACCCCACCCCCTGTATGTTGCTTTTTGGGACAACAGAGGAGTTCTTCTAATAAAAGTTAATTACCTGGAGTGGCTAAGAAAAGAAATAATGAGGGGAAATGGGAACAAGTGGGTGGGAAATATGCTAGGACTAGTTCTTATCCCTCCTCCCCACACCCCACAGGGATAACTGGCAATGACTTTCTGTAATCAAAGTTAGCCAGGATTTTGTGCCCTCGAGCAGGGCACATCACTGTTGTTTCATCTGTAAGTAGAAGAGGTTGGCAATGATCGCTAAGGGCCTTTCCAAGCACTATGTTTTGTGACTCTAAGATTCACGTGGTGAGATCCCTGTAAGGGAACTGATTTCCTTTTGGTGGGCAATATGTCTATCATTATTGTACAATAAAGGTCCATAATCCCTAATCTGAAATGCTTGCAGCCAGGTATGAAAAGTAATACGGTATAAAAATCATATACTCTTTTGTAAGGTCTGGGAGCAGCACCCCATAGGCAAAACAGTATTATTCCTGCAGTAAACAGTACACAGATTCACATGGATGATAACAGCTTCACAGTAAGTGGGCAAGACTGTAAACAGCCTACGTCAGGTCGGTTGGGGTATTCAGAGCTTTTTGTTTTCAACATGAAGATAAGAACTTGGGGACCTGCAGAGAGAACCTAATTAAGATTTCAGAAATCCTTATAATTTCTCCAAATATCTGCTTCTGGCTGGTTCTTCTCAAAAATGAGTAATAAAACCTTTAAAATGTGTTTGTTTTTAAAATGCCTGATTTAAAACAACTACAAAAAATAATGTATTACATATAAATTCCTGCCCCTTCTGGCCTCTTCCACAGTCATCTGGGACTGCAAGGACTCCACGCTGGAAGAGCAAGCCATGACAGGGACACAGACCACCGCCCCCACGCCCCCTCCCCTTCCCCCCTGCCCTGTCAGAGGCCCTCACGAGCAATATTAGCTGCCAATGACTGAGTGCTTCTCCCTGTGGTGAATGGCATTCGCCATTAACTCTCACGACAGCAGAGGAGATAGGGGCTGTCACTCTCTTTGTACAGAGGAAGACTAAGGCTCAGAGAGGTTAAGTAACTTTCCATTGTCACACAGCTAGGTAGGCAACGAGTCAGATGCCCACTCCTCTCATTATACCATACTTTGTCTCCAAGAATAAAGAAAAAAATATATATATATGGTAAACCAGCCCAGAACTTACCTGGCTAAAGGCTGACTGTACAACCCTATAAAAAATAGTACCCCCATCACTTTTTTCCACTTTATTTTTCTTCATAGTGCTCCCTGACATTATGTTATATATGTTACTTGTTTACTGTTCTACCTCCTAAAAAGTAAACTCCATCAGGGCAGGAACTTTGTTTTGCTCACTGCTAGTTCCCCTACATCTGAAACTGTGCTGGCCAGAAAAGGCGTGCATATATTTTATAGTGCATGAATGTAAGCCCCTATGAGTCCCCACCTCGGAAAGACTAAATGGAAAGCCTGCCGAGTGTGAAGTGGAGGGCACACGCACAGGATCTCTCCCTCAGCCCTGAGACCTCATGGCTGTCCCATTACCAGGATTACAGGCCACTGGACAGAAAGTCATACACTGGCATTGTGGAATTCAAAGTATGATACCAAATTTTTGTAATGCAGCCCTAAATCCATGGTAAAGCAAAACAAAAGGAAATTTTAATACAACCTATCATAGCTCTATTTGCCTCTCTTCCTTATAAACACTCCAGATAACACACACACAACACACACACAACTCCAAGGAGGTAAATTCCCTTGTGAGGGACTAAATTGTGTTCCCCTAAAATTCATTTGTTTAAACCCTAACGTCCTGTAGCTCAAAACGTGACTGTACTTGGAGACAGGGCCTTTAACTGGGTAATTAAGGTTAAATGAGGTCATAACAACGCAGCCCTAAGCCGGTATGACAGGTGTCCTTATACAAAGAAACACAGGGCTGCTCTCACAGAGAGAGAAATACAGCTGAGGGCACAGCAAGAAGGCTGCCATCTCTAAGCAAAACAGAGAGGCCTCAGAAGAAACTCCTACTGACACCTTGATCCTGGACTTCTGACCTCCAGAACTGTGAGAAAATAAATTTCCACTGTTTAAGCCCCCCAGTCTGTGGGACGTTGTTATGGGAGCCCTAGCAAACTAATACACCCTCCGCACAGATAACGCAGCCGGAAGAACACACCACAGGTCACCAAGCACAGCAGTGGGGTAACGTTCAACAGTCTTTTTGTTTCCGTACAGACAAGGCCACGTCTGAAAGGCTTTTTCTGTCAGATGTTTTCTCCATCCACACAGACCCCAGTCTCTCTGGCCTGGGAAACGCCAAAAACACCACTCACCCAGGGCACACATTCAATCCCCAACTCCATCACCAGCTCAGGTACCACCTCAAAGATACTGACAGCCAGACCAGCTCAAGCCACACCACTCTTCCTTCTGTCAGTCTGCAACCTGACATTCAACAAGTGCTCCCTTGTGCTGATAATTACCTTTGTTAATTAGTGAACATATATTGGTTTTAACAACAATATGGGTATCTCTCCACCCCAGCCCAGCCCACCCCCATTCCAACTCGTGTTTTTCCCAAAAGGCTAGCACATAGCTCACACACAACAGGTACTTATTCAGTCGTCAGTCAACAAATATTGACTGGGCACCTTACCTTGTCATGTGACAGGCACCGTGAACAAGACAGGCACAGTACCCACTGTTACGGCGCTTGCAGTCTAGCCAAGGAAACTGGCATTAACAATTACACATTTCACTCCAATTGGGATACGTACTATGAAGAATTAAGAAACAACGTCTGCATGTTCCCGTGCATCTGGTCAGGTCCTGCCATACACGCCTGAGCCCAGATCCTCCTCCCAGCCCCGACACAAAAAAAGACGACCCTGTCTCTCGGGGGCTCCTGTCAAACCCATAACGGCGCAGACTCCCACTTCCCCAATACAGGCAAGATCCTGGTCACAGCAGAATGGCAGCAACTATGCAGGGTCTCTGCCTTGTGCACACACAGCCAAACACTGCAGGCCTCACGAGAAAGGATGCTCCCGCCAGGATGGGGTGGGGCCCGGGAAAGGCCCCATCCTCCGGGCATTGGGAGGGTGAGGAGCAACGGTGACCCACAGGGCTCTCGGACGGGGCGATCCTCTCTCTCCAGAGACATCCACGCTGTCTTTCCCGGAGCTCTCGCGAAACCAGACGCTCTGCCCTGGAGACGTTCTTCCCACAAAGCCGCAGCCCCTCCGCTCCGGACCCCATCAGCCAGCAGACCCCCTAAATCACTCCATGAAGACCCTTCCCTACCGTCTTTTCCTCTTCTGCCACCAGCCTAGGATCCTCCAACCCAGAGCCTGAGCGGGGATCCGACCTCCACCGCCCAGCCGAGAACTGCCCACGCGGAGGCCGGGAGCTCCGGCATCTGTGCGCCCCTGGGTCCCAGCCGCCCCGGCGCGGGGGCGGAGTCACGTACCCAGGCGAAGAGCGCGGTCGGAGCTGGGGTAGCATTCAGGACGCTGGGATCCTGCTCCATGGGGGACCCTCCACCGACGCTTCCGGGAGTGGCCAACGCGGAGGGCGGGGCCAACTCGGGGGCGGGGCCAGCGGGAGACCCAGAGGGCTGGAGGGGCGGGGCCGGCGAGCCGCGCCCTCTTGCCGCCGCGAATCAAGAACCTGCGAGAGCCGGGCCGCTGCCTCTCGGTGGCCCCGCCGCTCTGAGCGTCTCCGCCCCCGGCCTCGCGTTTTGCAGGGTATCTGTGTCTCTTTGCCTTTATTTTTAGTATTGATTCTAGATGAGAAGGTGCACCACACTCCTTCACATTTTTATCTCCTGGGAGTCCCAGGACAGCCCAGAAGGGCTGACAGGACTTCACCACTTGATGGGTAAGAAATTGAGCCTGGGAAGGGGTGAAAATTGTCCTACCCCAGGGTCTTAGACCGAATTTGTCGTTGGGCTTGCTTTGGTGTGCATTTGCGAAATCTGAGGGAGCTTCTTGGTAGATGAGAATAGGATCTTACTATGGTTGGTGTCGCCCTCAGTGCCTAGCATGGAGCAGGAATTTACACTGAGAAGACTGGTTCTCGTGAATTCCTGCTGGGGCAGCCTTCCGACTTTCAGTGCTCCAAGCATGCCCCAGCCCTGATTCCGGGCATCAATACTGGGTAATTTTCACCCAACAAAGATTTTCATATAACATGGCTCTTATAAGACACCCTCATACACTTTTGGTGGAATCTAAATAAGCACAATTTTCCTGAAGGAAAATGTGGTGATGCGTATTAGTAATATGAAGATAGCTATTTACTCAGTAATTCCACATCTGTCCACTTGTCACAAGAAAATAATCACAGCTGTGCATAAAGTCTTAAACTGCAAGTTATTCATTATAGGATTACATATAATTAGGAAAGACGTTACTACCTGGGAGTCCAAAAATAAACTGATTAAATTATGGCATAGCCATACAATAGAATACTATGCTGCCGTTTTAAAATGTTTTTAAATATATTAAATAAGGGAAATATTCATGATATATCGTGCAAGTGTTATATCAATTTTACACACACACACTCGGGTTGGTGAATTAGGGGTGATTTTTTTTTTACCTTTTTGTGCATAACCCACTTTACTTTGTGGGTACAAATGGGGTCACATTAAGGATAATAATCCATATTCACTAGTTCTTGACCCCTGACACAAGGTGACACAAGCCTCCGGAACTCATCACCCTGTAGGCCTGGGAGCCCTGGGGAGGGTCTGGGGTGAGCTCTTAACCCTTTGCTGTTTTTTCACGCCACCACTCCTCATTGTTTCTGGCTGTAGGACCACTAGAGGGCAGCACCTCACCTTTACCTCTCCAGACTAGGGCCATGCTAAGAAAACCACGCTAAAAAATAAAAATAAAAACTTTAGAGAGTCAAAGCAGCTCTTTGCTCCCCCGGGACCTTGATGTGCAAAAACTATGCTATGTTTGATGATTGTTTTATAAGACTAGGCTTTTTTGTTCTGACAATTCCTTTCAAGCATGTGTAATAGGATGTAAAAAGGGGACCCTTCCTGTCTCAGTTTTGGCTGAGATCCCCCAAAGCAATAAATGACAATTACTCTCGTATCATAAAGTTAGGTACAAGACCACCAAGCATAACTTGTGAAGGATGTGTCTAGAAACCAGTGTATGCCATACAGTCTATGAAAAAGGTTGGAGAAGCTGAGAAGGAATTCTGATAGGATGTGCAGCAATAGTTCATTGTCAATGTGCCCTGGCTGGCTCAGTGGTTTGATCACTGGCCTCTGAACCAAAAGGTGGCTTGTTCAATTCCCAGTCAGAGCACACGCCTGGGTTGCGGGCCAGGTCCCCAGTTAGGGGCATGTGAGAGGCAACCTCACACATTAATGTTTCTCTCCCTCTCTTTCTCCTTCCCTTTCACTCTCTCTAAAAATATAAATAAATAAGATCTTTAAAAAAAACAGTTGTCAATGTACTGTGAGTCCACACCCATCTCATGCCTAAAGGTGCACTTCAGCAGGGCTATGTAGAGCACATAGTATGTCTCCTTCCAGACTGGGATCCAAACAGGCTGCTGTATGATTTGTGCTGAGAAATCCAATGGCTTATGGCTGGACCACTGCTCTGATGGGTGAATAAAGAGACATTGATGCTTCAGAGAGGTCTTTCATGCCCAATTTTCCATGACAAAGAATGTCTGAGTGTCTGCCATGTGAGTGTTCCCTATGCATGAACAGTTTAGCCAAGGGATTGACTCAGACCCCATCCAAGGAATTCTGGAGGGCTGGAGTGACACTCCAAGACAGCTGACCAGTAGATTCTTAGAGCTGAAGGAGATGAATTCAACAACCCAGTCAGAGAGGTACATTTACCCACTTAACAAAAAATTAGAAGGTGGAAAGGTCTTCCAAAATGCCCACAGAGAATGAGCCAGCACTAAATACTCACCAAGTACAAAAAGCACTGATGCCAACTCACAACAGTATTACACACACACACACACACACACACACACAAATCTACTCCTTTCTACCACCATTCCCTGAGGAGCCAGAGGCATCCTAGTGAGTGGGGAAAGAGGAGAAAGAAAATTAAGAAGCTAAGCACACCCCTTGTTTTCTCAGTTGTAAAGAAGAAAAATGTTACACTTAGGTACAGTTTAATGTTTTGAATTGTGGAGAGAGAGAAAGAGAGATTGATTAGAAGATAAAGACTGAGAGTGAGCAGAAAATTCAAGGCCAGGACTGGAGATTTCATTCAAATGGGCAAAGAGGACCTATTCACAGAGCCAAATTTAATACAGAGAGAGCCTGGAAGGATACAGTTGTTTTCTTATTTCACCCCTTGAATGCACATGCATCAATACTTTAGCTAACTTACAGTTCTAATATTATGTTATATCCCTTAATACAATTACCTGGAAGTGTTCAGATGTTGCAACTATTTCAATTGTGTACATGCCACTGACTAGCCCTTCCCATCAACAGCCTGGTTGAGCTGCAGTTGTTGAATGGGGCTAGGCTTAAACTCTTTGATGGCATAACTTTCACATGCCTGACTCCCCATAAGAGGGAAAGATAAAGTATTTGGGGCCATACAGACTATATATCTCTGCACCATACACGGTAGAATATTTTTTCGATTAGTTTATCTTATTTTATCCTCTATTACTGGTATGATAAGTATTATTAGGATCATAATTATTTTGCTGATGAGAAAACTTAGGCTCAAAGAAGTGATTTACTCCAAGGTCAGATTTCCATTTTCGATAAAGGCAGATTAACTGACACCAGGTCAATTCTCTCATCAAAACAACTAGAAAAGCTGGGGGAAATAGTTTTAAATCTGTTTCAAGTCATTGGAGAACTATCAAGGCAGCCAGAACTTAAAGGACTAATATCTGGAAGATGAGAGATTATATTTGGCACTTCTTTTCTGCTTGAAGCATTTGCTAATTAGCAAGCAGTGACTTGGAGGCTAAGAAACTGGG
The DNA here is from genome assembly GCF_004126475.2 of Phyllostomus discolor. Classification (NCBI taxonomy): domain Eukaryota; kingdom Metazoa; phylum Chordata; class Mammalia; order Chiroptera; family Phyllostomidae; genus Phyllostomus; species Phyllostomus discolor. The sequence goes on from NC_040908.2 coordinate 135,710,736, forward strand.
CAGCTGAAAGCAACAACTGAGAAGCTGAAAACTGAACAGTACTTTAGTAATCTCCTGGAGGTAGGGGAAATGCGAGGGAAGTAGGAGACAAAACTAGGAGTCCAGGGTCCCCAGGAGAAGCCCTGGGACATACCTATTACTTTGCTTTGGAATCCCTACAGGGATGCACCCTAAGAGTAGAGGCAAACCGGAAATAGACTGGGCTCACAAAGGCTGAAGTTCAGCTTCAAATTGGCGTCATCCCTAATTGGACTAAGAAGATCCGTCCATGCCATTATATACATACTGCCTGCTAGAAGTAAGTTACTTCCCTCTGGAGGAAGATAAAATCATCCAGAAGCTATGGAGGATCTCTGATTAGGAGGCTGATGATATTAATTATTCTTTACACATGGTTAAGGATAATGCATTTCTTTCTATAAAGTCCTCTTGAAAATTCCCCCAATAACCCAGTGAAGTAGACCCAGCTCATTTTACAGATAAGGATCAGGAGACTGAGACTTCACCGAGAATTCCAAATGATGGTTACTAGGTTACAGGTGTGTTTGGCTTCCTTTATCATATATTCAGAGGCTTTTAAAGAAGTACAAAGATATAATAGGTTTCTTAAACTAATGCAATTGAGAATATATTTTAATCAGTTTGTTACATGTTTGACAAAAAATAAGTGATTTCTGAGAACATGAATTTTGCATCCATTTATTATCCAGTTGAATAACAAACTTGCAAATTATAAATGCATGTCACATCATAAAACAAAGACTGGACTGAAATAGACCACAGTATCTTCATATATTTCCTAGAAATTAATATATGAATTCTATTATATGTTCTTTCAACCACAAGCAACACAGCAAGAGAAAAGAAGAATTATGAACCAAACTTTTGGTTCAATTCTACTCCTAGATGCTTTGAAGATATATATTTTTGAATGCATGAAAATTCTAAGACTTGCAGGAATCCTGACTTATCAAATATCACAAATACAGACATTAGAAGAACTGAAATCAATCCTTAAATATTTCTATTATTCTGAAGTTGTTAATAATAATGGTTGTGCCTTTAGATATTGATTTTAGTGTGCTTTAGAGTGATTTTAAATACCATCATTTAAAATTCAGAATTCAATAACTATGAGTCTTCACCATGATCAAAGCCGTGCGATAATAACCAGATATAGGATGCACAATTTGCTGGCATTTGCTGTTAATCAAGATCTTATGACACATTCCCTGGCAACCAAATACGCTAACTATAAACTAGCTAATGAATATTTTAAATGATTTTAGATTAGCTGACTTAACATCTATTTACTATCAAAACTATATTTAACAGTTAATTGTCTATTAAAATGTATAAGTAATGTAAAAACATGAAATAGCATGAATTACCTTTCCTAATATAACATAAAATGAAAGGAATTTTAAAGAAGATTTTTACAATTTCTTTTGAGGTCTAATAAGGATTAAAAGATCAAGTGACCTGTTGAAATAAAACATGTTAAATGATATTTAATTTGACTATTAATGTGAAATATAAGGACAGTTTCTTGGAAATGGAAAACTGGCTGAAAATATGACCCATCATATACAATCAGTAAAGAGATCCCTGGGAGAAGGAGCTGATGGGACATAACATTCAGGTTATTCCGAGTTTCGCTTCGATCCTGTGGAGACTGAGACACTGGGCAGGGCTGCCACACTGCACAATGCTGTTACACTCTGTGAACGGTGCCACAGAACGTTGTACAGCGCTGGCCTGATTGATGGGACGCCTAGACGGAAATATCCAGCAGACAGCTGGAATTCAGAGGCAAAACTTCAAGAACGACGTCAGGGTTAGGACTGCAAATATGAAAATCACACAAAATAAGAACTGAAGTTAGGTACTTAAATGCCGTTTCCCATGAAGAGAGAACAGAGAGAGGAGAGGGCCAAAGATAGACACTTGAGGAAAGCCTTCCTTTGGGGAAGGGAGGGGAGAAAAGGAGCAAATTAAAAAGACACAGCATGTATTTGGGAGTCCAGCTTCGTCTGCTTATACAACAGCAGGCCTACTCCCTGCCCTACCCCACGCAGGCCACACAAAAGCCCGCCCTTGCACTGTTATTGCGTCAGTCCCAAAGTGCTCTTCCCGACCTTTCTTACATTCCATTTCCTCCAGGTCGCCCCACCCTCTACCCTCACGGCTTACCTTCCTATTCATGGTCTCACCTGAGACCTTACACATAAAGTGCCTGGCACTGCTTCTCCAACTTTAACTTTGCACTGCTCTCGTCTGACTCCGCTGGAACTCTCCCTTTGACAGCACAGCCTCCTGCTAACCTGAGGACGATCCATCACAACACCTGGGGCCCATGTCTGAGTACAGGGCTTTTCGAGTGGTACCCCACCAAGTTCCCGTGGCTGCACGAGTAGACCAGATAATCTAAAATAAAATCGGTGTCATGCAAAGCCAAAAAAAAGTTTTAAGGAGGATTGTCACTTGGGAAGGGGCTGCCAAGTGCCTACAAAATAAAGTCCCATAATCTTAGTCTGGTCCTAACTGACCTTGCCGGACTTAGCTACTCCTCTTTCCCCACAAGACACTACACTTGAAGCCAGATTGCTTGCTCTCTACCAGGTAAGCTTCATGCACAAGGTCCTCTCTCGTTTCGTTCATGCTAGCAGCTGGTCTCCTATTAAATTTAGGTGTGTGGGTATGATCGAGCTTGGCACAAATTCATTGATAAGTAAGCTGGTTTAGGAATAAGAGGATTTAGGTAACAACATGAACCAGCTCCATAATACCTCTGAAAGTATCTTACGTGATCATAACAATTATTTTACTCAAGAAAGATAGCAAAAAATAGAATCCGACTGGGACTAGATATATCCATCAGGACAAATAACTTCTCTATTAAAAAAAATAGGTAGTCAGTGAATTTCATGGTATATCAATCATATTTCACTAAAACTGTTACAAAAAAAAAACAGGTGGTGGCTTCAGGTACACATTTTCAAAGATCAATGGGCCACTAAGAAATGGGAGTAGATATAAAGGACACATGGACAAAACCAAGCGGGGTGGGGTGGGGGGGGCATGGAAGCAAGGGAGAGAGGTGGGTTGGGTTTGTCTGGGGTTGGAAGGGAGTGTTAGGGGAAAAGGCAGACAACTGTAATTGAACAACAATAAAATAATTTTTTGAAAAAGATAATCTAGATAATATACTTTAAAAAAGAAGTGGGAGTAGAAAACATTGTTTGGCTGCTACCCCCCCCGCCCCCCACGGCCCATGACCAAGGCTTCAAGAAAAGCAAGAGTTGGCCCCCAGGCCTCTGCACAGATGCTCAGATGCTCTCAGGATTAGGACAGGACACAGTCAGATGCTCAGCGGCCGGCTGACGTTAGCGAGGGCGCCACTGACGACATCCAGGTCATGCCGCAGCTCATTCATGGCATTGGTGATGCTCTCCGTGTCTTTCAGGACCTGAATACTCCGTGTGTATGGATTATACTTCACTCCAAATGGGCGCTTAATCGTTTTGGTAAATTCTCTATTTAAGAAAACAAATAAAAGGCCATCAATTTCTGGAGGGAAAACGGTGAAAACTAAAAGCAAGCCTATTTCACACACGAGACAAAAGACACATCCTAGGTGTTCGTGTGGCCAGTCCGACCTGCTTCCCTGCACTGCATGTGCAGAAGTGCCCTGGAGCCCCACACAGGTAGAAAACCTCAAGTCGTCACGGATACATCTACCCCTGCGTTCCTAGGGAAAGATCCCGTGGATGGCTTTATTAACAGTTTATTACTTTATGCATCTCTTAACTACAGAATGGAGACCGAGAACAGTAGCTTTATCGGTAGAGAATGACAACACTGGCCACATATCATAGTCACAGACCCCTCCGTTGTGATTTATGTAAGCGCAGTGCGTGCGCATGCGCGCGCACGCACACACTGAAATAGGCTGAGAACAGTACTGCCTCCTGCACATGTACATTCTTTCTGCTTAGAATGTTTGCCTCTGGCCTTCTCTAAAATAACCTAAATTCTACCCTTTCTTCAAGCATGAAAGTTCCACCTTCTTTATCAAGCCAAAATTTGAACCTCTCATTGGGCACTCCCAAGAACAATCATGTTCAGGACCCTAGGGATAACTGTGCAGCTCAGGACAATTACACATGAGCAGGGGATGAAATCCAGCTTGAATCCACCTGGTCGACCTGCAGGGGCCCCCACCTATAGTTGTGTAAAGGTGCCACATGTGTTAGGGGAAGCCCTTCTGCTATTGTTATTTGGTTCTGTGAGTGGCTTAAACCCCCAACTAAAAGAAACTCCCTGAAAGACAAGGGCCATGTCTTCAACCCCAGTCTGTCTCCACCATCACAATATGATCTCATGACCCCATCCACCAAATATTTTGTTGATTCTGCCTCCAACCTTTTATCTTAGTTCAGGCTTTCATTTTCATTTGAAGTATTGTAAGAATCTAGTTGCTCTGCCTGCAATATCCACCTTTCTTAACAAAGTACTTAGCTAATTAATAGTTGAAACAGCTTTGGCTTCATCCCACATTTTTTATATTTTCTCACCTCCTTACCTTTTTTTATGCTGTCCCTTAGCCTACAACTTAGCATATCTAAATCCTATCTGTCCTTCGTGTCCTTTCTGAAAGGCCATTAGCTTTCCCTGTTTCCCTGGCTGGAATGAGTCACTCCTGAATGAAATGCAAACAAGGTTTCATCTGTATTTCCACGAAGGCTTTCTATGTTGTTGTACAGTCATTTGTGTAAAGTTTATCTTTCCTATGACATTATAAACTCTGATTAGAAGAAATGGGAAGAAACCAATTTCTTGGTGTATCTGTCTCATAATTTACAACTCTCATTTAAACAACGTACTCTGAACATTTGTTGTGAGAGGGAGATAAGTTACAGGCAGAAGGCACCTAGTAGGCTTCTAATTATCTGTTTGCTTACTTCTGTCAGTTGTTTACCATTATTGGACCTATGTTTTGCAGAGGAAAATTAAGGCATGGGGAAGATATACTCTACCTCATCTTCTCCTTTGCATCTTCAAAGCTCTCAGACACAAAGTAGACATCCTGAAAAGTTGTGATGAGACATTCCTGTTTGCAGGTAATCTTGGGGTCAAAGGGCTTTACATTGGCATGTCCAGAAAGTGCATGCTAGAAGACAAAGAGTTAGTGAATCTAAGAATACTATCTATTTCCACATACCACATTTTACACACAATTGCTAGAAACAGCACACCTCTGAATTTGCACCACTAATGCAATGGACCCGACCTACAAGTCCATGCTAATTTCCTACAGCTTTATTTAGCCCACACTATTATCCAGAAAAACAAGTGGTTTGTCTCTCTCTATAAATGCCTTGAGATCATCTCTATTGTTCTAAAACTCTTCTCCATGTAGGAGGCACAGAAAGATCTTTACATGTTTTTGCATTATGGCACCTGCTTTCTACCTGTATTAGTTACTCATGTGCATGACCCATACCCACCACCAGGTGGCAGGCTCCTTCAGAACAAGACAGTGCCTTGGATTTGTGCCATACACATCCATCACTCAACAAGCCTAAGTTTATTTCCTTACTAGCTAAATAATATATCTCAAAAGAACTCCCTAAAAACTACAGGAGTTATTGATAGCACAGAAAAAAATGGTGAGGAAACAACAGCAAGACTTTGTAAGCAAAAGCTTTAAAATACTTTTTTTTAATTTTAAAGATAAACACACACACACACATATATCAGAATATTTGGGAAACAGAGAAAAATCTATCTTAAACAATGTTTACTGTCACCCTAAGTACTCTCTATGGTAAGCTCTTGTCCAAATCTGCAAACTATTTTAGATCATATACGTGACATTAAGTGAATACGGTGACGTGCAAAGGTGTGCGACTCTTACTCTGAGTTCACTGATAGAAGACAGCAAGCCTGCACCGAAGACTCTCAGCTGCCCATCTTCTTTGCACAGCCCGAACTCCACAGTGAAAAAGTAGCACTGCAAAAGGACATCCGTGTTACTTTCGTATCCTGAATGACTCGGTTTAAAACAAGTTACAACTCTTTGCCCCTGACCCAAGTATCCTGGAGTAAAGTCCAAGACCCCCAGACTCGCTCACAAGTATTTGTGCAATCTGGCCTCATTCTAAAGCTACACTTCCCAAACTTTGTTCCCAGGGCCCTCACATACTCTTCAAAATCACTGAGGACCTCCGACCTGTGTTATGGGGTATAGCTAGCTATACTTACCATATTAAAAATTAAAACTGAGAAAATATTTAAATGTTTACTAAATAATTGTAAAATATAATAAACCATTTTATGGTAATATAAACAACATTTTAGTGAAAAATAACAACATGGCATAAAACAAAAAAGTAATAAACTAACACTGTTTTACATTATTGCAAATCTTTTTAATGTCTGGATAGATATTATTTAATGTATGACTGGAAAACAAATAGATTCTCATATCTGCCTCTGTATTTAACCTGTAGCAATATGTTGTTTTGGTTAAAATATATTAATATATATTCATTTGTTTATTATCTATATGCCACATTAGAATTAGGCTCTATGAAGACAAAAATTTTATCCATTTTTTCCATGTTACATTCCCTATGCTGAGAACAGCACCTGTCACTTAACAAGTTATCAATTAATAATAGTAATAATAATGGCTAACATGTATGATTAAAGTATATGAAGAAAATTCAGCCTCACACAGATAAGTAGTTGGAAGAGGTTGAATATTGTAATAGTCTTTTCGGATAACTGTGGATGTTTTTATTTGACGTTGCATCAAAACTCAAAAGGTCGTAGTTTCTTAAAGTTCAGCTGCTTTGTGGAATCAGAAACCACATCAGTGAACTCTGTCTGTACATTAAAATCCACTTTGCTCTTTGGACGGATCTGTTACCTACATATGGTTTTGAAAGGGCTTCAGGGACCGCAAACCACAATCTGGGAAGCACTGTCTAACCGCCAAGCCTGTTGCACACCGCTTCCCCCACCCTCGCACTCTCTGCCCCCGCTTCCTGTCGTTTCCCCAGACACACCGAGCACCCCCCTTGTCTTCCCTCCTGTGCCCTCACCCCTCGAGGCTCTTCCTTCCTTTCTTGGCACATGAAAATCTTACTCATCTTCCCTGAGCTAATTCAGATGTTCCTTTTCCATGAAACCTTCCCCAAGCAGCTCCCTGCACACCTCGGGCGCTCTGTCTGCACTTCCCTGCCGCCTTCATCTCATCCTAACATAACTGTTTTCTAAAGTAGCGTGGAGGTTCCCAGAAGCAGGAACCAGGCCTTCCCCATCTTTGTGTGTGCAGCATGATGATGTCTTGTACCTAGTACTTGAAAATATTGTTAGCATCGTTTGGGGGGCACCTGTCATTTTTACTGGAAAAAGAAGATACATCAACTATTAACATTATTGCACTCTAGTGTTTCCCTGTCATGTCTCCTTTTAATAAACCTTAAATTTCTACATCCTCTTTTAATGCTATATAAGAGATTTACATTAACTATGAGCCAAGACATATTTTCTAACGGTCATCTTGAATATGTACTTTTAAACTATGCAGATGCCCACACCCCACCCCAGTTAAGAATTACTGATCTATACAGTTATTTCCAGACTTATACCGTTGCCAGTTTCTGAACAGCCTCCTCTGACGCTCCAAGGGATGCCAGGCCAATTTCTTGCGAGAATTGTGCAAAACTAGGTTCAGCCAAAAGGGGAACGTGGCCTAAGAGTTCATGGCAGGTATCGCTGAAAAAGAGGTGCATGCCTGTCACACTGTGATGCTTAACATCAGTGCCTGAATCAGCCATTCCGTCAAGTTAAAATCTGATCTTATTTTTGTGGAAATCAATCAAGTGGTATTACTTTGGAAAAGGATCACAAGGACACTAACCAAATAAAGATACAGTTTTGGTTCCAAACCCTGGCCACTCACAAACCCGCACATATAAGGACCTGCAGATGCTTACAGACACACCCCTCCCCCCAAATCAGGTCTCTGCTCCAATGCTGCCTTCCCTGAATGTCCTTTTCCAAATAGCAATCACACACACACACACACACACACACACACACACACACCCCTCCTTCTTTCCCTGCTCTATGTTTCTCCATGGCACTAGTCACCAGCTAAATATATATCTGTGTTTGCTTATTATATGTACTCCCCACACTGGAATAGAAGATCTATGAAAGCAGGAATTTTTGTCTGATTTTTTTCAGTGTTTATACATTCATTCACCCTCTATGCTTAGAACAGCACCTGTCCCCTAACAGGTTGAATAATAAAAATAAAAAAAATAATAATAATGGCTAACTTATAGAGAGCATGAAGCATGTATTATATGCCAGGGGCCATTTTAAATGTTTTACATGTGCTAATATATTTAATTTTCACAAAAATCTCATGAGGTGGGTTCTATATTACGAACAGGTATTGAATGAATGAATCAATCAATCAATCAATGAAGTACTTACGGCTCTGGGGTATAGAGGGGATCTGAACTGTGCCGCACATACTGTGTGCAGTGGAAAACTCGAAAGGCTAAACCTGATAAGAAATCCCTTGGTGATAAGTAACCAGCCACAGGACGGATAGAAAAACCCGTGCGTTCTGCAAAGCAAGGGAGAAAACACACAGTAAACCTTCACCAGAATGTACCATACACTGCAGCATTTTAATCCTGCCAGTGGCACAGAATTACACATTGACAGGGGACATGAAAACTAAAATGTATCCTAGGTGTACTAGGGGGAAGTAATAATGATTAAACACTTACTATGGCTAGGCAATGAATTACACCTTTTACATACCACATTTCCTGTCGCATTTACTGTATGAGTGAGTTTCTCCTCCTTGTAACAACTGTAAAACTGAGGATCAGAGACTCCATAATGTGCCCGAGGCCACACCGTGGACAGTACAGGCAGGATGAGAACCCAGGTCTCCTTATTCTACACCTCGTTGTCTCCCTGAAGAGCTTAGAATATCCCCTGGACAGAACCTATTACTTTAGATTAGATCCATTTTCAAGTCTATGTCATTATTCAGCCAGTACTACCTCTTATAAAGCAGTTCTTTATTTCATCTGCACTGGATGGGGGTCTACCATAACCCCAACAGCCAAGACACCATGTCCACGGTACCAGTGCCTCTAGTAGGCAGCCAGCGCCCCCATTTCACCCTTCATTTCAAACCCTCACACTCCTGTGTTCTCATTACACCTGGTTGCTCTGTACCCAGATTCTTTCACTTGGACAGGCAGACCTCCAAATGAACCTTCCACAGTGATGGAAACATTCTAAATTGAGGCCACCCAATAGGGTAGCCACTAGCTGTATGTGACTATTGCACTTGAAATGGGACTAGTGTGACTGCAGAACCAACATTTTGAATTCAATCCATTTTAATTATTTAAACAATCACAGGTATCTGACAGCTACCCTATTTGACAGGGCAGGGAGCCTCTCACAATGGATGTTTTGTTTGAAGCGTCATTGAATTTTGGTTTCTCTCTTTGACACTTTCCCTTGAAACGCCTTCAGTGCCATTCTCTGCAGCCAGCAAAAGCCCCGGACCCCAAGTGAACAGCTCTCAGTTTCGTGTCTGTAACAAAAATATTTGCTCCAAATCTCACCCAAGTTTGATTGATGACAGCTTCGCTAGCACATTCTTGTTTGTCTCTGTAAGACTCATGAGGTCGTGCACATTGGTTCTCTGTCATCTGTAATCACTGAGTTTTTTTTAAATCTAGTGTTTGTAGAACCACTACAAACATGAGTTTATCCCATGTAAAAACAATATGTCCTTTCCTGCTTAGTTCTTTGTGTATAGAGGTATGAGGATTATGGAGTTGAATAAATATGCAGATTTCTATAACAATCTACATTAAAAATTCAAAGATAGTAATTTCAGACCATGATGGAAATCAACTAAACTCACTTTGAGTCAAAGACTTATTTTTTCTTTTTTCCCCAAGTTCCTAATCTCCTGAGATCAACGAAGGTATTTCTTTTTCTTAGCTATTGGAAACCCTAGATACCTCTGATCATTTTATTTCCTATACAAGCTAGAAAAAAAAATAAGGCCTGGACAAAGCAAGAATGAAGATCTAAAAGGAACAAAACTCTCCTCACCCTTTATTTATGCCTCTACTAGCACATCTTCTGTGGGAAAATAGTAGAATCCTAATGTGGAAAGGGGCTTCAGCTCAGCTACTCCAGTCTTCCCCCAGGAGCCGGAACCCTCCCCCACTACCACATCCCTGATGAGCAGGCGTGGAGCTTCCGCATCAGCGCCTCCTTGGATGGGCACTAGCCACCTCGTGAGCCTGTTCCATTTCCATTTTAAGCCAAGAGCTTGCAGTTTCTACTCAACAGTCCTTTACTGTAGGGCCACAGAGTAATCCCTCTATTATGTTAGATGACCTTCAAATAGTTAAATAAAGCTATGATGTCTTTTAAATCTCCAGGGTAAACACCCTAAGAGTCTCTCAGATTTTATTCATATGATACGTTTTCCAAACCCCTTATAATTCTGCCCACTTTCTTCTACACTTGTCCTGATTATGACTGTCCCTCTTCAAATGTGACACCCAATACAGAATCCAAAACTCCAGGACAGGGTACCAGAAAACTCTGATCTCCCCTGTCCCTGGACTTTATCCCTCTGTTAAAAACTCTGTCCTGATCCACACAGAGTTTAACATTCCCCTTACAAAAAATTAACTAGCTTATTACCTTTTAAAAAGTTTGAAACATCTTCCAACTGTGGGATGTTATCTTCCCGATAGCCACAATGCTTAGAAAGCAAAGGTAAGTTTTTGAGATACTCTCTGCAGGCATGGGTTGGGTAAAGTTTGTTCAGCTCTCGGAACACGGTCCCCCAGGTCTTAATCTCCTCCTCGGTGAACGCAACCTTAGGGATGGGGTCCCCACTAGCAAGACAAAGGGAAGAAGATACTCGAATTAGCATTCAATAAACAGTGCCATTTCTCTTATTCTCTACTTACTAAATGAGCATAATTTACTCTCTGTATTGATTTTACTATTTTGAAGGTGGATACGTTATTTTTATAACACACTTACTGTTTATAGTTCATAGCCAAATCTGCAAAATACTTCCGTCTTTCACGGTAGACATTGTCTTTGAAGCCCTGATAATTAAAGAAAAGGTTTTTAATATTCACACTAAAATGTACTTGACAAGTGATATTTGGGAAACATTTTTATTATATTAAAGAGCTACATAATTGTTATTTTGAGCAAGCATTGTTTAGAAATCTTTGATCATTTTTATTTTAATGTCTATGTTATATGATAGCTTTATACTATATTGGCTACAAAGACACACAATACCATAGATACCAAGATACAAAAATACTATAATGTCTTCAAAAATAAAATGGTTTGAATAATAAAAGCCCTGTCCTAGTTAAATACAGGCTCTTTGCCAAGGGTAAGATTTTTTTCTTAACCACTCAACTGATCTCTTCAGCTGGAAGTATTGGCTCCCTTGTGTATATCTTACAGCAATTCTTTCATGCCACTTAGTACACTTTCCACATTTTAATCTTGATTGTGTTTATTTGTATTCGGGCTTTATCTTTTCAGCTGGACTGCAAGCTTCCCTGGCAGGTATAGCAACTTGTAAATTCCAACAGTTCCTCAATAAGATATTACAGAAGGCACGGATGGATTGTCTGGGGCTGTCTGCGGCAGTGTGCAGTCACTCTCACAGCACTAAGAGAAGCTAGATTAAAGCCCTGGTCTATGTGACTTCACACCACACTGTCTTCCCTCCTCCCCTCACAGGGCGCTAGAGCTCCATAAGCAATCCTAATACTCTGGCCTCATGAAATACTCCAACTCACGCCCATACTATATCCCATATGGCTCCCCAAGGAAACACCTCGTTGTTCATCAACAGCTTAATAACCCAATTAGGGTGGGCAGCATGGGTGATAAGACTTATTCATCCTACTTTTACTCCCCTTTCCAAAAACCCACACCCATTTTAATAAAAACTGACAGCAGATACTGTCCTTATTTTAGTATAACTCTTAGAATAGCTCTTAATAATAGGAATGTCAGGCATTGAACAGACTCTTTGGACCCAGTGAAGTTAGTTTTCTTCAGTCAGTGAGTCTCAATTCTACCAACATGGAGGTCTACTAAACTTCCTGAAGTGCAAATTAAAACAAGACCTTCTTTAGTCTAGAATAAGCACTTTCTCCAAAAATGAGAAAGTTAGCCTTAATTTTTTGTTTGCTGTGAATTATGTTCATGAAAATATTCATTAAAAATACTTACAGGGTGGTCTGCATCTAGTTCAGAGCCATACATCAGAACCCTGTTGGCACAGTGGTCCAGGTCGGAGATCTTCTTTGGGAACCAAGGGACCGTTTCCGTGCCTGCAAACACAGAACCCACTAACAGCTGGAGAGACAGCCTCAAACAAGGCAGTAAAGAAGAAATTAAGGAAGTCATAAATGCACTTAGAGGAGATTTTTAATTTCAGCTTGTACATTGAGGTGAAATTTATACAAGTAAACTTTTCTATTTCTAATAAGTAAATATTATGAAAATTTTTTAGCTTAAAATGTATAAACCTTGATTTCTTAAGTGTCAGAGAAATGTTATACTTTGTTAATAGACCAAAAGTTCAAAAAAATATTTTTAAGATACATATTTAATACCCTAAAAAAGAATCGGGATGTACAGAACAAGGTGCAAATTTAATAAAAAATTTGAATGTTTATTTTTGTTGATGAAAAGGATCTTACAGGTCGTTCATGGCTTTTCCACTTCGATCTTCTCACCATCCCCCAGAAGACATCCAATCCCTCATAGGACTCTGGGGTCTGCACAAGCTGTTCTTCTGCCTGAAACCCCTACCCGACTCCCACATTCTCCTCCACCCATCCTTCTGTTTTCCTGAGAGTATCGTTCTCCTCCCTCAAGGCTCAGATCAAAGGAGCCTTCCCTGACCCTGGAGCTAATTCCCTGTCATCCAGGTTCCCTGAACACGGTTTCTAAGTTTCTAAAAGCCTTCTCTGTGCGTTTTCATAGAATGTAGCTGTAACATGTGTTTTACAGGAAAAAAATAGGACCAACTCTAGGGTAGGGAATATATATTTTTGTATCCCCATTTCTTAGTAGAAACATTTGACATAAGTTGGTATTCTCTAAATATCAACTGAACCACTTAGTCTCTATAAAACCCTTAATTTTATAGATGAAGTCATCAAAGTCCAGAAAGGTAATTTACCAAGGTACCTCCTCCCTAATGGAAGAGAGAGCACTAGAACTTGAACCTCCTCACTTCAGTGTAACGCCCTTTCAAACAGGCCAGTAAGTAATACTCAAGGGACTTAACAACAAATCCAACAGGGCCACCAATCACGTCACTGGAAATACACACAGGCAGAGTCCTAGGCTCCTTCCTGGCAAGTGTTAACCCCACCGCTGTTTGTGGCAGGCAGGGGCCCCTGGGGAGTGTCTAAGACACACAGGCTTCAGACCTGGTGGGAAGCGCTCACAAGACTCAGGGAAGTGGCTGCTTGCCAGCCAAAGATGAAAGTGTATCAATATGTTCATAATTTATACAGCCATACGGATACATAATGAGTGGATATTGGCCCTGGTTACGCCCCAAATATAGTGGCATCATCTAAAGGGATTATTTTAAACTGAGCGCCATCTACAAAACTTGGCTGAATTATCTATTTGTCTTTTGCCCCAAGTAAACTACTGGATCTCTTTTTTTTCCACAAAGGAAGATTTTAGCCTATGTCTTTGCTATCTGAGTGTCTGAAACCTTAGAAGGCTTCACTGGTTTTTCATCTGCTCTTAGAGGAGGTAGATAGAGAGGAATGTTGTATGTAGTGTAGTTCATATCACGACTGCCAGCAACTGTCAACATCCTCAACAAATTCGTTCACTATCTCCTGGATCCAGGCCCTGTGGGAGTTACTGAGTGTTCAGGGATTGTGACTTGGAGGTTTGGGAAATCCAGAAATGCTTGATGATTTGGAGCCTGAGATAACAATAGATTTCTAACTCTTCTGAATTCTTTTGTATACTCAAGGTTGCTTTTTCACTTCTCTCACACTTGATAAAATGTTGCCCTATAATTTTTACTTAGAGTTTCGAGAAATTCTATTTTGTGTTCCCTTCCCTAACAGGCTGTAAGCAATTTGAAGAGACAGTGTTTTATTTTTACTTTCATCCTTCAAGATAAAGATAAGATTGGGCAGGGACTGAGTGAAAAGATTAAGGGATTAAGAAGTACAAATTCGTAGTCACAAGATAGTCGCAGGGATGTAAAGTACAGCATAGGGAATACAGCCCATAATATTGTAATAACTCTGTATCATGTCAGGTGGGCATGATATATCATATTGGAAATATCAGGGGACACTTTTAAAGTATGTGATTGTCTAGCCACTATGCTGTACACGTGAAACTAATACCAAGTAATACTGTCAACTTTAATTGAAGCACAAGCATTTTTAAAAAGAAAATAAATAAAATACACAATTCTAAAAAAAAGATGAGACACGCATTACACACTTACTCTTCTAAGCACATTATCTTTACTCTTCAAACTTACCATCCTCCTTCGCGGTAAAATGATCAGAGGGATTCACAGACAGAACGTTAGTGTGAGACTTCAACAGGTGGAAAATATCATTCAGTTGTTCTCTGTTGATATCACAGTCAACAAAAATCTCAAACTCCGAGCTTCTTCTCTTGGATTCTCGGGACTCGATATGTAGCAGGTTCACGTGCTTCTCCTGTGCAAAGCAGAGGGTGACACTTCTGTATGACTGCCTCAGATGGTGACAGTCTCTGAGCAGATGACTTTCATTACCACCTAAAATCAATTTCACGCTTGTCATAATGGCCAGAGGGAGAAAAGGGTGTTTTTAGTGCTGCCAATAGCCAAGCAAATCCGCCTAAATATTAGGTACTATTTTTGTTTGTATTTTTTTCCATTACCGTTTATCCCCCTTATACACTCTTCCACCTCCACGCATCCCCTCCCACCACCACACCCCCTCCATCACCACACTGTTGTCCAGGCCCGTGAGTCCTTGTTCTTTCTTGCTCAATCCCTCCTCACTGCAATCCCCTCTCCCTGCTGTTTTTTTTAAGACTTTATTTATTTACTTTTAGAGAGAAGGGAAGAGAGGGAGAGAAACATCGGTGTGTGAGACACACATCAATTGATTGCCTCTGGTACACGTGCCTTGCCTGGGACCCGGGACCAAACCCACAACCTGGGCACATGCCCTGACCGAGAGTCAACCTGGCGACATTTTGCTTTGTGGGACAACTCCCAACCAAACCACACCAGTCAGGGCAATATTAGACACTATTCAAGAAATTTTTAAAAATTCATCACACCCTCCAGAAACTAATAGCATAACACCCATCGGAAGTTTCCCAGATTGCCATAATTGATTGGCCTTCAAATGAAAATACCAAGTCTCCTAGATAAGAAAAATTTTTTGAAAATTCTTACCAATGAAAGCTAGTTTTCAGAAAGTGATGCTACTGTTAGTTTTTTAGAAAAGTTTCCTTTGCAAATGCATCCAATAAATTAGGTGAACAGCTTGAACACAGAGTATTTAATACCTCAAATCTCCTAAGCAATGAGGTAACCAGCTAAGTCAGATTGCTGCTTCTGGTCTCTTCCTGCCCACCTGGGCTGTGGGCACTGAATGTGTGAACTTGTAGGAGGGGGTTTTCTCTTACCGATGTCAGTAGCTGAGGAAAAGCACTGGTGTCAGGATAATGAAACATACTAATCAATCACCCAACAGTTCCTCATCTAAAACATGAGAAGGTTGGAGTAGGTGATCTCCAATATTAACCACTTCGATCTAAATTAACATAGTGAAGTGAACCTGTATGTAGCCAGGTAAGGGCTGAGGAGCACCTCATGAAGGGTAAGACATAGAAGGAGTTTATAACCCAGTTTTCTAACACACAAAAGACGAAGAGAAAACACAAGTGGTGAGTGCTCAGGCGCCAAAAATGTTTGGCAAACCGAAAAAGCATCAGGGGTTAGAGAGAGCAGAAGGCTCCGCGAGCAGAGAGGAGCTGATGTGAGTCTTACAGCAGAGACAGAACAGGAAGGCCCGGGAAGAAGGACGGCTCCCTACAGGACAGTTGTACGAGCGAGCGAAGGCAGGGATGCAGTGAGGATTATCAGGGGATATGAACCAAAAAGAGTGAGTGTCGGGCACAATGGGAAACTGAAAAGGGCGGGGCTTATCCTGGGACGTGGGATTTACCGCGGAATCTACAGGAGAAAGCCAGTTACAAATTATACTGGCACTGGTTAGGAGTGAAGAAGAGTTTTATTAAATGTATTTCCTATGGGATTTTACAGTAAGAATATATTCTCCAATACCTTCTGAAGGATGGCTTGAATAAATATAAAGTTAAACTATGTTTCTTGAAAAAAAGATGTTAATTCTTCCTAAATTAATCTATAAATTTAGTGCTATCCAAATCAACACCTTGATGGAGTTTGGTGAGGGAATGAAACTAAATGATTTCAAAGTCCATCTGGAAGAAAAATTAAGGCAAGAAGACCTCGGAAAATACAAATGAAGCAGGATTAGTGGGACATTCCCGATCAGATGTGTCAGGTACAGACACAGGCACAGAGAGGTTATTGGTTTTTCCCATAGACACACAGCGGGCACGTGTCAGAGCTGGGGCTCAAACCCAGGCTGTCCAGCTCCACCGTCCATGCTCCTGAACACTGTGCTGCAATTCTGTTTTACAGGAAATGAAGAGTCAGGGTAATGGATAGTATGGATCTTCTTTGGACAAGATTTACATTCTTAATAATGAAAACACTGAAGACTAACATAGCCATAACCTGGGACATGCCACATTGGTAAGATGAAGGGAAGGGGAGTCGAGGGCACCACTGAAAAGGAGGTTGTGTCAAGAAAGCTGAATCTTTACTTCCAGGGTAGGAAATAGATAGTAACTACGACTGAAAAAACGCCAAGAAATAGCAGCAGAGTAAGCAGATTATTTATAAATATGAATTATGAAAGTAAAGACTAGAAAATATAGTTGAAAGAGTTGAAACTGGTTACGCCCTGTAGGCTGAGGATAAGTAAAATGGGTGGATTCACACCCAGAACACTATGCAGAAGTTAGATGAACACATAGTAGCATAGACAGATCCTAAAAACACAGTGTTGAGTGAAAGAAAAAGTGTATTATATAATAACATTATATAAATTACCAACACATACACTAAAGTGTTGCTAATAGTTTAGACTATACACACATAGTCTAAAGCACACACTAAAATAATTCAGTGTACATATTAAACAGAGTAGCTGTCCATCAGAAGAGAGAAATGAGGAGTGAATGGAACAATGACATAAACCAGGAGGCTGTGTAAATCAAACAGGATAGTGTACCTGTGATTTAACAAGGTTAACTCAACCCTCTGCACCTAAGGCTAACAAAAATCTGAGTGGAACTGAGGGATGCAGAGAGAGGAAGCAGGAGACTGCTGTTTTCTTACAAGCTCTATAGTGTGAGCTGACTTTTCAAACCATACACAAGTATTCTTTGACAGAAAATAAAATTAAAAAGAAAGCTGAAAGAAGCAATATGAATATATCATTTAAAGGCCCAGGGTAATCAATTGGCTAGCTTAAAATAATGATATAATTATCAACTCTGGGGAGGAGTAGGAGGGAGAAAGGAGGGAGGAGCTATCAGTATCACTTACAATAGAGAGCAAATTAATATCATGAAAAGTTGATAATGCAGAGATATGAGAGCACATTATTTATATTTTATAAACTCATCACCAAAAGAGCAATTAAGAGGTTGCCTCCGGGGAGTGGGACTGAAGATAGAATGTGTAGGGTAGGAAAAATGATGCTTTTCAAACTCTTCTAGATTATCTATATTTTAAATTTTAATTATTTGAAATATTATTTCAAATGTCTGCATAATAGTATGTCATATAGATCTAAACTTCATTTTTCAAAATAACTAACTTTTACCAATAAGGTACCTTGCATTAGCCTAAGCACTTACATCTATTAACTCTATTAATTTTCACAATGACCCTATGAGATAGGCAGGGTTCTCGTTGTATCTCAAAGAGACATTAGTTTGCCCACGATCACCCAGCTAGTTCGTGGCAAAGCAAGGATTTGAGCTCCCAGAGCTACAAGCTTAACTCCAAAGATATTTGAGTAGCACAATTAGCCTGTCCCCTACCTTAGGACAAGTAGTTTGTCTATAATATTTAGTTCTTATAAATAAATCCTTGTGTCCCGAACGAAGCCCTTAAATTAAGTTCGGCCCCCCAGTTCAATGCTATTATAGTACCTGGCACTTCGCTTTCAGGTCCCTGTACACACATGTAATTATTTGCTTCCTATAATTATTTGCTGGTGTCTGTGTGTCCACCAGACTGCACACGCTGGCATGGCAGGCTCTGGGTCTCCTTTGCTCAGGTCTGCATCCTTAGTATCTAACAGGGTGCCTGGCACATACTAAGTACTCAATACATACTTAGGGTCTGACACACTGATCCCTGCTTCCCTGAGATAGATTTATGGAAGTGGAATAAGTGAGTCAAAAAGTGTGAACATTTTAAGGCCCATAATATATATTACCAGACTGATTCCCTACACAGCACACCCATTTGCCCTCACACCAGAGGTGTATTTAAGTGCCAAGTGCACTGAAGCTTTGCCAATGGGGAACAATATAATTATAAAAACCATTGCTATTTTGCTATATAGAAATATCATTAATTATATTATTAATACAACATTAGATGTCATTAAAATGATAATATTTTCTAATTAAAATAAAATTAAAATTTGCTTCTCCAAAATCTATTAAGACTTTCTTCCCCTTTTACTTTATTAGCTATTTGTATCTCCTCTTCTGTAAACTGTTTTTATCTCTTGCCCATTTGTTAGAATGAAGCAATAATCTAGAAATTTAAGTGCTTAAGAAATTTCTGTAGCCTATCTTTGAAGAATTTACAGTATGCTATACTTTAAATACAATTTTAGAGACTCGTTTTAGGAAGTTTGATGTAGCAGTACGGAGAGCGCGTACCTGGAAGATTTTCAGTGCTTTCAGAAGGCCTCCAACTTCATTCTTTAAGGAAAAAATCAGAGTTGCTCTTCCTCTTTCTAAAGCATGGTCTTTGTTTTCCTTGTTGTCTTCAATCATGGTGACTTTGGTGTACTTCTCTAAAAATAAAGTAAGGAAATATAAGGAAAGTTCTAAAAAGTACAGCGCAGACAATATTTTATAATTTTTGAAACTGAGACATTTGATAACACTAACCAAGCTTTAGTTTCCTCATCTATAAAACATGGATATGCTTATATGCTTTGCAAGACTATAAGAGGCCAGCCTTGGCTGGTGTGGCTCAGTGGATTGAGCACTGGCCTGAGAGCCAAAGTGTTGCTGGTTTGATTCCCAGTCAGGGCACATGCCTGGGTTGTGGGCCAGGTCCTCAGTAGGGGGCGCATGAGGGGTAACCACACATTGATGTTTCTCTCCCTCTCTTTCTCCATCCCTTCCCCTCTACAAATAAATAAAATCTTAAAAAAAAAAAAAAACAAGACTATAATGAGACCGAAATAAGATAAAACATTGCCAGACATAGTGCCTAGAATGTAATAAGCATACAATACATGTTAGTAGTTTCCTTTTTTTTCCCTGAATCCTTCTTTCGGAGCATGCCTGAAGCTTCTTGCAGTCTTCCTGACTTGTAGCCTGAACTGGGTGCCCCCCTTTTAAGAAAGTCTACCTGCTCTCCTCCCTAGAGTTTTAGCTCTTTGTTATACTGGGTCTTGAATGGCTTCCCCAAATGTTTTGTTCACACAAGCCTGTCTTCTAACAAGGCAGCAAGTTCCCTCAGCACAGGGAAAAAGAACTTTTATTTCTTTTGTAAATTCATGAGCCTGGGCAGCTGTGGACACATGCGGACTGGAAGGATAACCCCTAGCTGAGAGAATTCTGATTCCATATTAGTATCTCCTTTCCTCTCTGCCTATGGAATCCTCTAGACCATGGGCCCTGAAGCCTTTTCAATATTGGCCTGCAAGAGCTATATGATTATAAATCACAGTGGAGAGTGTGTGTGTGTGTGTGTGTGTGTGTGTAGGGGGAGGTGAAGCTACTGTGGAGGATAGATATAGGGCACGATAACTTTGGATTGGTGGCCTTCAATTGAGAAATATACATTTCAGAAATAAGATTTGGACTAATAAATGGAAACAGCATATTTAGGATGTTTTTCTGATTAGTTTTCATCTGGTT
The DNA here is from genome assembly GCF_004126475.2 of Phyllostomus discolor. Lineage (NCBI taxonomy): Eukaryota > Metazoa > Chordata > Mammalia > Chiroptera > Phyllostomidae > Phyllostomus > Phyllostomus discolor. The sequence continues at coordinate 135,731,121 of NC_040908.2, forward strand.
ATTAGTCCTTCCTAATTACCCAGTTCCATATTGTAGTTTTAGTGGAATTAATCTTTTTTTTTAATCATTGTTCAAATACAGTTTTCTCCTTTTTACTCCCAATCCAGTCCCCCCTCCGGAATTAATCTTCAACAACTTAAACAGATGCAGCTGGTTCCACTGCCCCACACAGGCTCTCACTCATAGACCCAAGCCCACGGCACGACCGCTCAGAGCAGGTGCAGGGGTGACGGTGTGGGCTTGAAGCCAGGTGCACTGTGTCCAGTGCCCCAGCCCACACTCCACCTGTTCATGGAAGCCTCCCCTGTCTTCCCCAAGTCACCTCCCCTTAATGCAGACTGTCATTGCCCCATTCATATATGAATGGTTATTCATATATAACAGTGGCAAGTGCAGTAGCTCTGCTTCGGTGACTATTTGGTTATGTGCGCCTTTCCAACTAGACCGTGAGCTCCGTCGGGAGCAGAGAATGTGTATGTTTTCACTCACCATTGTATCTCCAGCACCCAGCACTGTCTCTGCACCTAATAGGCACTGGGTAGATGTCATTCAATGAATAAAGGAGTAAAAGATTTCTCAAAGACAAGGCCCCCACCTCAGGGAACTGAAAGTCTGGTAGAGAGAGTGACAATGCAGAGAGGTAAGTGATGGCAGTGAATAGATTATTCTGGTACATGTTCAGTGATGTTTTGCTGAAGATGCGTTTGAAATGGATCTTAAAGAAAAAGGGGGGAAGGAGTAGGTGAGGAGGTTAAAGAAAAAGATGAGGACGTGACCAACCAATACAGAGCACTGAGGAATCATTGAGGCAAGTGGGTGAATCCTTTAAGAGGCTGTGTGCAGGTGGGTAATGCAGGGGAGTTTGGATTTGACCTTCGGTGCCTATCCAATACCCATCTATGGGCCATGGCCTGTCTTATTGGAGGCCAAAGTCCTGGATTTGAAATGCTTTTCTACAGGATGAGGCAAAATGAGGGGCTTTATGCATTTCTGTCTTTCTGACCAGAAAGCTCTTGGGTGTTGTCTTTTTCTTCCATAAGGCTTTTTTCTTAACACATACACACTGTATAAAATTTTGGGGCCCCTAAGTGCTGCGGTCCAGCCGCAGCTAGGTCCAGGGTTTCCTGAAAGGTGGGTAAGGCGTTGGTGATGGGAGACAGACGACAACACGCCTCAGTGGACAGTGATGTTCTGTTCCGTTTATTGCAAGTACGAGCAGGTTTTTATACTTTCATTTTTAGCAGTGATTGACATTTGCGATTAGGTAAAGCAGAAAAAAATTAATACAAAGGTAACCAGGAAAAATACAAAAATTCCCATAGATTCAGTTATATTAAACAAAGATTATTATAACCATGAGAGCCATAAATCAGACAATTAGAAATAGCTGTACGTACAGAGTTTGAATGTCTTATTGTTTATTAAAGTTCTCAGAATTTGTCATGGGGCAAAAGGATATGCTAAATTGAACAGAGGTTATAGGAAATTTATTATAAGGCCTTTGTGATGTCTAACTTACCTATTTATCTTTTCTGTCTAAAATATTTCTCTATGTACCATGGACTCTGACTCCCTGGTAACTGTTTCTACGTGCTTAATTTATAGTAGTTAACCAGCTTTTCTTATTTCTTTGCCTGTCTAATTCTATTTGATATATATTCCTATTCAAGGTAAAGGCAGGGCTGTTACTCCAACAACTTTTAGACACTCGGGGGCTATTTCATTAGAGGGGATTTTATTCTCTGGTCAGGAAATTATTTTATACAACTGCATTAGAATTATGCAAATCAATAAACCTGAGATACAGATATCTAACAATCCCACCACCTTTTAATCTCCAAAACAAACAGGTAAGGAGCGATAAACAGGAAATTCAGCTACAGTAAACTCCTTTTATTTCTTAGTTAATAAACACCAGGGAGGTCTTCTTCGAGCTAGCCTTTCCATGAAATTTAGACTATTATAAGGCACTTGAACTTCATCCTAATTGACCATTCTAATGTCACCCTCATTATATGCTCCTGTATAAGGCAATGGGAGATCTGGAACCCTCTGGAGACCATTAGCTCCTTTTGGGGCATACCATAATTTGCCAATAATCTAATATGCTACCCAGGGGTATCCCTGGGCTGTGGGTAAGGGTCTATATAGTTTTTTTCTTGTTTTCTAGAAAGACTCTTTGTATCTATGGGTAAGGAACAGGCATGGGAAAGTCCGCCAATAATTCATCCTATTGTAACTGATTTGTGAATTCTTTTATGGGAACAATCGGGGATAATTTCTTACTCAGGTTTATAAACACTTTATTTAAAACAACCTGGGCATGATTCAATAGTCTAGGGAGAACTAGTTGTCCCTTCAGAATTTCCCTCAAAATCAATCATTGACTCTTTTCAAGCCTCTTTCTTCTCATGTTCTGTTCTTATGGGAATCAGGGTACAAAGTAAGACCATGATTAATATTAGCAAGGAAATTATTAAAAGCAATCCCCAGAAAAATTACTGCCCCCCTTTGTATGCCACGCTCTCTTCCAGGAAGATGGATTCCTTGAATGCCCTCTTTCCATGTTCAGACCTTGTCAAAAAACATGGTTGGAAGAGGGCGTGGCACCTAAGAGTCCCAAAAGGCAGCCCCAAGAAACTCATCTGGTTTGGCAGAGGGTATAAAGCACCAAGTATGGCTTTCAATCAGAGGGTCATAAACTACAGTCTGCTACTAAGTTTGCCAATGAGATACAATTTTCTGTTCCAGAATTCAGTCTTTATGATTCTTTTGGAACTTCATTTAACAAATATTTATCAGATGTGTACTAAGTTGAAGGACTCCTGCGTGTAAGTTCAGAGTATGGAGATAAGAAAGAAAGAAACTCCCCACTCTGTGATGGCAGGTTCCATCCATTCTTGGGGATCCAATGGGCAGGGAAGGGAACTGGCATTTGTCAAATGTCTATAAATATCAGGCACTAATATTATCCTGTCTGATTCTCATAAAATCTTAGTAGAAGGGGATAGGAATTATACCCATTTTATAAATGAGAAAACTGAAGCCTAGAGAAATTAATCTGTCCAGTCACACAGCTAGAGAATATGAGAACACATATGTGAAACTGTCTTTCAACATGTGAACGTTAACATATGGATCCAATATCACCAGGATTACCCTAAACATGTTCAGATACACAGAAGGTAGAACAAAACTCAAGATACCTAGCTGAAAGCTGTCTTCTCAGAAGATGAACTGGGTATCTACTTTGGCATCTTATTTCTGATAGTGTAAGGGTGTATCTGGAACATGAAATCAGACATAGCTAATCACTGGTCTGGTGTGTATCAGTATCACCTTGGGGAAGCTGCTTAACTTTCTAACACTCAAAGTTAATTGTGTCACTGGATTCTTCATACCTCAAACCATCTCTGTGTTAATGCTTTAAAACCAAATGCCCAGTTAAATGTAATAATAATGTGGATTTTTCTGTGATTCAGATCATTACTAATGGTAAAATAAATGACATTTCAATTCAAATGCATTCACGTGTATAAAGCACCATAGTGAGCGTCAAGGCAGTAGAGACTAAAACCAAAGAAGACAATTTGCCTCCAAGGAATCCACAGACTTATGTTATGAGGGAGAGGAAGGAGGGGAGACAGACTGTCCAATAAGTACAAGTAAGTAGAAGAGAATGGGACCCTGAGATCCCAGCTATGATATCTCCAAGAAGTGCACCCAATCTCCCAATTCCTCACCCTGTGACTAATATCCCACGAGATTCTAAAGATGATTGGAGATGCCTTCTGGCCCATCCATAAGTCTCTGATCAGAAAGGATTTATGGATGAGAAGCAAGAGAGCCACATAGAGATTTTCAGCTAAAACAGAATTGATGGTTTCTTAATGTAAACTTAGGTATACACAGGAAATTCTGAATTGGTGCTCTGAAGCTAAAAATTCAGGGGCGGTCTTGGACAGGCATTCTCAAAATGTTTTCTTGTCCAAATGCTTTGGAAACATTTCTTCTCTAACTACTATTTGAAGATCATGGACTTTTTTTCCACACAGAGCATGAGTGACTTTTCCTACAGCATGCAGATGCAAACAATAACAGAGATGTTAAGTAATAGAGCAAATTGCTAGTAATAAGTCTATCTACAAATCTAGCTAGGAAAGCTGTAACTTCTATGTGCATTAATTTCTTTATTTGTAAAGTTAAAAGGAGGATAATTAGCACCAATCTAAAGGTTATAAAAAGGATTGACTATATACAAAACATATAAAACCCTTATAACAGTGGCTGACCTACACTAAGTACTCTATATTAGCACTAATAATGTGAAGTATAAATCCCAAGTTTACCAGTCTTCAAAAAACAGAAAATGTTAAGTGTAATGAAACTGACATTTAAACAAGTCTGGCTAAATCTCTTATAGCAGCAAGCACATGGAAAGGCCATTTTATAAAATGTAAGTATTCTTTGTCTTAAGGTGATTTTCAGATTCATTGGTTTATTTATTATGAATCCCCCAAAGTGTATGAAATTCCAAATCTCAAGTGAAGAATTTACCAGTTCTTTTGTGAACAAACAGGTGAAGACCCCAAAGGACAATCACTGAGTCAGCGGAGTCACCAAGTCCCCCCGACATTATCACCATGACATGCTAAAGGAAGAGGTTCTGCAAATATAAGCTTACACTATTTTCATGGTGTAAGTGAAGTTTCACAATGGAAAGCAAGGACCAGAGAACAATGAAAGGATTTTTGCCAGTCATCGATAACAATGATAGAGTTTCAGAGCTACATCCTTCAAAGATCTCTCAGACCTTAGAGTGCAACTCTTCATATAGCACTATCTAAAGATTTTTCTCTTACATTTCAAAGCCGTCCCCTCAGCTCCCCTGGCAGGAGCCAAGTTAAGAACGTACTAACACTCATGGCTGGTCTAAGTCCATTCCTTTGGGATTCATATTCTCTCTCCTTTCCTTGGTTCTGGAATGGATCTAGGTTTGCCACCAGCATCTCCCTAGGGGATGGGGGCAGAGAAGGGTGAAGGATACATTAATTGAATACTTGTGATGTGTAAGGCATTTTATATTGAGATTCGGAAACATTCCTATCCCCCTTGTTTTAGTCAATATAAACATGAAGTGCTCAAAAGTAGAATTCTCACCTCTCTCCCACCTCCAAGATAAGATTATAGAGCTTTGATCTTTACTAAAATTTGGCTATAACATTGCCTGGTTGACAGAGCTTATGAGGCATCTGTTCTTTTTTCCTTTATTTAACTACCCCCGACCCCTTCAGAACCTCTACATTTTCCCTTGCCACATTTTTCCTTCCCCCCTTCAACCTACCTGCCTACTCCTACTCCTTCAGGGGTAAAACCCACAGGACTAGTCTGCAAAGATTAAAGTCTATTGAGTGTCCATGGGTCACACCTGTTCAACCCATGTCTCATCAAGAAGTATATATTTTCTTTTTAAAGCAACACTTCAACAGGCCTATACCAACTGGTATCTCCCCATTTTCTGTAAGAGGTGAGGAGTCCCTCTCCGACTACGTTTCCCGGTCTGACTAGAGGTGCACTCATGTGTGGGACATGCCCTTGGGAATGAGGAAGACAAACCAAAGAGGAGGGCAGAAGCTCAACAGCTCTTTGGTAGAGCTGTCAACGTGCATACGTTGACTAACTTTACTCTCCCCTTAGTTAAATCAGCACCAAGTGTAATTTAGAATTATCTGATCCAGGAAGCACAAATAACTACCACATTAAAGTATTTTGAAAGCATGGATGCTGTTTGAAGACAGAACCAGAAGCTGTGGGGAAGACTGGTGTGGAAGGAGAGAATTCTCCAGAGAATCTTGATTTTCTTTTCTAAAGTGGGGAAGGAAAAGAGGGTGAAAGTGAGGATGAAACACAAAAGAAAACACTGCCTCTGAAAAATAGTAATGCAGGAAATAAAGGCACTGGCAAAAAAAACGGAAATAGAAGACACATCCCTACTTGAAGATAAGTTAATATGATGATAATGCACACACAAATGAACTCCAGCGGTAAAGTTCACAGACCACAGGTCACAGCTTCTCAAAAACATTTATAGCTGCTTTAAGCTGTGCTCATATCTATACCTTTAAACCAAATAAGTGAATTTCACCCTTCTTTGAGAATTAGTACACAGGCACAAACTTTAATGGGTCAGAAAGGTCAACTGTAGTCTTTTTTCCCCAAGACAACTTGAGTCAGGGAGTTAATTTTAAACCTCTGATGACCAAATGGCATAGGCAAGGTTAAGTTTACCTGGACTATGCCTCTTTGTCAGTTGTATAACCTTGTACCCGAGCTCTTAGTCCTGTGTCAGGGTGAAAATGAAATGCTAAGGGTAGGTGAGATGCGAAGAGGTTTTGCATCTGAGGCTCCCTTTCCTTTGGGAGGGTTTCATTTATGAGAGGAAGAAGGAAAAATGGAGGTTGCATTTTAACCAAGAGGAAGGGAAGAAATGAATGATGGTCTGTTTCTGCTAACATAGAGGAGTTACGCAGAATTGGGTTCATTCTGAACCTCAGTTTCCCCATATGTAAAATGCAAGAGTTATTTACTTGATAGAGAGATGAGTGTGAAGAGCCTGTTTCTGGCACACAAAAGAGACCCTCAAAAATAATCTTCTCCCCCAAATGGAATAGGAGGAAAGAGTGCCTATTAGGGTAAAACTCCCACTTTCCAGACCCAGTTCTCCATGGGTATTTACCTCCCAGGAGGGTCATCTCGCTTCTGACCCACGCCGCGCCCCCAAATTCGCGACGACGGTCCCTTGTCCCGAAAGGATGGGGTCACCCTACCCTACTCACCTGCGGCGCTGCTAGCGGTGACCTGGATTAGCCCGCGGGTGGCACTAGCCCGCCTTTTATAGAAGCGGGCATCGGAGCGGACCAATGGGCGCTGGAGGCAGCCGGGAAGTGGCCAATAAGAAGGAAGTTCTCCTGCGGGCGGCAGTGGAGGAAGGGAGCGGGGTAGCGGGAGATTTCTTGGGCAGGTGCTGACCTTGTGTGCCAGCCTACGCTGAAGACTCGCACGCCTTAGCCTTTAGGTGTTTCTGACAGGTGTTTTTATTAAACTGTTAGGTCATCCTGAACTACCGAAGTCTGACTCATACCCAGAGCTGGAAATTCCCTCCAAACCAAGACAAGGCCTATTATCAGCATAATGACCTCCAATGGCCTTGAACTGCTTCTCCAGGATGGCGACTGAAGCACGTTTTCTCTGTGTTTCTAGGTTATTTGATAGTCCAGTCCCGCCTCATCCTTCTTTTGGTGGTTTCCCTTGTTCCTTGAGGCAAGGCAGTCATTGAACTTTTTAGAAGGGAAGTGCTCGGTATCCTGCCAATTACATTTTAAAGCCGCGAGCAGATGAGCCTACTAGAAGAAAATCATGTTATATGCTATATGAACAACATGGCCCAGAAACCAAACATGTGGACGAGGCTGTTTATTGATTGGGTGCTCAGTGCACCAGATCTTGTCCCAAAGGGCTATTTATGCAATACATCATGTTGTAGGGCTTTTTTTCCTTCCATTTTTAAAAAGTCAAGTTTGTTGATGTATAACTTCCAGTAAAATTCATCCTTTTGAGATGTACACACAGTTCTGTGAGTCCTGACAGACACACACACTTGTGCAGCCACCAATCAGCATACAGAAATTTCCATCACCTCAAAAAAGTTCCCTTGTCCCAGTCTTCTCCCCCAACATGCAGCCTCTGGAGACCACTGGTGTTATATATGTCCCCCTAGTGTTGTCTCTTCCAGAATGCCACAAAATGGGATCATACAGTATGCACAGTGTTTTTGGCTCCTGGCACTTAACATAATGCCTTTGAGCTTCATCCGTTTTGTTGCGTGTATCAGTAATTTGTTCCTTTTTGTTGCTGAGTATGAATGTACTTTAAAATGCAGGACACTTACAGCTTTTGCATTCTTACTTTCTTTTATCTGAACAGTAGTTCTAATAAGATAAATACTATCTTGTTTTACAGGTAGTGGAACTCAGGCACAGGGAGGCTCTCTGACCCCCTTCTTGCGGGGCTAGTAAAGTAGACTCAAGAATCAATCGAAGACATTCTGACTTATTCTTACTGCAAAACACTGCTCAGAACCAAGCTGAGTTCAAAGATGGCTTTCTTAAAGTTGAGTCTATGGGAGGGCTTGAACCACCTCTGTTAAAGAGAGATGGAGCCAAGTCATTCAGTGGGCCCATCCCCACGGAGATCATAATAGGTAGGACACTGACCCTCAGGTGGAGAGGCCTGAGTGGTTGATATCACAGAAGCCCATTAAAGGTCACCTAGAAGGTCTGAGAAGAGCAGGAGCCCTCTCTGAGCCTCTCTGAACATACCTAGACCCCACAACCGGGGGACTGCAGGCACTTAGACTTTCTCACTTCTCCAACAGAATTCTAACACAACTGTGACCCTTCCCAAAACATCTCCAGCATTGTGCCTGGAATTACACCAACCAAGAATCTCACAGGGCTCCACTATACAATTTAAAATTCACATACTCTGAGAAGGTTCAGAGAAAAGACTGTCAGTTGGAGAAAATATACTCATATATATTTGCCTAATTAGAAGTGTTTAATTGGCTTCTCACTACTGCTATAACAAATTACCACAAGTTTCATGTTTTAAAACAACACAAATTTATTATCTTATAGTTCTGGAGGTCAGAACTCTGAAATGGGTTCACTAATCTAAAATCAAGGGGTCAGAAGGCTGTGTTCCTTTTGGAAACTCCAGGAGAGAATGTTCCCTTGCCTTTTCTGTCTAGAGGTCACCTGCATGCTCATGACCCTTTGTCCATCTTCAAAAAAAGCAACATAGCATCTTTGAATCTGCCTCTGACTCTCCTGCGTCTTCTGTCACATGTAAGGACCTTTGGTGCCTACCAGATCATCTTTCTGCCTATCAGGTAATCCAGGATAATCTTCCCATCTCAGAATCCTTAATCATATCTGCAAAGTGCCTTTGCCATATAAAATAACCTATTCACAGGTTCCAGGGATTAGGACCCAGACATCTTTGCACCAAAGTTAGAAGCTTTGGGTGGTGCCCAGATGGGAAATGGGCTTTCTCCTTATGTTTATCTTATCATCTTGATCAGTGGAATCTATGGCAAAGGAGTTTTCTGACCCTGTGACATGGTTTTTGAGATTTTCAAAGCATTGCCTTCATGGACGGTAAAGGACACCTCACTACACCCCCCAGGCCTTCAGCAGAACATGTGTGAGAGGGAGCCCTTCCCAATCTCCAGTTCTTCTTGCTACACTGGCTTTGGATTGGTTCTCCCTGGTCTTCTTTGCCAGCTCCTCCTTTTCTGCCCTCCAGACATTCAGGGTTCCTCTGGGCAAGGACCGCGGTCCTCTTCTCTTCTCACTCTATGCCCTTTTCGTTGTAAATGTCATCCCCTTCCCCATGCTAACAATCCAAAATGTGTATTTCATGCCCACATTTCCCTTCTGAACTTCAGACCTTTATATCCAATGACTTATTTTATGTCTCTGCTTCCATGACACATTGGCTTCTTAGCATATTCAAAAGTGAAATTGGGAAAGTAACAGGTGTTGTACATTGCTGAAGCCTTAAGTAAAAGGAAGAATTGGTTTGGATATCACAATGTGATTTATACATATGATTAAGAAAAAAATCCTTTTGGGGGTAAAAAAAAAAATCCTTTCAGGAAAAAAAAATTAGGCCTAAAGTAAAAGTTGTGCTTATTTAAAAACCGGGGAGTTTTTTTTTCTCTTAAATTTGTATAGTGTTTACCAAGAACTTTCATTTATACTGTTTACTTTGGTCCTTAAAGTAACTGAGATTCAGAATGGTTCAGAGACTTGTCCAAACCTTGTAAATGACATAAAAAGATCTTGAAACAAGATGTTCTCTCAGCTCTGTGCTGCTGTTTACCTGTCACAGTATCATTTTAAAGCAGAAACTTGGCTTGAATTCCAGTGAATGAATAGGTTTAGTTCAGGGGTCTTTTATTTGAATTTAATTGAAGGGGATCTCTGAAACCAGCTACAAGCATCCTCCAGAAGCCACAGTCACAGTGGGAATGCTCCCTGAGCCTACCAGTCTATGGCACTATAATTATTTCTGTCCTTGCTTTCCCCCTTTACCATAAACCCCTGAGGTGAGAACTGTGCTGTTCAACTCTGCAGCCCGGAATCCAGCACAGGGCCTGTGACAGAGAAGGTGCTCGATAAATAATTATTCAGTACATGTTTGCTGAGAAGGAATGAATGAATACAAAAATGAACAAGTCCATGAGAGAGAAATGAAAGACATGATGATAAAGACAAAATTCTCTCTATAATCCGTAATCAGAAAGAAGCTCATCTATGTATCTGAGTATGAATCGGGCTGTTTCTACAGACCTCAGATGTCAGAGGCCATATGGGATTCTGTCCGTGTTCAAATGGAAAGTAATTTGCTGAGACAAAGGGATGAAGGAGAGGGATCAGGCCAGGGCAAATTCTCTTGAGTCCTCAAGATCCAAATCCACTAAATCTCTTTCCAAAAGCGCAGTAGCCTTTACACCCCGATGCCTGCGGTGAGCACTCGTCGGCGAGAGCACCGGAATGTGTATGGGAAGGGCTGCGGATGGGCAAGGTCCACTCCAAATCTGCTCCAACTCTCCATTACACTTTTAACGGTTACAACTGGGAACCATTTTTTCTTGAACACATTATTCCAAGAAATGTGGGCTTGTGGTCATTTTGGACACAGCGAGCAAAATAGCCCAATTAGTATCAGTCATGACAAAGCCTTCTATCCGCTGTGCATTGCAGCTTGTGTGAAGTCGGACACTGAGTGACAGACAGGGACCAAAACCCAAGAGCTCGCTATCCCAGGGAATTTTCCCCTCAATGTACCACAAAATTTCAAAAAAAGAAAATGGGTTAAGGAACTGAAAAGATTTCTTTCTTTTGTAATTTCTTCAGGTTTTCAGACATATGGAAACCTCCTAATCCATTATTAAGAAATAATTATTGGGGTGGTGAACACACAATATAGATGAACTACTACAGAATTATATGCCTGAAACCTATATAATTTTATTAATCAGTGTCACCCCAATAAATTCAATAAAAAAATTAAAAAGAGAATTATGAAAGCACCCAATACCATGTGTTCTCTGGGCCTAGACAGCAAAGACTTCTAGGTCCAATGAACATAATTTCCATAAAGGATACTAGGAATTTTGTCCCCTGGAATTCTTCAATACAGCATTCCTGCTCAACTTAATAAAGCAAACAGTGTGAGAAAATGCCACTAGCTTTGGAAATACAGAGAGTTCTGAAGCATTAGGAAGCTCTGGCTACTCAGGTTTGGAGAGACAGAGTGACTTAGAGCACGAGAGACAGTTGTGCTGGGGGGATGGCCCCGTTGCGTGGACACCCTTCGTTTTCCCCAGTGCCACGGCCCAAGTGTCTGTTCTGCACTGTTTAAAGAGGCATGATCGCCCTTCTCATTCAGTGTAACCAGTTGTTTGTGCCACAAGTCAAACAGCATGTATTTGTTGAGGCTGCAGAAAGCAAAGCCAGTACCATTTGTATAATTAATGGTCTCTGAAGTCTTTATGGAAGGGTATCACTTTGTCTACATCACGGAGAACGAGCAAACTTAATGATTAACCTCCCTTCTCCTCTGTGTCTCCAACTGTGCTCAAGGCGGGGTGGTCAAGCTCTCAGAGTAAGCAGGAAAATTCTGCAAGTCTCTAAATGTGACCATCTGGAAGGGCCGAGGGAGGAAGGTGCACCATGCAGAGAGACAGCCAACGCCCTTCCTGGAAGTCCAAAGGGACAGAAATCTGGAGAGACTGTCCTTTCATCTTTGGGAAAATCCTGTCTACAAGGCCATACCCCAAACCTCACCCCAGAAGAAATTAGTTTTCCTTAGGTGCCAGATATTAGAAGATTTTACAGGGTGTATTGTGGCAGAAATTAACAATTTTTAAAAAGCCTTGGCCTTTCCTTTCAGAGAAGCAGCTGTGCCCTAAGTCTGCTGAGGGCCCTGGCTCATGTGTTACGTAACTTCTCCTCAAAGGGCAGCAAAGCCACTGATAATCGGATTATAAATAGCCTGGATGTGATCTGCTAAGTAGGTGTTTGATACGTGGAGGGGCCAAGAGGACTCACAACAAAGCATGGCGGGAAAGGCAGCCTCGGGGAACCCAGGACAGCCTTTGTACCCTGTGGATGATGTGGGCACCATGTTTTGCTGCGTGTAACGCACAATTTTTTGCCCAAATTTTTTAGGGAAAAATGAGGATGCACATTATGCATGGTTAGTACTAATCCCGTATCTATATAAGGATTTTTAATTCTATTATTTATGTTTATGCATTAAAAATGTAACTATAGAAAGCAAGGACGATATCCATATGCAAAATAATACCCTGGAATACAATCATCAGTTTTGTTTCTAAATATAAATAAATAATTACATTGAATTAAAACAAAAGATTTTTTTCATGAAAGGTTTGGCCAAAAACGTGGGTGCACAGTATACATGGAAACATATTATACATGGCAAAATACGGTAAATATGCGGCCACTTAGCAAGTTCAGAGCCACTCCCAAACATCAGGGAGAGCGCGGGGGGGAGGCTCCCAGCAGCTCCTGCACAGCGAGCTGCTCGTTCTGTCCTCTTCAGGCTGGGTCCGTGCCCCCCTTGAGGGAAAGCCACGGAGACACACTCCCAGGTGTGCACCTGGCCCACATGTGCAGCAGAAATGGCTATTGTTTGCCTCGGCAATAAAATCACTGAATAAATTTTGTAGAGCTTTAAATCAGCTTTATAATCATCACCAGGCAACTCTTCCGGGAAAGGCGGGGAGGGGGCAGTGTACAGAGCTCCAGGGACATTCGAGAGGACCAGTGTGTCTCTTGTAAAGGCTTTGCACTGGAAATGCTACAAGGTCATAAACTTAGCTGACCATGAAATCCAATCAATATTGTGCAGAACCCAGTAATACTTCAGTACCCTGTCGCGTGTAGCAGCCAGTTCTTCTACTCTGAAGTGGAGTTCCTTCTGGAAGCATTGCAAAAATCACTCTCAGTCATGGGCCAAAAACAAAACAACAACAACAAAACAGAGAGACAAGACCAAAGTGGCATGCACATTGCCAAAGTGGCATGTGCATTGTGGCAATGCACAAAGTGGCATCTGCTGCTTGTACTGGTTTAGCTTTCACGTGGTGGTAGCCGTAAGAGGACTGGCAATCGGCAGCTTTTGGCCAAGTTATGCTTCTGAGAAAAGCTCGTGCTAGCTAAGGAGCCCACTGATTTGGACTAAGACCATCTCAAGGATAGAGTGAATCAGATTCAGGTTTTGTGGCACCTGAAGCTTATTCAATTTAGGGGCCCTGTTCAAAAAAAAAAAAGAATATAAAATTTCAAATTCAAAAGTGCTAGGCCCATCGCCAAGATATGGAAGCAGCCCAAGTTTCCATCAGCAAATGAGTGGATAAAACAACTGTGGGACATTTACACAGGGGAACACTACTCATATGTAAAAAAGGAAATTTCACTCTTTCTGATAGCATGGATGGACCTGGAGAACATTATGCTGAGTGAAATAAGCCAGTCAGAGAAAGACAAGTACCATATGATTTCACTCATATGTGGAACCTAATGAACACACTGAACTAACAAGCAAAAGAGAGACAGACTCTTAGAGAACAGGATGACAGCTGTTTGGGGTGGGGGATGGTTAGTGGGCAGAGGATTGAGCAAAAGGAAAAATGGACTTACAGACTCAGACAACACGGAGGGAGGAAGTATAAGGGGGAGTATAAGGGGTTAAATGGTAATGGAAAAAATACAAAAAAGTAAAGAAAACAAAAAAGTGCTAGGCACCTCCTAGGATCTTCGAAAGGGCCCCAGCAAGGGGGAGTCCCTTAATGCAATGGTTCCTAAACGTTGCTGTATGCAAGAATCATTTGGGGAGCTTTAAAAACCTTCATACCCAGTTTGCACCCCATACCAGCTAAATCAGAATGTCCAGGGACGGAACCCAGGCATCAGTATTTTTTAAAAGGTTCCTGGGTGATTCCTACCTGCATCAGAGTTTGGAAACCACTGCTTTAAGCTTAAGTTTCATTAGCTTCGTGTAAATCTGCTTCTAGATAGGAAACATAGTTTTCTTTCATTTCAGTAACATTTGGTTCATTTAAGTAACATTTGTGGAACAACAATTGCCATATTCCAAGCGCTGTGCCCCCAGCACTCAGCACCGTGCCTGGCACGTGGCTGGTAATCAGTAAATGCCTGTTGAATATGCATGAGCACGAGTGAGGCAGTCGCTCCAGCTTCACATGGGAGACTGGGTGTAAACTGAATTTGGAATTCTTCAGCTTAGCTTTTCCTTTAGATGTGCTAGCTTTTACAGGAACACTGTGTAACACCAGGTGGTCACTACGGATTCCGGACACAAGTCAGTCAGCCTCCTGAAATGTCACAAAATGTCTTTTGTATCTATTGTCCTCTTTCTTTTCTTGGAAATGGAAGAATACTGAGTATATCCACCTGTAGAAATTCCAGAAGAAGTCTGTGAGGATGTTATCTGCTACAACTCGGGCAACTCCAGCACCTCTGACTCTTTTCCCGTGTTACAGGGCCTCAAAATGCAACTCACACTATTATTGAGATGTGGAAAGAAAAGGCTACCAGCTTCATTCTGCCACCGTAACAAAGCTGGTGTTTCTCTGGAACCCGCCCCCCATCTGTTAATAGCAGGAAAATTAATAAACCAAAGATCCGATTCAGTTTAAACTTATTCTGGTCCAATTATTTAAATAGAGTCTTAAGAACTGCACAGCCCTTAATTTAAAAATAAATAAAGAAGGTCCAGTGTCTGAATGGCCTCCTCCTAAGAAGGTACCAAGGGGTAGAGAGGAGGGGCCTAGCGATGAGACTTCACGGTGGGTGTGAAGAGGACTGCGCTCTTTCCGACTCCGACCTCTTAGCTTCCAGATTGCTGGCTGCCTCGCCGATCTCTGAGGCTGTACCCTACAGTTAATGTAAATTCACGATTTTGCCTCTTTTGGCTTGGGTCAGGCTCCACACTGCCCCCGAGTGACTAGGCCTCACCTTAGCTCCCACGGGTGATGAACCCTTGAGTATCTTACAAACACGTCACCCCTCCAGCCGCCTGAACCAGAGCCTCTCCTCCACTCCAGACTCTGCTGTGGCACCGCCATGCCCTGCTGTGGCAGGCCTGTTTGCATGTCCACTAGCTCCCAACTGAGCACTGATGTTACATGGGATATTCAGACAGCTGGGGAAAGCTAAAACTCAGAGCTCCCCTGGCAGGCAAGAAATGGCCAAGCCCTAGGCTGGAATAGGAGCAGCTTGAGAGGTGATTTCCTTGTGAAGTCCCCGCCAGAAAAGTGAGGGCAAACATATACCTGCTGTCCTTAACTGTCATGTAGGGTGGGCAATCGTGGGAGGTTACCTTACTGTGGGGCTGTGTATGAAGTGCAGGGAGAGCATCACCCGCAAAAGGTCCTACCCATCTCCTGTAACTATGAAAGCCTCGAGAGAGCCCCAAATCTCCAACTAGCATGTAACTTGGAGGAGTGAAAGCACTTCATTTCAGAGGAAGGGATGTGGATCCTGACTTTCAGAAAGTCAGGAATGATGGAATGATCAGCCGTGAGCTCTTATTTTCCTTCCTTGACTTGTCACCTCTGAATCCCACCGACTGAGCTCAGTGCTTAACACGTGGCAAATTCAACAAGTTACAACACACTGTGGCATGAATGAACGACAGGTGTCTACAATTCAGTTTCTGTTTCTGGCTCAGCAAACCCCAACAAAGCACTTACTGATCACACATAGGAAATGGATCTCCAACTGTGGATATGACAAGAGACCCGTGTTCTATTAACATAACCCAGTTCTCCCAGAGACCAAGTCCTCTCCCCTCCAAAATCCGCCAAGACTCAACAGCAACACTGCAGAACCCAGCTCTAGTAAGTAGGGCGAGAACTGGGCAAGAGTGATGAGAGGGGCTAAAAAAGAATTGAGCTCGAATTTCAGAGCCAGAAAAAAAGGGATTTGAACTAAAGGTAAGAATTCCCCAAACTCCAGGATGTGGCAAATAAACTCATGGCAGCCCCTTGGTAGTAGTAGACACATAAAAATCCCTAGAACCCGTCGGATCACAATCATTACAGGTTACAAAACCCCTTTTCTGCTCCCTCTGTACCTACTTCCAGGGCCAGATACTCGTGGCCTCACAGGACAACCTTCCAGGTGAATGCGGGATCCACTTCCCAGTGTTCCTGTCCTGTTTAGTTAGTTATTCAGGCAGCAAACCTATACCGTTGCTTCCCTTCCTACCCCCGCCCCACCACCCAACTGCCTTCTTTTATCCAGAATCACAAAAGAAAATAAACATTTAGACTCCCTCTGGCAACAAACTCTTGAATCTCTTTTTCATCCCCTTTCCAG
Source organism: Phyllostomus discolor (assembly GCF_004126475.2). Classification (NCBI taxonomy): domain Eukaryota; kingdom Metazoa; phylum Chordata; class Mammalia; order Chiroptera; family Phyllostomidae; genus Phyllostomus; species Phyllostomus discolor. The sequence goes on from NC_040908.2 coordinate 135,747,620, forward strand.
ATGAGAGATTTGGAGAGGAGACAAGAAAGAAATTTTTTTTTTCAATTAGCTTCCATTTCTTTCAAGTCTGAGTAAACTCTGGGCACAGAGCAACCAGGATGATATGATTATGGAAACTATTCATGTCTCCATCAAAGGAGAGCCAGCTTGTGGTGACGGAGTGCTTGGCACGTTCCTCCAAAGGCTTCTGCAGCGTGACCCTCCATGGCCCTGTGAGGCTGTCAGTGCTCAGGGCACAGCCTGTGGCAGTTTCTAAATGACACAGTGATCCACGAGTGCTTTGTGAGCTGCCTTTTCTACAATTGCTCTAAAGAAAATAGCCAACCCACATTAAAACATATCCAAATAGAATGGAAGAGGAACATGTAAGATTTTCGGATGACTCAAGGCTCATCTAAAAATTTGGATCTTTAAAGACCAGAGGTCACTTGATGTGGCCAACAAGCAAAGGGCTACATTGCTTGTTGAGGGAGGAAGAGCAGAAAGTCTCCGAACGACTTTAAATATGGGAAGCTGTAGTCATAAAAATTGAAGTAACTTCTAGAAGTTATTTAGGAGAAACGAGACAGTTGCCTGATTTGTCTAAACCTAAAGCACATATAAAAAGGGGACATATAAAAAGAAATCAGAGAATTCAATTTTGGGACTTTGTTCCAGGGTCCACAACATCAGCAGGTTTTGTTTTGTTTTGTTTTTTTATCTACCAGTCATGACAGAGTACAGACTTCTCTGTGATGGGGAAGTTAAAGGACTTAAGTTTCCCCCAGAAGTGCTTGCTGACTGGCCAAGTGACTCCTTGCTGCTGGGTACAGGTAGGAAAAGTCCAACATCAAATGCATTTTGAAGACAGACCACAAATGCCACCAGCCTCCCCAAATTCAGTCCCAAAGAAGTGTGAATTTCCAGAGATGCCAAACGGTAAGGGGTGAACAGACACCATTCAAAGAAAAACTACATGCTCCTACATTGTCACTTATAATAAAGCTATGTATACACGTTCTCTTTGAATTGTGGGCTATGATCAATATACATCCCCCACCCACCCAGCCACCTTGCTTTCAACATGCACTCCTTCCCGGAAGCAAGCTCCTACTTCAGGAAGTCAGACTCCTCCCAGGGAATACAGAAAGCCTCTTTACCCCTCCTTCCCACAGTCTCACTGCTGGAGTCTGCAAGGGTCTGACTGAGCAGGAAAGTGTCGGTTTTATGAAGGAGTGTTCCCCCAAACATCTCAATTTCTCATGTAATCATATAAACCCTGAACTGTAAGGAGGGAAACGCATAAAAATCATTATAGATTCCATGATGTCAAAGGCAACACAGCTTTAGAGTTTAATAAGCAGACTTCTTTTATTACAATAGGCTTGACGTCATTATTTATTCCCAACACACTAGAACACAAAGCCATGTGCTGCACTGCGAGCCACCATGAAAAGGGTGTGTGGACTTTGCTGAGTGTTTTAATATCCTCTTATTGACAATAGATAGAAGATCTGAACAAGGACTGGGAACAGGAAATGATTTTAGTGATTTCATTACAGTAATAGAGGAGAGCGTTTCCAGCGACAGGGACTGACAGATGGTCTGGGAAGGCTTTGCTTCCAAACAGCCTGCAGGTCAACATGCCCAATATTGATCTAAGCTCAGTCTGTAATTGATGAGGTGTCCTGGCAAGCAGAAAAGTTTTCATAAATATATGCTGTAGCCTTAGTGGTGGAACACAGAAGGCTGGTATTTAAAAGTTAATTTCAAACCACTTCACAAGAAAAGGCATTTAGAGGCAACCAGAGACGTATACAGTAAGACTGTAGCTAGAGCTCGCCTGTTCTAAAGTAAAAACCATATTTGTAATATAAGTATCATGTAAGGTAATTTCATTTATGTAATTTATCTCTAGTGAAAAATAAAGGTGGCTGTAGAATTTTCAGATTTTTAAGACTTTTCAAGACCGCACTCAAGAAAACCTAAAGTGCTTTGTAATATTCAGAGGTGGGGCAAAAGTAGGTTTATAGTGGTTTGTATGGAAAATCATATAATAATTAATAAATAATACAATAATTAATAAATAATACAAGAATAAACTTTGTTTCCCGTACTCACAACTTTAAGCCTACTTTTGTCCACCCTTATTTTGAAATCATAAAGTACATTGCATCCAGATTTGTTCTTTTTATTGAAATTGCTTTGGCTATTTGGAGTCTTTTATGGTTCCATATGAATTTTAGGATTGTTTTCTTCTATTTCTGTTATAAAAAATGCGATTGGGATTTTGATAGTGATTATTGAATCTATAGATTACTTTGGGTAGCATAGATATTTTAATCATATTAATTCTTCCAATTCATGATCTTGAGATGTCTTCCTATTTATATGTTTTCCCTTAATTTCTTTGGTCAGTGTTTCACAGTTTCTAGTGTGTAAGTCTTTAAGTCTTGCTCCTCCCTGGTTAAGCTTATTTGTAAGTATTTCACTTTTTAAAGCTATTATAAAGTGAGATTGTTTTCAAACAGACATAGACCCCTGGAGCAGAACAGAGCGCCCAGATATAAACCCCACACACAGTCAAATGGTCTTCAGCAAAGATGCCATGAATACAAGGGAAGCCCTCAAAAATGTATTTATAAAATATTGTGTGTTTATTCTCATCTCTTCAGTTGCCTTCAAAGTGCTCCCCATTTGATGAATGCAGTACACCTACCAAGATGTTTTTTCCACTGCTCAGAACAGTTTTGAACTCACTGATTTTGATGCCTTTTAGTGCTCTTATGCCATTTTTTGCTTCACCTCTTCCCCACTGGCAAAATGTTTCTTTTCGAGGGCTTTTTTTCATCCAGAAACAAACAAACAAACAAACAAAAAAAGTTGCTTGGGGAGAGATTGGGTGAATAGGGAGGGTAGGGCACAGGGATCATGCCATATTTGGTCAAAAACTGCTGAACACTCAGTATGATGTGGGCAGGTCACACTCATAAATCTCCGATCATGAAACGGGCAAAGGCAAAGGTGGCGGCATAGGTAAACATGGCTCGTCTCCTTGCAAATCACATCAATATTACAACTAAAAAATAAACAAGCATCACTCAGAACCATCAGAAATCAAGTTGAATGGAAGTCTGACAGCTACAGAATTAAAGAAACCACAGCCGTCCAGGCTGGTGGGAGGGGTGAAAACATGGAACAGGCTGGTCCCTCATCCAGGTGTGGTGGGTAAAAACTCAGGAGGGACATCTCAGGAGTGAGGGGTCCCAGCCCCACACCAGGCCCCCCCACCAGCCCAGGCTGCCAGTGACAGGAAGATAAGTGCCCAGAGCTTCTGCAAAAACTGATGGGGATTGAGTTGGTGGAAGAATCTTCTGGAGCCCCAAGCAGTTCCCCTTAAAGAACCCACACATGGACTCATCTACTCAGACTCACTCCCTCTGAGCTCCAGTGCCCGAGTAGTAGCTTGAAAGGCACCAGTGGCATACAGGGAGGAACTGAAGTGTCTGGCATCAAGGTAGTAGCTGGGGGAAGCCTTCTCCCAGACAGAAAGGCAGGCAGAGGCCATTTTCCCCTTTCTGAACTCTCCCCCAACAGAGCCACAGAACCAGCATGCAGGTGCCCTATCTGAGACTCCATCGACCTAACACTGTTTGCCCTGCCCTGGAGATCCCCTGGGACTCCATCCTACCTAACTATGGGCTCACTCAAACTGTTAACCGTGACTTTCCCACATGAATAGGTGGTCGTGGCTCATGCTTCACAACTTCCTAAATCCTGTCAAACAAGCGACAGCTGGCCTCAGTAAGCTCTGCACCACTGGACCTCTTGTTAAGTGGCCCCAGGCCTTGAATTAGCAGCAGCCAGCCTAGGTTCACAGCTTGGCTTCACCAGGGAATCTCCAAGCCCAGCACAAGTAGCAGCCATTTCAGATTGTTTTACAGCTCATGCAGGGTGGCCCCAGGCAGAACACAGGTTGGGGCTGACCTAGGCCTGTACCTCCCAGGAAACCCCAGAGCCTGTGCACCCAGTAGACAGTTGTAGACCATACTGGAGCACCACCACCCTACAAAACTGATCCTCCACAGAGGGCAGAGGTTGGTGGTAAGTGGTCATAGCCAGTCCTTGCAACTGACGGGGCCTGGGTAAATCCCTCCCATTGACCTACCCACAGCAAGCAAGGCTCAACTACAAGAGGAAGGTATACTCAGCTCACACCAAGGATATACCTGGAGTACCCAGCTTGGGTGTTAGGGAAGGCTGTGACACTGGACCCTATAGGACAAATACTATATTAGACCACACAATCAAGACAGGGAGTCATAGAAGCTCTACCTAGTCCATAGAAACAAACACAGGGAGACTGCCAAAATGAGGAGGCAAAGAAACATAGTCCAAATGAGAGAAGATATAAAAACTCCAGAAAAAGAACTCAACAAAATGGAGATAAGCAATCTAGCAGATGCAGAGTTCAAAACACTGGTTATAAGGATTCTCAAAGAATTTAGTGAGGACCTTAGCAGCATAAAACAGATCTAGTCAAAAATGAAGGATATGCTAACTGAAATAAAGAACAATTTACAGGGAAGCAACAGTAGAGTGGATGACACTGAGAAGTGGAACATAAGGAAGGAAAAAAAACCCAGCCAATCAGAACAAGAAAAAAGAATAAAAAAAGGAGGATAGTATAAGCAGCCTCAGGGAAAACTTCAAGCATTCCAACATTTGCATCATAGGGGTGCCAGAAGAGGAGAAAGAGCAAGAAACTGGAAATCTAGTTGAAAAAATAATAAAAGAAAATTCCCTAATTTGGTGAAGGAAATAGACATGCAAGTCCAGGAAGCACAGAGTCCCAAACAATATAGATGCAAACAGGCCCACTCCAAGACACCTTGTAATTAAAATGCCAAAGGTTAAAGATAAAGGGAGAATCTTAAAAGCAGTTAGTTACCTTCAGGGAAGTTCCCATAAGACTGTTAGCTGATTTCTTCAAAAGAAACTTTTCAGGCTGGAAGGGACTGGCAAGAAATATTCAAAGTCATAAAAAGTAAGGACCTACAGCCAAGATTGCTCTACCCAGCAAAGGTATCATTTAGAATAGAAGGGCAGATAAAGAGCTTCCCAGACAAGAAAAAACTAAAGGAGTTCATCACCAAATCACTATTATATGAAATGTGAAAGAGACTTAATTTAAGAAAAAAAAGATGACCAAAACTATGAACAATGAAATGGCAATAAATACATTGCTATCAACAATTGAATCTAAAAATAAACTAAGCAAACAAGAACAGAGACAGAATCATGGATACATAGATTTTTATGGTTACCAGATGGGAGGGAGGTATGGGGGAATGGGTGAAGAGATGAGGGGATTAAGAAGTATAAATAGGTAGTTACAGAATAGCCATGGGCATGTATAGGGAATGGAGTAGCCAAAGAACTTATATGCATAACCCATGGATATGAACAATGGTGTGGGACTGCCTGAGGGAGTCGGGGGTGCTGGGTGAAGAGGGGCAAATGGAGAAAAATTAGGACAACTGTAATAGCATAATCAGTAAAATATAATTTAAAAAGATAAGAAATGGGTAAACATGTTGACAGTCTCCAAAAAAAATTCACTGAAGCCAAACACAGCCTCTCACAATAACACCAGCTGGTACACTGATATAGATGGGTTCCAAGAACACTCACCTAGATGGGGAAGCCTGTACTACAAGGGGCCTGCCCTCGTACACTGTAAGGAAAGGACAGTCTCTTCAATAAATGGTGTTGGGGAAAACTGAATGCCCAAAGGCAAATGAATGAAATTGGACCTTTATCTTACATCATACATAAAAATTAATTCAAAATGAATAAAAATGTAAGTGTAAGACCTAAAACCATAAAACTCCAAGAATATAGAGGAAAAGCTTCTTGACATCGTCTTTGCAATCACTTCTTAGATATGACATGACAAGCACAGGCAACAAAAGCAAATGTGGATAATCGACAAAATGAAAAAGCAACCTATGGAATGGGAAGAGTATTTCCAAACCACGTATCTGATGGAGTTAACACCCAAATACCCTATCCTATCTCTATATCAGGAACTCCAACTCAACAGCAAAAACCCCAAATAACCTGATTTAAAAACTGGTAAAGGAAGTGATTACACAATGCTTCACAAAAGACATACAAATGACTACCAGGTACGTGAAACAGTGCTCAGCATCACTAATCATCAGGGGAACGCAAAACAAAACCAAAATGAGCTCAATGCAGTGTACAGGTGATGTTTCATTGAGTCCGTACACTTGGAACCTGTATGGTTTTGTGAACCAATGTCATCCCGATAAATTCAATTAATAAATGAGATACCACCTCACAGCAGTTAGGATGGCTATTGTATAAAAAACACACACAAAAGGTAATATCAAGTGTTGGTGCAGAGCTGGAGAAAAGGGAACCCTTGTACACTGCTGGTAGGAATGTAAATTGGTACAGTTGCTATGGGAAATACTATGGAGGTTCCTCAAAAATTAAAAATAAAACTACCATATGAGCCAGCAATCTCACTTCTGAGTATATATCCAAAAAAATTGAAATCGTGACCTTGAAGAGACATCTGCACTCACATATTAGTGCAGTGTTATTCACAATAGCCAAGCCATGGGAGCAACCCAATGTCCAGCAGACAGATGAAGAAAATGTGGCATATACACACAAAAGAACATTATTCAGCTTTTAAACAGAATGGTACATTACAGCACTCTGCTTAGATCAGATCCATTAACAGTCTATTGGTCAAAGCAAGGGGACTTGGCCAAGCTCAAAGTCAAAGGCCATCCATCAAGAAACTATGGCAAAAGCATGGGTACAGAGGCAAAGAGCTGACAACAATGATCTAACCTGCAACAGGCTGTATGACCTCCTCTGTCTGTCCTGCTATGCAGACCAGCTTCTTCCTCTGTTCCTCTTACACATACTCTCTAGAATGCAAGTTTCCATTTGGCAAGATTTTTGCCTTCATCTAACACAGTATTTACAGTGTGCAGTTTTGTTCACTGCTGTCTTTCTAGTGTTTAGAACAATGCCTGGTACATAGTAGACAATAAACATGACTGGCCACCCCCAAATACGATCCTTAGTCTTGCAAGTTACGTGATCTTTAAAGTCCAATGCTCCTGGATTACTTGCTCAGTTTGGATCAGAATCAATCCCTTGTTCAACTGTACACTGTAATCGGAGGAAGAAGGTACTGGGTAGGTCAGGGACAATTCTGAGAGAAAGGGGAAAGGATACAAAGATATCCATGTGTCTAGTCCGCATGATACATAAGACCCTTCAGGATCTGATCCGTCTACCTACAGAATGTAAGATCAATATAGTTATTAAAAGGACATGCTATAGGGCCAGGCAGGACTGAATTCAAACCCTGTGCCAGCTACTTACTGTGTAAGCAACTTTGGCAAAGTTACTTAACCACTCTGAATCTTCATTTCCCTGTCTGTAAAATGGTAACAATTACCTTATGACACCACTGCACAATTAAATAACATATGTAAAGATCTTTATATATAGAGGTCCTGGCACACAGTAAACCCTCAATAAATGGTGGTCATTTCTACCCAGCATGTAAGTCTGGCGTCTACTACACCATTCAGTATCTTTAGATAAATTTTATACCACATTCCTCTTAATTTCAACTTTAGTTGATTGTAGTTTAGTTAGGGGTACACACTTAGCCCAATGTAGCCAGTCAACAGGCTGGTCAGTGACCCACACTGCCTGGTGAACAGGTATTCCCTCTTCCAGGTCTGATTTCAGAGCAGCATGGCCCTTTCCCAGAATTCTGTTCCCTGCCAAGGCCCTGAGGCATGGAAAATTAGGAGTAAAATGAGAATAACCTACTCCATGATGCTGCCAATTTATGTAAGTCTTGTGGGCATGGGCTTCCAGGGGAAAGGCAGCTGTTGGAGATGGGCAGTCACATGCGCCCAGTAATCATAGTGGAAGGAATAGCCTAACAGTCCAAGCTATTTGGTTTGGAAAGCTAACTTGGAACCCATGGAGGCTCTTTAGCTTTTATATTAGATGTTCTGTGAGTTGTACAGAATTGGATTTAAGCAAATTTGACTTTATGCATATTAACCTAAGCTACATATTTTTACCAATGCAGACTTTGCATTCCCCACAGAGGTACAAAGCAGTCAGGTTGAGGAACACAAGCCATGCGGTGCGAGTGGAAGGCTGGAAGCATCTACCACGAGGTGTCCTTGGTTGCTGCTTTAGGTCTGGCCTGACCCTTAGGACTCCACTGGCCCAGGTTCTTGGAGGTTTAGCTAGCCCAAGGAATAAACACTGGGCGTAGGTGATTTCTAATAATCTCTGAAACTCTTATGATTCTGCTTCCCCGCCTTAGTCTACTCTACCCATACAACACACCACTAAAGATCACCAGTAAGAACTTTTGTTGGTAAAAGTACCCCACTGGGGTGCTACCTGGTTAGTAGTCACCAACATTCCTCATAACAAAAGTCTCCTTGTTAAGTCAGCTAAAATACTGCAGTCAATACAGTAACTTTTATGCAATTGGTTATATACTAATGATAATCATGTACTTGTGTTGGTTTCAACAAATCATGTATTTTCTATCATGTATTTGTGTTGGTTTCAACTATACTAAATTCCATAGTATTTAATGCTAATACAGCAGTCTGAATTTTATTTAGACATAAAAAGAATAAGCATCATTCGTAATTAAATTGAGGCTTCGAATTGTGTATATTTACCTGCTTTTGAAAAATATGAACAGGAAACCTCAAAGATATACACAAATAGAACAGTGGAACAAATCCCCATGTGATCATCATCTAGCTGCCATGATCCCAATTCAAGGCCAATCCTGTTTCATCTACTCCCTTTACTCACTTCTTTGCTCTCACCCCAGACTATTTCGAAGCAAATTCAAAATATCATGCCATTTCACTATAAATACATGTCTTTTTAATAATGGTGCTTGTAATAGATCTCACACTGACAATAAAAAGAAAAATATTAGTATGTACTAATTCATGAGGTTTGTTGTAGGGGACCAGTTTGTTTTGGTCTGGCAAATGTGACTCAGCTCTGTATGGAAAACCTACAGAAGCGATGTGGTGGGCAGGAACCAGACCTTCAAACCCAGTTTTCCTGTGGGAATCAGGCCTAGAAAATGTATACTGATTGTTATGGCTTGCTCTTGCTAAAACTCCCTTACCCTGGTCTAAAACAGTAAATGTATATTGTCTGTCTTCAAGGTAATCTCCAAAACCTGTGTGAATTTTCCCAAGGATGGAGCTAATCAGCTCATTGCCATTCCCTTCTGCATGTTATTTTCATTTCCTTGATTGTACCTAAAATATAGACAATAATATTCTATATAATAGATAATAAATCCTTCTTTGATGTTTAAGACCCGAGAAAAACAATAAAAGCCTGTCTAGGCAAGGGTCGGGGTGCTCTCCCCTTCACAGAGTGGCTGTGCCATCCCCCTTTTCTCCACAGGATTGCTGTAGCCTGCCACAGTGTGTTCACCTTTTTCTCTCTCAAAACTTATGCCAAGAGCAGAGATTGGAGTTGCAAAATGGCAGAACAGAATGTATGCTCAAGTAGAGTACACAGTTCAGTTCTCAATTAATATGGTCCTATTTCTTTAAAAATAGTTTACTGATGAGCTTTTTAAAATAATAGTTAAAACAGGCAAGATAATTATAACCTCAATATTTCTATTTTTCACTTTACTCACATTGAGTTAACTCTCAGACATAGCATCATTATAGCCCAGTCTGGCAGAATGCAAAATGGTTCAACCACCTAAGATTTTCTGAACCTTAAATAGAGGTTGCATCTTAATGTATATGGTTGGTTTCTGCATGCACTTCATCAAAAAAAGTACATAGGCTATGAGATGGCATTTAAACTATGTTCCACTTATATGCCAAACTCATTCAGGGTAATTAATTCTAAGCCAAAGCAATGGAAAATGTTAAAGATGGAGTGGGAAAGTCTTTTGATCTAGAAAGCTGGATCAGCCAAGAAAACAGCTGAGCCATAGCCTATTAACTTCAGGAGATAAAATATCTTTAAAAAAAAAAAAAAAAGAGCAAAGGAAACCATGTCTTCTGTATTATCTCAAGTGGTACAGATAGTTCAAATTTAACTAGAAATAGAATGACATTTAACATGCTAACTCATGTTCCTTGTGTAATTTCTCCCCTCCTCTGCAAAAGAGTGTAAGGTAAAAAATGAGTTTCAATTTCACTTGTACATAAGATTCTAAATTTCATATTTATGCTTCTAGAGAAAGCACCACTTCAAAATATCACTGTACTGATGCAAGCGCTAAAGTGTTTTTGGTGAATTCTTGAGATTATATAGTATTAAAAAAGTTTTGACATCACTCGTGTTTTTTTTAAAACAATTTATTATCATTTATAACTTAGGAAGTTTTCAAACATTATCAAAGCATTATGAAATTATGTAGCATCTCATAATGTTACAGTAACAAGAAATAACAAGTAAATAGGGCAGTTTCAAGGCAGAAAAGGGAAGCTAAAAATAACTTGACATTCCTAGCCTTCCCATAAAGCATCCTTTTTGCCTGTAACTTACCCATTTTGAATGGCACTTTTTCCCTCAGAAACCCAAGGTCTTTTAAAAAAGGTATTCTTGGAGCCAGAGACATGGAAATAAAGAACAAACTGACAGTGACCAGAGGGGAGGGGGAAGAGGGATAATGGAGGAAAGAAGAAGGGTCAAGTCAAGGAACAGAATAAGACCCATGGACAAGGACAATGGCGACAGGGGAGTTGGAGATTGTATGTGGGAGGAGGGTGGGGCAGGGCAGGGGAGAGCAGTGGGGGAAAATGGGGACTACTCTAATTGAACAACAATAAAAAGTATTTTAAATAAAAAAGGTGCTCTCAGGAAAACAAAATGTGAAATTAATATGCACTGAGGTAAACATGACTAATAACTTGGAGTATTACTTATAAGGTTATTTGCACCTTAACCTTAAACTTCAAGAGCTAATAGTTTAGCACCACTAGCAGGCAGCAGTGATTTCACCTGTGCCTTTGGAACTTCCTGTTGAAGACAGTCACATAGAGCTTATGGGTAAGATCTGAAGACATACAATTACACGTAAAGTAAACCTACCAATTACAGTTTAAACAGTAAGACTTAAATCTTATGGTTTAATTCTTCTAAAAGTGAGATAAAACTGGGGGAGTGAGAAGGACATGAGTGTAATACCAGACAATTATGGTCTTACATAAGCTTTACCTAATATTTCCTATATGTCAACTTCAACTGTCAGTAAAAAAAAAGTTTATTTCTTGGGAAGAAGAAATTACAATTCAGTTTTTAAGTCTGAACCTTTAAACTTGGGAAGCTTTCTTCTAGGTCACCAGCAAGGGTCTTATCAACTTCATGCAGGATTTTGAGAAAGTCTTCCACCTGTGAGTCAAACAAAACCAAATAAACATCAGTAGAGGAAAGAGGGATTTAAGATATTGGTTATTGACTATAAAATGCTCTACCTGTGGTTTCTAAACAGCCCAGAGGAAACTAAATAATGACATGTCCCTAGATGCCAACAGCACTTCCTGAATGGTCCTCTGAAACATCAAGGAGGAGACTAGCCCTTACCAGGCTGTTTTACCCTTAAACTAGGCTTTATCCTTCCACTGCTTATCCTTCCGGGTCCAGTAATGAAGTTGTATTTCCATCCTCCTTCCTGCGATACTCCCGCACTCCCACACTCCATACTTCAACTTTCCTAAAACGGTTCCCATCCTGAACCTTATTTTTTATTAATATATACATGCTGTCTCGTTTACAACAGAAAGGACTACTAAAAAAATTTGTGCTGATTCCTTTCTCCTAAAATCTGAACTATACTTCAGGCTAGTCCCATGAATTACCCAGCAGCCATCTATCTGGCAAAGGCACTAAATCATGTGAACTTCGTGTACTCTTTTGACAACGGCCCTGAAGATCAAGTGTTTATTTTGAAACATTTTCTTTAGTAATCCTCTGAGACTCAGCCACCTATATACATTTACTCCTAACTCACCACAGGGCTGTAGAAAGGAAGAAGGTTTTGAAATGCACAGGTACACTTCTGCTTGCTCAACTGGCCCTCCTTTAGTCCCTTAGCCACAGTCTCCTAAAACAAAACAAAAAGACAAAATAAAGGAAGATTTCTATATCTGCTGAATAAAGACAAATCCATATACATAATTCCCTACTGATCCTACAGGCATTTCGAATGTCCCAAACTGCACCCGGTATCACTCCTCCCTGTGTAACCCCAGCACGCGCTCCTCGGCAGTCCTCATCTCAGTGAAAGGCACTACCACCCACCTGCCCAACTGCACAAACCAAAAACTTGGGATACGGCACAGACTTTTCCTCCTCTGCTGCTCACTCCTCCCCCTAAATGTTTAATTCCATTAAATCTCCCATCCCACCCCTCCTCTCCAACCACATTTCCACCATTAAGGCTCTCATTTTTCAGATTATTCTTGAGCATTACAGCCACAAGAGCCTGCTGATTGCTCTCTAGGCCTCTAGTCTCAGCTCTCTCTGATCTCTCTGTTGCTTTTGAGTAATCTTTCCAAATAGATCCTATCATATGATGCTTAAAAAAATCTTTAGTAGCTCCTCAGTTTCCTCCAGATGAAGTCCAAACTCCATTAAGTATGGCATATAAGAATTTTCATGTCACACCCCTGCTTCAGTCTCAGCCACCTTCCTTCTACATTCCTATCATTTAAAAATTAAGAAACATCTATGTCCCTCCCTCCAAAAACACAAAAGCAAACAATGGGAAAAATATTTGCAATGGATATGCAGAAGATACAGTATTCCCAAGTAATATTTTATCTTTTGCAAGTTCCATGCAAATAATCAAAATGGATAAATTTATAAAGCATGAAATATAACCAATATACAAATATATGGAAAGATATTCAAACACAGATATTCAAACTCACTAATAATAGAAAAATATCAATCATAATAAGGCACAATCTAATCACCTCTTGAATTTTACTTGATATAAAATTATAAACCCAAGGATCAAGTACAATCAACATTTCACAGGTTGGGAAACACCATTATGCTCAGTCGTCTTCTTGTTTACAATGTCACGCCTAGCAATCTGACTTCTGAAAACCTGTGCTCAAGTGACAGTCCCAGTCTGGGAAAGGGACGCAGAGCAATTCATCAAAAAACAAATCACCAGCATAACAGAAATTTGTTTTAAAAAAATCCTTCTTGAGACAAATTCAATAAATATGAATATATATTTTTTCTAAAATATATGGACAGAAAGGGTATGCTCAAAGAAAGAATATGCTAATAATCCAGAACATATTCAGAAAGACTACTCCTTAAAATAAGGTTACAATTAATTTTAAAAATTTACTATTTTGGACAAATTAGGTATCAAATTCGTTCTTTAGTAAAAAGTCAGTGAATTAACTGATCTAAAGTCAGGAAAAGTGCTTATAATGTAGTGTTAAATGAAAATTGTATGTACTGGTTTATAAATACATGAAAAATACAAAGATATATAAAAATATAGCATATCACATCAGTTGCTGGTTTAAGACTGTAGGCTTATGGTGATATTTTTTCCTTCTATTTTCCCAAATTTATGTAATATAGTTATACTACTTTTATATTAAAAAATAACAGTAATAATAAAGTTGGGAGCATTGAGCAATGCATACTGTCTTTTGCTAAAGAAATCATTAATACTTCTTTCTTACCTTTGTTAATACCTGGAAAATATTAGAAAGAAATTCACATGAAATATCCTTTAAGATTTTCAAGTGAAAATCATCTTGGCTTAAATCAGACTTTTTTGTTTCTTCTGTGTTAGATTCTGCTGAGTTTTCTGGTTTCTTCTGACAATGCTCCATATTTTGTAAGACACGAATCAGGCTGTCAATCAAAGGAAGATCTACTGTACAAACAAATCAAGAGGCATGAGATCAGTCAGTTAAATTTGGTTGTTCATACATTATTCGTTCACTCACTCATTCATACATTCAATTCGTACTGAACAGCTATTAGTACCGGAGATGATATTTCAGGTACTGCAGTTATAGCGGGAAACAAGACCATCAGGGCCTCAGCCCTCAAGAGACTTACATTTTTATATTCTCAAATAAGCAAATGAATAAAGCAGGTCATTTCAGATTTTGGCAAGTTCTATGAAGAAAATTTAAGGGGCTAAAACAAAGCAGTTGGCAGGGGAGGCTCTCAAAAGAGGTGACACTGAGTAGAGAACTAAAAGATAAAAAGAATCAACACAAAGAGCCCAGAAAAAACATTTCAGGCCAACAGAACAAGTGTGAAAGCACCACAGAGAAATGTCATGGAAGGTCTGAAGAACAAAAAGGCAGCCAATGTGACTTAAACTGAGTGAGCAAGGAGAGCACAAGATGAGTTGAGAAAGCTGGGCAAGAATCCCATCATGCAGGGCCCTGGAGGCCATAATGAGAAAATAATTTGAATTTTAAACTTTAACTTTCATAAAACTCTTAAACAAAACTTTTAAAACTTTATGTTTTATTAAGGTAAAAAAAGTATAATTTCTTAAAAGTAGACCATCATTTTAATTAGCCTACAATAAAAAATGAACATAAAACTAAAGCCCTGACTCAAAATATGTTTAGCATGAATATGCTAAAACATATCTCACTCTGAATCAATCATTTTTTACTTTGCCTAATAATTACAAATCTAGGAAAAACATTTGCTATACTACTGAATAAAGTATATTGATTTTCTAAAAAACCCAACTTCATTTCCAAAGTTAGGTCTTTTACATTGTGTGAAAATATCCTTTTTATAAAGCTGGCAACACGGAAAATCTTATCCTCTATTTCTCAGCTCAGTGTCACCGCTCAGAGCAACCCTTGCCGCCCACCCCCGCCGGGCTGCTTTGCTGTATTCCCCTTGGAGTTTCTCCCACGTTCGTACTTGTGTTATCACCAACTACTGACTGTAACATCGAATGATTCCCCACTCCATGATTCACTGCAGGTCACAATAATCTATTCTATACAGCCTCCTCTCTTTCTCACCCTCGGGGGTAACTCTGCAAAGCCCCAGCTCAAGCCTTCAGGCAGGATGAGGAAACGGGTGTCAATCAGTCAAGTCAAAGGAGCATCTTTACACCTTCTCACCCAATTATAAAAAATCATAAAGTTTTGGGGAGTAGGGAGAAGAAAAGCATACTTTGTCCCATAATATCAAGAAAGATGTGTTCCTAGTATTCCAAATAAAAACTCTGTATGAAAAAAAGAAAACAAAAAGAAAAAAACAAAACAAAAACTCCGAATGATTTCCAACAGAAAGCACATATATATATACAAAGAAGTTAGGACCACCAATGGGTTCAAAGTCAGCATTTCCACTCTGTTTCACAAATCACCACAAAGAAACAAAGAGAAGAAGCGACAAAACCCAAAATCCAGCTTGGAAAAACTAGGAGACAGCTGAAACCTCAAACACAAGGTAGCTGGAGACAGCATAAGATGCAGTGTAAATTGACCAGGGGGCGAGGGAGGAAAAAGAGGAACTTGAGGTGGCTGAGCTGAGAAAGAGCCAGGCAAGTCCACTGCTCAAGAATCCCTTATTTGCAACAGTAGGAACAGGATACACAGAATGAGCGAGATGACAGCTGGCACTTCCCTGGGGTTCTAGGACGCTGAGGAATAGGGCGTAAATGAGTAATCTCATAGACAAGCTAAATTTGCAGGAAGCAAATGGCAAGAAAAAAGTGGTACTTTACTGTAGCTACCTCTCGTCCTGAGAAAAGGAGCTGGAAGACTCACAGACCCAACTCCTATTAACCTAGACCAGTGATTTTTCAACCGGTGCGCGCAAGAATTTTAAAAATCTGACAATTTAGTCAAGGGCACTGACCTCTTTTGTCTTAGACTGTCAAACTAAAAAATGACAACAGCCAACACAACAATAACCAACTGGTGTGAATGAAGCAAAATTTTACCTATTTTTTGGTAAAATTAGAAAAAATATAACATATTTTTTGGTATGCTGCAGAATTTTAGTAGTTTATGTGACCACGAGATGAAAAAGGTTGAAAATCAATGACCTAGAACACAGTGTTAGCTCCTCTCCTACATGAACTTCCTGCAACTCGACTGATTCAAAGATGAGTAAGCAAAAAGAAATGGGCATAAGAGCAACACAAAGATATTAAAGAAAAAAAAAAAAAACAGGAAAAACAAATGACAGATGAATACTCAACAAATAATGTTAACATGAAGCTTATGAATATTAAGATACAAAGGCCATGATTTTTCTTCTTTTTTTTAAAAATTTTAATCATTGTTCAATTACAGTTTTCTCTTTTTACTCCCAATCCAGCCCCCCTCCCACCCGTCCCGACTTCCCTCCCATTACCACCCTCCCCTTAGTTTATGACCATGTGTCCTGTAAAAGTTTGTTCCTGTGAACCCTTCCCACTGTCCCCTCAAATTCCCTCTACTCTCTTCTGTGGGCACTGTCAGCCTGGCCTCTATTTCAGTGTCTTTGGTTATATTTTGTTTGTTTCTTTGTTTTGTTGTTTAGGATCCTGTTAAAGGTGAGATCATATGGTATGTCTTTCACTGCCTGGCTTGCATAGGCCATGATTTTTTAAAAAGCATGTAATTAACCAAGCACAACACAGGAGCTCGGACTGAGAAATCAAAGACCCCAGGAGAGAAAATTTGAGATGATGGAGCTCAAGGGAGAAGCAAAAAGACATTAAAGCCACCAGAGAAATGAAGGCAAAACTGGCAGCAGCATACAGGAGAACTGGACACTGCTGAGACACAATGACAGATATGGGGGTAAGATAGAAAAAAGCACACCAAAAGAGTGAAAATAAAGGTTTTTTTTTTTTAAGGAAGATAATGTTCATGGAAGACACAAAAGGAGATCCCACATAAACAAAAAAATTATAACCCTCAAAGATGAAACCCAAAATGATGAAACATAACAGACATCCAAATATATAATTCAGGAATGTCCCTCCCCGCCCACACACACTGTCTTAAATTTGTAATTTAAAAGCACTGGGAAAAGTTGAAAAGGAAGAGTTGACACTGAGATATACCTTTTAAAGTCACTAGATTTTAAGAATTTTTAAAAAGAGGGAGTAGTTATAACTATATTTTGGGAGCAGTTATAAAGGTAACCACGAGTCCAAAATACAAACTTTTCAAAATGTTCGAACTACACACAAAGGACTTCCGGTCAAGGTGGCAGCATGGGTAAACACGACTCACCTACTTGCACAACCACACCAAAATCACAGCTGCACTGTAAGCAAACATCACTCTGAACTGCCAGAAATAAGTGTTGGGGGCGGGCGTTCAGTATGTGGAGGGACTCAAAAGGGGAAAAATTGGGACAACTATAATTGCATAATCAATAAAATTTTAAAAATAACTACACACACAAAAACATATGTACAGAGACATTTAAATGTAACATACATAATGGGAAATAGCATTCAGATCAAACACACCTAAATATCAATACATTTATATGAGTTTAAATCACCTATGAAAAAGGAATCAACATGCCTAAATCAAAGTATTTAGAAAGTCTGAAAAGAAAAAGATAGGCAAAGATAATAGTGACAAATGCAAGCAAAAGGAAAACAAGGGTTTGATCTTTCTATCTGACATAATAGACTTCAAGCTAAAAAAAAAAAGCATGAAAAAAAGGGAGGTGATTTATGACAAATGTCTGTATTCCAAATAACATGGCATCCTCATTAAGTGAACTACAAATGATGAAAAGACAAACATATTAGTAAAGACATTAATTTTCCTCTCATTTCATATCAAAATAAGTCAAATGAAATAAACAAGGTTATAGAAGACCTCAGTTCTAAATTCATAAACTGCTTGCTCAACACCTCCACTTGAATACCTAGAAGACATCTCAAACTTACAGCAGTTAAAAGAAATCTTTCCTATCTCAGTAAATAGCAACTCCTTTGGACAACAACGCCAGATATATCTTGAATTTTCTCACCCTCCTGTCCTGTCAGCAAATCCTGCCAGCACTGCCTCAAAATGATCAGAATCTATTTTTTCCCACCAACTCCACTGTTACCACTTTAATCCAGGTTACATCATCTGTTGCTTCAAGTTCACAGCAAACTCCTAACTAGTTTCCCTTTTGTACACTTGTACCTCTACATTTCTTACCAACATGGCAGCCACAGGAAGCCTATTAAAGTCAGTTCATGTCTATCCATCCTCTGCTTAAAACCCTTCACAGCTCCCTATCTCATTCAGAGTAAAAGGCAGAATCAGGCTCTCAACACTGTTACCTCTCTGGCTCCATGTACTATTTCTCTTTCCCATGTCAACGGCACCCCAGCCATACAGGGCCTCACTGCTCTTCCTCAAACACAGAGGGCATAATTCTAGTTCAGGGCTTTAGCACCTGCTGTGCCTTCTGTGTGGAAAGCTTCTGTCCCCAAGTGTTCACATGACTTACCTCATTACTTCCCTTAGATCTGTAGTCAATGTCACCTTCTCAATGAGTTAACTTACCCCAAAAACCAGAAAAGACACTTGAAAATATTCAATGTTTATTTTTTTATTAAAAACTCTTAATAAAATAGTAATAGATTAGTATCTTCTTAGGTGATAAAACATAAATAGCTTAAGCCCAAAAGAGTATCATGATTAATAGTGAAACTCTACAATCATTCTCACTCAATAAAGTCAGGAACAAAGTATGTTTTCCACCACCATTATTACTTACAAGGAAACCCATTAGGTAAGAGAAAGAAATCAGAGATAGAAAAGAGATAAAACCCAAAGGCATTTCTGTACACCAACAATAAAACAGCAGAAACAGAGATCAAGGAAAAAGTCCCATTCGAAATAGCAAAAAGAAAAATAAAATATCTAGGAATAAACCTAACCAAAGAGGTAAAAGACCTGTATTCAGAAAACTACACAACATTGAAGAAAGAAATCAAGGAAGACACAAACAAATGGAAACATATACCGTGTTCATGGATTGGAAGAATTAATATCATCAAAATGTCCATACTACCCAAAGCAATTTACACATTCAATGCAATTCCTATTAAAGTACCAATGGCATATTTCACAGACATAGAACAAACACTTCAAAAATGTATATGGAATTACAAACGACCCGAATAACTACTGCAATTTTGAGAAAGAAGAGTAAAGTAGGAGGGATCACAATACCCGACACTAAACTATACTACAAGGCCACTGTAATCAAAACAGCCTGGTACTGGTATAAAAACAGGCACATAGACCAAGGGAACAGAACAGAGAGCCCAGAAATAACCCCAAGTCTCTATGGTCAATTAATATTTGACAAAGGAGGCAGCAACATAAAATGGAGTAAAAATAGCCTCTTCAACAAATGGTGTTGGGAGAACTGGACAGCCACGTGCAAAAAAATGAAACTTGAGCACCAACTTACACCATATACAAAAATAAATTCAAGGTGGATAAAAGACTTAAATATAAAACGTGACATCATTAAAGTCTTAGAGGAGAACATAGGTAGGAAAATCTCAGATATTTCACGAAGAAACTTTTTTTTTAAAGATTTTATTTACTTATTTATTTCTAGAGAGGGAAGGGAGGGAGATAGATACAGAGAGAAACATCAATGTGCGGTTGCTGGGGGTTATGGCCTGCAACCCAGGAATGTACCCTGGCTGGGAATCGGACCTGGGACACTTTGGTTCCCAGCCCACGCTCAAACCACTGAGCTACGCCAGCCAGAGGAAACTTTTTTATTGACTTGTCCCCTAGAGCAAGGGACATAAAGGAAAGAATAAACAAATGGGACCTCATCAAAATTAAAAGCTTCTGCACAGCCAAAGAAAAAGTATCAAAATTAAAAGAGAACCAACTGTATGGGAAAACATATTTGCCAATGATACCTCAGACAAGGGTTTAATCTCCAAAATATATAAAGAACTTACAAGACTGCACTCTAAGAAGACAAGGAATCCAACTAAAAAGTGGGCAAAGGACTTGAACAGACACTTCTCCAAGGAGGACATACAGAAAATCCAAAGACACATGAAACGATGTTCAATATCGCTGGCTATCAGAGAGATGCAAATTAAAACCATAATGAGATACCACTTCACACCAGACAGAATGGCCATCATAAACAAAGCAACAAACAACAAGTATTGGAGAGGTTGTGGAGAAAAGGGGTCCCTAGTGCACTGCTGGTGGGACTGCAGACTGGTACAACCACTATGGAAAGCAGTATGGAACTTCCTCAGAAAACTAAAAATGGATCTGCCTTTTGACCCAACAATTCCACTGCTGGGACTCTATCCTAAGAATACTAAAACACCAATTCAAAAGAACCTATGTATCCCAATGTTCATAGCAGCACAATTTACAATAGCTCGATGCTGGAAGCAACCAAGATGCCCATCAGTAAATGAATGGATCAAAAAACTATGGTACATTTACACAATGGAATTCTATGCAGCAGAAAGAAAGAAGGAGCTCCTACCCTTTGCAACAGCGTGGATGGAGCTGGAAAACATTATGCTTAGCGAAACAAGCCAGGCAGTGAAAGTCAAATACCATATGATCTCACCTTTAACAGGAACCTAAATAACAAAACAAAGAAACAAGCAAAATATAACCAAAGACACTGAAATAGAGGCCAGGCTGACAGTGCCCACAGAAGAGAGTAGAGGGAATTTGAGGTGACAGTGGGAAGGGTTCACAGGAACAAACTTAAAGGACACATGGTCATAAACTAAGGGGAGGGTGGTAATGGGAGGGAAGTGGGGAGGGTTGGGAGGGGAGACTGGATTGGGAGTAAAAAGGAGAAAACTGTATTTGAACAGTGATTAAAATTAAAAAAAAAAAAAAAGAAAAAAAGAAAAGAGATAAAACCTATCTAACTTAAGCCCGAAGCAGTATCAGATAAAGCCCATGATTACCACTGGAACAACTGTTAAAAACAGTATGAGAATTTAGTAAGGTTACTGGATGTAAAATTAATATAAAGAAATCAATAGCCTTCACATATTACAACAACAATAATCGACGGAAGAAAAGGTATCACACACAATAGCAATCAGAAAGATAAAATATCTAGGAGTAAACCTAATAAGGAATATGCAAGATCTGTATGAACAAGATCATAAAACATTACTGAGACATAAAATAAGGTGAACTAATGGAAAACCAAATATTCTTGGACACTCCATAAATTTAACATGGTCCCAATAAAAATGTCAGGAAGATTTTTGGGTTTTATTTTTGAAAAGTCTCAATCTAATTCAGTATCAAACAAAAGTAATAGTAAAAAAAATTCTGAAACAGTAGAGTGAAGGGGGACCAGTCCTATCAGGTCTCAAAACATAAAGCTTTAATCACGAAAACACTATAGGTACTGATACATAGCTAGAGCAATGGAATTGAATAAAATATAGAAAGTTATTTAAAACAGTGATCATAACATTTCATATCAATGTAGGTAAACTGTTTTTTTCCACTAAAAGATGTTGAAATAACTGACTTCTCACCTGGAAAAAAGCTGAAACTGTGGATCATGACTTAACTGTAGTCATAAAAATCATTCTGTGAAAGACCATTTGTTTACACAGAAAAATATTCATTTTATACTTCTAAATGAAAAACTGTTGCCTAAAAAGCAGGACTTAAATCTATATATGCATGTGAGTACATAACAATTACCTCTAGATGTAAGAATACAAGCACTATTTTTTATAAATTTATTAAAATTTTTATTGAAAATGTTAATATTTTTGTAATCGAGAGAACAAAAGCCCTAAAATAAAAAATAGGAGAAAGAGGACTTCCGGCAAGATGGAGACATAGGTGGACGCACCGTACCTCCACGCACAACCAAGATTAGAACAACAACAATTTAGAGGCAGAATAACACCCAGAACTGACAGAGAATTTAACTGAATGGAAGTCAGACAGCCAAGAAGTTGAAGTAGACCTGTTCATCCAGACCGGTAGGAGGGGCAGAGAGGAGCAGCCAGGCTCGGGCTGCGACGCGCAGAGAACAAGAAAAACTGGGCGCATAAGGCAACCGGGAGCACGTAAGGCATCCAGGGTGCACAAGATCGCAGCGGGTGGACCCTGAGTACACAAGCGGCAGCTGACAGACCCAGTGAGGCAGCGATTGTGGACCAGGGCAGAGCGCGCAACCCAGGATCCCAGGGAAGGGACTGAGGTCCCAGGAACACGGAGCTACCACCATTGTTCCCTCCCACCCCCACCCCCACATACAACATCACAATCTAGCGACTGGGGTGCCCAGCCCCGGTGAACACCTAAGGCTCCACCCCTCACTGTAACAGGAGTGACCAGACACCCCACCCCTTGCAAAAAAAGAGAGAGAGAGAGACATGTCTCAAACAGAAGAACAGATCAATGCCCCAGGACTCATCCTTTTGAGCGACTAAGAGATAGCCAATCTGTCAGATGCACAGTTCAAAACACTGGTGATCAGGAAGCTCACAGAATTGGTTGATTTGGGGCACAAATTAGATGGGAAAAAATGCAGGTTACCATAAAAGAGATGAGGGATGATGCATGGAGAACCAATAGGGATGGGAAGGAAACTGGGACTCAAAACAACAGAGTGGACCAGAAGGAAGAAAAAAACAACCAAGCAGGAAAGAATGGAGAAATAAGAATTCAAAAAAACAAGAAGCTTAGGAACCTCCAGGACATCTTTAAACGTTCCAATATCCGAATTATAGGGGTACCAGAAGGGGAAGAGGAAAAGGAACAGATTGAACACGTATTTGAACAAATAATAAAGGAGAACTTCCCCATTCTGGCAAAGGAAATAGACTTCCTGGAAATCCAGGAAGCTCAGAGAGCCCCAAAGAAGTTGGACCCAAGAAGAAACACACCAAGGCACATCATAATTACATTAGCCAAGGTAAAAATGAGAGAATCCCAGAGCAGCAAGAGATAAGGGGACAGTCACCTACAAAGGAGTTCCTATCAGACTGTCAGCTGATTTCTCAAAAGAGACCTTACAGGCAAGAAGGGGCTGGAAAGAAGTATTCCAAGTCATGAAAGACAAGGACCTATATCCCAGATTGCTCTATCCAGCAAAGCTCTCATTTAGAATGGAAGGGCAGATAAAGTGCTTCTCAGACAAGGTCAAGTTAAAGGAGTTCATCATCACCAAGCCCTTATTTTATGAAATGTTAAAGGGACTTATCTAAGAAAAGAAGATACAGAAAAAACATGTATAGTAAAAGGACAGCAAACTCACAATTATGAACAACCACACCTAAGGCAAAACCAAAAGAAACTAAGCAAACAACTAGAACAGGAACAGAACCACAGAAATGGAGATCACATGGAGGGTTAGCAACAGGGGAGTGGGAGGAGGAGAGAGGCGGAAAAGGTACAGAGAATAAGTAGCATAGATTGCAGGTTGAAAATAGATAGGGGGAGGGTAAGAATAGTATGGGTAATGTAGAAGCTAAAGAACTTATAAGTATGACACATGGACATGACTAAAGAGGGGGAGAGGGTGTACAGGGTGGAGGGGAGTGAAGGGGGGAAAATGGGACAACTGTAATAGCATAATCAATAAAATATATTTTTTAAAAATAAAATAAAATCAATAAAAACTTTCTTAAAAAAAAAAATAGAAGAAACCAAATGAGCAAAACACACCTGGGCTTTAAAATCGGAGAGATAAGAATTTAACTTAGTGAACTAAATCATACTTGCCACTTTCTATCTTTAGATACTCCAGTTCAACCTGCAGAGCATAGATGGCAGACAATACTGAAAACACGGAGGCGAGCACTGTCTTCTGCTCTTGAAGTATGATGGGTGGATCGTCAGACTGGCAGAATTCATGGCAGACCAAGTCAAAAAGTAAATTCCAAGTGTCTTTTCCAGTACTGGGACACTGCACTTAATAAAAATGATAAAGTAGTACTTTAAAAAAAAATCAAACAATTAAATGAGTAAACAGAGTGCTTCCCCGTATAGCATCTTACCAATTGCTTGAATTCCATCATCCACTGTGGTAAGTAGCTGTAAGATATGCATGTAAACATCGAGTCCTTCCAGATTTTCAGAACTAAATACAAAAAATGAAAGCAGGGAATCAAGTACTTTACTGTCATAGGATTGCAATCATGCATTCAGTCAACAAATACTCATCACTCTATACTAGTCGCTGCCCGAGGTGTTGAGGATAAAACAGGGAATAGGACAAAGTCTCTGTGCTCACCAGAACTTACATTCTAATGAGGAAATCAGTCAAAAAAAATTCTATAATATAATAAACACTCTTTTTCGCCTTTTCCCATGAAAGCAACAAAGCAAAAACCTATGATGTAACACTTCACCATTCTGGTTTACTTGAATAATCAGGACAAAAAAAATGACTGAGACTTTTACAGAATGAACGTAAGGTCCACTGTACTAAGCACTGACAACACCGAGGTTCTTAAAACTTCACAGGATCATCCTAGCACCCTAGCTCAGAATACTAAAACCATGTTAAGTGTAATTTTTGTGATCAACAGTTTGAACTCCTAGAAACTCACAATCTTACTTGTTCAACTAAATGATTATGTGAAAAGATAGCAAACAATTAAAAGATGGTTCCACAAATATTTAAGTACCTACTGTTTTCAGGTACTATGTTAGGGGCTGAAAAAACAGATACATTAAGACATTGTTCCTACCTTCAAGAGGTTTATAGTCTAAAAGGAAAGAAGAGAATTAAAGGGGTAATAACAAAGTTATAACAAGTGTAATGCTAGAGGAAATCCAAGGTGTTAGAGGACGATGTAGCACACAGACTTACTTTAGTTCGGAGTGTCAGGAAAGGTATCTTAAGAGAAATGCTGTTTACGCAGAAACGTGAAGGGGCAAAGAAATGTTTGGGGTAGAAGAGACATAGTATGCAAAGGCCTGGAGTTAAGACAGCTTGGTTCAGTTGAAGAAATGAAGGAAATTTCTTATGGTTGAAACATAGTACAGAGTCAGGATGGAGCGGCACGGTGCCATGTTTTAAAAAAAATCTGAACCGCATCCTAAGAAAGGCAACTGAAGAGTTACAATCATGAAAGTGACATGATCATGGTGTCTTCTAGAGTCTAGGCTTGGAAGGAGCAAGCCTCCTAGCAGGGAATGCAGGTAAGAGAAGGCTGCAGTTGTCCAGGTGAGAGGCAGCAGGTGGAAGGTGGCATGGATGGAAACCCAGAAAAAGTCAGAAAAGAAAGAGCCTTGGAGGCTGACTGGCCATGGGAAAAGAGTGGAATGAGGAAGAGTCAGCAATAGTGTTCACATTTCTTCCCTATTGTCCAAAAAGGATAATGACTATATCATTTACTGAGACTGAGAATACTGAAGGTTTGGAGAAAACATAATGAATTTAATCCTCACTTATATAAAGGACATAAAATTAATAGGCTTTAGCCCTGGCTGGTGTGGCTCAGTGGATTGAGCACCTGCCTAAAGGGTGGCCAGTTCAATTCCCACTCAGGGCACATGCCTGGGTTGCAGGCCAGGTCCCCAGAGGGGGCATGTGAAAGACAACCACACACTGATGTTGTTCTCCATCTTTTTCTCCCTCCCTTCACCTCTCTCTAAAAATAAAAAAAAATAAGATAAAATAAAAATTAATAGGCTTTAATGTGGGTTAAAGCACTAAGAATGCACAATTGACCGTCAAACAGATCAATTCATAAATTAATTTTCTAGTCACTAGCAATAAGGTTTTCATAACCTACAAGACCAAGTGATCACTCTTGGGGAGAAATCAGAGCCCAAAAGTCAGTCACTTATCTAATAATGGCATATATACACAAGAAATAAGAAAACAAATGTCTAACATTAATTGAAGAAGCTCTTAAATGTCCAACGGAAAATAAAGCACAAGAAAGTCTTATGTATTGATCTGAATTACACAAAATTGTCCAAGGTTTTAAAACACTGACTATAATTAATGCTAACAGTAGCCCACAGCTAAGCCATCTTAGAACAGGTACTTTATCACCATTAATGATTCTTGCACAGACCACACATACTGTCACCACAGGTATCAGTAGTGAATCACACCTGACAAAGATCAGCTGTGTGTTATTCACCCTGTCAAAAGGAAATTAAGATAATTTTGTCTAAGGATACTTCTAGCAACTGGATTTTCACAGAACTTTTGTACAAAATAGCTCACCTACCGTACTTGTTTGGCAGCTTCAAGTACACAGGGCACAATTCTAAACACTTGCTGCTCTTCAGAATCTTCCTGGGGTTGGTCCGGAGGCTGAACAGCCCCATTTCTAATCCATTCCAACATTAGCTTCTCATCCAAATCAAAGAGTTTGTCCACAACTTCACCCACCTTCACCAGCAAGTCAACTGCAGAGAATAAAACAGGTATTGAAATGAGAAAGAAATTTTGAAAGCAGTAATGTTAAGCAAAATTCCTAAAGCCATTCTAAAAAAGCCAATCTTGCCAAAGCACTGCTTATTGCAAAAGCAGTAAGTTTATATCCTTTGCTTGGGAGTTTAAGAAATTTTACATTTTTTTTCAATTACAGTTGACATACAATATTATATTAGTTTCAGGTGTACCACATAGTGATTAGACATTTATATATCTTAAGAACTGACCACCCCCATAAATCTAGTACACATCTGACACAACACAATTTTTTATCTCAAATTAAAATACTTTCTTTCCTTACACTTAGCCTTTAGGTGACCTCTAGAAATAGTTACCTGGTTTCCTAACAACTAAACATACTCAAACATTTTTTTCTAGACTACATGGTAACTTACCATTTGTTGAGCTTGACATGATGAAGCAAATGCTATCATAAATAGCTGGGTGGTCCCGGATTCTTTCAACCCAGATATTGGCCACTTCTGTCTGGGACAGGCACGTAAGCAACAACCTGCATGATAAATGTGAGCTTGACACCTTATCTTTCAAAAAGAGTAAAGGAAATTCAAGAGTAAAGAATTAAAACTCTATTTTTACTAGACTCCCTTTCGGGTGAGTTTTTATAAAACCCATAGAAAGAGGAAAACACACCTGCTTGTCTCCAGCAGAGTAGGAGGGTCTGAGTCATACAAACAGTGCAGTAATACCTGGCTAAAAAAAAAAAAGTTTAACCAATGTGCATCCATTCTTTCATTTTAAATATCAAAGCAGTTTTTTGTTTGATTTTTTAAACATTTTCAAAATAGGACAGTGCTGCATCTTCAGAGACCACGTCCCCCTTCCAAATCACAATTCTTTCCCACCTAGAAATGATGACCACCCTGACTTTCCAGCCACTGTCTCTCTACTTTACTTACTATATAGTTCTATTATTTAATGTATTTTGGTTTTGACCTTTACATGGAGGAAATTATATTGCAAATGGTTTTTTGAGTTGCAGTTCCTTTGCCATGTGTTTAAGATCTACCCATGTTGTTCCTGTAACTGTTCTTTGATTCACTGCTGCAGAACATTCCACTGCACAAATATTACACACTTTATCTTTCCAGTCTGTTTTAATTTTTTGTTTATCTTTAGAGAGAAGAGAAAGGAGGGAGAAAGAAAGGGTGAGAAACACAAATGTGAGAAATATGTATCAGTTGCCTCTCGCATGGCCCCAACCAAGGACCAAATCCACAACCTAAGCACACACCCTGACTGGGAATGGAATTGGCAACCTTTCATTTGCGGGACAGCTCACAAGCAACTGAGCCACCCCAGTCAGGGCTCCAGTCCACTAATAGAAACTTGAGTAGATTCCGATTTGGGGCTCTTTTTTAAGCAATGCTCCCATAATACCCAGACATATGTGTGTGTGGTCTCTCTTACCATGTACCTGTTAGTGTCACTGCTGGGTCACAATATGTGGCTATCTTCCAACTTGACCTGTTAATGTCCAACTGTTCCAAAGAGGTTGAACAAATTCATATCCCAGCATCAATGTAAACTGTTCCATAATAATTTTAAAATAAGCATTTATTGAATTTTTTAAATTTATTTATTTTTAGAGAGAGGGGAAGGGAGGCAGAGAAAGTTGCCTTTCACACACTCCCAGCTGGGGACCTGGCCCGAAACCCAGGCATGTGCTCTGGCTGGGAATCAAACCTGCGACTTTCAGTTTGCAGGCTGGTGCTCAGTCCACTGAGCCACACCACCCAGGGCAGCATTTATTGAATTTATAAAACCTATTTACATTACTTATTCTCAGATTTTTCACAGAAACCACTAAGCACCAAACACATTCCTAAGCCATTTACTCCATGAATGTTTATATATTACTGAGGAATAAACAGGATATAAAAATCCCTCCACTCCTAGAAGAGATAATCAACTACCTGTCTTCTATCACTTGAATCCTATGATAAACCCTATAGCCCTCATTGAAAATAACTGCCCAAGACAGTTTTCTTAAATTATCGTGGGCACAAATTTCTTTGAAATTCTAATTAATAACCATGAACCCTCTGCCTAGAATATGAATTCACTCACAAAATTTGGCATGTTAATTCCAGGGTGTTCTCACATCTCTCAAAGTATCCACCAGGGTTTCCACCATTAAAAAATCCTCTACCCCACACTCCCCTGCATGGGAAGACAACTAGCCCCCAAGCAGAAGCACGAAAACCTTTGAATCACAGAGGCAATCCTGAACCTTCTGGTCTGTTGGCAAGTCCCACCCTCTGACCTAAGTCACAGTTCCCAGGGTATCCCTAGTCAACAATGCTAGTCTCCAGCTTTTTCTGACTCTAGCTTTCTCAGCCCCTGGACTCCCTGAGTCTAAACTGTTTTGGACTCCGGTCAGGTGCCCCATCTGGAAGCTTTGCCTCACTGGTTCTTATCCTGTCTGGCTTACCACCTGCCAATGACTCAGGTCCTTCTGCTGTGGATAATAATCTTGACTCATGTCCATAAATAGTGTAGAAGCTCCTAGTTAGCATCAACAGTAGAGAGTGTTCATCAGCAGAAAAGAAGTACATTTTATAATATTCCTATCTCTCTTATGTATCAGGAGTTCCTTGGAGATATGAAATATCAATCTGCTTTTTAAAAATATAATTATTATGTAGTAAAACTTACCCAAGATTTTTATCAGTGCTGATGGACATACATAAATCCTGGAAACAGGCCATATTACCTAATATTCCCACACAGATTTCCTGTCAAACCAAATTTCACAGGTCACAATAGCTCTCAAGTGAAAGACACATACAGTAACACTTGTAGAAAAACGTTTGCTGAGCCTTAGCAGATAAAACAGGAGCAGCAGACATGAGTATACTGCCTGCACCCTAATCTAGACAATGTGAAGGGATGAAAGACATGAGAAAAAGTGAAATCGAAGGCAGGCAGAAGTTATGGAAGAAGAAATCTTACAGATAAACTGAATCTTAAATGATTGGTAGGGTTTAGACATGCATATATGACAGACACTCAAACAAGGGGCAAAGAATCAGGAAAAGCAAAAAGAGAATAATGTACATGGTTAATCCAGAGGACAGTAAAGAAAGCAGCTGGGCTGTTGCACAAAGTGAGAGAACAGCATGAGATAAACACAGCAAGCAGAAAGGTCAGGATGAAGGGCCCTGAGTGCCATGAAGAGGTTAGATTTAGTTTAGAAGGTTATATGGAGCCATGAAGGTGCTCAAGAAGGGGGACAACACACTGCAACGATATTTTAGGACAATTATTCTGGTAGCAAAATGCATTATTTCATGATAATTAAAAAACCTTTAAAAGAAGTTAATAATCCCAGTAATAACGGCCAATGTTTATTTAGCACTTACTATGCCCAGGCACTTTCTATATATCACTTCATATAATAATTTATGTGGTAGGTACTATTATTATCCCACTTTTTCAGATGAGGAAACTAAAGTACAGAAAATTTAAGCAACTTGCCCAAAGCCCCCAACTAGGAAATAGCAGTGCTCCAGAGCATGTGACCACTATATCACACTGTGTATGTCCGTGATCAAGATGCAAGAAGATGAAGGTGGTAATGGCATGCATGGAAAGGAATAAAGATGAGAAGGTCTCAAGGTGAAAGCAAAATAATTTGACAGAAAGCAAACTCCTAGGTTTCAAGTTGCTTCATTTCTCCAGTCAGGGATATTGGTCCCATTGACAAGAGAAGTGGAAAAGAAAGCGTAGGAAAAGACACAATGAGTTCAGCTAGGGTAGTTTCCAAACTTGCTGGATCCTAACAATTACTCAGAAAGCATGTTAAAAATGCAGATTTCCAAGCCCCATCTCAGAACTATTCAATCAGAATCTCCAGGGCAGGGCCTGGGAAGCTATTGTTTACTGAACACACCACGTGATTTTTATGATCAGATACATATGATAATCACTGAGTTAGGATACATGGAATTTTTTATTGCAAAATGCAGCATGCCAGTATAGAATGAATGCCTGGAAAAAGCTGGAGACCTGGCACCAGAAGTGAGAAGGTAGGTCATAACTTTGACACCACAGGCACAGATCTGCAACTTAATGGTATAACGAGTGGATGAGCTCACTAAAGAAATTAATATTAAACAAACAAGGGATCTGGGTCTACACCTTAGAAGGAGTCCACACTCAGCAGGTAGGAAGAAAGAAAAAAAGCAAAGAAGTCACAGGGAAGTGACTAAAGAGGTCAGAGACCAAGAGAATAGGTGGCACCAAAGCTACAGGGTAAAGAGCCAGTAAAATCTGTGTGATCAACTGTTGGTGGCAGATGAAAAGAGAGCTGGGCAGAAAGGAAACATGTATATTTCCCTTACAAACTAAAGAGGGGGTAACTGAATTTGCAATCAAAGACCAAACTTCTCAGTCTTGGCTGCTCACTGCAACAAATCACCTGGGGGAACTTTAAGAGCTGTGTGGAGCCTGACAATCAGAGCTCCTGTTTAACCTGATCGGGGTATGGCCTGACTCAGGACTTTTTAAAAGCTCCCAAAGGCAAAGCTTCTTAAAATATGGGCCCTGGTCCAGAGAACTAGCATCACTTTGGGATTTGTTTGAAATCCTCAACCCTACCACAAACCTACTGGGGGTTCCCCCAGTCATTAGTGATCCTAGGATATGCTGAAGTTTTGAGAGTCTATGTCTGCAGTGATTCGAACTTGTGGCAAAGGCTGAGAATCACGGCCACAGAAAGGCTATGGCTTACAGACATGTACAATGATAGGACTGATTCCTGAAAGGTGCTATTCCTGACATAAACCTATTTTCTTTAAGTGCTAATCATAAATCAATGTATTTAAGTTAGAAAAATACAGGAGAAAAATCATTACTACTGTAAAGTCTTTTATAATGTAATTACCCAAAGAAAAAGTGGCTCATCATTTCACCAGGCCCCAACTCAGGTGTAGCACTGTACTGAGTAAAATTTTAAGTCAACATTCAATTTGTAAACATACACTATAGAACTCTCCACTTCGTAATTTCAAAGAAAGAGGGACAATACAGTACAGTGGTTATACTGAAAGACAAGCTAGGCTCAAACCCCAGCTCTATTCTTTCCCTAGTTGTAAGACCTTAGACAAATTTCTTAAGCTGAGACCTAGTTCTTTTATTTATAAAATAGAGATAAATGCCCAACCTCATAGAATAGTAAACCCAAATACTCAGTTAACAGCTATTATTCGTAATTATAATTACTTAATAGATATTTATTAATCACCTACAATATGTATAACACACAGTAAGCTAAATGGCACTAAAGCACAATACATTGCACAGGACATGGGTAAGAGTAAATGAGAAGTACAGATCATTATTTGGGGTGTTTATTACCAGCAATGGCCACTGAGAGCTGACTTATTTGGGAAGGCCTGGAAGAAAGCACCATCTTGGATAACAGATGTGAAAATGTAGAGGGGATGAAAGACAGAGAAAAGGAGACAAAGATGGTGATGATCACAACAAGCTCCTGAGATGAGGAGCAGACAGGCCTTGCTAAATCAGAAAGACATCTGAAGGTAGATTTTATGCTAGAATTAGATTCAGATTATGGAAAGTCTTGAGTAATAGGCTTAGTTTAGAATGAAGGTTTTGGAGCGATGGAGGGTTCTATGCATAAAAAGGAACAATAAACAGAAATGGGAGATCTAGGCATTGTTCCCTGCTCTGCCACACACTGGTGGCATAACTTCAGCTATGCTTACATGAAAGTACTGATCTCCCTGGTACAGGCCAAATCTAAAATGCTAGGATTCTAACAACTTTAAATAGCACATTACCTAGTACCTGGGAATGTTCAATAAACATTTGCAGACTAATTTGTAGCCAGTAAGAAAATTAAAGTGAGAAAAAACTGAAAGACACTATCTGCTGTCATTGCTCCAAAGAGGAGGCTATGTACATACTTACTCTTAATCGAGGACATCTGGATTTGGCCAATACTCCCAAAAATATGTCAGGAGCATTAAATTCTTGGAGAAATAAAGCCACATCCTGGAAATACAAATGATTATTAACTTGGATGGTGAATATTCCTCTTTAAACCCAGAGCTTAGGCAACCATAAAAAAACTTAATTCAATACATTCCTCCATTTAGGCACAAGAGGAAATGATTAGGATCTGTGTCAATAGATAAAAGCAATATTAGAAGGTCTTTGTGGTACCTGGTCCCAAGGCAATGGAACAATTCCATAAACAAATCTAAGCTAGTATCAGCATCAGAGGGTTGATGGGTCAAGAACCTAAGTTTTGTTCGACAACCGAGACAATTTTTCCATGAATAACTTGGTTGAGAATCTGATTGTTTGAGATGGGAGGCAGAGAACCAAGGTCTGACTATAACTGTGATGTTCCGGAGGGCTGTCCTCTTTTATCTGCCTTGAGTATATTGACATTAACAATCTTTCTAACTACCAGGAATTCTCATTAACTCACTCAAACACATTTCCTGATTACCAGTATCATGCTAGAAGCTGGAAATAAGGAAAAATAAAACTCTTAATTCCTGTCTTCTGAGAGCTTAAAACATGATAAGGGAAACAGGTGAAAACTCCTATTGGGCCATGCCCCAAATCACAACTTGTGCTTTCAAAGTCTTCAACAGAAAAAAATTCTGGCCACAATGTAACTGCAGCAGCTTCACACTTCCTTCCTAAAGTGTGACCAGTCCACAGAACCTAAAGGGACACACCACACAGATAAAGGAACCCGGAGTGGACATGTGACCGAATCTTGTTAGAATGTGGGCCCAAAACTAAATCAGTCTGCTGAAATTAGAGAAGACATAAGTAAATGGAAGGGTGTAACTTGTTCATGAATCAAGAGACTCATTATCATTAATTTATCAATTCTTCCCCTATCTGACCTATAAATTCAACTCAATTTCAGTCAGAATTCTAGCAGGCTTTTTGTAGAAACTGACAAGTTGATTCTAAAATTAATACAGAAATACAAAGGACCCATGACAACCAAAACAACTTTGACAAAGAAATAAGTTGAAGGAGTAATACTACCTGATTTCAAGATTTTGGAGTTACAGTCATCAAACAGTTTGGGATTGGTATAAAAATAAACAAATAGATCAATGGAACAGAAAAGAGTCCAAAAACACATTCACATGTCTATGTAACAACTAATTTTTAACAAAGGTGCAAAGGCTATACAGTGGAGAGGGGAGTCTTTAACAAATAGATATCCATGTGCAAAAAAAGTGAACTTCATCCATACCCTGCATCATACTCAAAAACGAACTCAATATGGATCATAGATCTATAAGTAAAACCTAAAACTATAAAACTTTTAGAAAAAAACATAACAATACAATTCAAAAATGGGCAAAAGATTCAAACAGGCACTGAATCAAAAAAGATAACTGACTGCAAATAAGCACATGAAAATGCATTCAACATTATTAGTAATTAAGGAAATACCAGTTACGATTATAAAGAGAATCACCACACTTACTAGAATGACTAAAATTTAAAAGACTGACCATACCACAATAGTGAAGATGAGAAGAAAATGCTTATATAGTAATATAAAATGTAAAAAAAATACTTTGGAAAGAAATTCGACCATTTCTTTAAAAGTTAAACACATGGCTACCATATGCTCCAACCACACTACTCCTGGTATTCACCCAAGAGAAGAAAACACACGTCCATACATACTTACACAGAAGTTCGCAGCAGCTTTACCTGTAACAAACTGTAACTCAGTATCCATCAACAGGTGAGTCAATGAATAAATCATGGTATATACATGTAATGGAATACCACTAAGCAAAAATCATTTTTTAAAAAACTCCTAAAATACACAAGCAACAAGGATGAACCCTAAAATAATGGTGCTGAGTGAAAGAGCCAGACCCTTCCAAAATGAGAACATGATCCAACTTATATAAAACTCCCGAAAATGCAAACCATTCTGAAGAACAGAAAGCTGCTCAGTGGCTGTCTGGAGGGGGCAGAGGCAGGAAGCCGTAAGAGGGATTAAAAAGGGCAGAAAGAAACTTTTGGGTGACAGATATGCTCTCTATCTTGGCTGCGGCAGTGGTTTCACGTGTGTATACACGTGATCAAAAATTTTCAAATTGCACAGTTTAAAATGTGCAGTTTTTGTATATCAATTATGCTTCAAGTATATTTTGAGTATATTTTGTGTCAATTATAGCTTATTAAGGCTGTTTTTAAAAATGGCTGGAGGCAATGAATAGCTGTTAACAGTTTTTAAGAGAGAAGAAAACAATTAAGCGTGTTTTGGGAAAAAGATAACTTGGGTGGTGATGTGGAAGACAGAAGGGAAGTGAGAGAGACCAAAACAGGATTTTGTCAAGGAATCTGCTGCAAAGTCCAAGTAATAAAATGAGAGCTTATGTGAGTCAATCTCTTGCTTCTCCTACCTGTAAAATAAGGGCACTACCTATATCACAAGGTTATTGTGAAGAACAAATGGGATAATAAACATGAAAACGCCTTGGAGCTCTAGAGTACAACACAAATGTTAAAATATTATTACTGTGATGATATACACAGTAATAATATTGTCCCTTCTTGTCCCTTTCTTCTAATTTAACCATGGTGCATCACAGGTTTCCTGACTCCAACCCCACCCTACTCTCAAATCCGAGGCCAACCGTTCCCTTTAGGCAGATAAGTATCACAACCTTCCTGGGTTACAAGAGTTCTGGCATTTGCACAAATCTAAAAGACAAAAGTAGAGCATTTACAGCTCCTGGGGCCTCCTGCCCTGTACCACCTACAGGGATACAGAAAAAAAATCCATTCACAACCCCCTACCCAACAGCCTTTTCATTTCCATTTCCTGCCCCATACCTCATCCATTGACATATCCCACACTCTGCAAATTTCATTCTCCATTTCTTCATCCAGCTCCATCTGCTGCTGCTCCTCATCATCTGAGATGGATGTGTTGTTTTCAGGGCTAACAACCTTCAGAAACACAGAAGAAAAGAGAGGAACAAAAGCTGTCCTTTGTACTTACTCCTCACGTAATATTACCCCATAATCATGTAGAAGTCACAAAGATACTACCCTCTAAGTGTTTTCTCTTGCAAAAACTGTGTTTAAAAAATCAGTATCTTAGGTAAATCTATTCATTCAACATCCATAGGGTAAATACTGTTACTAGGCATTGGGGCAGAAATACAATGAGTAAGACTTACATCCTTGCTTTCAGGCAGTTTATGGTGTAGTTGGGGAAAAGACATGTAAACCGATCATCACACAGAAAAGGCTCGTGATCGTGAACAAAGAGTTATGAGGGCAAAAATGATGGACCAAAGACCTATGCCTGGGAGACGTTAGGGAAAACTTCTCTTAGGTGATTTAAGTTAATCTCTGAGGAAGAAGAGAAGACCATACGAAGGAAGTGCGGGAGTTCAGCATTAAGGGCCCCCAGCGTGCATGGAGGGAGTGACACTAGTCAAGGGCAGATGGGGTTGGATTCCACGCTAAGAGATACGCATTTCTCTCCTGTAGGCAAAAGAACTATAATGAGTTCCCATGGATTTTTTTTTTAAGGAAAATTATTCTGGCTGCTGTGTAGAGGTGGACGACTGGAGTGAAAAGAGACTGGAAATATGTAAATCAGTTGGGAAACGTGTAGAAAAGCTCACACCTACGGACAGCTATAAGCCACACACCATGGTAAGCACGCTACAGCCATTATCTTATTTAAACTACACAATAACCCTATATACAAGGACATGAATATTATCATCCTACTGTATAGAAATTGCGAAGGAAGTCAAGGCTCTGGGAGAGTAGGTGATTTACCCAGAGTCACGCGGCAAGTAGACGACGAAGCCGCGACTTGGGTACCAGAGCATTATGATTCCAAAATCACCATTTTTTTCCTACAACAACAAAAGCCCACGAAATATAAGCTGGGACTTAGAGTTCGGAAACGACCGTGGGGAACGGGGAGCAAAAACCCGAGCAATATATTTACATGGCCATATATTTTTTCAGAAAATTTGCAGAAGTAAAAATGTTTCAGCTGCAGGAGCTCCAGCGTTCCCGCCGCTAGACCTCCTCCTGTGTTGAGGGGCTCCGGGAGTGGCGGCGGCAGTTCGGGGTCGGGGGAGCTGCGGGGCCGCGACGCTAGAGATCCCGCCGCACGCGCGCCCGGGTGGGGGGAGGGGGCGGGGTCGCGGTGGAGACCGCGCGGATCGGGCCTGGCGGGGCTGCCCGCGGCGGGGCCGGACACTGTGGGGAAAGTAAGGGGAGCCCACGAGACGCGCGAATTTCCACACCTGGATAAGCCCGCTGAGGACGCCGAAGAGCCAGTGCTTGCTGTACACCGTGCTCCCTATGCAGTCTCCCCCCACCACCTCCTCCTCGCCCTCGTCCCCATTCGCCGGCGAAGGAGGCGACGGGTTACGGTCCATGATTCGGCCGTTACAAGCGTGATGGAGCCGTGCCGGAAGCCGTGGGAGGAGACGAGAGGCCTTCTGGCGCCAGAGGGCCCGGCGCTGCTCTCGCCACAGCGCCCCCTGCTGCCCAGAGCCCTGCAGTCCTGAGTGCCCGCCCAATATTCCCATCAGGTATAGGAGCCCAGATGACCCCTCTCCGCCACGCCGCTACGCCAGGACGCAGGCATGGGCATATTCGTAATTGTTATTGGTCACCCTCACTGGACCATATATTTCATGGCCCATCCACTAAATGCCCCATAATTATGCCAACCCAAAAGGTCCCCAAAGATAGCCAAAAGCTGGAACGGGAATAGTGCAATGCTGTCCTTGTTAAGAAATATGGTCTAGATCTCTGTCCCCGGGACTGGCAAGTTTGGGGAGGAACTATGTTCATACCATTCTCTAAGAAAATGACTACTTACCTCTTTCTGAAGTTGTCTTGACACAATGATGTAATCTCCTCTAAACTGCTGCTTGTTTTTTTCTTGGCCCTTTATTACCTACACCCCCCCACCCCATATACATTTACCCCCATAAACTTGTGAGGATTAACTGGGGTGGTACATGGAATACATTCATTGAAAGAATGACAAAGTGAACTAATATATGCAAAAGTGTTTTATAAACTCTAAACTTCAATGCAAATGTGAGTTATAGCAAATGGTTAAGAATGGTGGTTCTTCTAGCCATGGCCAGTGTGGCTCAGTTTGTTGGGTGTCCTCCGCAAAGCTAAAGGTCACTGGATCAATTCCTGGTCAGGTCACATGCTTCAGTCCCCGGTCAGGACGAGTACAAGAGGCAAACAACGAATATTTCTCTCTCACACTGATGTTCCTCTCCCTCCCTCCCTCCCCTCCCCCTCTCCAAAAACAAATAAATTAAAAAAAAAATTTAAACAATGGTGGCTGTAGTGTCAAACTAGCAATGTGACTTGGATATATATTTTAACTGTTTGTGCCTCAAGTTTCCTCAGCCATAAAATGAGAGGATTCCATGGTATAATACAAGAAAACACTTAGAGAAATATCTGGCCCATAGGTGACTTGCTGAATATTAACTGTCACCATTAACATCCTACTACTACTAACTGGTGTGAATAGAGCTGAAAAACCACAGGCAAAAGGACTAACATAGAGAACACTAACTGACAAGGATGGACACAAATTTTCCGGAAGACATGAGCAAAGGGCTGTGAAGGTATATTCTGTTAAAGGTTTAGGGGCTGACAGAATGTACACTGAGGTCTCAACACTGAAAGGCCTGCTCCTAGCAATCTAATCACAGGGGATGAAGAGAAGCAGGTCTGACTCAGGCAAAAGTTGCTGCAGGGTATCTGACCTGTACGACACTCTGAGATTGTGTCATCTCCACCCAAACACACAGGCACAGGCCCACCTTCATGTGGGTGTCCACCCATCACCCCTTAGTACCAACAGAGTCCTTATAGCAAAGAATAACACACACTTTTTAACATTGAGTATCTTAAGCATTTATTACACAATCATTAGGTGTGCTCTACCAGCATATGGATATGTAGACCTCAACCACTCTGTGTCCCTGCCCACAGGGGCCTCATAGCCCGGTCCTGGGAGCACAGAGAAGGAGTCAGTACTTGTTGGGCAGGCCCTCGGATCTGAAGTGATTGGGGTCTTGCCGCTCTGGCCCCATCAGTGGGCTCTCTGAGTCCCCCACTCCGTGGCCGCTGTCTCCATACTTGAAAAGGTCTGTGACTCTCTGAGCCTGCTCTCTGGCATCGATGGAATGGAGGAGGGCAGGTAGGAGGTGAATCAGGGACCGATGAGAAACAGCCCACCTCCCCACTCACCCCTTTCCAAAGGGTCAGTGGCTGAGAGGAGCCAGGAAAGACCCTGCCCAGGTAGCAACGCAGCCCTGGCTGACCCCAGCTCTGGGTGGACAGCACTCCCGAGGAGAATAGGAATCACCCATTCCAGCTGCCTTGTTCTGGCTCCTTTAGCACCTCAGACTTCACAATGGGCCCAGAGGGACAGGGCAGTCAAGAGGAGGAGGGACCACATTCTTCACAGGAAACTCTTCCTGGCTTGGCCCCACCTGTCTCCCCAAGGCCACCAAGCTCTGCTCACCATCCCGCATCCCCAGGAGCCCTGTTACCTGATCACTTTAGCAGCCCAGGCACCTTCAGGGCCCCTCTGGGCAGCTTCAAAGTTCCCCCGGGCGTGGAAGTATTTATTTGCACCTATGTAATTGGCTTCTCTCAAGTCGGAGTAGGCTCTCCACATGTCTCCAGCCCCTGGGAAGGAAGGCACATGTGAGGTGGGGGTG
The DNA here is from genome assembly GCF_004126475.2 of Phyllostomus discolor. Taxonomy (NCBI): domain Eukaryota; kingdom Metazoa; phylum Chordata; class Mammalia; order Chiroptera; family Phyllostomidae; genus Phyllostomus; species Phyllostomus discolor. The sequence goes on from NC_040908.2 coordinate 135,786,895, forward strand.
ATCACATCTGGGCAAATGAGGAATAAAACATTTTCTCCTATCGATTATATGATTTGAGCCTTTGACTAAGCCCTTGGAGATTAACTGCAATGAGATACATGTTTTTTTACCTTTGGTTCCTGGGTTAATGTTATGAGAATCACATGAGGTACACGTTTGATTCTGTTGACTCCATTCTAAGTTCTGTGGCTACTTTGTCTCTGGCTGTGTATGAGGCACACAGAGAAGAGGTGAGATGGTCTTTAAGGATGTTCGTTTGCACAAGGAACCTCCACCTGGGAGGATGCAGGGAACCCCTGACTGGGGGTGGGAACAAAGGGGATTCCGGGGGAGGCTCAGAAGCCCAGAGCTCCCAGCCAGTCAAGGGGAGACATTCACCCCACAGACGAGGACAGCACAGCCCATCCTGAGCACGTCTGTGTGTCTGAGCACACGTGGCACCTGGGCAGCTGCCAGAGTTCAATCCACACATAGTCAGAGTGAGTTCCCTCACAGACTTTGTAGAAATGGGGCAATAGATGCAGAACAAGCATCTATTGGTCAATGTCCTCCCCATAAAGTGGGGGAGTTTGGCTCCCTTCAGAGTGGTTGCACAGAAGCACTGAGAAAAGGCTCTGTAATGTCAAGAACATTGTAGGTGGACAATATGGTATTACTTTACTTCTCTGGACTTTAGGAAGAGGGGCAGCTAAAGGAAGTAAGAGAATCAAGATGAACAGGGAGTCATAGAATGAATTTGATCAAGCTACAATTAAATGGGAAAAAAATGTAATCACTTTTTAGACAAAGAAAACTCTAATGTAGAGTTAGAATCATGGTCTACATAATTAATTTCTCCATGAGATCACTGATCTTCATTTGACATGTCATTTTGTCATTAGAAAAGATAGTTTTGATGAGAGGTATGACATTCCTGCTGTACTTACACACTCTGATTTAAATAGATCCCTGTGGCCTGGACTTGCATAACAAGAATTTCCAAAATGTCTGGTGTATTTTACCACCAGGGGGCAGCATGTCAAAGACAGTGCTTCTCAAACTTCAGTGAGCACACAACCAACCTCGTGCTTAATAAAGGCAAGGTGTCGACGCTCAGCCCGGGACATTATGAGTCAGTGGACACACTTATCTGCCTTTCATAAAGCACCCCAGACCCCGTATGATTCTCGTGCAAGGGGTTCCAGAACAGCCTTTTGAAAAACACTGACCTAAGAGATGAAAAGATATTTTTAGCCGGGTCTCAGAATTTAGATGGAATTAACAGCAAACTCTCAAGACAATTACTCAGAGACAATAGTAGAAAAAAATGCAACATAATTCTGTGAATAAACAAAATTGTATTTCTTCACTATGGCTGGTGAGGTATATTTCTCTCTCCATTGGTTTCCGGGCCAGGTCGCAGCCCCAGCAGGAACATCAGCAGGTAGTTCATCGTGGCTTTCGTCGCAGGGAGGGGAGCTCTGTAGATTTGCCTGTCAAAGGCACCACCTCCCCACCATGAGCAGTTTGCTCAGATAAAGAACAGGTGTTCACAAATCCCTCACTCTTCCTCATGCAGCCTTGTCTGGGAGGCCGTGTGGTACCGTGGTTAATACCAAGGCCTGGGATCTCAAGGACCCAGACTAAATCCTGCCCTACCTGCTGACTTTATGAGGTCTCTCATTCTCTTTGCACCTCCATTTCTCTGTTAAGAGATAATGGCACCTACATTGCAGGACTGACAAATTAAAACAAGAGGAGGAATACAAGCTTACTGTACTCGAAAAACACTTGGAATGATACCTAGCTTAAAAGCTCCGTTAATATTTGTTGTATTAACGTTGGGGAATGTAACATACTCCCCACACCTTTGACACCCATTTCATGGCTGAGACCAAGAAATGAACTGTCCCTGATTGCCATTAGGGGGCAGTAGAGCACGATTTATATTCAGGGAGTCTCCTCTGAACTCCCCATCTCTTCATCACTCCTGCTGCAAGTTGGGGCACAAACTTTCAGTGCCCTCCAGCTCCAGGATCCCCACCAAAGAGTACACAGCTGGCCAGAAAATCCTAGGGAACACCTACCATGAAAGCACTGTTCTCTTTCTTCCTAGTGAGAGCGTGGCCTCTGCTCAGGTGAAACCTGGGTGCAGGTCTGATGGAGCCCCCTCAAAACCCATGCTGGGTCCTTACCTTGAGCAGCTTCCCTGAGGAACGTTCCCCACCCTTCGGTGCTGACACCCAGCACCAGGGAGCAGAAAATGATAACGGTGGAAAGCTTCATCCTGAGGAGAGAGTCAGGCAGACACAAGCAGCATGAGAGAGTTGTGTCTCTTTTTTGGTGATGCTGACCTATCCTAGCACTCCAAATGTAAATTCCACTCAATTTTATATTTCTATGTCAGTATCTTTGTCTGTCTATCCACCCATGCAGATGGATGGATTGTATTTCAGAGAATCCAGGTCTACATTTTCACCTGACTCATTAGAACTACAGTGATTTCCCTTACAGGAGAGTGCAACCTATATTCCCGTGACTTTCAAAGGCGTGCTGCAAGAATTTTTAAAACATGTACTACCTGACTATTTAGTCAGGGGCACTGACCTGTTTTCCTTAAAATTTAAAACTTAAAAAAAAAATGACAAAAACCAACACAATAGCCATCTGGTATGAATGAATCAAAATTACAACTAAATTTTTGTCAGGCCAACAAAAGAAATATTTTGGGTGTGCCATTGAACTTTAGTAATTAGTTCATGTGTACCGTGAGATGGACAAGGCTGGTAATCAGTACTATAAAATAATTTCCATGTTGGTCATCCCCTATCAGCCCTGAAGCCCACTGTGGCTCCCTCCCAGGCCAGATCGCTCAGGCCAAGGCCCGCTGGCCCAGCCTGCAGTTTTTGTCAATGTTCCCAACTCTTTCAGCAAAGGAACAAGGAGTCATTGACAGGAGGTTTTGCAAACGTGTTTTAAATGGTGTGGTTTGACAGGGGTCCATAAATAATGAATTTGTGTGTAAACCAAGCACACTTTTCTCAGAGAGGACCTGGATTTTGTCCCATAATTTAAAATGAAATCTGGGAAATTCGAGGATTGAGCAACAGCCCCTTTGCAACCAAGTTTAAAAAGCAGGCTGTTTGTGATGCTTCTCTCTTGGGACCCACGGCAGAGAACAATGAGACTCCAAGTCCCCCCATCCTAGAGAAAGCATCCCCAAAACAAGGTCAGATCTCTTGAGCACAATGCTGACGAGGAGGTGGCAATTCGGGCCTTCATAGCAACCACCTCCTCGTCCCACTCCACCTGTGGCCCAGGTAGATGGGCGTGAAGAGAAGAGTGGGGGAGAGGGCAGGATGTCAGTCTTGTGGGGAGTGCAGCATTTGTGGAGCTACGTGAATTCCTCAGATAGGTTTGGGTGCCAGGAAGAAAAGAAAAACTCCTTTTCAGTCCTGAGCTGGGTGCACACTGAGCTGCAAACACTGCCAGCCCATTGGGGTGCCCCTGTCAAAACAGGGGGGAGTATGGAGAGGGGATTCTGAAGAGATGGGTGCGGGACCCAGTGCCCATGCTGGTTGCTTCCACTCTAAGGATTTGTAGAGGATGAGCGGCCCATACCAGGGGTGTTTGAAGAGGGCGTGGTGGAATGTGGCTAGGAGTGATCGTGAGCTGTTTCCCATCTGTCTTCTTCACAGCCCTGGCAGACTTGTTGGGGGTGTACCTGTTCCTTGCTGAGGAGGTTCCCCATGTCTGAGGGGCTGGAGTGAAGCTGAGCACTACCTCAGAGCACCTCCACCACACTTTGCGATTGATAAAGGCCCCAGCTGATTATTTCCGTTCCATAATACAGTGTGAGTGAGAATCTGAATAGTTTAAATTGCGTATCATGTTTCATCACTCTAAGTCACACATTTCTTGTTATAAGTTTCTAATACGAGGACATGTCTTACATTCACTAATGACCAGGCAGCACTAATGAAATAATTATCCTTGCTTTAGGAAAACTTACGAAGTTGTTTAGGGTAGGCTTTCCTTTTTGTTTACATACACGAGAGTGATAAAGATAAAAATCTATGCCCAAGTAGATCCAAAACAGTTCTCTCAATAAGTGCAAAACAAAAATTCTAGACCCAGCTGGTGTACCTCAGTGGATTGATCCTGGCCTTCTGAACCAAAAGGTTGCTGGTTCGATTCCCAGTTGGGGCACATGCCTGGGTTGTAGGCCAGGTCCCTGCTAACGGGGGGTCCCCTGAGAGGCAACCATACACTGATATTTATCTCTCTCTCTTTTTCCTTCTCTTCCTCTCTCTAAAAATAAAATAAATGAAATCTTTTTTTAAAAAACTCTGAGAGTAAAAAACCATTATGCTTTAATTTAGTTGGCAGCATTTTTCTTTTCTATGTAAATAACGGTGTGTCTTTCAGTCCGTGGCATCTTAGACTCAGGAATACAGTGTGTCCTTTTTTCCCTCATCTAGTTGCATGGAGTGTTCTATGCTAACTCGCCCCTGTGATAGTCAGCACGGTGGAAATTCCAGCTATTTATTACTTCCTCCCAAGGCTTTTCATCATATACCGCGATGACTGACAGTTTAGTACACTCTGGGGTTCTAACGTTGTTTTTGTTTTTTTTTGTGTGAGAGGCATGCAAAGCACTTCTGGACAAAAAAGTATTTATATGATAAAATAAAATTATGTTATTTTGGTTGGTATCTTAGTAGATATTTTGCTTTGGATTTACATTGCCACTTTAAAGTGACCCCTTACCATGCTCTCAGAATCAAAAATTGTGTCGAGCACGCATGCAGTCTGCTACTCCCAAATTCTCCACCCAGATCTGCCAACTTCTGAGCTATATTTGTAGTTCATTCATTTCAACAAATATTCATTAAGCATATACTATATGTGAGGTGCTATGACAGGTACTGCAAATACAAGGCTGACATACAATAAGATAGGCAGGGCTTTCCCTTGGGTCTCCTGCTGACGTGCCCTAAAGACAGACCGCAAATGGGCCAACACATCGGAGTGAATGAGTGTCAGGGGCATCGCCTAGGACAGCAGCAAGCACAGCCGGGCTCCCGCAGGTCTCTCGTCCTCCCTCTCAAATGTGCTCATTCCCTGACCTTATTCTCGTTACCTTGTTTCCTTTCTCAGAGCAAGAGGCATTTCTGCTGGCTTTAGGGTTACCCATCCCCTGTGGGCTCAGTCCCACTGCCTCTTGCCTCCCCCTGAACCTGGGGTTATTCCCTCTTCTTTATCTTAATGTCTCCCCCTTCCTTAGCTCCTTCCTGCTCCTTATAACTAGATTGACCTATTATGAAAGAGAACCATTTTATTAGTAACTAATAAATTCATTCAATTATTCATCCATTCATTCACACAATAAGCATTTGTAGAGATCCCATTACATGCCAAGTACTGGCATGGTACTGGATATTTAAGGGTGAACAAAAAAGAAATGATTACCTCTCTCATTGATTTTACACTCCAGAGAGGTCGATGGACTTTTAAGACAATATGAACAAAAGTCAGAAGAATAACTGCCGTGGTCCAGCCGCAGCTAGGTCCAGGGTTTCCTGAAAGGTGGGTAAGGCGTCGGCGATGGGAGACAGATGACAACACGCCTCAGAGGACAGTGATGTTCTGTTCCGTTTATTGCAAGTACAAGCAAGTTTTTATACTTTCATTTTTAGCAGTGATTGACATTTGCAATTAGGTAAAGCAGAAAAAAATTAATACTAAGGCAACCAGGAAAAATACAAAAATTCCCATAGATTCAATTATATTAAACAAAGATTATTTTAACCAGGAGAGCCATAAATCAGACAATTAGAAATAGCTGTACGTACAGAGTTTGAATGTCTTATTGTTTATTAAAGTTCTCAGAATTTGTCATGGGGCAAAAGGATACACTAAATTGAATAAAGGTTATAGGAAATTTATTATAAGGCCTTTGTGATGTCTAACTTACCTATTTACCTTTTCTGTCTAAAATATTTCTCTATGTACCATGGACTCTGACTCCCTGGTAACTGTTTCTACATGCTTAATTTATAGTAGTTAACCAGCTTTTCTTATTTCTTTGCCTGTCTAATTCTATTTGATATATATTCCTATTCAAGGTAAAGGCAGGGCTGTTACTCCAACAACTTTTAGACACTCGGGGGCTATTTCATTAGAGGGGATTTTATTCTTTGGTCAAGAAATTATTTTATACAACTTCATTGGAATTATGCAAATCAATAAACCTGAGATACAGATATCTAACAATCCCACCACCTTTTAATCTCCAAAACCAACAGGTAAGGAGCGATAAACAGGAAATTCAGCTACAGTAAACTCCTTTTATTTCTTAGTTAATAAACACCAGGGAGGTCTGCTTCGAGCTAGCCTTTCCATGAAATTTAGACTATGATAAGGCACTTGGACTTCATCCTTATTGACCATTCTAATGCCACCCTCATTATATGCTCCTGTATAAGGCAATGGGGGATCTGGAACCCTCTGGAGACCATTGGCTCTTTTTGGGGGATACCATAATTTGCCAATAATTTAATATGCTACCCAGAGGTATCCCTGGGCTGTGGGCAAGGGCCTATATAGTTTTTTCTTGTTTTCTTGAAAGACTCTTTGTATCTATGGGTAAGGAACAGGCATGGGAAAGTCCGCCAATAATTCAACCTATTGTAACTGATTTATGAATTCTTTTATGGGAACAATCGGGGATAATTTCTTACTCAGGTTTATAAGCTCCTTGTTTAAAACAATTTGGGCATAATTCAATAGTCTAGGGAGAACTAGTTGTCCCTTCAGAATTTCCCTCAAAATCAATCATTGACTCTTTTCGAGCCTCTTTCTTCTCATGTCCTGTTCTTATGGGAATCAGGGTACAAAGTAAGACCATGATTAATATTAGCAAGGAAATTATTAAAAGCAATCCCCAGAAAAATTACCGCCCCCCTTTGTATGCCACGCTCTCTTCCAGGAAGATGGATTCCTTGAATGCCCTCTTTCCATGTTCAGACCTTGTCAAAAAACACGGTTGGAAGAGGGCGTGGCAAATAACCAAGAAACTGATGAAGTAATTCCACTCACAGAAATTGTTAAGAAAGAAAGAATACACAGGATAAGCCAGCCAGGGAGACCAGAGAAGGTGTCTCTTAAGAAAGATTGATTTAGGAAAGACTCACAAGGTGAGAAATCTCCCACAATGTCAAGAGCAAGCAGAAGAGCGTTCTGGGGAGAGGGAAGGCCATGTGCAAGGCCCCGTGGCTAAGAAGAGCTGGACTTGGAGGAGGGCTTTGAGAATGCGGAGCATGGGAAGAGGTGCCGTGAGATGACAATGAAGGGCTCCAAGGACAGATAACACTGTGCTGTGTAGGTCCAGATAAGGACTTGGACTTCATTGAACAGGAAACTGGAATCTGCTGAGTGATTTTAAGCAAGGATTTTAAGAGTTTCGATCTGATTATAACTGTATGGTAGTCTGAGAGGTAGGTTAACCACATGTTTCTTATTGCTAGGACATTCTAGTTTATGTCTGTTATCTGGACTAATTATTAATAATGCCTCCCTTTTCACTTTGGAAAGGGACTTGGTTTGGATGATGAATTGTGTAGTCAACTAGACTATGTAGTAACTGGGAAACCGTGCAAATGGGGTGACTAGTTAGACGGCTACTGCACTAAGCAGGTGAGAAATGTTGTGGCCAGGAGCATGGGTGTATGTGGGATAGTGCTGATGAATTGAGATGAAGTTTGGAAGTAGAATCACAGGACTCGCCAGCTGATTGGATGAGGAGGTGTAAGGGTAAAGGGAAGGGAGACATCAAGCACATCCCCCAATTTCTGGGGTGAGCGACAGAGAGAACGGTCCTGTCATTTACTGAAAGGGAGACAGCCAATGGGTGCGTGAGAGTTTTGGAGAGAAATGAGAGTTCACTTCAGGACATGTTAAGTGTGAGAAGTCTCGAAGCCATTCAGTGAGACATGTCAGAAGCCCCATGGATAGACAAGCATGGAGCTCAGAAACGAGGTCCTGAGGTGAAGGTATAATTTAAGGGCCATCAGCAGGCAGACACCATTTACATTTGTTTGAGGGTATAGAAAAACAAAATGTGAAGGTCAGGGCAAAGTCTGAGGAACACTTAGAGTCTGGGGGAGATGACGAAGACCCCGGTTTTCAGGAACAGTCTCAGCAACTATTGTCCCAGCCTAAATGTTAGTAGTGACACCCCCATTTCACCCCGATAAGTGACCTCGTTTGTATACTGAATTAGATGCTGCCCCTACTCTAGTAGCCACGTGTGGCCAGGCTGCTGAGAGGCCTGAGAGCCCTCCATTATTCTGACAGGACTGGTTTATGTGAAACGGTAGGTTACCAAGGCTAACAAGCATCAGGAAACCAAACAAAAACATTTTTAAACACCCCACAAGATACCCGGACCAAGAATGGCAAATTTCAATAGATTTATAAAATATTCAGTTGCAAAAGTAATATAGCAGCTTCAGTTCTGCATGTCAGGAGCTTGGAAGGCACCACTCCATCCTCACAACAAGTGAAAAGCTGGACACAGTGAAAAATCAACTCTTCCTGGATTCACTAGACAGGTGCGGACACAGGGCAAACCACCTCCGCTGTGATTGGAGAGGCGGAGAGGCAAATGCAGGGATCCAGGCTCATGGGACCAGAGACGCGGGAGCAAAACCTGAGACTACTTAGGGGGCATTCCTTAGATGGCATGAACAAAAATGGGTTAAACATTGGATTTGCAGGTGCAGCTGAGAAATGCACAGAATCAAGGTAGCTAGACCTGGATCCCATGATCCCATCCTCCCATGGCTGTATCCTCTCCCCCAGACAGAGACCACTGAGTAACTGAATCTTAAAAGGAATAAGCCCCTGGGGGCAGAGCTGGTGACCAGGCACAACAGCAGGGAGTTAGGAGGCCTAGGCTTGCAAAAACCATAAAGCACAAATACAGCCAGAGGGGCCTGGAGAAAAGAAAGGGTCTGATTTGAGGAAGAGTTTCTGCAAGGTGGCTACACTGTATAACACTGAGATTGTGTCCCCTCCACCCAAACACACAGGCATAAGCTCGGCCTTCTTATGCGTGCCCATCTATCACCCACTGGTGTCAGAGGCAGTCCTTACACCAGGAATAACACACAGTGTTCAACATTGCATCTCCTAAGCATTTATTACACACCCATTAGGTGCCCTCAGTCAGCAAATGGGGATGTAGAACTCAATGACTCAGTGTCCCTGCCCTCAGGGGGATCACAGCCCCTGTCCTGGGAGCACACAGAAGGAGTCAGTACTTGTCGGGCAGGCCCTCGGGTCTGAAGTGATTGGGGTCCTTGCCGCTCCGGCCCCATTCATTGGCTTCCTGGTCCCGCCTTGAGTCCTCTGCTCCATAGCCACTGTCTCCATGCCTGAAAAGGTCTGTGACTCTCTGAGAGTGCTCTCTGGCATCACTTGATGGAGGAGAGAAGGAGGGAGAAGAGTCAGAGGCTGGGAATGGATGGAGGAGGTGGACAGGAAGAACATGAGGGGGACCCCACAGGCCCCTACAGGGTCCTTCTCTAGGGCTATGCTCTCCTGATCCCCAAAGTCAGCTAACCTCTGCTCAGCACCCTGCCACCCCAGGACCCTGCTTACCTGATCACTTTGGCAGCCCATTCGCCCCCAGGGCCCCTCTGGGCAGCTTCATAGTTGCCCCGGGCATGGAAGTATTTATCTGCACCTATGTACTTGGCTTCTCTCATGTCGGAGTAGGCTCTCCACATGTCTTTAGCCCCTGGGAAGGAAGGAAGGAACGTGGCACAGAGATATCAGGTGAACCATCAGAGAACCGTGACACCCTTAGAGAGAAGCAAGGACTGAAACCTGCCACTGACTCATTTCAGCCTGTGGCCACAGCACCCTGGACACCTGAGGCTGAGAAGACTCCAGCTGGCTTTCCCAGGTGGCTCTGAGGAGAGTCATTCCTGGGGGGATGCAGCTGGATGGTCCTGGGGGTCTGACCCCAGGGAGGCGCCCTATGGCTCCATCTCACTTCGGCCCCTATGACTCATGCTGAGAGGAGAGAAGGGGGGTGCCCTCACAGAACAGGACCTCTCAACTCCGGCCCCACTGAGGTTTGGGGCCAGTGAGTTCTTCATTCCTCTGGGCCCTCCTGAGTGCTGTGGGGTGTTTCCCAGCCTCTCTACCTCTCTGTCCACTAGATACAGGTCCCTTATTCCCACTGTGACCACGAAAATTGCACCACCCAGGCCACATGTCCCAGGGGAGCAAACTGCCTCAGGATCAAGAGCCTGTGTGATGGAGGGAAGCCACTGATGAGAGCAGTCGGGGAGCTCAGGGAGCCAGGTGGTCACGTGGAAAGCAGGTTCTGAGGAAGGCCCAGATGTGGAGCACAGCTGCCTGACGCCTACAGTGTGTAGTCTCTCAGACACAACACATACACTGTGACTGCAGTTCCTCTGAGTGTTGGGGGCATAAACAGCACCCTGGAAATGTTGGGAACAGACTGGACAGATGGCGTGAGCCAGCAAGCGCTGGAGCACTGGTCCCTCTCCTCAGCCTTAGCTGTGCCTTCTGACCACTGGGACAGTCGGGAAGTCGGGAAAGTCCGATGCCACGTCTCAGGCCAATTACATCTGATTCTCAGGGGTGCTCTCAGGTGTCCACAGTGTGTAATGCTCTCCAGGGGACCCAGCATGCAGCTGAGACTGACGCCCACCGAGCCCCAGGAAGGGGTGCTGAGGCACATCTAGCTGGCCAGGGCCCAGGCCTCCTGCACAGCTGGGTCCCCACTCTGCTCTGGGCCGGGAACCCTGGCAGACAGTCCCTGCTCAATGTGCTCAGCGGCTCTCACCCTGAGGTTGGGGAAGGTGCTGCCCCACCAAGTTGTTCTCCACGTGTCAAGTGGGTGACCAGCCGTCCCTGCTTGGCCACACCTGTGCCTGTCAGCACTGAGAGTATCATGGAAACCTCCTCAGACCCGGACAAACCAGGGCAGTTGCTTGCCCTAAACTGCGTGAAAGTGCTGAGTGCCTAGAGGAGCCTCGATGGATGTTACCAGTTTCCTTTTGGGGGGCTAAGAGGCCAGAAGAGGGTGTCAAACAGACTGAGGCAGGGACAGTGTCACTGACTAGAGGAAGCCCCAGCAGGAGCTAAGCTGCAGGTCTCTCCAAAGTATCCAGTGAGGGAAGGGGAGGGAGGGAGAGAGAGAGGGAGGGAGGGAGGGAGAAGAAGGAGGAGGAGGGCGCAGGAGGAGGGAAGATAGCAGCTTTAAGGCTATTTTGTGCAGTTTGGCCTGAGGGAAATTTTATACCATTTCAAGACCTGTTCTGTGTCTTCTGGTGCAACTTACCTTCCAGCAGGGAATGATGAGTGTTCTCTCTGTAGTAACTGATTGAAAGAAATCCCGTGGTTTTTGTATCTGTTTGGTGAGAAGCTCCCCAAACATCTGGCACATTCTAGCTACCACATTGGCCAACACAACCTAAGTAATAGCCCCACCCCTGAAGGGTGCTCAGGGGGAACCCGAGTGCCCTTGGGTGCCACCCCCTGCAGCCACTTTACCTTCATAAGCCTCGCTCAGGAAGGAGAAGAAGCCCTCGCCTCCCAGGACCAGGGAGCAGAAAACGAGGCCTGTGAGGAGCTTCATGGTGCTGAAATGAAAGGGGAGGGTCAGGGAGACTCGGGCAAGGCAGGCACACCTGCCTTTGGGACTCGAGTGTCAGAGGGAGCCTGGCTGTGCATCTCCATTTGTGCTCATGGGATGCTTCTGGTCCTTGCAGGCACGTGGCAGTGGGTCCTCAGTCAGAGCCACGGCCCTCACTTCTCACCCATCAGCCCTGAACACAGACTGTGTAAGAGGCCACCAAGGGGGCCGTGAAGGAGGAAGAGGGCAGTGAGGACCCAATGGACCCCCCTAAAGCAGCCTGCAGTTCCTCACAAAGCACTCACCCTGTGCTCCTCTGCCAGCACACACCCCATACACACGAACACCAAGCAGAACCATGATTTGAGATGAGGGTACAGTCTTGTGGGAAAGAGAAAACAGAGTAAGACTTTGAAAGCCATCCCTCACCTGAATCCCGTGGAGGATGAGCTGGTCCCTGCCTGCTGGGTGCAGGCGGCCGCTATTTATTTACCCTGAGGCCTCCCTGCTTGGCTCATGGGGAGAAAAGAAAAGCCAGATGTGGCCCCCAGGCAAAGTCCCTCCAGGTCATTTCCCCAACAGAGTACAGAGGCACACTTACTGGACACCAGTGGCTGTCTTCAGCCCCAGGTCACTTCCCCATTGCACAACCCAAGCTCACCAGGTAGACTGCTCTGCCTGGCAGCCTTGGTAGCTTCTCGTGGGTCAGAGGATGAAGGCTCTGCTGTCAGAGTTGGAGGGGCTGAGGAAGGGCCACCTGGGCTGTGCAGAGAAGGGTGTGAAGCTCCAGGGTGGGGCACCCCGGCTGCGGGACAGTGTGCTGTTGGAGGGGGTCCCCCAGCCAGGACCTTGCTTTCCTGGTCATTTTTTTCAGGATGGTCTCTGGGGGCCAGATGGCAGACCTGCCAGAGTGAAATTCCTCTGAGTTCCTATGTAAAGCCCTTGAGCTTCAAAAGTGACAGGCTAGCCCAGCAAATCTCATGGGGGCCCTGGAAGGCTGCTCACCCCTCTGTCCGCACATGCTAAGCTCTCAGCTGCAAGGCACAGGGAGGCCTGCTCTGCTGGCTCCGCCGCTGAGGCAGCGTGGGATCTGAGCTGGCTGAGGTGGCCAAAATCCAGCAAGGTGCTCTGCCTTCCCTCACCTGATCCTGGAGACCTCTCCCAGTGAGAGTGAGAGTGTTATGCGATAAAGTTGCAGCCCAGTGGGAAGTGCCAGGATCCTAGTCTATAGGAAATTGGGGTGAGCTCTGTGTCCCCCATGTTACCCTTGTGGTCACTGTCTATCCCTGGATCACTCTGAGTCAGAAAGGTCATCTGGGTGCACAGCACCTCAGGGGCTGAGGATGAGTAAGGGGTGAGGGAGGGATCAGTCCTGCAGCCCTGCAGGGCAGAGGCCAGGACAGGAAGAGAGGCTGGTGAACATGCAGATCCTGCTGGTTCCTCTTCCCCAGTTCATCTTCACACCCTGAGAGTTCCGTGTTGACAATATGCTACAAAACACCTTGCAGAGGAACGGGGCTAGGGAGGAGGTGAAGGGGACCACATGGCCTGTGAGCAGCATCTGAGCGCTTCATCCTGGACAGCAGTGTTAGCCACTCTCTGCCATGGTGGCCACTCACCGCTGTCCCCTCACCAGGCCCTACATCCCATCACCTGAACCCGCGGAGCTGGGTTGTACTCACGCACACGCACACATTCTAGGCAGCAGTGCCGACTCCCCAGGAAGAACGAGCTCACAGGGCAAAGCTGCCCGACATCCAGCAGCACGGCGGCTCTGAAAGGAAGACAACAACTTAAAAAAAAAAAACCCCTATGTTTTTCAGAATTAGTGAGTTGGAGAGAAGCAAAGGAAACTTATCAAACTGAATAAATATTATCAAAGGGGTAAAACACAATAGAACTAATCATATCATGATCAATGTGCTATCAGCTTGGAGGAAGAATCAAATGAAAATAAAATTGTAAATATAGTACTTAATAAAACACCTTAACACAGAGGTGAATAACAGATCGATGCAAGTGCATAATAAATCATCTGTCAGAACTGCCCCAGGAACTGTCCCAAGAGGCAACAGAAAGAAAATGGTGGCGGGAATTGTTAGAAATTTTCAACAGATGTGGGACAGTCACAGAAGTGTCTGTACCAGTCTCCAAGAAGAAAGAAAACAGAAAGGGAGAAGTAGTCAAGTTCATGATTCATAATGAAAAGAACATATTTTAATAAATGTGGCTACCTAGATAAAAAATATATTTCTTGGAAAATATGAATTCTAAAGTGGGCACATGAAGAAATAGAAAAACTAAATAGAACAATATCCATGAGTAAATAGAAATAATAGAGACTGTCCCCTCAAATTCCACCAAAATGTAGACTGCGTTTCACAGTTTACTATTACAGCTATTAAGAGAATTCCGTGAGATTGAGGTATTGAAGGTAAAATTTCAAAAATGGATAGCATTTCTCTACAACAATTCTTTTAAAAGATTTTATTTATTTATTTTTAGAGAGAGAGAAAGGGAGGGAGAATGAGAGAGAGAGAAACATCGATCCATTGCCTCCCATTTGCTACCCGACTTGGGACGGAACCTGGGACCCAGGCACGTGCCCTGAGGGGAACTGCAATGGTGACCCTTCCCCTTCGGGGCCGATGCCTAACCAGCTAGGCCGCACTGTCAGGGTTCTACAATTGTTAAAAAACACAAAACAAAATGGTACCAAAAACATGAACTACCTTGGAAACAACCTAAGAAAATACACAAATATTTACAGAGAAAATTTGAAAGTTTGTTAAGGAGTAATAAATAGGGAGGTATGTCGTGTTCGTGGAGAGGGTGTTTTGGCTTAGATATAAAGTATTAATTTTCCCCAAATTAATTTATGTATTCAATGCAATGCTAATCAAAAATCCCTTTTTAGCAATGCAACAAACACATTCTGAGTGGATGAATAAAGGTCCAGGAATAGTTGAATCGATTAAAGACTAAGAGGAAGAGGGGACATGCACTGGACTCGGAGGTGCGTGAACTGGGGGTTGACCCTGAGGGGAGACCACTGAGGTGGTGTCCCCGGGGCAGAGGCTGCCAGGGCCACGGGAGAAAGGGGAGAGTTTGCAGCACCGGTTATACCCAAGACTCCCACCCCAGGCCTGAATGACACCCTTTCACGTGGAGCACTTGGGCCCATGGAGAAGAGAGTACCAGTACCGCCCCTTGCGACAAACTCTCTTTTCATCTACTGATCTGCTGGCCTTGCATTGTCTGGATAATAATAAAAACTATACTTCAAAATAGAAATCTTCTTATGGTTACAAGTATTTCAAACAGAAAAGAAAGCCAAAACTATCCCAACAGAAAACAACAGCCGAGCTCGTGCGCACCAGCAGCGGGAGGGAAGCGTGTTGAGGCAGCCAGGCAGGAGTACCGGCTGAGAGGCAGCTGAGCGCTGGCCCTGAGGCCCTCAGGAAAGTCAGGGTTTGGAGCTGAGGTGTCGCATTGGAGACTGGAGACGGGATGGGGTTGGGGTGAAGGTCTGAGGGAACACAAAGCATTTCCTTCTCTGCTGATCCTCCAACTGTCTGAGGGACCCTGCAGGGATACAGCTGGAAGAGTGGCAGGTCTGGTGGAAGCTGAGGAACAACTTTAGGACATGCTGTATCCAGCTGGACGCAGGAAGCCATAGGCTCAATTCTTCCTTGACCATGAAACCTTCTCACTGATCCAAGCACCAGTATTCCACACGTTTTTCAAGTGTGCGGGGCCTGGAGGCAAGCACGTTTATATGCCAAGAAGGGCAGTTATGCCAAGCAAGGACACAAGTCATTATTATCCCCAGTGTTTCCATGAGTGGCACCTGCCCCAGCTCCCCTTCTAAGAACCGGAAGGGTCAGGTCTCCTGGCTGTGAGTTCCCTTTCCTGGGAGTAACTGTGGTGAACTGGGAGCTCTTGGGTTACGCTGAGGCTTTGGAGAAGGGAAGGACCCCGATCCTGGGCAGTATGTCCGCTCAGGAGGTCTGCCCAGAGGATACACTACTGAGATGATGGAGAGGTGTGCATATGCATTTAAGTAGAGAATCTGTTTAAAAATTTTTAAGTATTTTTTATTGATTATGCTATTACAGTTTTCCCAATTTTGCCTCCTTTATCCCCCCTCCACCCTGCCCCCTTATCCCTCCAGTATCCCCCAACTTAGTTCATGTTCATGGGTTGTACATATAAATTCTTTGAGTCCTCTGTTTCCTATATCATTTTTATCTCTCCCCATCTATTTTATGCCTACTAATTATGCTTCTTCTTCCCTGTACCTTCCCCGCCCCCCGCAATCCTACCTTCCCCCTCCCCACTGAACTCCCTCTGTGTGATGTCCATTTCTCTGAGTCTGTTCCTGTTCTGGTTGTTTGCTTAGTTTTTGTTTTCATTGTTTTTCTTTTCTTTTAGGTTCATTTGATGATGTTGTGAGTTTGTTGTCATTTTATTGTTCATACTTTTTATCTTCTTTTTCTTAGATAAGTCCCTTTAACATTTCATATAATAAGGGCTTGGTGATGATGAACTCCTTTAACTTGACCTTATCTGAGAAGCACTTTACCTGCCCTTCCATTCTAAATGAGAGCTTTGCTGGATAGAGCAATCTGGGATGTAGGTCCTTGTCTTTCATGACTTGGAATATTTCTTTCCAGCCCCTTCTTGCCTGTAAGGTCTCTTTGGAGAAATCAGCTGATAGCCTTATGGGAACTCCTTTGTAGGTAACTGTCTTCTTATCTCTTGCTGCTTTTAGGATTTTCTCTTTGTCTTTAATCTTGGGTAACTTAATGATGATGTGCCTTGCTGTGTTCCTCTTTGGGTCCAACTTCTTTGGAACTCTCTGGGCTTCCTGGACTTCCTAGAAGTCTATTTCCTTCACCAGGTTGGGGAAGTGTTCCTTCATTATTTGTTCCAATAAGTTTTCAATTTCTTGCTGCTGTTCTTCTCCTTCTGACACCCCTAAAATTCGGATGTTGGAACGTTTCAGGTTGTCCCGGAGAATCCTCAGTCTCTCTTCATTTTTTTTTTTATTCTTGTTTCTTCATTCTGATCGAATTGGATGTTTATTTCTTCCTTTTGTTCTAAATTGTTGCTTCGCATCCTGGTTCCCTTCTTGTCACTGTTGGTTCCTTGAATATTTTGCTTTATTTCATTTTGGTTCTCTTTCATTTTTTGACCAAGCTCAATCAGTTCTGTGAGCATTTTGATTACCAGGGCTTTAAATTGTCCATCAGATAGGTTGGCAATCTCCTCATCGCTTAGTTCTCTTTCTGAGGTTTTGCTGTGTTCTTTCATTTGGGTCATATTTCTTTGTCTTGGCACACCTGATAAATTGTAAGGGCGGGATCTTAGGTATTCACCTGGCTGGCAACCCTCTTTCCTGCGCTGCCTGTGGAGGAGGAGCCAGAGAAGGAACAGTGCAGTGTGCCTGTTCCTCTCTAGTGAACTTTCCAACAGACTCTCCTGTCAGACTGGAAGTATCTCCCACTGTGGCAACCCCAGCCTTAACCCAGAGTCAGCTCTGAGTCCCAGTTTTCCCCATAAGTCAGTACCTCCTGCACAGCTCTGCGGAGCTCTGCAGTCAGCTCCCCTCCTCAGCCACCTCTAGCAGCGGTTTTTCTGAGTCGCCTGCGTGGTCCACCTACCAGTCTGGTTATTCTGGTTGATTTTTTCCTTAATTCCTTGGTTGTCAGAGTTCCATGCAGTTTGATTTTCTGGAGATTTTGGTTGTTTATTGATTTTAGATTGGTTGTAGCCTCCTTTTGGTTGTGCGAGGAAGTGAAGGGTTTCTACCTATGCCTCCATCTTGGCCGGAACTCTAAAAACTTTTTAATTAAACTTATTGGGGTGGCATTGGTTAATGTGAATCAGTGTTTTTAAAAAGATTTCATTTATTTAGATTTAGAGATACTAAAAGGGAAGGAGAGAAACATCAGCGTGTGAGATATATATATATCCACTGGTTGCCTCTTGAGCATCCCAACTGCACACCCACAATTGGGGGCCTGGCTCACTACCCAGTCACGTGCCCTGACCAGGAATCTAACTGGCCACCATTTGGTTCACTGGCCAGCACTCAATTCATTGAGTCTCATCAGCCAGGGTGAAAACCAGTTTTAATTAAAGGAAAAGTGGAAAGCAAATCCCTTGGACCTCAAAGGACTTTTTGTTTATTGAACCACTATGTTGTAAACCATGTCTCTCAGAAGGTAAGAGAAATCAGGGAATTCTGATTTCCTGAATTCAGGGAATCAATTTCAGGGAAATCAGGAAATCAGGGAAATCAGGGAATAGAAGGCCAAACAAGCACTCCTCATTTTGCTAACTAATCAGGTTGAGACAGACTGTCCGGTAAATCTGAAAATTTGACTTGGCTCAATCATAAGCGGTAAATTCCCATGTTAGCTGTTATTGCCAATCAGTGCAAAGGAGAGGAATCTCTTTTTGACAGAACATTTTTATTGTCCACCTAGGGTGAAAACCTACCTTTTCTATTTTATCAAATTGAAAAGCATGCTTAACAATCTAGATTTCTGAAGGGCTTAGCTGGTGCAGAAGGTTTAATGATGATTCATTAGATGTACTTGAAATTTTGAACAACACTTAAGAATTTTGGGGACTTAAAGTTTTTTCCCTCCCCAAAGAAGTTCTTAGTTTCACCAATACTCTACGATTCCATATGAGATGTGGGGTTTTGAGTTGTATATCATTCTTTTTTGCAAACTATCTAGAAAGAAGAAAACTGAAATATTTTCAAACACAGTGCAGAGCCCTTCCGTACATTGAGAACACCAGGTCCAGACCCCGAGGCTGGCTGGCCCAGTGGTTGCTGAGAGAGGGCTGGTCACGGAACCCGACCTGTCCCCCAGCACAGCCTTTTCCTTGCTTCGTTCCACCAGGCAGACAGAACGCAGGAAGCTCCAGAGGAGCAGTGAGGCTCAGCCAACAACCTCCCTCCCCGGCAGGCAGATGAGGCGGAAAACTGAGTACAGACAGGCTTGATTCCAGGTTTCCTGGGCCTGGAGAGTGCACACCAGGCCCACCGAACTTGGAGGAGAGTGCCCTCTAAAAACGAGGGGATGTGGACTTTGTGAGAAGGGACAAACAGAATTAGGAGTCCCTATACTTCATTAAGTAGCTGGTACTTTTCCATTCCTGCTTACTATCTCGTTTAGTAAAAAACAAGAGGAAAATCATCTCTTCTGTCCTCCCGATTCCAAGAATCCACAAAGGGAGGGCAGGAAGTAAAGACGCAGGGGACCTTGGGACAGCTGAGCCATATCTGATTTTCTTAATTTTAAGGAGGACAAGATGGGAAGAGTAATGACGTTAGTCCCTGGGGGGAGCTGCTCTCTGGGGGACAGCAGCCTTAGGAGGATTAGTGATCCCTTGCCTTCTCCTTTCTTTCATTGCACTTTTTGTATACATAATCTTTCTGTTTTTAATTGGAATCCTACTGTTTTTATCATCAAATAAGTATGAGTTTTTTCTATGCATGTATGATCACTCTTCTCCCCAGTCACACATCTCATTTTCAGGGAGGCATAGCCTGGATCTGGTTATTCCCCCACTCCCATCTCCATGCATGCCCAACATCTAGTGTAGTGGCTGTTGCATAAAAGGCCCTCCATCTCCATCAGAAGAGCTGATAGATGCACAAACATGTCATCACAGGGAATTCTGAAAGCCCAGAGTAACACAAACACTTCTAACTAACTAGGGATATGGCCATTGCCAGATGTGTAACTTCCTAGGCTGTGTTTCACTGTGGGAACATGTCTTTGAACAAAAATGGGATCAAATAGAATTGCACTTAGCCCTGGCTGGCGTAGCTCAGTGAATTGAGCGCAGGCTGCGAACCAAAGCATCGCAGGTTTGATTCCCAGGCAGGGCACATGCCTGGATTGCAGGCCATGGCCCCCAGCAATCACACATTGGTGTTCTTTCTCTCTCTCTTTCTCCCTCCCTTCCCTCTCTAAAAATAAATAAATAAAATCTTTAAAAAAAAAGAAAACAAAGAATTGCACTTTTCCCTTTAAAACGTCATCTATACTTCTTCAAGTATTAAATGCTCTTCCACAATATGAGTACATGGCAGAGCAGTAAGTTATGCTGGATCTGTCGGAATCCAGGACTTGGCTCCTAACTTCTATGCCACTCTGTACCCAAGTCCCAGTGGCTGGGTTTTAGGATCTGTGATGGGAACTCGGTGTCACAATAGCTACTGGAAAGGTATCCTGGTGTTTTGTAATGCGGCTTTCTGTTAGAGATAAGCATGGAAAATGGAATGCACAAAGTCCGGGTTTCTGTTCCCAGATGCAGAGAGAGCTGTGCCCGATGGCATTCTCCCAAGACAAATCATCCAACCTGGAGTTACCACCAATGCCCCCTCATGTTTTCAAGGGACATACAAGTTTGCAGAAAAGAACACTGTTAAGGCATGGAGGCAAAGAGCTGAGTAGAAAGAGCACCGACCAAGGCACATGGGCATCCTTGGTACTGGTCCTGAGCCAGCCATTTCAATTCTCTATCCCTTCTCCTTCAGAAAGAGATTGCACATGGATTGTTTCTTAATGAGTAAAGGAGAGTCAGTCCTAGGAGAGCTGGGGCACATGTTAACAAGAATGGATTGACTGCCTCTGTGAAAGTTTAATTCTTAGGTAAACAAACACCCCTGTCCTAGGAAGGGGGGTTAGGTCCTCTTTCCAGTAATGAGAGATCTCAAAAACACCAAGACCTGGCTTATTGGGCCTGGTGCCTCCAAATTTAAATGACATGTGTTAGTTTGAAGGAAAAATGACTCATGAGCATGGACAACAGTGAGGTGATTACTAGGGGGAGGTGGGCATAACAGGACTAAATGGTAATGGAAGAAGTGCCCCCTGCTGAGGACACGGCAACATCTGTAGACTCAGGGAGTGTCAGAGACAGGCTGTAGGGCATGGCCATTTTCTGCACTTTCCCAGAAAACAGACTGGTGCTTCCCCGGCAAGGGAGAGCCATAGAAACACCCTCCCAGTTTCTGACAGGCCCAAACTCTGGGCTCTGGAGACTTCACCCATTAGCCTATGAGGAGCCCTGCCCAGCCAATTACAGGGAAATAATCCAACACAGACTCAGGCTAGTGGCTCAGGGGGAGGGGGAAACACCCAGCATCTTCCCTAAAGCCTGACAGACACCTGCCCTGGGAGATCCAGGGGTCTCATCTCCCCGGAGAGGCCCTCTCAGCAACAGTCAGGCCTGCGAGTAGCCTATGACTGACAGCAGGCCGGCAGGCACAGACAGGCAGAGGTGGGTCCTGTGGTGACTTGGGACGTTGGCTGACATACGTCTGCTCCTGGTGCTGATAAAACCAGGGTTTGCAGAGCAGCTCGGCTCATCCTGGGTACCGCCAAGAAAGATTTAAAAAAGAAAAAGAAAAAAGAAAAAAGATAAAGAAAAAAAGGTAATGGGGAAAATGCAATAAAGATTAAATCAAATAAATAAATAAAAACTTAAAATTTTTGAAAAATAAATAAATAAGAATAAAATCATTAGCCCTGGCTGGCGTAGCTCAGTGGATTGAGTGCAGGCTGCGAACCAAAGCATTGCAGGTTCGATTCCTAGTCAGGGCACATGCCTAGGTGGCAGGCCAGGTCCCCAGTGGGGGCCATGTGAGAGGCAACCACACATTGATTCTCTTTCTCTATTTCTCCCTCCCTTTCCCTCTCTAAAAATAAATAAATAAAATCTTAAAAAGAAGAATAAAATCATTAAATAAAGCTGTGAGAAAATGCTAGTTTCAACCCCTTAACTGATTTCGCAGCACTCGACTAGGTTGTAGCTGGAATGTGGAAAACACTGCACAGGTGATTTCCATTGCATGCCCCAGTCCTGACACTCCATGGTAATGATTACGTGCGGGATTTCTTTGCAAAAGCAAAAATGATGTGTGTTAGTTTGAAACACTAACTTATTACTTACAAAGTTCTCGTGTTAATCATGTATTGGGAGCACACCATATCTACCTTCATTAACCACTCTTTTCCCTTACCCTCCTCCTTTGTCCCTCCCTTGTCTCTGGAGCTTCTGTTACTAGCAGACTTCAGAACCTCTGGGAAGGGATCAGAGAGGCATCTGCATTGTTTATTGGACTGTCCATGCAGACATTCAAGAGGTTATTCTTCTGGCTCAGAAGTATCAACCTTCCATACACAGCGCCCTACCCTCAGCCCCAGAGCAACACATGATCTCAGCCTGCAGTCACTGACCAGCAAGCCAAATCACTGTTTCCTGTTTCTTGCTACTTCTTCAGTACATGTTGCTATTTTTCATAGTACATGGCTGGCTACCTTCTGGACAGGCCTCCTATACACAGGCCTCATCTCACTGGGCTGACATGGTGGATATTTTCAACTCACAGTGACAAGAGGACAGACAGTGGCCCCATGGCCCCACTCCCAGGGAAATACAGGAGACAAAGAGCTCTGCCCTGAGATCCCCCTAGCTGGCACCTCCCCAGCTGTGCTGTCATTTTCTGTGACAGTTATTACCTCCCTCTGTTCTTTATAGGTTTCCTAGTGTTTATTTACCGTTCAGTTCTATTAAAGAGGAGAAATTCCCTCCTACCACACCTCTTGAGTTCTTATGACTGAACTAATAATAAAAGTGGCATAAGACCAGATCAACAGAAGTTAAAAAAACAATTTAATATGTAGACACGTGTGATCATAATGGATATTGACACAAATGATTGAACCAGCCAGCTTCTAATGCTTTTTGGACAAAGAAACAATGAGGTGATGATCTGACGGGACAAAGAAGGTCAGCTTTTGGTTCTCATCAGTGAGGAATCCACACAGAGTTGGAGCTTGGGTAGTAGTTTAGTAAAGGAGTAATGAGGTTTACTATAAACAGGCTTTCGTTAATTCTGGCATTAGGGCATCCCTCTCAGCCCCCTGAACGGAAAGTGGTGGGGGGAGGGGCTACCTTGCACAGGGACATTTACTTCTTGCATTCAGGGACACAAACGAGGGTGGATGAGCCCTTGCAGCATTAACTGCAGGTCCAGTAACTTCAATGCAAAGGAAGTAATACACAATCGTGGGTTCTTTTGGAGCAGCCCGTCCTGGAGCCCTCATGGTTTCTGGCACCTAAACACGTCCACTCCCATTATGAGCTCTCTCCAAAACTGGGTAAGGCAAGGCACAGTCCCTTCCACTTGAAGGCTCCCATCTAGTAGCCAGATTATATTTATTTTAAATTAACATTTTTATTGAAATATAGTTGGCATACAATATTATGTTAGCTTCAGTTGTACAACATAGCAATATGACATTTCTATACCTTATCAAGTATTCACCACAGTAAGTCTGGTAGCATGCCACCATGCACAGTTCCATAAGAAAATGAAGGAGCCAGCAGATCCCACGCTGCCTCAGCAGTGGAGCCAGCCGAGCAGGCCTCCCTGGGCCTTGCAGCTGAGAGCTTAGCCTATGCGGACAGAGGGGTGGGAGCAGCCTTCCAGGGCCCCCATGAGATTTGCTGGGCTAGCCTGTCACTCTTGAAGCTCAAGGGCTTTACACAGGAACTCAGAGGAATTCCATTTCTGGCACACCTGCCATCTGGCCCCCAGGGACCATCCTGAAGAAAATGACCAGGAGATGCCCTCCAGCTGCACACTGTCCTGCAGCCTGGGTGCCCCACCCTGGAGCTTCACACCCTTCCCTGCACAGCCCAGGTGGCCCCTCCTCAGCCCCTCCAACTCTGACAGCAGAGCCTTCATCCTCTGACCCACCAGAAGCTACCAAGGCTGCCAGGCAAAGCAGTCTACCGGGTGAGCTTGGGGTTGTACAGTGGGGAAGTGACCTGGGGCTGAAGAGAGCCACTGGTGTCCAGTAAGTGTACCTCTGTACTCTGTTGGGGAAATGACCTGGAGGGGCTTTGCCCGGGGGCCACATCTGGCTTTTCTTTTCTCCCCATGAGCCCAGCAGGGAGGGCTCAGGGTAAATTAATAGCAGCCGCCTGCACCCAGCAGGCAGGGACCAGCTCATCCTCCACGGGATTCAGGTGAGGGATAGCTTTCAAAGTCTTACTCTGTTTTCTCTTTCCCACAAGACTGTACCCTCATTTTAAATCATGGTTCTGCTTGGTGTTGGTGTGTATGGGGTGTGTGCTGGCAGAGGACCACAGGGTGAGTGCTTTGTGAGGAACTGCAGGCTGCTTTAGGGGGTCCATTGGGTCCTAACTGCCCTCTTCCTCCTTCACGGCCCCCTTGGTGGCCTCTTACACAGTCTGTGTTCAGGGCTGATGGGTGACAAGTGAAGGCGTGCCTCTGACTGAGGTCCCACTGCCATGTGCCTGCAAGGACCCAGAGCGTCCCATGAGCACAAATGGAGATGCACAGCCAGGCTCCCTCTGACACGCGAGTCCCAAAGGCAGGTGTGCCTGCCTTGCCTGAGTCTCCCTGACCTTCCCCTTTCATTTCAGCACCATGAAGCTCTTCACAGGCTTCGTTTTCTGCTCCCTGGTCCTGGGAGGCGAGGGCTTCTTCTCCTTCCTGAGCGAGGCTTATGAAGGTAAAGTGGCTGCGGGGGCGGGGTGGGGGGACCCAAGGGCACTCGGGTTTCTCCTGAGCACCCTTCAGGGGTGAGGCTATTACTTAGGTTGTGTTGGCCAATGTGGTAGCTAGAATGTGTCAGATGTTGGGAAGCTTTCCACCAAACAGATGGAAAACCACGAGATTTCTTTCAATCAGTTACTACAGAGAGAACATTCACCATTCCCTGCTGGAAGGTAAGTTGGACCAGAAGACACAGAACAGGTCTTGAAATGGTATAAAATTTCCCTCAGGCCAAACTGCACAAAGTAGCATTAAAGCTGCTGTCTTTCCTCCTCCTGCACCCTCCTTCATTCCCTCCCCTTCCCTCATTAGATACTTTGGAGAGACCTGCAGCTTAGCTCCTGCTGGGGCTTCCTCTAGTCAGTGACACTGTCCCTGCCTCAGTCTGTTTGACACCCTCTTCTGGCCTCTTAACCCCCAAAAAGGAAACTGGTAACATCCATTGAGGCTCCTCTAGGCACTCAGCACTTTCACGCAGTTTAGGGCGAGCAACTGCCCTGGTTTGTCCGGGTCTGAGGAGGTTTCCATGACACTCTCTGTGCTGACAGGTGCAGGCGTGGCCAAGCAGGGATGGCTGGTCACCCACTTGACACGTGGAGAACAACTTGTGAGGCAGCGCCTTCCCCAACCTCACGGTTAGAGCCGCTGAGCACATTGAGCAGGGACTGTCTGCCAGGGTTCCCGACCCAGAGCAGAGTGGGGACCCAGCTGTGCAGGAGGCCCCAGCCCTGGCCAGCTAGATGTGCCTGAGCACCCCTTCCTGGGGCTTGGTGGGCTTCAGTCTCAGCTGCATGCTGGGTCCCCTGGAGAGCATTACATACTGTGGACACCTGAGAGCACCCTGAGAGTCAGATGTAATTGGCCTGAGACGTGGCATCGGACTTTCCTGACTTCCCGAGTGTCCCAGTGGTCAGAAGGCACAGCCAAGGCTGAGGAGAGGGACCAGTGCTCCAGCGCTTGCTGGCTCACGCCATCTGTCCAGTCTGTTCCCAACATTTCCAGGGTGCTGTTTATGCCCCCAACACTCAGAGGGACTGCAGTCACAGTGTGTGCGTTGTGTCTGAGAGACTACACACTGTAGGCGTCAGGCAGCTGTGCTCCACATCTGGGCCTTCCTCAGAACCTGCTTTCCACGTGACCACCTCGCTCCCTGAGCTCCCCGACTGCTCTCATCAGTGCCTTCCCTCCATCACACAGGCTCTTGATCCTGAGGCAGTTTGCTCCCCTGGGACATGTGGCCAGGGTGGTGCCATTTTTGTGGTCCCAGTGGGAATATGGGGCCTGCATCTAGTGGACAGAGAGGCAGGGAGGCTGGGAAACACCCCACAGCACTCAGGAGGGCCCAGAGGAATGCAGAACCTACTGGCCCCAAACCTCAGTGGGGCTGGAGTTCAGAGGTCCTGTTCTGTGAGGGCTCCCCCCTTCTCTCCTCTCAACGTGAGTCATAGGGGCCGAAGTGAGATAGAGCCATAGGGCGCCTCCCCGGGGACAGACCCCCCAGTACCACCCAGCTGCATCCCCCCAGGAATGACTCTCCTCAGAGCCACCTGGGAAAGCCAGCTGGAGTCTTCTCAGCCTCAGGTGTCCAGGGTGCTGTGGCCACAGGCTGAAATGAGTCAGTGGCAGGTTTCAGTCCTTGCTTCTCTCTAAGGGTGTCACGGTTCTCTGATGGTTCACCTGATATCTCTGTGCCACGTTCCTTCCTTCCTTCCCAGGGGCTAAAGACATGTGGAGAGCCTGCTCCAACATGAGAGAAGCCAAGTACATAGGTGCAGATAAATACTTCCACGCCCAGGGGAACAATGAAGCTGCCCAGAGGGGCCCTGGGGGTGAATGGGCTGCCAAAGTGATCAGGTAAGCAGGGTCCTGGGGTTGCAGGGTGCTGAGCAGAGATTAGCTGACTTTGGGGATCAGGAGAGCATAGTCCTAGAGAAGGACCCTATAGGGGCCTGTGGGGTCCCCCTCATGTTCTTCCTGTCCACCTCCTCCATCCATTCCCAACCTCTGACACAGCTCCCTCCTTCTCTCCTCCATCAAGTGATGCCAGAGAGCACTCTCAGAGAGTCACAGACCTTTTCAGGCATGGAGACAGTGGCTATGGAGCAGAGGACTCAAGGCGGGACCAGGAAGCCAATGAATGGGGCCGGAGCGGCAAGGACCCCAATCACTTCAGACCCGAGGGCCTGCCCGACAAGTACTGACTCCTTCTGTGTGCTCCCAGGACACGGGCTGGGATCCCCCTGAGGGCAGGGACACCGAGTCATTGAGTTCTACATCCCCATTTGCTGACTGAGGGCACCTAATGGGTGTGTAATAAACGCTTAGGAGATGCAATGTTGAACACTGTGTGTTATTCCTGGTGTAAGGACTGCCTCTGACACCAGTGGGTGATGGATGGGCACGCATAAGAAGGCCGAGCTTGTGCCTGTGTGTTTGGGTGGAGGGGCACAATCGCAGTGTCACATGGGGCAGACATCCTGCCGCAGCCCTTCCTGGAGTCAGAGGGAACCTGTTCCTCTCTCCAGGTTTCTAGGTTCCAGTGTTGCTCCTCCTCACTTCCTGTCAGTGGTGTCCTGTCACACTCTCTGTGCCCAGGGTCTTGTCTTCTTGTTCTGAGTTCTGTCTTTCACTGGCTTCTGTCTGGGGACAGGGGACACAGCCATGGGAGGACGGGTCCCTGGGATCCAGGTCCAGCAACTGCCACCTTGATCTCCTGTTCATTCTCAGCAACACCTGCAACTCCAATTAGTAACCCACCTCTGTCTGTCACACCTAAGAAAAGCCTCCAAAGCGTTTTTCTCACTCTGTTTTACCACCTTATTTCAAGCCTAAATGAAGATGTAACGCCCTCTCATGGGTGAATATTTCCTCACAACTTCTTCACCTTAACCAGCTCAAACTGTGGAATTGGTAGGAAGGAGAAGGAATCATTCATCGGTAACAGTATTAACTGCGAAGGAGCAGAGAATACAAGAAGGAATAAGTCTGAGAAAGGGGGCCCCCAGGGCTGACGTCCGGGGCTTATGGAAAGCCTGTAGCCCATCGGAAGGCTGGTAAAGATGGCTGGGTGTCTGAGGCCACAGCTGACAAGAACTTCCCCCATGAGGTGCCAGTGAAACTTGGCAGAAACTGCCCAGATGCAGTTGCACTCCCTGGGAATGTCACTTGCTTCCTGCAAGCGCACTTGGCTACAGCCCCCGTGGGGACAGGAGTCAGAATGCTGCTGAACTTTCTGGAAGCCAACTGACAAGAAGCACTGCTAGGGATTTAATTATATCCCCCAACCCTCAATTTATGTCGACGCCCTCCCTTCCAGTACGGCTGTGTTTGGACTAAGGAAGCCATTAAAGTTAAATGAGGTCCTAAGAGGGGAGCCCCAGTCTGATTGGGTCCGTGTCCTTATGGAAGGAGATGAACTGACCGCCAGCGCATGCTCAAGGTTGCTGCCAGCCAACCCACAGCCAGGATGAGGGTCAGCAAAATCACCCATGGGTGGCAGTCAGACTTTGCTGGGGCCTGGGAGGCTGGTGAATGATAGTTACAGTAGCTATTTTCTTTCATCGCAAAGCCAGACTCTGCACCTTATGGGGCAGACCTCGCTAGATTTAAGCTGTAGAGAAAGTCCTTGTAGTTTCCAGGTGGAGAAACCGAGCTTTAGGGGCGTGTGCCTCGGCTGTGAAAGGGGCAGAGGCAGGGCTGCAGGCCGACGTGTCTGACTCCGGAACCTCGCATGAGCTGTCCACGGCCGCGAGGGTGGGCAGTGGAGACCCGCTGTCCTTCCCTGGTCTCGTCTCCAGCAGTCAGTGTGGGTGGTCGGGAGAGCGCTGACGCCAGAGACGCCTGCTCGTTGAGGTGCAGGCCCCACATCTCGTTCACCCTTGTGTGCACAAGGCTGAATGTGGGCACTCAATCACTGCTTTCTCAGTAGGTTACCGCATTGAAAATTTGGGCTGCAATCCACATCACTCTTCACTCTTATGCCTTTTCCTCTTCATAAGAGACACATATCCTGAGCCCTGACTGCTCTGACTGATATGGCTCAGGTGGTTGGCCTCTGTCCCCACCACCCCAGCTAAGCAGCTGCTGTCGCCACTGACTGACCCACGTGCTGCCAAAAACGACTCCTCTCCCCTCTCATCGGCAGGCCTCTGGGCAGCTTTCAAGTGCTGCCCTCTCCCACCCTTCTGGATGGTTTTCCCTCTTGGCTTAGTAATACCACACTTTGCTGGGGTTCCTACTCTCGTTTTCTGAATCTCCTTAGCTGGGTCTTCCTTATCTCCTCCAAACTCTGAGTGTTCTGCAGACTTTGTTCTGGGATCTCACTTTTTATTTCTCTAAGCTCTCAGTCAAATGTACAGAGGGTCCATATGCGGATGGCTCTCCTCAGGCACCCATTCAGCTATTCAACACCTATTGGATGAGGCCCAGTACATGGGAGCAATGGCACCCGGTACTGAAAAGGCAGCGGGGAGTCAGACGGCCAAGATGAGTGCTCTCAGGCAGGCAACACTCCGCTGGGAGAGTATTTAAGCAGCTAGTTACTATTCTACCCAATGGAACTAAGTCCCGTGCTGTACAGTGGCCACGTTCGTGTGGCAGTTGTGCAGCAGATGGCTAAGAAGCCACACGCTCAGTCCTAACAGACCAGGTTGACTCTCTGTTTTGCCGCCAACCTCGCGGCAGTATGCGTGGTGGTGCATGCACAAATGATCGCGAGAAGTTGTTCAGTGAGAAAGCAGAATATAAAATAACAGGCATTACATCCCTGACTTCGAGTATTCACATACACACCTACACTAAGCAAACAGAGCGGAGGCCACCCACGAAGGCTCTGCAGAGGTTCCCCCCACCGCCTCCCCCAGCCCGGGCTGATGAAACTGGCACTGCTTTTTGTTTCTGTGCCTTTACCTATTTTATATTTTCCAGCTCTCTTCAGGGAACCAGAGCATCCAGCTAAGAGGCTGCTCATTCACCAAGCCTGACCACATTCTAGGCATTTTCCGGGCACTGATGATGGGTGGGGGCAAAAACCCAACAACCCGCTCCTGTCCTGACTGGGGTTCCAGTGTCAGGATAAAGCAAAACAGCACCTGTGTCATCGGAACACACTTTACGTGTGTGTGCCTCTGTCACTCCCCGCATGCACACAAAACCTAGAACAACACTCAGTGTGCAAACTCCATAAATCATGCTTCTACTTAATACGGATCACAATGAACTAGAAATTGACACATGGTTCAGGGTCACATGTAAAGGTTGTCATGGAAGATGAAAGGAAAGGACGCCCCTCATTTCCATGGTCCATGTCCCGTCTGTTCATAGTCCTTCTCTGCTCTGCTCTCCTCCACAGATCTGTCTCCTCTCAGGCCTGCAGACCTGCCAGGGCTAACCGAGTGATTCCAGCACTTGTCCTTGAAACTGCACCCTGACCAACATCTGGAGAAAGACGTTTCCTCGAGATAAAGAAGAGAAAACATGTGCTCTGCTCTTGCAGCTGAGAGTAGCATGTAGGATAATAAAAATTATTTTTACGAAAGCTATTCCTAACATAGCAGTTTGTATAACAACAACTACTACTGCTATGACAAAACAAACTTCAGAGATTGTCATGTGTCCCATGTGTCATTGCTACAGGACATAGCAAGTTTATACACTACAGTTCAACAACCCTGGTTCTAGAACATCCAATACAACCTGCCACTATGGCCTTCAGTAGTGACTGACCATGAACACACTTTATATGGAACCCATCCGAGTGGCCGTGGCGAATGCAGCTCAGCCCTGGTTTGGAAAACCAACAGGCATAAAGCGGTACACAGGAGCCAGGCCCACAGATCCGCTTTCCCATGAGGGACTAGGCTTGCTTTGTACTTAGGCTGCTTTGAGGCTTGTTTTTGCTAAGACTCCCTCATCCTGAGTTAAGACAGCTGATGTTCAAAGTATATCTTCGAAGTAACTCCTTAAAGTCTGTGCTGAGCAGTTCCAGCACAGAATATAAGCAGATCAATCACTCTTATTGTTCCCTTACATTTGCAACATTCTTTTCTTTGTTATCTGTAAGAAGTAATCACTTAAAGCAAACCTGAGCATTATGAATGAGGACCTTTCTTGACGTAATGCTCCCAGAAAGCAATAAAAGCCTATCGAGGCAAGGGTCAGGGCGTGCTCTCTCTCAGAGAGTGGCCATGCTGTCCCTTTTCTCTACAGGACTTCTGCAGTCCATGTGAATTTGTTACTTGCATCCACAACACCGCGGACACTGCTGGTCAGAGTCGCATCATCACTTGACTCTGGAGGACCCCTTCTCCAGTGCCGAGTCCACACCAGGCGGGTGCTGGAAGCTTTCTTTTGCAGGGTCGTCTGTCCTTCTTCCCTACACCTGTGCCCTGGGCCCCAGTTTCATCCTGAGCTGCCGCTCACCCAGGAGCCCCTTCTGCTCTTCCACTGACCCTGCATCCTCACATTCTCTAGTCCAACCTCTTCTCTAACGCTGATTCTCCTTCACCTCAAGTGTAAGCACATCACTGTGCAGGGTGAAACAACCTTTCCCAGCACCTGGGAGACTGGAAATGGGTAGGAAACCTCAACTTGTGGCATCTCTGAAAGCTGCCAGGTTGCACAATCTGGGAAATTTAGAGGTGAGTGAAAAAATGCCATCGTGTTCTGGAAGGCCTGTTTTGAACTAGAGGAATTTCCCAAATATCAGTGTTTTGCCTCAAACCCCTCCTCCCGTTTGCCCCACCACTAATGCATCAGTATATATACAGCCCCAGGCACAGCTCCCAGGCAGGCAGCTCAGCTTCACCAGGAGTCTCTGCAGGACCGGACAGCCAAGGTGAGGTGCTGGAGCTTTCCACCACGCTCCCTCTGTGCAGATGCTCTTTTCCCACCAGCATTCTTGTGCTGCATCCCAGCTCTCTCGACTTTCCCTGAGTCTATTGTTTAGACAATGAGAATTCATAACATGGGAATACTTTGGGGGTAGAGGTTTCATCATATGCGTCTTCTGTGTGAGTCAGTGATGGTAGAGCAGGTACCCTACAATATTTATAGGGTAACTTTTCTCGTATTACAGAGAGGTACAGTGGACACGAATTTCCAAATGCCTCTATTCATTTATTTGGGTTTCAGGGCTGATAGGGGATGACTGAAATGGAAATTATTTTATAGCACTGATTATCAGCCTTGTCCATCTCACAGTACACATGAACTAATTTCTAAAGTTTTCATGGCACACCCAAAATATTTCTTTTGTTGGCCTGACAAAAATTTAGTTGTAATTTTAATTCATTCCTACCAGATGGCTAATGTGTTGGTTTTTCGTCATTTTTTTTTTAAGTTTTAAGTTGTAAGGAAAACAGGTCAGTGTCCCTGACTAAATAGTCAGGTGGTACATGGTTAAAAATTTTTGCAGCACGCCTTTGAAAGTCACGGGAATATAGGTTGCACTCTCCTGTAAGGGAAATCACTGTGATTCTAATGAGTCAGGTGAAAATGTAGACCTGGATTCTCTGAAATACAATCCATCCATCTGCATGGGTGGATAGACAGACAAAGATACTGACACAGAAACATAAAATTGAGTGGAATTTACATTGGGAATGCTAGGATAGGTCAGCATCACCAAAAAAGAGACACAACTCTCTCATGCTGCTTGTGTCTGCCTGACTCTCTCCTCAGGATGAAGCTTTCCACCGTCATCATTTTCTGCTCCCTGGTGCTGGGTGTCAGCACCCAAGGGTGGGGAACGTTCCTCAGGGAAGCTGCTCAAGGTAAGGACCCAGCATGGGTTTTGAGGGGGCTCCATCAGACCTGCACCCAGGTTTCACCTGAGCAGAGGCCACGCTCTCACTAGGAAGAAAGAGAACAGTGCTTTCATGGTAGGTGTTCCCTAGGATTTTCTGGCCAGGTGTGTACTCTTTGGTGGGGATCCTGGAGCTGGAGGGCACTGAAAGTTTGTGCCCCAACTTGCAGCAGGAGTGGTGAAGAGATGGGGAGTTCAGAGGAGACTCCCTGAATATAAATCGTGCTCTACTGCCCCCTAATGGCAATCAGGGACAGTTCATTTCTTGGTCTCAGCCATGAAATGGGTGTGTCAAAGGTGTGGGGAGTATTTCACATTCCCCAATGTTAATACAACAAATATTAATGGAGCTTTTAATACATGCTAGGCATCATTCCAAGTGTTTTTCATGTACAGTAAGCTCATTTTCCTCCTCTTGTTTTAATTTGTCAGTCCTGCAAAGTAGGTGCCATTATCTCTTAACAGAGAAATGGAGGCGCAAAGAGAGTGAGAGACCTCACAAAGTCAGCAGGTAGGGCAGGATTTAGTCTGGGTCCTTGAGATCCTGGGCCTTGGTATTAACCACGGTACCACACGGCCTCCCAGACAAGGCTGTGCGTGGAAGGGTGAGGGATTTGCGAACACTTGTTCTGTCATTTATCTGAGCAAACTGCTCATGGTGGGGAGGTGGTGCCTTTGACAGGCAAATCTACAGAGCTCCCCTCCCTGCGACGAAAGCCACGATGAACTACCTGCTGCTGTTCCTGCTGGGGCTGCGACCTGGCCTGGAAACCAATGGAGAGAGAAATATACCTCACCAGCCATAGTGAAGAAATACAATTTTGTTTATTCACAGAATTATTTTGCATTTTTTCTGTTATTGTCTCTGAGTAATTATCTTCAGAGTTTGCAGTTAATTCCAGCTAAAAATATCTTTTCATCTCTTAGGTCAGTGTTTTTCAAAGGACTGTTCTAGAACCCCTTGCCCGAGAATCATACGGGGTCTGGGGTGCTTTATGAAAGGCAGATAAGTGTGTCCACTGAGTCACAATGCCTGTGGCTGAGCGTCGACACCTTGCCTTTATTAAGCAGCAGGTTGGTTGTGTGCTCACAGAAGTTTGAGAAGCACTGTCTTTGACGTGCTGCCCCCTGGTGGTAAAATACGCCAGACATTTTGGAAATTCTTGTTATGCAAGTCCAGGCCACAGGGATCTGTTTCAATCAGAGTGTGTAAGTACAGCAGGAAGGTCATACCTCTCACCAAAACTATCTTTTCTAATGACACAATGACATGTGAGATGAAGATCAGTGATCTCATGGAGAAATTAATTATGTAGACCATGATTCTAACTCTACATTAGAGTTTTCTTTGTCTAAAAAGTGATTACATTATTTTTCCATTTAATTGTAGCTTGATCATATTCATTCTATGACTCCCTCTTCATCATGATTCTCTTACTTCCTTTAGCTGCCCCTCTTCCTAAAGTCCACAGAAGTAAAGTAATACCATATTGTTCACCTACAATGTTCTTGACATTACAGAGCCTTTTCTCAGTGCTTCTGTGCAACCACTCTGAGGGGAGCCAGACTCCCCACTCTATGGGGAGGACATTGAACTCTAGAGCTGGTGGGGCACTTGCACTTGTTCTGCATCTATTACCCCATTTCTACAAAGTCTGTGAGGGAACTCACTCTGACTGTGTGCGGATTGAACTCTGGCAGCTGCCCAGGTGCCACGTGTGCCCAGGCACACAGACGTGCTCAGGACGGGCTGTGCTGTCCTCGTCTGTGGGGCGAATGTCTCCCGTTGACTGGCTGGGAGCTCTGGGCTTCTGAGCCTCCCCCGGAATCCCCTTTGTTCCCACCCCCAGTCAGGGGTTCCCTGCATCCTCCCAGGTGGAGGTTCCTTGTGCAAACGAACATCCTTAAAGACCATCTCACCTCTTCTCTGTGTGCCTCATACACAGCCAGAGACAAAGTAGCCACAGAAATTAGAATGGAGTCAACAGAATCATACATGTACCGCATGTGATTCTCATAACATTAACCCAGGAACCAAAGGTAAAAAAACATGTATCTCATTGCAGTTAATCTCCAAGGGTTTAGTCAAAGGCTCAAATCATATAATCAATAGGAGAAAATGTTTTATTCCTCATTTGCCCAGATGTGATCACCCCCACCTCACATGTGCCTTCCTTCCCAGGGGCTGGAGACATGTGGAGAGCCTACTCGGACATGATAGAAGCCAATTACATAGGTGCAGATAAATACTTCCACGCCCGGGGGAACTTTGAAGCTGCCCAGAGGGGCCCTGGAGGTGTCTGGGCTGCTAAAGTGATCAGGTAACAGGGCTCCTGGGGATGCGGGATGGTGAGCAGAGCTTGGTGGCCTTGGGGAGGCAGGTGGGACCAAGCCAGGAGGAGTTTACTGTGAAGAACGTGGTCCCTCCTCCTCTTGACTGTCCTGTCCCTCTGGGCTCATTGTGAAGTCTGAGGTGCTAAAGGAGCCAGAACAAGGCAGCTGGAGTGGGTGATTCCCACCCTCCTGGGGAGTGCTGTCCACCCTGCGCTGGGGTCAGCCAGGGCTGCATTGCTACCTGGGCATGGTCTTTCTGGCTTCTCTCAGCCACTGACCCCTTGGAGAGGGGAGAGTGGGGAGGGGAGGCTGTTTCTCATTGGCCCCTGATTCACCTCCTGCCTGCCCTCCTGCATTCCAGCGACGCCAGAGAGCAGTCTCAGAGAGTCACAGACCTTTTCGAGTATGGAGACAGCGGCCATGGACAGGCGGACTCGGAGGCTGACCAGTTTGCCAACTGGTGGGGCCGGAGCGGCAGAGACCCCAATTTCTTCAGACCCAGGGGCCTGCCCGACAAGTACTGACTCCCTCTCTGTGCTCCCAGGACAGGGGCTGTGAGGCTCCTGAAGGCAGGGACACCGAGTCATTGAGTTCTACACCCCTTTTTTCTGACTGAGGGCACCTAATGGGTGTGTAATAAATGCTTACAAGTTTGAATGATTAAAAGTGTGTTTAATTCTTTGGTGGAAGGACTGCCTGTTTGATATTAAGGGGTGAACGATGGACACCCACATGAAGGCCGAGCCTGTGCCTGCGTGTTTGTGTGCAGGGGACACAATCTCAGTGTCGTGCAGGGCACACACCCTGCACCAACGCTCCCCTAACCAGACTGGCCCACTCCAGGACCTTCTACTTTCTTGCTTGTCAACTTGGCTCGTGGCACCCAGCAAACTTCTGGCATCTAGTGTGCACTCACTTTCCACCAAGATCTAAATCTCAGCCCTGTGGTTTACTCCTTTATTTCTTATCCCTTAGAACCTATCTCCAGTCACTAGTTAGTAATTCTTTACGTTAAACCCTCCCTCTTCAAATTACTGACCGCTTTCTCTCTCCCGACTGGTCCCACCTGATAAAAGGGGTCTCCTGAGGCTGGGCCACCCACGTCGGATCTCCTCTCTGAAATCCACAGCAACGCACACTCGATGTCTACACTTCCCCCCACTTCCCACCCTGATCCTGCTGAGGCCTCCCCAGTTATTCTGGAGCTTTTCCCAGGCCTCTCCGCATGCACATCTCCTCACGCCCCTGTCAGTGTGCCCTGTGCCCTGCTGTGCACGCAAGCCTCATCCCTCAGCGGCCCCTTCGGATCGTGTTTGGGAGCCTAATCCCAGAAGTTCAGGGAGGTGGTATCTTGGGCTCCACCACACCGGGCCCTACCCAGCTGCCACCTGTAACCAGTGCCTTTCATTCTCCCAGAGGCATGGCCCTCACATTTTCTCACATCTTGACCCCCGCTGTACTTGAATTCAGATTCCGATAAAAAGTGTGCTCCTCAAAGAAACTTCCCAGGGGCCCATGCCCCACATTCTCAGGCAGTTTCAGGCCCCACCACAGCCCTTCACCCACACCTGTGAAATCGTCCTCACCCTGTCTGCGCAGAGCTGGTTTTCCATGGCCACACTGTTGGCGGCAGAGACCTGGTTCTTCTTGCTGACGCATGTAAAGAATTACAGATCAGCAAATCTATCAGCATGCAATCAGTTTATTAGTGATCCGTTCCCATGGAAGGGAATGGGCCTAGCTAGAGTGTGTGTTGGGGGCGGGGGGGAGGTGGAGGGAAAAGGTTCAGGGCAAAGCAGGGCAGCAAAAGTAAGAACAGCTGAAGACTAGGGTGGCAAACCCCCAGGTGGCCCGAGGCCAGGTTTCCAGAGGTCAAGAGCACCCCAAGTGCCCAGACAGCAAGTCCTTGTTCCAAGGACTTATATAGCTGGCAGGATGGGAGTAAAAAGTCACATAGTGATTGATGGGTAAAGGTGGTGCCAGCTTTCCCTGGGGGGTGTGACTACCCAAACTTAGGTGTGTGGGAGGGGTCTGTTAGCCTGAATCCTTATCTTACTCCACACTCCATTCGTTCATCTTGTTGTAAAATAGATATGTGGCAGGAGGCAGTTAATTCAAGTTGAGGCAGTTACCCGAAGTTATTTATGGCCTACTTCTCTGGGCACTGTGGACCCTCTCCTGCATTCCAGGCCTTGGGATGCAAGCACAGTTTCAAGGCTTTGTTTCCCAGACAGTGGAAACACTACTTAGAATTTCAAAGACTTTCCTCTCTCCTTGCTAACATAGTGTTTCTTGTGATGTTGGAACACCTGGCAATAGTATCAGACCAGGCTCAGGACTTGGAAGTTAGCAGCTGAGACTTGTGTCCCTCCTCCTCCCTGCCTTGGTTTACTATTCATTCAACCTAAGTGATAAAAGGCGTTTCCTGGGCACCAAGATGCTAGACGCTGGCCAATAACAGCAGTGCAGGCTCAGAGTTCCTATGCTGTCTCCTGCCTTGACACCAGTGAGTTCCCTAAGTGTGGGCCCATTGCCATACCTCATTTGCTGTAGTGAGAGACAGGGGAGTAATACAGGGCAAGAACAAGGCCAATATGAAGACGTATTACAGGGCCAGCCGTGAGCACCAGCCTCAGAGCTGGAGCTGGAACCTTCCAAGGAATGCAGTGACAAGTGACTCAGCACTATCCCCAGGAGTCAAATAAAAGCACCTATCCACGGGCTTCCATCCCCATTGTCAAGGGCGAGCCCTGGAATGTTCCTTCTCTTACATTTCATTGCTGTGCACGTGTCTATGATCCGGGAGTTTCCCTGGCTGTGACGTATGAGGTCACGGGGCAGACTGATGGCAAACTGCTGCCAGGCTGCACCTGGGTGAAAAGCATCAAAGCCCACGTGGAACTCACCGCTGGGGAAAGACGAGGGGCCAGGCGTTCTCACGGGGTGCACAAACCTTGTTTGATGCACCACATGCCCGGTGCCTTTCTGAAATGTGCAGAAAACACAACCCCCCCCCCCCGACCTGTAGACACAGTAAATTCACTCAGGAGTGAAAAGACTGATGGGATCTCAGGCAGAGAGTGAAAAAGAGAATAAGAATATACCCTGGTCAGCCAAGAGGGGAGAGGGGTGGAGACAACCAGGAAGCACGGAGAAATGTAAATTCCATGGACTTGTGAGGTGAGTCAGCCATGAACCTGGAGACCCCACACAGACAGAGCCCCCGCAGAGGAACGCGGTCTGGAGCCCCGAGCTCTGTAACACACTGGAAACGCTGTGGGGCCCTGATGGGTTTAGGGGCATGGTGCCATTCCTCACGGCAAGACTGTATCTGTTACACACCATGGAATATTTTGCTTAAATTAACTTGTTTTTGTTTTCTTACAAAAATGAGTGGTTTGCTAGAAGCTGTAGTAAAATTAGGCTAATATGATGGCGCCTATGATTAGGGGGTTCCAAGGACAACATAAGCCACATGGCCACCAATGGAGAAGTTCCGAGAGCAGTGACCAGCGCCTTTTCATGGGCTAGAGTGTGGCCCCCAGTGTCAAAGTCGGACTCTAGTAGCGCAGGCCACACTGTCTGGGCTGGGCTGGACGTCTGCGTGTCTTCTCTTCGGACTCCAAACTCAACTCTAAGGCCGGATCGTGAAGGCCGTTCCAGTCAGCACCCCTAGCCTGGGAGGGGGGACCAGGGAGCCGTCTGACCCAGCCGGAGCCCAGTTCCTGGGCTCGCCTCACAGGAAGCCATTTCTCCGAAATGATTCAAGTCTAAACAAACTGAGAACAGTAGAAAGTGTGTAACTGCCTTTAAATGAGTATAAAAAATACGTATGCCTAAAAAACACAAAGATTTGTCTCACAAAATAATTTGTGGTAAGTAATTTCCCCACCAGGGCTCGGGCTCTGCACTGACTTTCAGATTCCTTCCGAGTTTCTGCTCCCCCAAAATTCAGACCGACCTTCCAACTCTGAGGGTGATCCAGGCACCAGAGGCTCAGCACCACCTGGGACCCTCTCCGGAATGCAACATCTCGGGCTCCGCCTCAGATGCACTGTGGCAGCCAGGGCCCGTTACAGAACCTGTGGGCACCAGGGCAAAGTAAAGATGTGGGGACCTCTGCTCGGATATGACTAAAAATGCCAAGATGCTGACAGCAGGGCATTAAGCCAAGCACAGGGCTCAGCCACACTGGGGCTGTGCATGGCCCACGGGCCTCAGGCCCTGAAACAGGCCGATCACTAGAAGCTCCACGGCCTGAGAATTAAGAACACTGCGACCATGTCCCTAAAGCCAGGCTTTGCCTGCTAATCTCAGACACAAGTGGGCCTACGTCACAAGGGGAATACAGAAACTGAATATGCAGGCTGAATCAGAGTCATCCATCAGGAACGATGTATTACTTGGCCGAGACAGAAGCCACAACCCGGGAAAACAGTCTCTACTTAGCACAGGGCTGTGCCAAGTCCCTGTTTTTCTCAGCCCCTGGAAGAACCACCCAGTGGGAATTCCCCAGGCCTCACTGTCCCGTTTGGCCCACAGACCGGGGTGGACTGGAAACTCCAGGCGCGTCACCTCAGCACAGCAGCTCGGCGTTGAAAGTCCATGCTGTTCTTCAGCAAGTTGCCTGGTGTCCAGATTTCTTCTAATCAAAGGGTGGGAAGGGCGGGTTGTGGCTCTGACCTCACTCTGAAGTTACTGTTCCTGACTGGGGTAAAGATTTCAGCCCCCTGTTCTGCCACAGAAGGGTTAAGAGAGTAGGTTTTATGTGATCTGTATTTTACAGTTTTAAAAAATCCTTGACATACAGAAGCTGAAGGCTCAGACCCTGGCAGAATTTCAGCAGGCGGGCACAGGGGCAAAGGACACGTCAGGGTTGAGCAGGGCCACAACCAGACGGCCAGGTGCAGGGTGGGTCCAGGAGCAGTTAACCCCAGGCGAGAGGCAACTGTGGGCTCTGAAACTGAGAAACTGCATTGGGGAACAGGTCAGGAGGGCCTCAAGTGCCAAGCTCCAGCACTGGGGTTTCCTCTGGAGGCAGAGGGAGCTGCTGAAGGTTTCCGACTGGGAAGAGGCATGGTCAAGGCTGGGCCTCAAGGGGACAAGGATTCTCACGGTCAATCTCTGATCAACTTTCTGAGAGACCAAGACCAGCACTCTTCCTCGGGCTCCTCGGTTTATCTATAAATGAGGGTAACTCTCTGAACCTACACCTAGGAACAACACGGGGCTGGGAGGCAGGGTGCAGCAGGTTTAGTTCCTAGGTGTGCGGGCACCAGGTCTGGGCAGGATCCCTGACACCCGTAGTTTTCAGAAGCTCCTACGGTGATGCTGACGTGTAGCAGTCTGTGAAGCAGCTGACTGCATGATGCCCACGGCTGCTTACATATATACATGCTGAGACTGCCACATGTTCATGTGCTGAGACTGCCAGGGGAAGGCAGCACTAGGAAGGGAAGATAATACTACTGTAGCTGTCTAGGTAGGAAGTGACGGGAACGTGGGTGGTAATGACAGAAAACGGGAAAAAATGACCAGTAGAAACCACCACCACCACCACCACCACGTACCATTGAGAGGGTTTACAGAGTAATTGGCAGTGTTAAAAAACAGAATCATGCCCTGGCAGGGTGGCTCTTTTGACTGGAGCAGCATCCCGCACACTGAAAAGCTTGCAGGTTCGATCCCCGGTTGCAGTACGTACAGGAGGTAACCGATCTACGTTTCTCACATCAATGTTTCTCTCTCTCACTCCCCACCCCCTTCCTCTCTCTCTACAGTCAGAGGATAAACATATCATCAGGTGAGGATTTTAGAAAATAATGCAACATTTAAATGAGTTGTGAGTGGACCAGGACGTCCTTTTTAGAGGAAGAGATCAAGAAGGGTTTGTAGGATGTGGATGGTGTTGACCAGAAAATTCCAGACTAGTTGATTAACATTACATTTCTGGGAAGAGCTGAAAGTAAAATTTGGTCAGTTTTTACATCTAGGTTTGGTATCATGTGCTTTTAGCACGAGCGACGCCATGTTGAGCCTGCAGTTTTCTCTTTAACAGTTCCCCTCTTTTGACTGGACTCTCAGCTTCACGAACAGATATGGTCAAAATGAAGGCGTTAGCGCTACTCTCAGCTACCACTCGGCAGCTCCACTGACCCTGGTTGTGCCTTGATGTTTGCTGCATCTCTGTGACATGGGCTTGTGGCTTTGCCTTTAACAGCAGTGAGGGTTTGGAAGAAGGACGAGGCAAGGATGACTGCAAGTGTTGAGCCTTGACTAGGGCAGTGACAAATTTCATACATGCAAGAAACGTACTAACTTCAGTTTTTGTCTTCCCACTTTCTCTGAATCATGTAAAACAATGTGCATGGGTCTGATCACTACTGGGTAAAACCAAGATATTCTAGTCTTTCGAACAACAGCCAACATCTATCGCCCACCCAGCATGACACGGGCAGTATGCCCTGGAGTTCAGTCTCCTGTGATGGTCACCGAGAGGCAGCTCCGTCCTCGCTCTTCCTCTGTGCCAGTCACTGAGCCATGTGCTTCACATTCATGATCTCGTTCATTCCTCACAACACCTTCAGTGGGCGCTCGTGTGATCCCCATCTGATAGATGAAGAAAATGAAACTTGGGGAAACAAAGTAACTTCCCCAAGTCTGG
The DNA here is from genome assembly GCF_004126475.2 of Phyllostomus discolor. Lineage (NCBI taxonomy): Eukaryota > Metazoa > Chordata > Mammalia > Chiroptera > Phyllostomidae > Phyllostomus > Phyllostomus discolor. Next base: position 135,827,975 of record NC_040908.2, read on the forward strand.
TTAAGGAAAAGACAGCGCAGACACGCAAAGCCAGACAATTGGCCTCAGGACCCAAGTTCTCCCAGATGGTGCTGCCCTGCCACCTGTTAAACAACGGTAACGTGTATAAATGAGAGCAAAAGTAGGGCAACCATGAATCATAGTCTGTCTTGCTTTCTTAGGGCAGTCATAGATACAAGCTGTATTTGAAAACACTGCTTAGTATCCAAGTAGACTTCAAATTTAAAAATTTAGCTGAAGCTTGTTGTTTTTTTTTCTGTTTGCCTTGGAAAATGAATTCTGATGACATGATATTTTTAAATGCTAGAAATTTCTCTCTCTACCCTTCTGGTAACTGGGGGTTGCTGTAACATGCCCCAGAAACAGCTGCTGGGAAGTGACTGCCCCACTGGGCCGGGTCAGGCCGTGTCCTTCTTCTGAAGTGTCCCCAGGGCGGCGTTTGGGACAGTCTCTGTGTAAGGACAGAAGCTGACAGTGGGGGGCAGGCTGTCGCTCTTCACCTTGGTCTAGACTCACATTCAACACAATCCATAATCTAGCTGATGTTACAGGGAAGGTGTGATGTTGCAATTTGTAAGGAGAAATGTATATTTGGTCTTGGTTCCAGCATCTGAAATTGAGCTCCTAAAACCCTCGAAATCTCCTAGGCCATGAGTGAGGAAGAGGCTGCTTTTTTGTGTTAATGAGGTGACTTTGGACTGCAGCTAGGCCAGACACTGGAATCGAGGGCTGCAGCTTTCAGCCCCGCCCTGTCCCTTACCCAACCTCAGAGACCAGAGAGGGGCTGGAGACTGATTAATCTCCACTGGCCACATGATTTCATCAGTTGTGCCTGTGTAATTAAGCCTTCATAAAAACCTAAAAGGACGGGGTTCCAAGCTTCTGGCTTGGTGAAGTGTGGAGATTCAGGGAACGTGGAGCTCAGCCAGGGCATGGGAGCCCCTCGCACTTCCCCTACGCCTTGTCCTCTGCATCTCTTCCCTCTGGCTGCTCCTCATGCTATCTTTTCACAAGAAACTGCTAATCTAGCACGTACAATGTCTCTATGAGCTCTGTGAGCCACTGCAGCAAACTAATGAAAACAAGGAGGGAGCTGTGGGAAGGAGCCACTGTTTCATGCCAGTCAGAAGCACAGTTAACAACCTGGACTTGCGACTGGGGTCGAAGTGCATGGCAGACTTATGGAACTAAGCACTGACAAGAGAAATTCTGGGATATCAAAATTAAATTACAGTTGGCCCCGTGGTGAGAGAAAAAGACCACTGGAGTTGCTCAGTTAAGAGCTGTAAGCAGAGACTAACCAAAGGCTACTCACATTCCTGAATGTGCACTGAAACTTCGATCAACTTCCTGCCAGACCACCAGACGCCACCACACCACTGCTGTGCACGGCCGATCCAGCAGAAGCACACGGTTCTTCCCGACGGACTATGCACCTACCCCGGAACTGCCCACACTTTACCTTTTCCCACCCCCGTTTGCAGTAGCCAATGTAAATTCTTTCAAAACAACTTGCATCTTCCTTCCCCAAACCATTCTATAAAAAGCCTACACATAGCCCTGTCTGGTGTAGCTCAGTGGATTGAGTGGCAGCCTGAGGACCAAAGGGTTGCCAGTTTGATTCCCAGTCAGGGCACATGCCTGGGTTGCCAGCCAGGTGCCTTGTTGGAGGCATGTGCAAGGCAACCACACACTGATGTTTTTCTTCCTCTTTCCCATCTCTCTAAAAATAAATAAATAAAATATTTTTTAAAAAAGCCTACAGACAAAGACGAATGTTCACCTCCATCTCGCCCTTGTGTCAGTGGCTTAGACTGTATGTCCCAGGGCCTGGCCCTTTTTCTGACTAGCAAATGGCTCAATAAACAACCCCCTTTTTTTTTCCTTTCAGAAAAGCTTTTGGCTGTGAAGGTTTTGGTTTAAAATCCCTTAACCAAGTAGATAGTGTAAGAATTCATTTGAATCGGACACCCAAGCTGGTGGAGAATTGCGTAGGACGGAGAAATCACACACATACATACACACACCACCACCACCACAGCCACGGCCACCGCACAGTGCTGAGCAGCCTCGTCAGGTTTCCCAAAATTCTAACAAGTGTTGTGAACCCTCCTTTCTCTAACAATTGTTAACCCATCAGGTTATATAACATATACAATCGTCATGTGAAAGTATGACAGCAATTTCTGTCTATAGATCTCTGGCTGTGTAATAAATAGAAAAAAAAATCATTCAATGTAGCCAACATTTTGCTTCCTCTACACCGAGTCTCCCCCACTCCGCCCTGCAAGTTGCTCACAATAAACTCTGTGTCTGTATGCTATTCAAATAAAAACTTTGATCATATTTTACATGCCATGTAAATGTAAGGGAACCTGAAAAACGGCAATCTAGTACTTGGCTTAAATAATACAAGCACTGCCCTGACCGGTGTGGCTCAGTTGGTTGGGCACAGTCCGACAAAGCGAAAGGTGGCCAGTCTGACTCCCCGTCAGGGCACATACCTGGGCTGCGGGTTCGGTGCCTGGTTGTGGGCACGTATGAGAGGCAACCGATCAATGTTTCTCTCTCACATCAATGTTTCCCTCCCTCTCGTTCTCCTTCCCCCCTTTCTAAAAATAAATAAATAAAATCTTTAAAAATTAATAATAATACAAGCACTTGCTTCAATCTTTATTAGTACTTAGACTTCCTTTATTGTAACTTTTAAAAATAATTTCTGAAAGTGCATGATGTCTTTGAATTACTCTCTGTTCAGGAAAGATTAGAGATAAAACACTTCTGGTAATGAATTAGTCGGTTGGATATGGGTTCAGGTTAGAAAATGTCAAACACTGGAAAAAAATATGTATTTAAATTAGCTCAATTTACACATGGGGCTATTTCATTTAAATATCTAAATTCAGTCTTCTGTGTTTTACTCATTTGAGGTGTTAATTCCATTACACCTGGTCATATTTCAGTAATTTCTCAATTGTCCCAGACAAGATGTAAAAAGAATTCAACTCCTGATAGTGTAAAGTCAGTTACATTATCTGTCTCCATGTGGCCGCAATGAGAAACTTCTGCTCCCCCGGCCCCCAAGCAAGGAACAGGTAACACTGCTGGTCAGAGTCAGGACTCAGAGCTGTGAACACTCACATTCTGAAGCCAGAACACTTCATGGCAGTAAACAAGGGCTGATTCCTTTCCAAGGTCACCTTTGGTAGAGAAACACTGAGGCCACAGAGAACCCATGAATGCAGAGGTTACAGACACCGGGCAAAGTATTCCCAAGAAGGTGGCAAGGTTTTCGGGCAGTGCCGTCCCTTCAATGACACACACATTCAGGACATTCAGGAGCATGATTCTGTTTTCCTCAAAATGTCAGGACATCCTGTTCGATCTTCTTCCACTAGGCCTGCTGAGACCAGAGAAACCGATCACACTTTTCAAGCATGCTTTGGATCAAGGCTCTGAAATTCCAAAAAAGAGAAACAAGTAAATTTAGTTCTCATTGTTCATTCTTTACCAAAAAACCTTTTGAAACCACAAATAATTAGAGGAGTCAAAAAGCTGACTGACTCTGTAACAGGGAAGGAAAACTTTATACTACTCTGACTTACCATGACATGGAATTAGAATAAATAAGATGTACTAACACTGATAAAAAGAACTCACATACTGACAGTTTCTTTGAAAGCAGACTGCAAGTGCGAGCAGTTCCAGTCCCTGTTTGTACAAGAAAGGGCTGTGACCACAACTTTGGGTGATGCAGGGAGCCCAACTGCAGGAATCTGAGGGGCACTGACCAGCTCCAGGAGGCTGATGTTAAAGATCCATACCAGGACCAGCAAGGACACTGCCTGCATTCCCACAGCCTCTCCCCTACCTCTCTGTTCCCCTTGCCCCTCTCCCTCCCTATGAAAAGTCTGGCCCGCACTGAGATGTTAAGATGGGTGTTGAGATGAGAGCCCCTCATCTTCCCGGTTGCCAGCACCTGAATATAACCACTTTTACATCAGCACCTGCTTCTCAAGTATTGGCTTTCAAAGCAGTGGGCAGCCAGACCTGTGTTCGTTGGGTTACAAGTCTATGCAAAAGACACAATCAACCCTGGCTAGGTGGCTCAGTTGGTTGGAGCACCATCCTGTACACCAAAAGGTTGTGGGTTTGACCCCCAGTTGGGACACATATGAGACACAGCTGATTGATGTTTCTCTCTCAAATCCTCTCTCTCAAACCCCTCTCTGTAAAAACCAATTAAAAAAAATCCTTGGGTAAGGACTGAAAAATGATAATTTTTAAATTAAAAAGTAAAAATTATATATATATTTTAAAATGTAGCCTGGCTTGTGTGGCTCAGTAGACTGAGCGCTGGCCTGCGAAACGAAAGGTCACAGGTTCGATTCCCAATTGGGCACATGCCTGGGTTGCGAGCCAGGTCCCCAGTTGGGGGTGTGCAAGAGTGTTTCTCTCTTACATCAATGTTTCTCTCCCTCTCTTTCTCCTTCCCTTCCCCTCTCTAAAAATAAATAAATAAATAAATAAAATCTTAAAAAAAAAATAAAAAACAGAGTGAACATGCATACTGTCCTACAGAACAAGAGAAAATATTTGCAAATCATTTATCTGATTATGGGTGAACATACGAGTATATAAAGAACTCATACAATAACACTACTACCAACAAAAAGTCTGATTGAAAATTGTCAAAAAGATTTGAATAGTTATTTCTCCCAAATGATATACAAATGGCCAACAAGCATATTAAAACGATGCTCAGCATCACCAATCATTGGAGAAATGCAACTAAGAACCACAATGAGATACCACTTAACACCCATTAGGATAACTATCATAAAAAAAACACCAAACACACACCAAAAAACTAGTGATGTGGAGAAATTAGAATTCTCATGCACTGTTGGAATGGAAATAAAATGGTGTAATCTCTGTGGAAAGCAGTATAGTAGTTCCTCAAAATATTAGAAATGAAATTACCATACGCTCCAGCAATTCCACTTTTGGGTACATATTCCCCAAAGAACTGAGAGTAGGGTCTCACAGAGACATCTAAACGGCCACGTTCACAGGAGCGTTACCCACAACAGACAAGAGGCAGAAGCACCCCAAGTGTCCACTGACCGATGGATGGATAAACAAAGGACACATGCAGTGGGACACTATTCAGCCTAAAAAGGAAGGAAATTTTGACACGTGGGACAATATGGATAAACCTTGAGCCCATTACGCTAAGTGAAATAAACCAGTCACAAAAAGGCAAATACTTGATGATTCCACCTCAATGAGGTACAGAGAATACTCAAAATCACAAAGACGTAGTAGAACGCTGGTCGCCCAGGGCTGGGTGGAGGGGACATGAGGAGCTGTTGTTTCACGGGCAGAAGGTTTGGCAAGAGGAAAGAGCCCTGGAACCGGGCTGCACAATGACATGGGCACACACAGCACTTCTGAAACAAGCACCTAAAAATGGCTAAGATGGTTCATTTAATGCTATCTGTACTTTACCAGAACATGACTGAGACAATTAGGTATTTGGTACCAATAATATTCTTCAAGAACTGAGTACATCTCAGGTTTGGGTATTCATTCACATTAATCCAAACAGTGTCTTGCTCACAACTGTGAAAAAATATTTCTTTAGCTGCTTCTCTCAATCAACAGGTGAGTCTCAGTCCTCTCAACTGTGCGGGACTGGGACCAGATGATCTCTCTAGTCCCGTCCACCTCGAAAATCTTGGGGCTCTACATTTCCCACGTGCCTATGGAGAGGGCGTGACAAACAGTTACTACCTCTGCCTTTTCTCGGCGATCCTTAGGATGTTGCAGGTTCTGGTGAACCTCTCTGACAGCTCGAGGGTCAGACCACATTCCTGCAGCAGTGACCAGGCCCGATCTGGACCCATGGCCTTAGCTAAGAGCAGTGCCACATTCTCCACGTTGACAGGGGAAGGCCCATCACTGAAGTTCCCATTTGCTGCCTCCTGGGGCACTGGCTTTGTGTTCTTGTTCTGCACAAGGTGAAGGAGAAGCTTCCATTCCTCCGCGGTCTCTGGGACCCAGCCTGCACAGACAAACACAGAAACGCTGGCTCTGACTGCTCTTGGCACTTTGCCTGCATACAGGAGACAGTCTAAACAGTCTGTGGAAACATTTGCCAGGGAAACATACAAATATTAGAGCGTATACTCTCACCACCTAACACCAAGTCGGTTTTCTGTACATCTGCTGAATAAATAGTTCGTGATAAGGAAACACCATAAAATTAACCTCCATATTTCACTGACTTAGTAATATTCACCCAGGGCATATTCATTCTATGCTGCCCACTGGATATGCAATAAGGAACTCTTGTGAAACTTACAGTAAAGGAGATAGAATTTAGACGAATGCACAAACGTACTGTACTTATATAGTTACCAGTGCTGTAAAAGATCAAAGAACAGTTAGAGAGAATGGTAGGTGTTTATGGAGAATCTGAGAAGGGTGCTGTGATGAAGTAACACTGAAGCAGAGAGCTGAAGGAGGAGAGGCGAGCTCAGACAGGGGGCACGGGCATGTGGCCCGCACACGCGCAGACTTGGGGTGGGGAGTGTCAGGAATGGAGGGTGAAGGAGCCTGCATTTCTGGCAAAGGAAACATAGAGATGTACTGACACAGGAATAAACCTGAAATCTGGGAACACCAAAACAGGCCTATAGTGCACAAATGCCGTAGTGAGTAGTGAGAACGAGAGGACAAGGCCAGGCCTCAGGGGTCTACCTTAAGAACGTGGATTTGATTCTGAGTTCAGTATAAGGGGTTTCAAAGAGCGTGCCACATGATCTAATTCTTGTTTAAAAGAATCACTTTGGCTGCTATAAGTAAAATAGATTAAAGAATGGGCAAGAATGGAAGCCAGATGACCAATTACGAGGGTAAGGCAGTAGTCTAAACAAGTAGCCAGGACCAGAGTGATGGTGGAGTAAACGAAAGCCAAGAGATAGAAGATACGTATTTGGCAGTAAAATCAATAAAACTTGAAGGCATTAATATGAGTTAGGAGAGAAAAGTATCAAGAAAAGGCTCCATTTAATACACTAAGGACAAAAACAGCTATTATTATTTTACATTAACAAAATATCAAGAGAACTTTTATCTGGGCAGGGAGGATGTTTTCTTTATACTTCCTGAATTTTGTATTTTTTTCTATAATAAACATCATGTCACTTTAAAAATATAAATCATTTATATTTTAGTTCTTCTGGTTATTGCTCAGAAGTGCATGCACGTCTCTAGCTCTAGTCCTACACCACCTGGCCCCCTGGTTCACTGCTGAAGCGAAGATGATCTCAGTATTTTTTGCTACAGCTGTGACATCTGAAGCTAACCCTTGCCAGTCAACCGGCTTCTTTGCTCTGTTCTTACGTCCCTGCCCCATGCCCGCAGGGCTGGAAAAGACCGCAGGTCACACTGTAGGATGAAGCGGCCTAAGGTCCTGCTGGGGCGTCTCTGCCCTGAGACACATAAAGCAGACCAAAGCCATCTCTCTGAGTGTAGGACGGACTCTCAGACTTCAGGTACCAGTGTGTCCAAGTCCTGGCCTCCCGATGGCCATGTAACCTCTGTTAGATTGATAAAAACTAAATGTTTTTTATAAGTACCTAAATAGTGGTAAAAGCTCAGGGAAATCAGATGGCTACTCCATTTTAAGTTCATCTGAATGATCTCCAACTTTTGGCTACATAAAAAATCAACATGACACAGAGAAAAGCTGAGCACAAGCTTTGGAGACAGTCAATCGGGGGTCTCAACACCAGCTCCACCAGCTGTATGATTTTGGGAACTTACATAACTGTCCTTTCTCTGGGCCTTAGTTATAACTTCTGTAGAATAAAAATAACAGTAACTACCAAGGGTTTGTTATCTCATGTAAACAGCAATTGGAAAAACACCTAGTACAGAGCCTAACATGTAACAGGCACCCATTAAATAGAAAACTTGCCTGTAGTTAATGCCTGATTATGATTTTATAATTATCAAGTGGTACAGATAAAAAAAAAATGAGAACTCTACAACTTTGACTGCCATCTAGAATTATATACATGGTCATTGACATGTCCACCAAATTTCTTTACTGAAAGGTCTGAAGTGATTTCTAAAACACTACAACCCACAGTAACCAACCGGTGTTTACGCACCATTGTCCCCTTCCATCAGGCTCATGTCATTCAAACACACGATGTTGGCGAAGGCTTCCCTTCTCCTCTCCAGCTCCAAACAGAGAGTGAGGTGTCCAGGCCAGAAACTTTAAAGACACCAAAGTTGAAGAAAGGAATAAAAGGCAGTGAATTTATCTGGAGCTGTGCTATCCATTACACTACACGCTAGCCATTTCATACACGTGGCCATTTCAATTTAAATTAAAGGAAATAAAATTTAAAAGTCAGTTCTTTGGCTGACCAATCCATGTTTCAGGTATTTAGTGGCCACATGGGGCTAGCGGCTACCATGTTGGACAGTGCAGTAGAATATGTATTTCCATTATCACAGAAAGTTCTGTTAGACAGCCCTGACCTGGAGTGTTAAAGAAAAAAGAATAAAGGCTAGTGATAAATACTGACACTCAAGGTCAAGCACCAATTATGATATATATATAAGCTTACGAACTTTGTAAACGTTAAGATTCAATACATATTTCTTTCCCAAATATGAAAGTTCTCCTTGACTCTCCTTCCTCCTTCAATTGCCATATCCAGTTTCATAAGGCCTACTGCCCTTTCCTTCAAAATGTCCCTTGGATGAGGTCCTTTTGCTGCCCTACTAATCACCAATTCAGTCAAGAATGAATTACCACAACAGCTTCCTACCTGGCCTTCCCGTCTCCAACCTTTCTCCTGTATGACACCAAAAATGATCTCCAGAAAGCTCCATTATTATCGCGTCATTTTCGTACCAAAAAGTCTAAAGGGTCTCTACTGATGACTAAATTCTTCTGACCAGCTTTCAAGGTCTTCCATATCTCAACACCCCACCACCTGGCTAGTCTCACCCTCATTATCAACCAATAAACACATACCAAGTCCCTGCCATTATGAGGGCAAGGGAAGAAACAGGTCTCTATCTCCAAAAGATTAATAATCCAGGCGGAGCCATAAAACAGCGGTGCCGGGCAATACATAAGTGACTACTATGTAGTATAGGTAAAAAGCAACGTCAGCCCTGGCTGGTGTGGCTCAGTGGATTGAGCACCGGCCTGTGAACCAAAGGGCCGCTGCTTTGATTCTGAGTCAGGGCACATGCCTGGGTTGCAGGCCAGGTGCCCCGTAGTGGGCACGTGAGAGGCACCTACACATTGATGTTTCTCTTCCTCTCTTTCTCCCTCCCTTCCCTTCTCTAAAAATAAATAAATAAAATCTTTTTTAAAAATTTTAAAAGACAATTAAAAAGAAAAAGCAATGCCCGTTTTCATGCCGTTCTTCTTATTTTTTTCACCTTACCTACCCTCCTCCGACTCATTTTAAATACAAATCCCATCCAGCCTTCAGGGCTTATTTCCAAAAAGCCTTACCTCCTCCCTGAGTCCTTCACCAGCAACTCTATTGAGCATCCCTCCCTATTCGGACAACCCAAAGCTATTATGACTCACATAAGAGTCTAGTGCTTAATTAAATACCACCTGCATTCCTGGGGTTAGCAACTAAGAAGGGGAGAGACAGAAATTAGCAAGGGCGAGGCTGGGCTGGACGCTGGGGCTGAGCGGGCTCCTGGGCTGGGACGGCGGCGGCAGCAGTGGCAGCAGTGGCAGCAGCAGCATCTTCCTCCCCTCCTCCTCCTTTTTCTTTTCTTCCCTTCAGCTCCTTTCTTCATCTTTTCCTTGTCCTCTTCCTTTCCCTGCCCCATCTCGTGCTGGTCTCCTCCGGAGGGCTTTAGGTCCTCGGGCCGTGAGCAGCAGCAGTGGTGACCGCGGTGCATCCAGTGCCAGCATCCAGAATAGGGGGAGGCTGTGAGCACCAGGATACACGAAGGAGATTGCACCACTGAATCTCACAAATATTCTACCACAGAAGTTCACACCATAATTAAAGGGAATTAGAACAGATCAAATTAACAAACAAGAAGAAAAAAAGAAGAAACCCAAAAACAATGAGAAAACAAAGAAACAACCCCCAATTGAAGGGAAACGAGGAAGCCTCAGGAAAAATGCTAAATGAAATAGAGGCAACTCAACTATCGGATAATGAGTTCAAAACAATGATTACCAGGAAGTTCAATGAACTCACAATGAGCTTTCAGAGATTAGAGGGAAACTACATCAATCTCACTGCAAACTATATAAACATGAAAAAGGAAATAGAAACTCTCAACAAAGGTCAAGAGGAAATGAAGAATACAATTTCTGAACTGAAGAACACAGTAGAAGGAATGAAAAGCAGGACTGATGAAGCAGAAGATCGGATTAGCGAGCTGGAGGACAAAGTAGAAAACAGCATCCAGAAAGAGCAAGAAGAGGAAAAGAGGTTCAGAAAGAATGAAGAGGGATTAAGAGAAATGCAAGAAAATATGAAACGTAATAATATCTGTATAATAGGGATACCAGAAGGAGAAGAAGAAAAGCAAGGGATCGAAAACCTAGTTGAACAAGTAATGAAGAAGAACTTCCCTAATTTGATGAGACAAAAAGTCACACAAATCCAGGAAACACAGAGAGTCCCAATCAAGAGGAACCCAAAGAGACCCACCCCAAGGCACATCATAATTAAAATGACAAAATTTCAAGACAAAGAGAGAATCTTAAAGGCAGCAAGGGAGAAAAAGGAAGTAACATATAAGGGAGCCCCAATAAGGCTAACAGCTGGCTTCTCAATGGAAACACTTCAAGCCAGAAGAGAATGGCAAGAAATACTCCAGGTAATGAGAACCAGAGGGCTGCAACCAAGGCTACTTTATCCAGCAAGGCTCTCAGTCAAAATAGAAGGCCAAATAAGAAGCTTCCCAGACAAAAGAAGTCTAAAAGAATACACCTCTACCAAACCAGCTCTGCAAGAGATTCTAAAAGGACTGCTTTAAGGAAGAGAGGGAAAAGAGAGAGAGAGGAACACATGTACATAAAAGACAATGAATAAGTACCTATCAATAATAACCTTAAACGTAAATGGATTAAATGCTCCAATCAAAAGACATAGAATAGCTGATTGGATAAGAAAAAATGACCCACATATCTGCTGTCTACAAGAGACTCACCTCAGGATGAAAGACCTACACAGGCTGAAAGTGAAGGGCAGGAAACAAATCTTCCAAGCAAATGGACAGGAAAAAAAGCCGGGGTAGCAATATTCATATCAGACAAAATAGACTTCCAAAAAAGGTCCATAGAGACCCAGAAGGTCACTTCATAATACTCAAGGGAAGAATCCATCAAGAAGACATAAATATTGTAAATATATATGCACCCAACATAGGAGCACCGAAATACATAAAGAAAATCTTAGAGGACTTCAAGAAAGATATGGACAGCAACACAATTATAGTGGGAGATTTTAACACGCCACTATCAAAAATGGACAGATCTTCTAAACAAAATATCAACAAAGATATTGTGGCATTGAACAATACCCTTGATGAAATGGACTTTACTGATATATACAGAGCCCTCCACCCGAAGGAAGTTAAATATGCATTCTTTTCAAATGTACATGGAACATTCTCAAAGACAGACCACATGATAGACACAAAACAAGCCTCAAGAATTTCAAGAAAATTGAAATCATACCAAGCATTTTCTCAGAACACAAGGGACTGCAGCTAGAAACCAACCTGAAGGAAAAAAAACCAAAATCACTCAAAATCATGGAGATTAAATAGCATGCTACTAAACAATGAATGGGTCAAGAATGATATTAGGGAAGAAATCAAAAGGTTTCTGGAAACAAATGAAAACAAACTCACAACAACCCAAAACTTATGGGACACAGCCAAGGCAGTCCTGAGAGGGAAGTTCATAGTGATACAGGCCCACCTAAAAAGGTTAGAAACATTCCAAACAAACAACCTAACCCTACATCTACAAGAACTTGAGGAACAACAACAAAGGCAGCCCAGAGCAAGCAGAAGGAAGGAAATAACCAAGATCAAAGCAGAATTAAATGACATAGAGACTAAAAGCACGATTCTAAGGATCAATGAATCCAAGAGCTGGTTCTTTGAAAAGATAAACAAAATTGACAAGCCTTTAAGCAGACTCATCAAGAAAAAAAGAGAGAAGACCCAAATAAACACAATCGGAAATGAAAGAGGAGAGATTACAACAGATACCACAGAAATACAAAGGATTGTAAGAAATTACTACAAAGAGCTGTATGCCAGGAAATTTGAAAACCTAGGTGAAATGGACCACTTTCTAGAAAAATATAATCTTCCAAAACTCAATGAAAAAGAAGCAGAAAGCCTGAACAGACCAATAACAACAAAAGAAATTGAAGCAGTAATCAAAAAACTCCCAACACACAAAAGCCCGGGACCAGATGGTTTCACAGGAGAATTCTACAAAGCATTTAAGGAAGAGCTAACCCCTATCCTTCACAGACTATTCCAAAAAATCCAAAAAGATGGGAGTCTCCCAAACTCTTTTTATGAGGCCAACATCATCCTAATTCCAAAACCAAATAAAGACACAACAAAGAAAGAAAACTTCAGGCCAATATCACTGATGAACATTAACGCTAAAATCCTCAACAAAATACTGGCAAAGTGCATCCAACAATACATTAAAAAGATCATATACCATGACCAAGTGGGATTCATTCCAGGGATGCAAGGATGGTTCAATATTCGCAAGTCAGTAAATGTAATACATCGCATAAACAAAAGCAAAGACAAAAACCACATGATCATATCAATTGATGCAGAAAAAGCATTTGATAAGGTACAGCACCCATTCATGATAAAAACACTTGGCAAAGTGGGAATAGAGGGAGCATTCCTCAACATAATAAAGGCCATATATGAGAGACCTTCAGCCAACACCATACTCAATGGCCAAAATTAAAATCTTTTCCACTAAGATCAGGAACAAGACAAGGCTGTCCACTTTCACCACTTCTATTCAATATAGTACTGGAAGTTTTAGCCACAGCAATCAGACAAGAAAAAGAAATAAAAGGCATTCAAATCGGAAAGGAGGAAACAACACTGTCACTGTTTGCAGATGACACGATAGTATACATAGAAAATCCTATAGACTCTACCAAAAAACTGCTTGACCTAATAAATGAATTTGGCAAAACAGCAGGATACAAAGTCAATATCCAGAAATCAAAGGCATTTCTGTACATCAACAATGAAACAGCAGAAACAGAGATCAAGGAAAAAATCCCATTTGAAATAGCAAAAAGAAAAATAAAATATCTAGGAGTAAACCTAACCAAAGAGGTAAAAGACCTGTATTCAGATAACTATATAACACTCAGGAAAGAAATCAAGGAAGACACAAACAAATGGAAACATATACCGTGTTCATGGATTGGAAGAATTAATATCATCAAAATATCCATACTACCCAAAGCACTTTACACATTCAATGCAATTCCTATTAAAGTACCAATGGCATATTTCACAAACATAGAAAAAACACTTCAAAAATTTATATGGAATTATAAACGACCACGAATAGCTGCTGCAATTTTGAGAAAGAAGAGTAAAGTAGGAGGGATCACAATACCTGACACTAAACTATACTACAAGGCCACTGTAATCAAACAGGCTGGTACTGCCATAAAAACAGGCACATAGACCAATGGAACAGAACAGAGAGCCCAGAAATAACCCCAAATCTCTATGGTCAATTAATATTTGACAAAGGAGGCAGCAACATTAAATGGAATAAAAATAGCCTCTTCAACAAATGGTGTTGGGAGAACTGGACAGCCACGTGCAAAAAAATGAAACTCGAGCACCAACTTACACCTTATACAAAAATAAATTCAAGGTGGATAAAAGACTTAAATATAAAACGTGACACCATTAAAGTCCTAGAGGAGAACGTAGGTAGGAAAATCTCAGATATTTCACGAAGAAACTTTTTCACTGACGTGTCCCCTAGAGCAAGGGACATAAAGGGAAGAATAAACAAATGGGACCTCATCAAAATTAAAAGCTTCCGCACAGCTAAAGAAAACAGCATCAAAATTAAAAGAGAACCAACTGTATGGGAAAACATATTTGCCAATGATACCTCAGACAAGGGTTTAATCTCCAAAATATATAAAGAACTTACATGACTGCACTCTAAGAAGACAAGGAATCCAATTAAAAAGTGGGCAAAGGACTTGAACAGACACTTCTCCAAGGAGGACATACAGAAAATCCAAAGACACATGAAACGATGTTCAATATCGCTGGCTATCAGAGAGATGCAAATTATAACCACAATGAGATACCACTTCACACCAGACAGAATGGCCATCATAAACAAAGCAACAAACAACAAGTGTTGGAGAGGTTGTGGAGAAAAGGGGACCCTAGTGCACTGCTGGTGGGACTGCAGACTGGTACAGCCACTATGGAAAGCAGTATGGAACTTCCTCAGAAAACTAAAAATGGATCTGCCTTTTGACCCAACAATTCCACTGCTGGGACTCTATCCTAAGAATACTAAAACACCAATTCAAAAGAACCTATGTATCCCAATGTTCATAGCAGCACAATTTACAATAGCTAGATGCTGGAAGCAACCAAGATGCCCATCAGTAAATGAATGGATCAAAAAACTATGGTACATTTACACAATGGAATTCTATGCAGCAGAACGAAAGAAGGAGCTCCTACCCTTTGCAACAGCGTGAATGGAGCTGGAAAACATTATGCTAAGCGAAACAAGCCAGGCAGTGAAAGACAAATACCATATGATCTTACCTTTAACAGGAACCTAAATAACAAAACAAAGAAACAAGCAAAATGTAACCAAAGACAGTGAAATAGAGGACAGGCTGACGGTGACCGGAGGGGAGAGAAGAGGGAATTTAAGGGGACAGTGGGAAGGGTTCACAGGAACAAACTTAAAGGACACATGGTCATAAACTAAGGGGAGGGTGGTAATGGGAGGGAAGTGGGGAGGATGGGAGCGGGGACTGGATTAGGAGTAAAAAGGAGAAAACTGTATTTGAACAATGATTAAAATAAAATAAAAAAAAGAAATTAGCAAGGGCCAGTCTCTTCCACAAAAAGAAAAATATGCACAAATTTAAAATCAAAATTTTGTGTACTATCACTTAACACAAAAAGATACTTTCCCATAACAAAGAGAATTCACAAATGATCAAGTACAGTAACTGAAATGATTCTAATCTTAACTTCAGCTTCTCAGAAAATTCTCTTACCCATGAGACCTGCAGACATCCGTCATTTTCTCTTTGGTTGTAAAATCTGCAGGCAGTTTGATTAGATGAAAGATCAGCTGATTATAACCCTAGGAAAACAAGTGTGAATGAGGCCTGTGAAATGAAAAACTCCATACATTAGACAGCAAATAAATTCTACAAAATGCTTACTAGTCATCTAATAGCTAAGAACAGAGTTTAACTAGATTTGTTCCATTATTACATTTTTCAAAGATTTCCACTTCGTTTTTGAAAAATTAAAACAACTGTTTTTCCTATAACAAATACCTGTTTATTTTTATTATTATTTCTTTAATCCTCACCCAAGGATATATTTACTGATTTTATTATTTTTTTATCCTAACCCAAAGACATGTTTATTGAGTTTGGAGAGAAGAGAAGGGAAAAAGAGAAGAGACACATCAATATGAAAGAGAAACATAAATTGGTTGCCTCTCACACACGCCCTAACTGGGGACTGAACTTAAAACCTAGGCATGTGCTCTGACCAGGGATTGAACCTACGACCTTTTGGTTTGTGGGACGACGATCCATCAAATTGAGCCACACCAACCACGACTATTTATTGATTTTGGAGAGAGGGGAAGTGGGGGAAGAGAGGGAGAAACATCAAAAGACCGATCAGTCGCCTCCTGTGTGTGCCTGACTGGGGCCTGAACCCGCAACCTGGGCATGCACCCTGAGCGGGAATCAAACCCACAAACCTTTAGATGTATGGGATGATGCTCTAATTGAGTCACCTGGCCAGGGCAATATCTGTTTATTTCTTTAAATGAGACACTTTAGTTAATCAAAAGCAAAAGAAAGTGGCCTCTACTTCCATCATTCACAGAAAGCCATTGTATGCCCTTCCAGACCGCTGTCTGAGCATGCAAGATAGGCATTTGGGGGTTTTAAAGCTCCCCTGGAGGAAAACACAAGAATCATTTCTGATACATTTTAAGTATCAGTGTGTATTTTTTGTGATTTCTATTTTTTTAACCCTAAATCAGGTTATTTGTAGGAAGAAAAAGCACACACATACACTACAATTTTTTACCTTCTAACACTTAATTATCAAAGGCTCTTAAAAGTGAGTCCATGCAAGAGCTTAAAAGGGGATCAGTTTATATTCTGAAATCATATGCAAACTTTCGCATGGATGTGCATTTTTCTGAGAGAAATCATCAGGTTTCAAGTTATAGGATTTGTAACTCAAAAACTGTTCATAACCATCAAGAAGTATACTTAATCTCATTACTACTGAGACTTGGCTCAGTAGCTTCCAGACCTGTTCCTGAAACAAGCCCAGAGTGCTGTGTGTGAATAAACCAGTCCCATTCCAAAGGAACAGCACAACTTAGAAAGGGGACTTCCATACCTGGGGTTTCCTTCCTCATCCATAGTGCTTGTGCTTGGGGGAGCTTCATGGGACACTGCCAAAAGCAGCCAATCCAATCTTACAGACTCTCGTTGTAGAAGGGACTCCAGGAAGGAGGGCCTAAGAGAAAGTAGGGAGAAAAATCACCAATCCCTATGCTAAGAAAGGAAACATAAAATGTGGGAATGTGAAAATGTTACTGAGAGATCAGTTTAGTGAATGAAATAACTTAAAAATCTTCCTGCTACAAAATGTCTAGAAAAGCTGGTGAAAATCTAACAGCCTTTTAAATGAACAGTTGATCCCCATGATAATAAGGAAAATACTAAAGGGCCAAAAATAAAAAGAAAAATAAGAGCCAGTATGGCAAATGGGAAGCAATCAGAGGAGGGGAGAATAGCCAGTCTCAATACCCAGGTGCCATGTGGAGATAGGAAATGCGGCCTCTGTCTAAAAATAGGTGAAGAACTAGAACTGAGATCCACGTGTGAAAAGTTAGGCTATCATCAATAAAAATGGTGGCAATAAACTCACTGGCAGAGACAACAAGGAGGCTTATCTGACTTAGCCTGGACCCTGAAGCAGGGGTTTAATTTTATACTGATGATCCAAAAACCCCTGAGAGGAAGAAAGGGCAGAAGGGGAGTGCAGTCTGTGCGCATTTATGGTGTGTATTTTGAACCCTCAAAGAATGCACACAGCTGCCCAAATCCTCCTCCTCTGTAGGAGATTAGATACCTCAGTTCCGTGGCAGTTGAGAGTAAAAATGGTACAACTGCTTGTACAAAAAAAAAAAACAAAACACAGTGCCCTATGAGGAGAAAGGGGAATTGGCAAATCTTCTTCGCCTTCTCACCGTTGATCTTCAGGCCTTGACTTCACCAGACTGTCTAAGTAGGCCAAAAACTGCGCAGGATGCTGATGACAAAGCTGCATCACATCCGAAGGTGAAATAGATGGGTAAAACTTGATTAAGGATCGAAGGGCAGATTCCCCGAACTTCTCATACAATCTGCACTTAGAAATAAAACATATTAATCTCTGACTTCAATGAGGTGTTATCAGTTGGTTACATTATCAAAGTACCTATTAGAAATAAAAGTAAATATACTAACAGGCAACTGACCAACATGCAACTGAGTCAAACTTTAGAAACTAAGGCAAAAAACAAAAAACAAACACAAACCATCTCACACGTGCTTTATTTAGTTTATATAAACGACATATACAACAACTTACCGGGTAGCATAAGCAATCAACAAAGGGCTGTCAAAAGGGACTGAATCATCCACGAACTTTAATCTGGTTGGTAGGTCTCCTTCTTCCATCTCCAAGTATGTAGGACTGGAACTTGCCATTTCTGAAGGATAAAACATACACTTTTCCCTTCATCTCAGAGCTGTAAACCACATTCAATTCATGAACACATTCGTTCAACAACCCTACTCACGTACTGCTGTGTGCAAGGCCCAATGCTTGTTAAGCATTGTAGGAGAAGAAAAAAAGAACAAGATACAACCTCTACTTTTAAAAATCCTTAAAATCAAATTGGGAGGCAAAGCATACTCAAAGTTTTAAATAAGACAAAGTAACAAATAACAAATCTGTAAGTGTCTATTACCCTTGAAAAAAGAATGTGTACATAATCCATTTTGTTCCAAAAGATGGAGTAGGAGCACTGGGGTTTCTCCTAGAATCAGTAATATAAAATGTATTTCAACCTGTGATTATCCACTTTTGGTAATGAATGAAAAGTGTGCTTAAAGTCTAAATCAATTATTAGACACACGGCATCTTTTATTCAAGCAAAATGTTGAATTAGGGACATGTGCCTCTTTACAAACCTGGGCCCATGCAGTTGGAAAGGGCATGCGTGGTCTCTGGGGTATGAGAGCTGGTTTCCATATGAGGATGACAAATAGTGTGAACTTCAATCAAGTGTGAAGGAGAAACCTTGCAGGCAAGAAGGGGCTGGAAAGAAGTATCTGCAGTCATGAAAGGCGAGGACCTACATCCAAGATTGCTCTATCCAGCAAAGCTTTCATTTACAATGGAAGGGCAGGTAAAATGCCTCTCAGATAAGGTCAAGTTAAAGGAGTTCATCATCACCAAGCCCTTATTATATGAAATGTTAAAGGGAATTATCTAAAAAAAGAAGACAATCAAAAATATGAACATTAAAATGACAACAAACTCACAACTATCAACAACTGAACCTAAAAAATAAAAAATAAAACAAAAATGAACTAAATGAACTAGAACAGGAATAGAATCGCAGAAATGGAGATCACATGGAGGGTTATCAGTGGGCAGGGCGAGTGAGGAGAATGGGGGAAAACGTACAGGGAGCAAAAAGCATAAATGGTAGATACAAAATACACAGGGGGAGGTTAAGAAAAGTATAGGAAATGGAGAAGCCAAAGAACTTACATGTATGAACCATAGACATGAAACTAAGGGGGGGTGGGGAATGCTGGTGGGAGAGGGGAATAAAGGGGAGAAAAAAATGGGACAACTGTAATAGCATAATCAATAAAACATATTTTTTTAAAAAAAGAATTCTTACCAGTGGAGTATGAACAGAAGAGATATGAGCCATTACCAGGGCAGGCCTATGTGAGTCCTATATGCCCCTTCCACATGCTTTCCCCAGGACTAACAACCCAGGCTCAACCACAAACCCAAAGAAGGACGGAACTCAGAAAAATGGAGGGAACTCGGAACTCTGGATTCCCACATGGAAGAGAGCTGCCCACTGACCTGAAACATCTGTCTTAGACTAGTATATAAGCAGAAAGCAAACTTCTGTTAACATCTGACTTAGTATTTCATGAGATATTGCAGCAGTATAGCCTATTTAACTATTATAATTTCTCTGTGTGTGTTTCCTCACTTGTTAAATGGAATAACACCATCTATTCTGAAGACTATTGCAAGGATAAAATGAAACAAATGCCTGTAAAGGGTTTGGCATAAAATGTGGCAGACAATAAGTACTCAATACGTGGTAAGTATTATTTCAGTATTAGTAAGTTACTAGGGATTTTCTCATTTTTATGTATCTGCAGTTACAAAAATCTTACTTTAACCCCAAAGTCTCCAACACTGCTATGTCATTTTCTGAATATGATTGAGAGAAAGAAAACTAATTTCTTCTAATACAGCTGTAAATCACACTGATATTTGAAGAGCTATTAAAGAGTTCAGTGGAACCCTGGCTGATGTGGCTCAGTGGATCAAGGGTCTGCCTGCGAACCAAAGTGGGTGAACCAAAGGGTTGCCAGTTCAATTCCCAGTCAGGGCACATGCCTGGGTTGCAGGCCAAGTCCCTAGTAGGGGGCACGCCAGAGGCAACCACATTTTGATGTTTCTCTCCCTCTCTTTCTCCTTCCTTTCCCCTCTAAAAATAAATAAATAAAATCTTTTAAAAGAATTGTTGTAGAGAAATGCTATCCATTTTTGAAATTTTACCTTCAATACCTCAATCTCACGGAATTCTCTTAATAGCTGTAATAGTAAACTGTGAAACGCAGTCTACATTTTGGTGGAATTTGAGGGGACAGTCTCTATTATTTCTATTTACTCATGGATATTGTTCTATTTAGTTTTTCTATTTCTTCATGTGCCCACTTTAGAATTCATATTTTCCAAGAAATATATTTTTTCATCTAGGTAGCCAAATGTATTAGAATATGTTCTTTTCATTATGAATCATGAACTTGACTACTTCTCCCTTTCTGTTTTCTTTCTTCTTGGAGACTGGTACAGACACTTCTGTGACTGTCCCACATCTGTTGAAAATTTCTAACAATTCCCGCCACCATTTCTTTCTGTTGCCTCTTGGGACAGTTCCTGGGGCAGTTCTGACAGATGATTTATTATGCACTTGCATCGATCTGTTATTCACCTATGTGTTAAGGTGTTTTATTAAGTATTATATTTACAATTTTATTTTCATTTGATTCTTCCTCCAAGCTGATAGCACATTGATCACGATATGATTAGTTCTATTGTGTTTTACCCCTTTGATAATATTTATTCAGTTTGATAAGTTTCCTTTGCTTCTCTCCAACTCACTAATTCTGAAAAACATAGTTTTTTTTTTTTAAGTTGTTGTCTTCCTTTCAGAGCTGCCGTGCTGCTGGATGTTGGGCAGCTTTGCCCTGTGAGCTCGTTCTTCCTGGGGAGTCGGCACTGCTGCCTAGAATGTGTGCGTGTGCGTGAGTACAACCCAGCTCCGCGGGTTCGGGTGATGGGAGGTAGGGTCTGGTGAGGGGACAGCGGTGAGTGGCCACCATGGCAGAGAGTGGCTAACACTGCTGTCCAGGATGAAGCGCTCAGATGCTGCTCACAGGCCATGTGGTCCCCTTGACCTCCTCCCTAGCCCCGTTCCTCTGCAAGGTGTTTTGTAGCATATTGTCAACACGGAACCCTCAGGGTGTGAAGATGAACTGGGGAAGAGGAACCAGCAGAACCATCGTGTTCACCAGACTCTCTTCCTGTCCTGGCCTCTCCCCTGTAGGGCTGCAGGACTGACCCCTTCCTCACCCCTTACTCATCCTCAGCCCCTGAGGGACTGTGTACCCAGATGACCTTTCTGACTCAGAGTGATCCAGGGATAGACAGTGACCACAAGGGTAACATAGGGGACACAGAGCTCACCCCAATTCCCTGCAGACTAGGATCCTGGCACTTCCCACTGGGCTGCAACTTTATCGCATAACACTCTCACTCTCACTGGGAGAGGTCTCCAGGATCAGGTGAGGGAAGGCAGAGCACCTTGCTGGATTTTGGCCACCTCAGCCAGCTCAGATCCCACGCTGCCTCAGCGGCAGAGCCAGCAGAGCAGGCCTCCCTGTGCCTTGCAGCTGAGAGCTTAGCATGTGCGGACAGAGGGGTGGGAGCAGCCTTCCAGGGCCCCCATGAGATTTGCTGGGCTAGCCTGTCACTTTTGAAGCTCAAGGGCTTTACATAGGAACTCAGAGGAATTTCACTCTGGCAGATCTACCATCTGGCCCCCAGAGACCATCCTGAAGAAAATGACCAGGAAAGCAAGGTCCTGGCTGGGGGGACACCCTCCAACTGCACACTGTCCCGCAGCCTGGGTGCCCCACCCTGGAGCTTCACACCCTTCCCTGCACAGCCCAGGTGGCCCCTCCTCAGCCCCTCCAACTCTGACAGCAGAGCCTTCGTCCTCTGACCCACCAGAAGCTACCAAGGCTGCCAGGCAGAGCCGTCTACCTGGTGAGCTTGGGTTGTGCAATGGGGAAGTGACCTGGGGCTGAAGACAGCCACTGGTGTCCAGTAAGTGTGCCTCTGTACTCTGTTGGGGAAATGACCTGCAGGGACTTTGCCCGGGGGCCACATCTGGCTTTTCTTTTCTCCCCATGAGCCCAGCAGGGAGGGCTCAGGGTAAATAAGTAGCGGCCGCCTGCACCCAGCAGGCAGGGACCAGCTCATCCTCCACGGGATTCAGGTGAGGGATTGCTTTCAAAGTCTTACTCTGTTTTCTCTTTCCCACAAGACTGTACCCTCATTTCAAATCATGGTTCTGCTTGGTGTTCGTGTGTATGGGGTGTGTGCTGGCAGAGGAGCACAGGGTGAGTGCTTTGTGAGGAACTGCAGGCTGCTTTAGGGGGGTCCATTGGGTCCTCACTGCCCTCTTCCTCCTTCACGGCCCCCTTGGTGGCCTCTTACACAGTCTGTGTTCAGGGCTGATGGGTGAGAAGTGAAGGCCATGGTTCCGACTGAGATCCCACTGTCACGTGCCTGCAAGGACCCGGAGCGTCCCATGAGCACAAATGGAGATGCACAGCCAGGCTCCCTCTGACACGCAAGTCCCAAAGGCAGGTGTGCCAGCCTTGCCCAAGTCTCCCTGACCCTCCCCTTTCATTTCAGCACCATGAAGCTCCTCACAGGCCTCGTTTTCTGCTCCCTGGTCCTGGGAGGCGAGGGCTTCTTCTCCTTCCTGAGCGAGGCTTATGAAGGTAAAGTGGCTGCAGGGAGTGGCACCCAAGGGCACTCGGGTTCCCCCTGAGCACCCCTCAGGCGTGGGGCTATTACTTAGGTTGTGTTGGCCAATGTGGTAGCTAGAATGTGCCAGATGTTGGGAAGCTTTCCACCAAACAGATGGAAAACCACGAGATTTCTTTCAATCAGTTACTACAGAGAGAACATTCACCATTCCCTGCTGGAAGGTAAGTTCCACCAGAAGACACAAAACAGGTCTTGAAATGGTATAAAATTTCCCTCAGGCCAAACTGCACAAAGTAGCCTTAAAGCTGCTGTCTTTCCTCCTCCTGCACCCTCCTTCATTCCCTCCCCTTCCCTCATTAGATACTTTGGAGAGACCTGCAGCTTAGCTCCTGCTGGGGCTTCCTCTAGTCAGTGACACTGTCCCTGCCTCAGTCTGTTTGCCACCCTCTTCTGGCCTCTTAACACCCAAAAAGGAAACTGGTAACATCCATCGAGGCTCCTCTAGGAACTCAGCACTTTCACGCAGTTTAGGGCGAGCAACTGCCCTGGTTTGTCCGGGTCTGAGGAGGTTTCCATGGCACTCTCAGTGCTCACAGGCACAGGTGTGGCCAAGCAGGGACGGCTGGTCACCCACTTGACACGTGGAGAACAACTTGGTGAGGCAGTGCCTTCCCCAACCTCAGGGTAAGAGCCGCTGAGCACATTGAGCAGGGACCGTCTGCCAGTGTTCCCATCCCAGAGCAGAGTGGGGACCCAGCTGTGCAGGAGGCCCCAGCCCTGGCCAGCTAGATGTGCCTCAGCACCCCTTCCTGGGGCTCGGTGGGCGTCAGTCTCAGCTGCATGCTGGGTCCCCTGGAGAGCATTACACACTGTGGACACCTGAGAGCACCCTTGAGAGTCAGATGTAATTGGCCTGAGACGTGGCATCGGACTTTCCCGACTTCCCGAGTGTCCCAGTGGTCAGAAAGCACAGCCAAGGCTGAGAAGAGGGACCAGTGCTCCAGCGCTTGCTGGCTCACGCCATCTGTCCAGTCTGTTCCCAATGTTTCCAAGGTGCCGTTTATGCCCGCAACACTCAGAGGGACTGCAGTCACAGTGTGTGCATTGTGTCTGAGGGACTACACCCTGTAGGCGGCAGGCAGCTGCGCTCCACGTCTGGGCCTTCCTCAGAACCTGCTTTCCACGTGACCACCTGGCTCCCTGAGCTCCCCGACTGCTCTCATCAGTGCCTTCCCTCCATCACACAGGCTCTTGATCCTGAGGCAGTTTGCTCCCCTGGGACATGTGGCCAGGGTGGTGCCATTTTTCTGGTCGCAGTGGGAATATGCGGCCCGCATCTAGTGGGCAGAGAGGCAGGGAGGCTGGGAAACACCCCACAGCACTCAGGAGGGCCCAGAGGAATGCAGAACCTACTGGCCCCAAACCTCAGTGGGGCTGGAGTTCAGAGGTCCTGTTCTGTGAGGGCTCCCCCCTTCTCTCCTCTCAGCGTGAGTCATAGGGGCCGAAGTGAGATGGAGCCATAGGGCGTCTCCCCGGGGACAGACCCCCCAGTACCACCCAGCTGCATCCCCCCAGGAATGACTCTCCTCAGAGCCACCTGGGAAAGCCAGCTGGAGTCTTCTCAGCCTCGGGTGTCCAGGGTGCTGTGGCCACAGGCTGAAATGAGTCAGTGGCAGGTTTCAGTCCTTGCTTCTCTCTAAGGGTGTCATGGTTCTCTGATGGTTCACCTGATATCTCTGTGCTACGTTCCTTCCTTCCTTCCCAGGGGCTAAAGACATGTGGAGAGCCTGCTCCAACATGAGAGAAGCCAATTACATAGGTGCAGATAAATACTTCCACGCCCAGGGGAACAATGAAGCTGCCCAGAGGGGCCCTGGGGGCGAATGGGCTGCCAAAGTGATCAGGTAAGCAGGGTCCTGGGGTGGCAGGGTGCTGAGCAGAGGTTAGCTGACTTTGGGGATCAGGAGGGCATAGCCCTAGAGAAGGACCCTGTAGGGGCCTGTGGGGTCCCCCTCATGTTCTTCCTGTCCACCTCCTCCATCCATTCCCAGCCTCTGACTCTTCTCCCTCCTTCTCTCCTCCATCAAGCAATGCCAGTGAGCACTCTCAGAGAGTCACAGACCTTTTCAGGCATGGAGACAGTGGCTATGGAGCAGAGGACTCGAGGCGGGACCAGGAAGCCAATGAATGGGGCCGGAGCGGCAAGGACCCCAATCACTTCAGACCCGAGGGCCTGCCCGACAAGTACTGACTCCTTCTGTGTGCTCCCAGGACAGGGGCTGGGATCCCCCTGAGGGCAGGGACACCGAGTCATTGAGTTCTTCATCCCCATTTGCTGACTGAGGGCACCTAATGGGTGTGTAATAAATGCTTAGGAGATGCAATGCTGAACACTGTGTGTTATTCCTGGTGTAAGGACTGCCTCTGACACCAGTGGGTGATGGATGGGCACGCATAAGAAGGCAGAGCTTGTGCCTGTGTGTTTGGGTGGAGGGGCACAATCGCAGTGTCACATGGGGCAGACATCCTGCCGCAGCCCTTCCTGGAGTCAGAGGGAACATGCTCTTGTCTCTAGGTTTCTAGGTTCCAGTGTTGCTCCTCCTCACTTCCTGTCAGTGGTGTCCTGTCACACTCTCTGTGCCCAGGGTCTTGTCTTCCTGTTCTGAGTTCTGTCTTTCACTGGCTTCTGTCTGGGGACAGGGGACACAGCCATGGGAGGACCAATCCCTGGGATCCAGGTCCAGCAACTGCCACCTTGATCTCCTGTTCATTCTCAGCAACACCTGCAACTCCAATTAGTAACCCACCTCTGCCTGTCACACCTAAGAAAAGCCTCCAAAGCGTTTTTCTCACTCTGTTTACCACCTTATTTCAAGCCTAAATGAAGATATAACGCCCTCTCATGGGTGAATATTTCCTCACAACTTCTTCACCTTAACCAGCTCAAACTGTGGAATTGGTAGGAAGGAGAAGGGATCATTCATCGGTAACAGTATTAACTACTAAGGAGCAGAGAATACAAGAAGGAATAAGTCTGAGAAAGGAGGCCCCCAGGGCTGACGTCCGGGGCTTAAGGAAAGCCTATAGCCCATCGGAAGGCTGGTAAAGATGGCTGGGTGTCTGAGGCCACAGCTGACAAGAACTTCCCCCAGGAGGTGCCAGTGAAACTTGGCAGAAACTGCCCAGATGCAGTTGCATTCCCTGGGAATGCCACCTGCTTCCTGTAAGTGCACTTGGCTACAGCCTCTGTGGGGGCAGGAGTCAGAATGCTGCTGAACTTTCTGGAAGCCAACTGACAAGAAGCACTGCTAGGGATTTAATTATATCCCCTCACCCTCAATTTATGTTGACGCCCTCCCTTCCAGTATGGCTGTGTTTGGACTAAGGAAGCCATTAAAGTTAAATGAGGTCCCTAAGAGGGGAGCCCCGGTCTGATGGGGTCCGTGTCCTTATGGAAGGAGATGAACTGACCGCCAGCGCATGCTCGAGGTTGCTGCCAGCCAACCCACAGCCAGGATGAGGGTCAGCAAAATCACCCATGGGTGGCAGTCAGACTTTGCTGGGGCTTGGGAGCCTGGTGAATGATAGTTACAGTAGCTATTTTCTTTCATCGCAAAGCCAGACTCTGCACCTTATGGGGCAGACCTCGCTAGATTTAAGCTGTAGAGAAAGTCCTTGTAGTTTCCAGGTGGAGAAACCGAGCTTTAGGGATGTGTGCCTCAGCTGTGAAAGGGGCAGAGGCAGGGCTGCAGGCTGGTGTGTCTGACTCCGGAACCTCGCATGAGCTGTCCACGGCCGCGAGGGTGGGCAGTGGAGACCCGCTGTCCTTCCCTGGTCTCGTCTCCAGCAGTCCGTGTGGGTGGTCGGGAGAGCGCTGGCCCTGAGACGCCTGCTCCTTGAGGTGCAGGCCCCACATTTTGTTCACCCTTGTGTACACGACGCCAAATGCAGGCACTCAATCACTGCTTTCTCAGTAGGTTACCGCATTGAAAATTTGGGCTGCAAACCACATCACTCTTCACTCTTATGCATTTTCCTCTTCATAAGAGACACATATCCTGAGCCCTGACTGCTCTGACTGATATGGCTCAGGTGGTTGGCCTCTGTCCCCACCACTCCAGCTAAGCAGCTGCTGTCGCCACTGAGTGACCCACATGCTGCCAAAAACGACTCCTCTCCCCTCTCATCGGCAAGCCTCTGGGCAGCTTTCAAGTGCTGCCCCCTCCCGCCCTTCTGGATGGTTTTCCCTCTTGGCTTAGTAATACCACACTTTGCTGGGGTTCCTACTCTCGTTTTCTGAATCTCCTTAGCTGGGTCTTCCTTATCTCCTCCAAACTCTGGGTGTTCCGCAGACTTTGTTCTGGGCTCTCACTTTTTATTTCTCTAAGCTCTCAGTCAAATGTACAGAGGGTCCATATGCTGATGGCTCTCCTCAGGCACCCATTCAGCTATTCAACACTTATTGGATGAGGCCCAGTACATGGGAGCAATGGCACCCGGTACTGAAAAGGCAGCGGGGAGTCAGACGGCCAAGATGAGCGCTCTCAGGCAGGCAACGCTCCGCTGGGAGAGTATTTATGCAGCTAGTTACTATTCTACCCAATGGAACTAGGTCCCGTGCTGTACAGTGGCCACGTTCGGGTGGCAGTTGTACAGCAGATGGCTAAGAAGCCACATGCTCAGTCCTAACAGACCAGGTTGACTCTCTGCTTTCCCGCCAACCTCGCGGCAGTATGCATGGTGGTGCATGCACAAATGATCGCGAGAAGTTGTTCAGTGAGAAAGCAGGATATAAAATAACAGGCATTACATCCCTGACTTCACGTATTCACATACACACCTACACTAAGCAAACAGAGCGGAGGCCACCCATGAAGGCTCTGCAGAGGCTCTCCCCACCACCTCCCCAGCCCAGGCTGATGAAGCGGGCACTGCTTTTTGTTTCTGTGTCTTTACCTATTTTATATATTTTCCAGCTCTCTTCAGGAAACCAGAGCATCCAGCTAAGAGGCTGCTCATTCATTGAGCCTGACCACATTCTCAGCATTTTCCGGGCACTGATGATGGGTGGGGGCAAAAACCCAACAACCCGCTCCTGTCCTGACTGGGGTTCCAGTGTCGGGATAAAGAAAAACAGCACCTGTATCATCAGAACACACTTTACACGTATGTGCCTCTGTCACTCCCCACACGCACACAAAACCTAGAACAACACTCAGTGTGCAAACTCCATAAATCATGCTTCTACTTAATACGGATCACAATGAACTAGAAATTGACACATGGTTCAGGGTCACATGTAAAGGTTGTCATGGAAGATGAAAGGAAAGGACGCCCCTCATTTCCATGGTCCATGTCCCGTCTGTTCATAGTCCTTCTCTGCTCTGCTCTCCTCCACAGATCTGTCTCCTCTCAGGCCTGCAGACCTGCCAGGGCTAACCAGGTGATTCCAGCACTTGTCCTTGAAAACTGCACCCCGACCAACATCTGGAGAAAGACGTTTCCTCGAGATAAAGAAGAGAAAACATGTGCTCTGCTCTTGCAGCTGAGAGTAGCATGTAGGATAATAAAAATTATTTTTACAAAAGTTATCCCTAACATAGCAGTTTGTATAACAACAACAACTACTACTGTGACAAAACAAACTTCAGAGATTGTTATGTGTCCCATGTGTCATTGATACAGGACATAGCAAGTTTCTACACTACAGTTCAACAACCCTGGGTTCTAGAACATCCAATATAACCTGCCACTATGACTTTCAGTAGTGACTGACCATGAACACACTTTATAGGGAACCGATCTGAGTGGCCATGGCGAATGCAGCTCAGCCCTGGTTTGGAAAACCAACAAGCATAAGGCGGTACACAGGAGCCAGGCCCACAGATTCGCTTTCCCATGAGGGACTAGGCTTGCTTTGTACTTAGGCTGCTTTGAGGCTTGCTTTTGCTAAGACTCCCTCATCCTGAGTTAAGACAGCTGATGTTCAAAGTATACCTTCGAAGTAACTCCTTAAAGTCTGTGCTGAGCAGTTCCAAGGACAGAATATAAGCAGATCAATCACTCTTATTGTTCCCTTACATTTGCAACATCCTTTTCTTTGTTATCTGTAAGAAGTAATCACTTAAAGCAAACCTGAGCATTATGAATGAGGACCTTCCTTGACGTAATGCTCCCAGAAAGCAATAAAAGCCTATCGAGGCAAGGGTCGGGGCGCGCTCTCTCTCACAGAGTGGCCATGCTGTCCCTTTTCTCTACAGGACTTCTGCAGTCCATGTGAATTTGTTCCTTGCATCCACAACACCGGGGACACTGCTGGCCAGAGTCGCATCATCACTTGACTCTGGAGGACCCCTTCTATAGTGCAGAGTCCATACCAGGCGGGTACTGGAAGCTTTCTTTTGCGGGGTCGTCTGTCCTTCTTCCCTACACCTGTGCCCTGCGCCCCAGTTTCATCCTGAGATGCTGCTCACCCTGGAGCCCCTTCTGCCCTTCCACTGACCCTGCAACCTCACATTCTCTAGTCCAACCTCTTCTCTTATGCTGATTCTCCTTCATTGCAAGTGTCAGCACATTACTGTGCAGGGAAAATAACCTTTCCCAGCACCCGGGAGACTGGAAATGGGTAGGAAACCTCAACTTGTGGCATCTCTGAAAGCTGCCAGGTTGCACAATCTGGGAAACTTAGAGGTGTGTGAAAAAATGCCGTCATGTTCTGAAAGGCTTGTTTTGAACAAGAGGAATTTCCCAAATATCAGTGTTTTGCCTCAAACCCCTCCTCCCGTTTGCCCCACCAGTGATGCATCAGTATATATACAGCCCCAGGCAGAGCTCCCAGGCAGAGCTCCCAGGCAGGCAGCACAGGCAGCTCAGCTTCACCAGGAGTCTCTGCAGGACCGAACAGCCAAGGTGAGGTGCTGGAGCTTTCCACCACGTTCCCTCTGTGCAGATGCTCTTTTCCCGCCAACATTCTTGTGCTGCATCCCAGCTCTCTTGACTTTCCCTGAGTCTATTGTTTAGACAATGAGAATTCATAACATGGGAATACTTTGGGGGTAGAGGTTACATCATATGCGTCTTCTGTGTGAGTCAGTGATGGTAGAGCAGGTACCCTACAATATTTATAGGGTAACTTTTCTCGTATTACAGAGAGGTACAGTGGACACGAATTTCCAAATGCCTCTATTCATTTATTTGGGTTTCAGGGCTGATAGGGGATGACAGAAATGGAAATTATTTTATAGCACTGATTATCAGCCTTGTCCATCTCACAGTACACATGAACTAATTACTAAAGTTCAATGGCACACCCAAAATATTTCTTTTGTTGGCCTGACAAAAATTTAGTTGTAATTTTGATTCATTCATACCAGATGGCTATTGTGTTGGTTTTTGTCATTTTTTTTTAAGTTTTAAATTGTAAGGAAAACAGGTCAGTGCCCCTGACTAAATAGTCAGGTAGTACATGTTTTAAAAATTCTTGCAGCACGCCTTTGAAAGTCACAGGCATATAGGTTGCACTCTCCTGTAAGGGAAATCACTGTGGTTCTAATGAGTCAGGTGAAAATGTAGACCTGGATTCTCTGAAATACCATCCATCCATCTGCATGGGTGGATAGACACACAAAGATAGTGACACAGAAATATAAAATTGAGTGGAATTTACATTTGGAATGCTAGGATAGGTCAGCATCACCAAAAAAGAGACACAACTCTCTCATGCTACTTGTGTCTACCTGACTCTCTCCTCAGGATGAAGCTTTCCACCGTCATCATTTTCTGCTCCCTGGTGCTGGGTGTCAGCACCGAAGGGTGGGGAACGTTCCTCAGGGAAGCTGCTCAAGGTAAGGACCCAGCATGGGTTTTGAGGGGGCTCCATCAGACCTGCACCCAGGTTTCACCTGAGCAGAGGCCACGCTCTCACTAGGAAGAAAGAGAACAGTGCTTTCATGGTAGGTGTTCCCTAGGATTTTCTGGCCAGCTGTGTACTCTTTGGTGGGGATCCTGGAGCTGGAGGGCACTGAAAGTTTGTGCCCCAACTTGCAGCAGGAGTGATGAAGAGATGGGGAGTTCAGAGGAGACTCCCTGAATATAAATCGTGCTCTACTGCCCCCTAATGGCAATCAGGGACTGTTCATTTCTTGGTCTCAGCCATGAAATGAATGTTTCAAGGGTGTGGGGAGTATTTTCCATTCCCCAACGTTAATACAACAAATATTAACGGAGCTTTTAATACATGCTAGGCATCATTCTAACTGTTTTTCATGTACAGTAAGCTTGTTTTCCTCCTCTTGTTTTAATTTGTCAGTCCTGCAAAGTAGGTGCCATTATCTCTTAACAGAGAAATGGAGGCGCAAAGAGAGTGAGAGACCTCACAAAGTCAGCAGGTAGGGCAGGATTTAGTCTGGGTCCTTGAGATCCCGGGCTTTGGCATTAACCATGGTACCACACGGCCTCCCAGACAAGGCTGCGCGTGGAAGAGTGAGGGATCTGAGAACACTTGTTCTGTCCTTTATCTGAGCAAACTGCTCATGGTGGGGAGGTGGTGCCTTTGACAGGCAAATCTACAGAGCTCCCCTCCCTGCCACGAAAGCCACGATGAACTACCTGCTGATGTTCCTGCTGGGGCTGCGACCTGGCCCGGAAACCAATGGAGAGAGAAATATACCTCACCAGCCATAGTGAAGAAATACAATTTTGTTTATTCACAGAATTATTTTGCATTTTTTCTGTTATTGTCTCTGAGTAATTATCTTCAGAGTTTGCAGTTAATTCCAGCTAAAAATATCTTTTCATCTCTTAGGTCAGTGTTTTTCAAAGGACTGTTCTAGAACCCCTTGCCCGGGAATCATACAGGGTCTGGGGTGCTTTATGAAAGGCAGATAAGTGTGTCCACTGAGGCACAATGTCTGGGGCTGAGCATCAACACCTTGCCTTTATTAAGCACCAGGTTGGTTGTGTGCTCATTGAAGTTTGAGAAGCACTGTCTTTGACGTGCTGCCTCCTGGTGGTAAAATACGCCAGACATTTTGGAAATTCTTGTTATGCAAGTCCAGGCCACAGGGATCTATTTCATTCAGAGTGTGTAAGTACAGCAGGAAGGTCATACCTCTCACCAAAACTATCTTTTCTAAATGCCAGAATTAATTATGTAGACCATGATTCTAACTCTACATTAGATTTTTCTCTTTGTCTAAAAAGTGAATACATTTTTTGCCATTTAATTGTGGCTTGATCAAATTCATTCTGTGACTCCCTGTTCACCTTGATTCTCTTACTTCCTTTAGCTGCCCCTCTTCCTAAAGTCCACAGAAGTAAAGTAATACCATATTGTCTACCTACAATGTTCTTGACATTACAGAGCCTTTTCTCAGTGCTTCTGTGCAACCACTCTGAGGGGAGCCAGACTCCCCACTCTATGGGGAGGACATTGAACTCTAGAGCTGGTGGGGCACCTGCACTTGTTCTGCATCTATTACCCCATTTCTACAAAGTCTGTGAGGGAACTCACTCTGACTGTGTGCGGATTGAACTCTGGCAGCTGCCCAGGTGCCACATGTGCCCAGGCACACAGATGTGATCAGGACGGGCTGTGCTGTCCTCGTCTGTGGGGCGAATGTCTCACGTTGACTGGCTGGGAGCTCTGGGCTTCTGAGCCTCCCCCGGAACCCCCTTTGTTCCCACCCCCAGTCAGGGGTTCCCTGCATCCTCCCAGGTGGAGGTTCCTTGTGCAAACGAACATCCTTAAAGACCATCTCACCTCTTCTCTGTGTGCCTCATACACAGCCAGAGACAAAGTAGCCACAGAACTTAGAATGGAGTCAAACAGAATCAAACGTGTACCTCATGTGATTCTCATAACATTAACCCAGGAACCAAAGGTAAAAAAACATGTATCTCATTGCAGTTAATCTCCAAGGGTTTAGTCAAAGGCTCAAATCATATAATGGATAGAAGAAAGTGTTTTATTCCTCATTTACCGAGATGTGATCACCCCCACCTCACATGTGCCTTCCTTCCCAGGGGCTAAAGACATGTGGAGAGCCTACTCGGACATGAGAGAAGCCAATTACATAGGTGCAGATAAATACTTCCACGCCCGGGGGAACTACGATGCTGCCCAGAGGGGCCCTGGAGGTGCCTGGGCTGCTAAAGTGATCAGGTAACAGGGTTCCTGGGGATGCGGGATGGTGAGCAGAGCTTGGTGGCCTTGGGGAGCCAGGTGGGACCAAGCCAGGAGGAGTTTCCTGTGAAGAATGTGGTCCCTCCTCCTCTTGACTGTCCTGTCCCTCTGGGCCCATTGTGAAGTCTGAGGTGCTAAAGGAGCCAGAACAAGGCAGCTGGAATGGGCGATTCCCACCCTCCTGGGGAGTGCTGTCCACCCCATGCTGGGGTCAGCCAGGGCTGTGTTGCTGCCTGGGCAGGGTCTTTCTTGGCTCCTCTCAGCTACTGACCCCTTGGAAAGGGGTGAGTGGGGAGGTGGGCTGTTTCTCATTGGCCCCTGATTCACCTCCTACCTGCCCTCCTCCATTCCAGCGATGCCAGAGAGCAGTCTCAGAGAGTCACAGACCTTTTCAAGCATGGAAACAGTGGCCACGGAGTGGAGGACTCAAGGGCTGACCAGAGAGCCAACCAATGGGGCCGCAGCGGCAAAGACCCCAATCACTTCAGACCCGAGGGCCTGCCCGACAAGTACTGACTCCTTCTCTGTGCTCCCAGGACCGGGGCTGTGAGGCCCCTGTGGGCAGGGACATGGAGTGGTTGAAGTCTACGTATCCATATGTAGAGCACACCTAATGCATGTCTAATAAACGCTTAAGATACTGAATGTTAAAACGTGTGTTTAATTCTTTGGTGGAAGGACTGCCTGTTTGATATTAAGGGGTGAACGATGGACACCCACATGAAGGCCCAGCCTGTGCCCGCGTGTTTGTGTGCAGGGGACACAATCTCAGTGTCGTGCAGGGCACACACCCTGCACCAACGCTCCCCTAACCAGACTGGCCCACTCCAGGACCTTCTAGTTTCTTGCTTGTCAACTTGGCTTGTGGCACCCAGCAAACTTCTGGCATCTAGTGTGCACTCACTTTCCACCAAGATCTAAATCTCAGCCCTGTGGTTTACTCCTTTATTTCTTATCCCTTAGAACCTATCTCCAGTCACTAGTTAGTAATTCTTTACGTTAAACCCTCCCTCTTCAAATTACTGACCGCTTTCTCTCTCCTGACTGGCCCCACCTGATAAAAGGGGTCTCCTGAGGCTGGGCCACCCACGTGGGATCTCCTCTCTGAAATCCACAGCAACGCACACTCGATGTCTACACTTCCCCCCACTTCCCACCCTGATCCTGCTGAGGCCTCCCCAGTTATTCTGGTGCTGTCCCCAGGCCTCTCTGCGTGCACATCTCCTCACGCCCCCGTCAGTGTGTCCTGTGCCCCGCTCTGCATGCAAGCCTCATCCCTCAGCGGCCCCTTCGGATCGTGTTTGGGAGCCTAATCCCAGAAGTTCAGGGAGGTGGTATCTTGGGCTCCACCACACCGGGCCCTACCCAGCTGCCACCTGTAACCAGTGCCTTTCATTCTCCCAGAGGCATGGCCCTCACATTTTCTCACATCTTGACCCCCGCTGTACTTGAATTCAGATTCCGATAAAAAGTGTGCTCCTCAAAGAAACTTCCCAGGGGCCCATGCCCCACATTCTCAGGCAGTTTCAGGCCCCCCACCGCAGCCCTTCACCCACACCTGTGAAATCGTCCTCACCCTGTCTGCGCAGAGCTGGTTTTTCATGGCCACACTGTTGGCGGCAGAGACCTGGTTCTTCTTGCTGACGCATGTAAAGAATTACAGATCAGCAAATCTATCAGCATGCAATCAGTTTATTAGTGATCCGTTCCCATGGAAGAGAATGGGCCTAGCTAGAGTGTGTGTTGGGGGCGGGGGGGAGGTGGAGGGAAAAGGTTCAGGGCAAAGCAGGGCAGCAAAAGTTAGAACAGCTGAAGACCAGGGTGGCAAGTCCCCAGGTGGCCCGAGGCCGGGTTTCCAGAGAGCCAAGAGCACTCCTAAGTACCCAGACAGCAAGTCCTTGTTCCGAGGACTCATATAGCTGGCAGGATGGGAGTAAAAAGTCACATAGTGATTGATGGGTAAAGGTGGTGCCAGCTTTCCCTGGGGGATGTGACTACCCAAACTTAGGTGTGTGGGGGGGTTCTGCTAGCCTGAATCCTTATCTTACTCCACACTCCATTTGTTCATCTTGTTGTAAAACAGACATGTGGCAGGAGGCAGTTAATTCAAGTTGAGGCAGTTACCCGAAGTTATTTATGGCCTACTTCTCTGGGCACTGTGGACCCTCTCCTGCATTCCAGGCCTTGGGATGAAAGCAGTTTCAAGGCTTTGTTTCCGAGACAGTGGAAACACTACTTAGAATTTCAAAGACTTCCCTCCTTCCTTGCTAACATAGTGTTTCTTGTGATGTTGGAACACCTGGCAATAGTATCAGACCAGGCTCAGGACTTGGAAGTTAGCAGCTGAGACTTGTGTCCCTCCTCCTCCTTGCCTTGGTTTACTATTCATTCAACCTAAGTGATAAAAGGCGTTTCCTGGCAACCAAGATGCTAGACGCTGGCCAATAACAGCAGTGCAGGCTCAGAGTTCCTATGCTGTCTCCTGCCTCGACACCAGTGAGTTCCCTAAGTGTGGGCCCATTGCCATACCTCATTTGCTGTAGTGAGAGACAGGGGAGTAACACAGGGCAAGAACAAGGCCAATATGAAGACGTATTACAGGGCCAGCCGTGAGCACCAGCCTCAGAGCTGGAGCTGGAACCTTCCAAGGAATGCAGTGACAAGTGACTGAGCACTATCCCCAGGAGTCAAATAAAAGCACCTATCCACGGGCTTCCATCCCCATTGTCAAGGGCGAGCCCTGGAATGTTCCTTCTCTTATATTTCATTGCTGTGCACGTGTGAATGATCCGGGAGTTTCCCTGGCTGTGACGTACAAGGTCACGGGGCAGACTGAAGGCAAGGTGCTGCCAGACTGCACCTGTGTGAAAAGCATCAAAGCCCACATGGAACTCACCACTGGGGAAAGACGAGGGGCCAGGCGTTCTGATGGGGTGCACAAACCTTGTTTGATGCACCGCATGCCCCATGTCTTTCTGAAATGTGCAGAAAACACAACCCCCCCCCCCACATGTGGACACAATAAATTCACTCAGGAGTAAAAAGACTGATGGGATCTCAGGCAGAGAGTGAAAAAGAGAAGAATATACACTGGTCAGCCAAGAGGGGAGAGGGGTGGAGACAACTGGGAAGCACAGAGAAATGTAAATTCCTTGGACTTGTGAGGTGAGTCGGCCATGAACCTGGAGACCCCACACAGACAGAGCCCCCGCAGAGGAACGCGGTCTGGAGCCCCGAGCTCTGTAACACACTGGAAACGCTGTGGGGCCCTGATGGGTTTAGGGACATGGTGCCATTCCTCACAGCAAGATTGTATCTGTTACACACCATGGAATATTTTGCTTAAATTAACTTGTTTTTGTTTTCTTACAAAAATGAGTGGTTTGCTAGGAGCTGGAGTAAAATTAGGCTAATATGATGGCCCCTAGGATTAGGGGGTTCCAAGGACAATATAAGCCACATGGCCACCAATGGAGAAGTTCCGAGAGCAGTGACCATCACCTTTTCATGGGCTACAGTTTGGTCCCCAGTGTCAAAGTCGGACTCTAGTAGCGCAGGCCGCACTGTCTGGGCTGGGCTGGACGTCTGCGTGTCTTCTCCTCGGACTCCAAACTCAACTCTAAGGCCCGGATCGTGAAGGCCGTTCCAGTCAGCCCCGCTAGCCTGGGAGGGGGGACCAGGGAGCCGTCTGACCCAGCCGGAGCCCAGTTCCTGGGCTTGCCTCACAGGAAGCCATTTCTCCAAAATGATTCAAGTCTAAACAAACTGAGAACAGTAGAAAGTGTGTAACTGCCTTTAAATCAGCATAAAAAATATGTCTGCCTAAAAAACACAGAGATTCATGTCTCACAAAATAATTTGTGGTGAGTAATTTCCCCACCAGGGCTTGGGCTCCTCACTGACTTTCAGATTCCTTCTGAGTTTCTGCTCCCCCAAAATTCAGACAGACCTTCCTACTCCGAGGGTGATCCAGGCACCAGAGGCTCGGCACCACCTGGGACCCTGTCCGGAATGCAACATCTCGGGCTCCACCTCAGATGCACTGTGGCAGCCAGGGCCAGTTACAGAACGTGTGGGCACCAGGGCAAAGTAAAGATGTGGGGACCTCTGCTCGGATATGACTAAAAATGCCAAGATGCTGACAGCAGGGCATTAAGCCAAGCACAGGGCTCAGCCACACTGGGGGCTCTGCATGGCGCACGGGCCTCAGGCCCTGAAACAGGCCCTTCACTAGAAGCTCCACGGCCTGAGAACTAAGAACACTTCGACCATGTCCCTAAAGCCAGGCTTTGCCTGCTAATCTGAGATACAAGTGGGCCTAGGGCACAAGGGGAATACAGAACCTGAATATGCAGGCTGAATCAGAGTCATCCATCAGGAACGATGTATTACTTGGCCGAGACGGAAGCCACAACCCAGGAAAACAGCCTCTACTTAGCACAGGGCTGTGCCAAGTCCCTGTTTTTCTCAGCCCCTGGAAGAACCACCCAGTGGGAATTCCCCAGGCCTCACTGTCCCGTTTGGCCCACAGACCGGGGTGGACCGTTTGTCCCACAGACCGGGGTGAACTGGAAACTCTGGGCGTGTCACCTCAGCACAGCAGCTCGGCGTTGAAAGTCCGTGCTGTTCTTCAGCAAGTTGCCTGGTGTCCAGATTTCTTCTAATCAAAGGGTGGGAAGGGCGGGTTGTGGCTCTGACCTCACTCTGAAGTTACTGTTCCTGACTGGCGTAAAGATTTCAGCCCCCTGTTCTGCCACAGAAGGGTTAAGAGAGTAGATTTTATGTGATCTGTATTTTACAATTTAAAAAAATCCTTGACATACAGAAGCTGAAGGCTCAGACCCTGGCAGAATTTCAGCAGGCGGGCACAGGGGCAAAGGACACATCAGGGTTGAGCAGGGCCACAACCAGAGGGCCAGGTGCAGGGTGGGTCCAGGAGCAGTTAACCCCAGGCGAGAGGCAACTGTGGGCTCTGAAACTGAGAAACTGCATTGGGGAACAGGTCAGGAGGGCCTCAAGTGCCAAGCTCCAGCACTGGGGTTTCCTCTGGAGGCAGAGGGAGCTGCTGAAGGTTTCCTGTTGGGAAGAGGCTGGGCCTCAAGAGGACAAGGATTTTCACAGTCAATCTCTCATCAACAGAGTCTCACTTCCCATGAGACCAAGACCAGCACTCTTCCTTGGGCTCCTCGGTTTATCTATAAATGAGGGTAACTCTCTGAACCTACACCTAGGAACAACACGGGGCTGGGAGGCAGGGTGCAGCAGGTTTAGTTCCTAGGTGTGCGGGCACCAGGTCTGGGCAGGATCCCTGACACCCGTAGTTTTCAGAAGCTCCTACGGTGATGCTGACGTGTAGCAGTCTGTGAAGCAGCTGACTGCATGATGCCTACAGCTGCTTACATATTTACGTGTGAGACTGCCACATGTTCATGTGCTGAGACTGCCAGGGGAAGGCAGCTCTTAGAAGGGAAGATAATACTACTGTAGCTGTCTAGGTAGGAAGTGACGGGAATGTGGGTGGTAACGACAGAAAACGGAAAAAAATGACCAGTAGAAACCACCACCACCACCACCACCACCACGTACCATTGAGAGGGTTTACAGAGTAATTGGCAGTGTTAAAAAACAGAATCATGCCCTGGCAGGGTGGCTCTTTTGACTGGAGCAGCATCCCGCACACTGAAAAGCTTGCAGGTTCGATCCCCGGTTGCAATGTGTACAGGAGGTAACCGATCTATGTTTCTCATGTCAATGTTTCTCTCTCTCACTCCCCACCCCCATCGTCTCTCTCTACAATCAGAGGATAAACATATCCTCAGGTGAGGATTTTAGAAAATAATGCAACATTTAAATGAGTTGTGAGTGGACCAGGACGTCCTTTTTAGGGGAAGAGATCAAGAAGGGTTTGTAGGATTCGGATGGTGTTGACCAGAAAATTCCAGACTAGTTGATTAACATTACATTTCTGGGAAGAGCTGAAAGTAAAATTTGGTCAGTTTTTACATCTAAGTTTGGTATCATGTGCTTTTAGCACGAGCGATGCCATGTTGAGCCTGCAGTTTTCTCTTTAACAGTTCCCCTCTTTTGACTGGACTCTCAGCTTCACGAACAGATATGGTCAAAATGAAGGCGTTAGCGCTACTCTCAGCTACCACTCGGCAGCTCCACTGACCCTGGCTGTGCCTTGATGTTTGCTGCATCTCTGTGACATGGGCTTGTGGCTTTGCCTTTAACAGCAGTGAGGGTTTGGAAGAAGGACGAGGCAAGGATGACTGCAAGTGTTGAGCCTTGACCAGGGCAGTGACAAATTTCATACATGCAAGAAACGTACTAACTTCAGTTTTTGTCTTCCCACTTTCACTGAATCACGTAAAACAATGTGCATGGGTCTGATCACTACTGGGTAAAAATAAAACCAAGATATTCTAGTCTTTCGAACAACAGCCAACATCTATCGCCCACCCAGCATGACACGGCGCTATGCCCTGGAGTTCAGTCTCCTGTGATGGTCACCAAGAGGCAGCTCCGTCCTCGCTCTTCCTCTGTGCCAGTCACTGAGCCATGTGCTTCACATTCATGATCTCATTCATTCCTCACGACACCTTCAGTGGGCGCTCGTGTGATCCCCATCTGATAGATGAAGAAACTGAAACCTGGAGAAACAAAGTAACTTCCCCAAGTCTGGTTAAGGAAAAGACAGCGCAGACACGCAAAGCCAGACAATCAGCCTCAGGACCCAAGTTCTCCCAGACGATGCTGCCCTGCTGTCCTGTTAAACAACGGTAACGTGTATAAATGAGAGCAAAAGAGGGCAACCATGAATCACAGCCTGTCTTGCTTTCCTAGGGCAGTCATAGATACAAGCTGTATTTGAAAACACTGCTGAGTATCCAAGTAGACTTCAAATTTTAAAATTTAGCTGAAGCTTGTTTTGTTTGCTTGTTTGTTTGCCTTGGAAAATGAATTCTGATGACATGATATTTTTAAATGCTAGAAATTTCTCTCTCTACCCTTCTGGTAACTGGGGGTTGCTGTAACATGCCCCAGAAACAGCTGCTGGGAAGTGACTGCCCCACTGGGCCGGGTCAGGCTGTGTCCTTCTTCTGAGGTGTCCCTCGGGGCGGCGTTTGGGACAGTCTCTGTGTAAGGACAGAAGCTGACACTGGGGGGCAGGCTGTCGCTCTCCACCTTGGTCCAGACTCACATTCAACACAATCCATAATCTAGCTGATGTTACAGGGAAGGTGTGATGTTGCGATCTGTAAGGAGAAATGTATATTTGGTCTTGGTTCCAGCATCTGAAATTGAGCTCCTAAAACCCTCGAAATCTCCGAGGCCATGAGTGAGGAAGAGGCTGCTTTTTTGTGTTAATGAAGTGACTTTGGACTGCAGCTAGACTGGGGGCTGGCTGCCAACCACTGGAATTGAGGGCTGCAGCTTTCAGCCCCGCCCTGCCCCGTACCCCACCTTCAGAGACCAGAGAGGGGCTGGAGACTGATTAATCTCCAGTGGCCAAATGATTTCATCAGTCGTGCCTGTGTAATTAAGCCTTCATAAAAACCTAAAAGGACGGGGTTCCAAGCTTCTGGCTTGGTGAAGTGTGGAGATTCAGGGAGCATGGAGCTCAGCCAGGGCATGGGAGCCCCTCGCACTTCCCCCACACCTTGTCCTCTGCATCTCTTCCCTCTGGCTGCTCCTCATGCTATCTTTTCACAAGAAACTGCTAATCTAGCACGTACAATGTCTCTATGAGCTCTGTGAGCCACTGCAGCAAACTAATGAAACCAAGGAGGGAGCTGTGGGAAGGAGCCACTGTTTCATGCCAGTCAGAAGCACAGTTAACAACCTGGACTTGCGACTGGGGTCGAAGTGCATGGCAGACTTACGGAACTAAGCACTGGCTAGAGAAATTCTGAGATATCAAAAGTAAATTACAGTTGGCCCCGCCGTGAGTGAAAAAGACCACTGGAGTTGCTCAGTTAAGAGCTGTAAGCAGAGACTAACCAAAGACCTCTCACATTCCTGAATGTGCACTGAAACTTCAATCAACTTCCTGCCGGACCACCAGATGCCAGCACACCACTGCTGTGCACGGCCGATCCAGCAGAAGCACACGGTTCTTCCCGACGGACTATGCACCTACCCAGAACTGCCCACACTTTACCTTTTCCCACCCCCGTTTGCAGTAGCCAATGTAAATTCTTTCAAAACAGCTTGCATCTTCCTTCCCCAAACCATTCTATAAAAAGGCTACAGATAGCCCTGGCTGGTGTAGCTTAGTGGATTGAGTGACATCCTGAGGACCAAAGGGTTGCCAGTTTGATTCCCAGTAAGGGCATATGCCTGGGTTGCCAGCCAGGCGCCCTGGGAGGCATGTGAGAGGCAACCACACACTGATGTTTCTCTCCCTCTCTTTCCCATCTCTCTAAAAATAAATAAATAAAATATTTTTTTAAAAGCCTACAAAGAAGAATGTTCACCTCCATCCCACCCTTGTGCCGGTGGCTTAGACTGTATATCCCAGGGCCTGGTCCTTTTTCTGACTAGCAAATGGCTCAATAACCGGCCCCCCACTTTTTTTTCCTTTCAGAAAAGCTTTTGGCTGTGAAGGTTTTGGTTTAACATCCCTTAATCAAGTAGATAGTGTAAGAATTCATTTGAATCGGACACCCAAGCTGGTGGAGAATTGCGTAGGATGGAGAAATCACACACATACACACACACACCACCACCACCACAGCCACGGCCACCGCACAGTGCTGACCAGCCTCGTCAGGTTTCCCAAAATTCTAACAAGTGTTGTGAACCCTCCTTTCTCTAACAATTTTTAACCCATCAGGTTATATAACATATACAAACGTCATGTGAAAGTATGACAGCAATTTCTGTCTATAGATATCTGGCTGTGTAATAAATAGAAAAAAAAAATCATTCAATGTAGCCAACACTTTGCTTACTCTACACCGAGTCTCCCCTACTCCGCCCTGCAAGTTGCTCACAATAAACTCTGTGTCTGTATGCTATTCAAATAAAAACTTTGATCATATTTTACATGCCATGTAAATGTAAGGGAGCCTGAAAAACAGCAATCTAGTACTTGGCTTAAATAATACAAGCACTGCCCTGACCGGTGTGGCTCAGTTGGTTGGGCACGGTCCGACAAAGCGAAAGGTGGCCAGTCTGATTCCCCATCAGGGCACATACCTGGGATGCGGGTTCGGTGCCCAGTTGAGGGCACATATGAGAGGCGACCGATCAATGTTTCTCTCTCACATCAATGTTTCCCTCCCTCTCGTTCTCCTTCCCCCCTTTCTAAAAATAAATAAATAAAATCTTTAAAAATTAATAATAATACAAGCACTTGCTTCAATCTTTATTAGTACTTAGACTTCCTTTATTGTAACTTTTAAAAATAATTTCTGAAAGTGCATGATGTCTTTGAACTGCTCTCTGTTCAGGAAAGATTAGAGATAAAACACTTCTGGTAATGAATTAGTCAGTTGGATATGGGTTCAGGTTAGAAAATGTCAAACACGGGAAAAAAATATGTATTTAAATTAGCTCAATTTACACATGGGGCTATTTCATTTAAATATCTAAATTCAGTCTTCTGTGTTTTACTCATTTGAGGTGTTAATTCCATTACACCTGGTCATATTTCAGTAATTTCTCAATTGTCCCAGACAAGATATAAAAAGAATTCAACTCCTGATAGTGTAATGTCAGTTACATTATCTGTCTCCATGTGGCCGCAATGAGAAACTTCTGCTCCCCTGGCCCCCCAACAAGGAAGAGGTGACACTGCTGGTCAGAGTCAGGACTCAGAGCTGTGAACACTCACATTCTGAAGCCAGAACACTTCGTGGCAGTAAACAAGGGCTGATTCCTTTCCAAGGTCACCTTTGGTAGAGAAACACTGAGGCCACAGAGAAGCCACGAATGCAGAGGTTACAGACACCAGGCAAAGTATTCCCAAGAAGGTGGCAAGGTTTTCGGGCAGTGCCGTCCCTTCAATTACACACACATTCAGGACATTCAGGAGCATGATTCCGTTTTCCTCAAAATGTCAGGACATCCTGTTCGATCTTCTTCCACTAGGCCTGCTGAGACCAGAGAAACCGATCACACTTTTCAAGCATGCTTTGGATCAAGGCTCTGAAATTCCAAAAAAAAGAAACAAGTAAATTTAGTTCTCATTGTTCATTCTTTACCAAAAAACCTTTTGAAACCACAAATAATTAGAGGAGTCAAAAAGCTGACTGACTCTGTAACAGGGAATGAAAACTTTATACTACTCTGACTTACCATGACATGGAATTAGAATAAATAAGATGTACTAACACTGATAAAAAGAACTCACATACTGACAGTTTCTTTGAAAGCATACTGCAAGTGCGAGCAGTTCCAGTCCCTGTTTGTACAAGAAAGGGCTGTGACCATGACTTTGGGTGATGCAGGGAACCCAACTGCAGGAATCTGAGGGGCACTGACCAGCTCCAGGAGGCTGATGTTAAAGATCCATACCAGGACCAGCAAGGACACTGCCTGCATTCCCACAGCCTCTCCCCTACCTCTCTGTTCCCCTTGCCCCTCTCCCTCCCTATGAAAACCCCCGGCCCCCACTGAGATGTTAAGATGGGTGTTGAGATGAGAGCCCCTCTTCTTCCCGGTTGCCAGCACCTGAATATAACCACTTTTACATCAGCACCTGCTTCTCAAGTATTGGCTTTCAAAGCAGCGGGCAGCCAGACCTGTGTTCGTTGGGTTACAAGTCTATGCAAAAGACACAATCAACCCTGGCTAGGTGGCTCAGTTGGTTGGAGCACC
This sequence comes from Phyllostomus discolor, assembly GCF_004126475.2. Taxonomy (NCBI): domain Eukaryota; kingdom Metazoa; phylum Chordata; class Mammalia; order Chiroptera; family Phyllostomidae; genus Phyllostomus; species Phyllostomus discolor. Next base: position 135,871,701 of record NC_040908.2, read on the forward strand.
ATCCTGTACACCAAAAGGTTGTGGGTTTGACCCCCAGTTGGGACACATATGAGACGCAGCTGATTGATGTTTCTCTCTCAAATCCTCTCTCTCAAACCCCTCTCTGTAAAAATCAATTAAAAAAAAAATCCTTGGGTAAGGACTGAAAAATGATAATTTTAAAATTAAAAAGTAAAAATTATATATATTTTAAAAATGTAGCCTGGCTTGTGTGGCTCAGTAGACTGAGCGCTGGCCTGCGAAACGAAAGGTCACAGGTTCGATTCCCAATTGGGCACATGCCTGGGTTGTGAGCCAGGTCCCCAGTTGGGGGTGTGCAAGAGTGTTTCTCTCTTACATCAATGTTTCTCTCCCTCTCTTTCTCCTTCCCTTCCCCTCTCTAAAAATAAATAAATAAATAATTAAATAAATAAAATCTAAAAAAAAAATAAAAAACAGAGTGAACATGCATACTGTCCTACAGAATAAGAGAAAATATTTGCAAATCATTTATCTGATTATGGGTGAACATACGAGTATATAAAGAACTCATACAATAACACTACTACCAACAAAAAGTCTGACTGAAAATTGGCAAAAAGATTTGAATAGTTATTTCTCCCAGATGATATACAAATGGCCAACAAGCATATTAAAACGATGCTCAGCATCACCAATCATTGGAGAAATGCAACTAAGAACCACAATGAGATACCACTTAACACCCATTAGGATAATTATCATAAAAAAAACACCAAACACACAACAAAAAATTAGTGATGTGGGGAAATTAGAATTCTCATGCACTGTTGGTATGGAAATAAAATGGTATAATCTCTGTGGAAAGCAGTATACTAGTTCCTCAAAAAATTAGAAATGAAATTACCATACGCTCCAGCAATTCCACTTTTGGGTACATATTCCCCAAAGAACTGAGAGTAGGGTCTCACAGAGACATCTGCACGGCCACGTTCACAGGAGCATTACCCACAACAGACATGAGGTGGAAGCACCCCAAGTGTCCACTGACCGATGGATGGATAAACAAAGGACACATGTAGTGGGACACTATTCAGCCTAAAAAGGAAGGAAATTTTGACACGTGGGACAATATGGATAAACCTTGTGCCCATTACGCTAAGTGAAACAAACCAGTCACAAAAAGGCAAATACTTGATGATTCCACCTCAATGAGGTACAGAGAATACTCAAAATCACAAAGACGTAGTAGAACGCTGGTCGCCCAGGGCTGGGTGGAGGGGACATGAGGAGCTGTTGTTTCACGGGCAGGGGGTTTGGCAAGAGGAAAGAGCCCTGGAACCGGGCTGCACAATGACATGGGCACACATAGCACTTCTGAAACAAGCACCTAAAAATGGTTAAGATGGTTCATTTAATGCTATCTGTACTTTACCAGAACATGACTGAGACAATTAGGTATTTGGTACCAATAATATTCTTCAAGAACTGAGTACATCTCAGGTTTGGGTATTCATTCACATTAATCCAAACAGTGTCTTGCTCATGACTGTGAAAAAATATTTCTTTAGCTGCTTCTCTCAATCGACAGGTGAGTCTCAGTCCTCTCAACCGTGAGGGGCTGGGACCAGATGATCTCTCTAGTCCCGTCCACCTCGAAAATCTTGGGGTTCTACACTTCCCAGGTGCCTATGGAGAGGGCGTGACAAACAGTTACTACCTCTGCCTTTTCTCGGCGATCCTTAGGATGTCGCAGGTTCTGGTGAACCTCTCTGACAGCTCGAGGGTCAGACCACATTCCTGCAGCAGTGACCAGGCCCGATCTGGACCCATGGCCTTAGCTAAGAGCAGTGCCACATTCTCCACGTTGACGGGGGAAGGCCCATCACTGAAGCTCCCATTTGCTGCCTTCTGGGGCACTGGCTTTGTGTTCTTGTTCTGCACAAGGTGAAGGAGAAGCTTCCATTCCTCCGCGGTCTCTGGGACCCAGCCTGCACAGACAAACACAGAAACGCTGGCTCTGACTGCTCTTGGCACTCTGCCTGCATACAGGAGACAGTCTAAACAGTTTGTGAAAACATTTCCCAGGGAAACATACAAATATTATTAGAGCATATAATCTCACCACCTGACACCAAGTTGGTTTTCTGTACATCTGCTGAATAAATAGTTCGTGATAAGGAAACACCATAAAATTAACCTCCGTATTTCACTGACTTAGTAATATTCACCCAGGGCATATTCATTCTATGCTGCCCACTGGATATGCAATAAGGAACTCTTGTGAAACTTATAGTAAAGGAGATAGAATTTAGACGAATGCACAAACGTACTGTACTTATATAGTTACAAGTGCTGTAAAAGATCAAAGAACAGTTAGAATGGTAGGTGTCTCTGGAGAATCTGAGAAGGGTGCTGTGATGAAGTAACACTGAAGCAGAGAGCTGAAGGAGGAGAGGCGAGCTCAGACAGGGGGCATGGGCATGTGGCCCACACACGTGCAGACTTGGGGTGGGGAGTGTCAGGAATGGAGGGTGAAGGAGCCTGCATTTCTGGCAAAGGAAACATAGAGATATACTGACACAGGAATAAACCTGAAATCTGGGAACACCAAAACAGGCCTATAGTGCACAAATGCCGTAGTGAGTAGTGAGAATGAGAGGACAAGGCCAGGCCTCAGGGGTCTACCTTAAGAACGTGGATTTGATTCTGAGTTCAGTATAAGGGGTTTCAAAGAGCGTGCCACATGATCTAATTCTTGTTTAAAAGAATCACTTTGGCAACTGTAAGTAAAATAGATTAAAGAATGGGCAAGAATGGAAGCCAGATGACCAATTACGAGGGTAAGGCAGTAGTCTAAACAAGTAGCCAGGACCAGACTGATGGTGGAGTAAACGAAAGCCAAGAGATAGAAGATACGTATTTGGCAGTAAAATCAATAAAACTTGGAGTGATTAATATGAGTTAGGAGAGAAAAGTATCAAGAAAAGGCTCCATTTAATACACTAAGGACAAAAACAGCTATTATTATTTTACATTAACAAAATATCAAGAGTACTTTTATCTGGGCAGGGAGGATATTTTCTTTATACTTCCTGAATTTTGTATTTTTTCCTATAATAAACATCATGTCACTTCTTTTAAAATATAAATCATTTATATTTTAGTTCTTCTGGTTATTGTTCAGAAGTGCATGCACGTCTCTAGCTCTAGTCCTATAGAACCACCTGGCCCTCTGGTTCACTGCTGAAGCGAAGTTGATCTCAGTGTTTTTTGCTATAGCTGTGACATCTGAAGCTAACCCTTGCCAGTCAACCAGCCTCTTTGCTCTGTTCTTACGTTCCCGTCCCACGCAAGCAGGGCTGGAAAAGACCGCAGGTCACACTGTAGGACGAAGCGGCCTAAGGTCCTGCTGGGGCGTCTCTGCCCTGAGACACATAAAGCAGACCAAAGCCATCTCTCTGAGTGCAGGACGGACTCTCAGACTTCAGGTACCAGTGTGTCCAAGTCCTGGCCTCCCAATGGCCATGTAATCTCTGTTAGATTGATAAAAACTAAATGTTTTTTATAAGTACCTAAATAGTGGTAAAAGCTCAGGGGAATCAGATGGCTACTCCACTTTAAGTTCATCTGAATGATCTCCAACTTTTGGCTACATAAAAAATCAACATGACACAGAGAAAAGTTGACCACAAGCTTTGGAGACAGTCAATCGGGGGTCTCAACACCAGCTCCACCAGCTGTATGATTTTGGGAACTTACATAACTATCCTTTCTCTGGGCCTTAGTTATAACTTCTGTAGAATAAAAGTAACAATAACTACCAAGGGTTTGTTATCTCATGTAAACAGCAATCGGAAAAACACCTAGTACAGAGCCTAACACGTAACAGGCACTCATTAAATAGAAAACTTGCCTGTAGTTAATGCCTGGTTATGATTTTATAATTACCAAGTGGTACAGATTAAAAAAAAAGAAGACTCTACAACTTTGACAGCTATTCTAGAATTATATACATAGTCATTGACATGTTCACCAAATTTCTTTACTGAAAGGTCTGAAGTGACTTCTAAAACACTACAACCCACAGTAACCAACTGGTGTTTACGCACCATTGTCCCCTTCCATCAGGCTCATGTCATTCAAACACACGATGTTGGCGAAGGCTTCCCTTCTCCTCTCCAGCTCCAAACAGAGAGTGAGGTATCCAGGCCAGAAACTTTAAAGACACCAAAGTTGAAGAAAGGAATAAAAGGCAGTGAATTTATTTGGAGCTGTGCTATCCATTACAGTAGACACCAGATACATGTGGCCATCTCAATTTAAATTAAAGGAAATAAAATTTAAAAGTAAGTTCTTTGGCTGACCAATCCACATTTCAAGTGTTTGGTGGCCACATGGGGCTAACGGCTATCATGTTGGACAGTGCAGTAGAATATTTATTTCCATTATCACAGAAAGTTCTGTTAGACAGTCCTGACCTGGAGTGTTAAAGAAAAAAGAATAAAGGCTAGTGATAAACACTGACATTCAAGGTCAAGCACCAATTATGATATATATATAAGCTTATGAAGTTTGTAAACGTAAATATTGAATCCATATTTCTCTCCCAAATATGAAAGTTCTCCTTGACTCTCCTTCCTCCTTCATTTGCCATATCCAGTTTCATAAGGCCCACTGCCATTTCCTTCAAAATGTCCCTTGGATGAGGTCCTTTTGCTGCCCTACTAAGCACCAATTCAGTCAAGAATGAATTACCACAGCAGCTTCCTACCTGGCCTTCCCGTCTCCAACCTTTCTCCTGTATGACACCAAAAATGATCTCCAGAAAGCTCCATTATTATCGCGTCATTTTCGTACCAAAAAGTCTAAAGGGTCTCTACTGATGACTAAATTCTTCTGACCAGCTTTCAAGGTCTTCCATATCTCAACACCCCACCACCTGGCTAGTCTCACCCTCATTATCAACCAATAAACACATACCAAGTCCCTGCCATTATGAGGGCAAGGGAAGAAACAGGTCTCTATCTCCAAAAGATTAATAATCCAGGCGGAGCCATTAAACAGCGGTGCCGGGCAATACATAACTGACTACTATGTAGTATAGGTAAAAAGCAACGTCAGCCCTGGCTGGTGTGGCTCAGTGGATTGAGCACCGGCCTGTGAACCAAAGGGCCGCTGCTTTGATTCTGAGTCAGGGCACATGCCTGGGTTGCAGGCCAGGTGCCCAGTAGGGGGCATGTGAGAGGCACCTACATATTGATGTTGCTCTTCCTCTCTTTCTCCCTCCCTTCCCTTCTCTAAAAATAAATAAATAAATAAAATCTTTTTAAAAAGTTTAAAAAACAATTAAAAAGAAAAAGCAATGTCTGTTTTCATGCCGTTATTCTTATTTCTTTCACCTTACCTACCTTCCTCCGACTCATTTTAAATACAAATCCCATCCAGCCTTCAGGGCTTATTTCTAAAAAGCCTTACCTCCTCCCTGAGTCCTTCACCAGCAATTCTATTGAGCATCATCCCTATTCGGACAACCCAAAGCTATTATGACTCACATAAGAGTCTAGTGCTTAGTTAAATACCACCTGCATTCCTGGGGTTAGCAACTAAGCAGAAGGGGAGAGAGGAAATTAGCAAGGGCCAGTGTCTTCCACAAAAAGAAAAAATATGCACAAATTTAAAAGGAAAAATTTGTGTACTATCACTTAACACAAAAAGATACTTTCCCATAACAAAGAGAATTCACAAATGATCCAGTACAGTAACTGAAATGATTCTAATCTTAACTTCAGCTTCTCAGAAAATTCTCTTACCCATGAGACCTGCAGATGTCCGTCATTTTCTCTTTGGTTGTAAAATCTGCAGGCAGTTTGATTAGATGAAGGATCAGCTGATGATAACCCCAGGAAAACAAGTGTGAATGAGGCCTGTGAAATGAAAAACTCCATACATTAGACAGCAAATAAATTCTACAAAATGCTTACTAGTCATCTAATAGCTAAGAACAGAGTTTAACTAGATTTGTTCCATTATTACATTTTTCAAAGATTTCCACTTCGTTTTTGAAAAATTAAAAACAACTGTTTTTCCTGTAACAAATACCTGTTTATTTTTATTATTATTTCTTTAATCCTCACCCAAGGATATACTTACTGATTTTATTATTATTTTTTTATCCTAACCCAAGGACATGTCTATTGAGTTTAGAGAGAAGAGAAGGGAAAAAGAGAAGGGACACATCGATATGAAAGAGAAACATAAATTGGTTGCCTCTCACACACGCCCTTACTGGGGACTGAACCTGAAACCTAAGCATGTGCTCTGACCAGGAATTGAACCTACGACCTTTTGGTTTGTGGAACGACAATCCATCAAATTGAGCCACACCAGCCACGACTACTTATTGATTTTGGAGAGAGGGGAAGTGGGGGAAGAGAGGGAGAAACATCAAAAGACCGATCAGTTGCCTCCTGTGTGCGCCTGACTGGGGCCTGAACCCCCAACCTGGGCATGCACCCTGAGTGGGAATCAAACCCACAAACCTTTAGATGTATGGGATGATGCTCTAATTGAGTCACCTGGCCAGGGCAATATCTGTTTATTTCTTTAAACAAGACACTTTAGTTAATCAAAATCAAAAGAAAGTGGCCTCTACTTCCATCATTCACAGAAAGCCATTGTATGCCCTTCTGGACCGCTGTCTGAGCATGCAAGATAGGCATTTGGGGGTTCTAAAGGCTCTCCTGGAGGAAAACACAAGAATCCTTTCTGATACATTTTAAGTATCAATGTGTATTTTGGAGAGCTTTTTGTGATTTCTATTTTTTTTAATCCTAAATCAGGTTATTTGTAGGAAGAAAAAGCACACACATACACATACAATTTTTTCCCTTCCAACAATTATCATGGGCTCTTAAAAGTGGGTCCATGCAAGAGCTTAAAAGGGGATCAGTTTATATTCTGAAATCATATGCAAAATTTTGCATGGATGTGCATTTTTCTGAGAGAAATCATCAGGTTTCAAGCTATAGGATCTGTAACTCAAAAACTGTTCAGAACCATCAAGAACTATACTTAATCTCATTACTACCGAGACTTGGCTCAGTAGCTTCCAGACCTGTTCCTGAAACCAGCCTAGAGTGCTGTGTGTGAATAAAGCAGTCCCATTCCAAAGGAACAGCACAACTTCGAAAGGGGACTTCCATACCTGGGGTTTCCTTCCTCATCCATAGTGCTTGTGCTTGGGGGAGCATCATGGGACACTGCCAAAAGCAGCCAATCCAATCTTACAGACTCTCGTTGTAGAAGGGACTCCAGGAAGGAGGGCCTAAGAGAAAGTAGGGAGAAAAATCACCAATCCCTATGCTAAGAAAGGAAACATAAAATGTGGGAATGTGAAAATGTTACTGAGAGATCAGTTTAGTGAATGAAATAACTTAAAAATCTTCCTGCTACAAAATGTCTAGAAAAGCTGGTGAAAATCTAACAGCCTTTTAAATGAACAGTTGATCCCCATGATAATAAGGAAAATACTAAAGGGCCAAAAATAAAAAGAGAAATAAGAGCCAGTATGGCAAATGGGAAGCAATCAGAGGAGGGGAGAATAGCCAGTCTCAATACCCAGGTGCCATGTGGAGATAGGAAATGCGGCCTCTGTCTAAAAAAAGGCAAAGAGCTAGAACTGAAACCCACCTGTAAAAAGCTAGGCTATCATCAATAAAAATGGTGGCAATAAACTCACTGGCAGAGACAACAAGGAGGCTTATCTGTCTTAGCCTGGACCCTGAAGCAGGGGTTTAATTTTATACTGATGATCCGAAAACCCGAGAGGAAGAAAGAGCAGAAGGGAAGAGGAGTGTGGTATATGCGCATTTATGGTGTGTATTTTGAACCCTCAAAGGATGCACACAACTGCCCAAATCCTCCTCTTCTGTAGGAGACTAGATACCTCAATTCTGTGGCAGTTGAGAGTAAAAATGGTACAACTGCTCGTACAAAAAAAAAACAAAACACAGTGCCCTATGGGGAGAAAGGGGAATTGGCAAATCTTCTTCGCCTTCTCACCGTTGATCTTCAGGCCTTGACTTCACCAGACTGTCTAAGTAGGCCAAAAACCGTGCAGGATGCTGATGACAAAGCTGCATCACATCCGAAGGTGAAATAGATGGGTAAAACTTGATTAAGGATCGAAGGGCAGATTCCCCGAACTTCTCATACAATCTGCATTTAGAAATAAAACATATTAATCTCTGACTTCAATGAGGTGTTATCAGTTGGTTACGTTATCAAAGTACTTATTAGAAATAAAAATAAATATACTAACAGGCAACTGACCAACATGCAACTGAGTCAAAGTTTAGAAACTAAGACAAAAAAAAAAAAAAAGAAAAGAAAGCAAACCACCCCACATGTGCTTTATTTAGTTCATATAAACGACATATACAACAACTTACCGGGTAGCATAAGCAATCAACAAAGGACTGTCAAAAGGGACTGAGTCATCCACAAACTTTAATCTGGTTGGTAGGTCTCCTTCTTCCATCTCCAAGTATGTAGGACTGGAACTTGCCATTTCTGAAAGATAAAACATACGCTTTTTCCTTCATTCAGAGCTGTAAACAACATTCAATTCATGAACACATTCGTTCAACAACCACACTCACGTACTGCTGTGTGGAAGGCCCAATGATTGTTAAGCATTTTAGAAGAAGAAAAAAAGAACAAGATACAACCTCTACTTTTAAAAAACCTTAAAATCAAATTGGAAGGCAGAGCATACTGCAAGTTTTAAACAAGACAAAGTAACAAATAACAAATTTGTAAGTGAAAAAAGAATGTATATATATAGTTTGTTCCAAAAGATAGAATAGGAGCACTGGGGTTTCTCCTAGAATCAGTAATATAAAATGTATTTTAACCTCTGATTATCCACTTTTGGTAATGAATGAAAAATGTGCTTAAAGTCTAAATCAATTATTAGACACACGGCATCTTTTATTCAAGCAGAATGTTGAGTTAGGGACATGTGCCTCTTTACAAACCTGGGCCCACGCAGTTGGAAAGGGCATGCGTGGTCTCTGGGGTATGAGAGCTGGTTTCCATATGAGGACAACAAAGAGTGTGAACTTCAATCAAGTGTGAAGGAGAAACCTTGCAGGCAAGAAGGGGCTGGAAAGAAGTATCTGCAGTCATGAAAGGCAAGGACCTACATCAAGAATACTCTATCCAGCAAAGCTTTCATTTAGAATGGAAGGGCAGATAAAGTGTTTCCCAGATAAGGCCGGCCTAAAGGAGTTCATCATCACCAAGCCCTTCTTATATGAAAAGTTAAAGGGACTTATCTAAGAAAAAGAAGATGATCAAAAATATGAACAGTAAAATGACAACCAACTCACAACTATCAACAACTGAACCTAAAAAAAAAAATGAACTAAACTAGAACAAGAACAAAATCACAGAAATGGAGATCACATGGAGGGTTATCAGTGGGCAGGGGAAGTGGGGAGAATGGGGAAAAAGTTACAGGGAATAAGAAGCATAAGTGGTAGGTACAAAATAGAACAGGGGAGGTTAAGAACAGTATAGAAAATGGAGAAGCCAAAGAACTTATATGTACGACCCATGGACATGAACTAAGGGGGGGGAAATGCTGGTGAGAGAGGGGAATAAAGGGGAGAAAAAAATGGGACAACTGTAATAGCATAATCAATAAAATATATTTTTTATAAAAAAGAATTCTTACCAGTGGAGTATGAAGAGAAGAGATATGAGCCACTACCAGGGCAGGCCTATGTGAGTCCTATATGCCCCTCCCATATGCTTTCCCCAGGACTAACAACCCAGGCTCAACCACTAACCCAAAGAAGGACGGAACTCAGAAAAATGGAGGGAACTCGGAACTCTGGATTCCCACATGGAGGAGAGCTGCCCACTGACCTGAAACATCTGTCTTAGACTAGTATATGAGCAGAAAGCAAACTTCTGTAATATCTGACTTAGTATTTCATGAGATATTGCAGCAGTATAGCCTATTTAACTATTATAATTTCTCTGTGTGTGTTTCCTCACTTGTTAAATGAAATAATACCATCTACTCTGAAGACTATTGTAAGGATAAAATGAAACAAATGCCTGTAAAGTGTTTAGCATAAAATGTGGCAGACAGTAAGTACTCAATACGTGGTAAGTATTATTTCAGTATTAGTAAGTTACTAGGGATTTTCTCATTTTTATATATCTGCAGTTACAAAAATCTTACTTTAACCCCAACTTCTCCAACACTGCTATGTCATTTTCTGAATATGCCTGAGAGAAAGAAAACTAATTTCTTCTAATACAGCTGTAAATCACACCAATACTTGAAGAGCTATTAAAAAGTTAAGTGGAGCCCTGGCCGATGTGGCTCAGTGGATCAAGGGTCGGCCTGTGAACCAAAGGGTTCCCGGGTCAATTCCCAGTCAGGGCACATGCCTGGGTTGCAGGCCAAGTTCCCAGTAGGGGGCACGCAAGAGGCAACCACACTTTGATGTTTCTCTCCCTCTCTTTCTCCTTCCTTTCCCCTCTAAAAATAAATAAATAAAATCTTAAAACAAAATTGAGTGGAAAAAAATACAAAAAGGACAGAATAGAAGTTGACCAGAACAGAAGTGATTTTCTACTTAATTCTCATATTTTAAACTCAAAAATGCCAAGGTGCTCTATACCAACTTCTATCTTTGTTAAGGCAATCTAATTATTACCTTTCAATCCTTCAATAAAAGTATCCCAAACACAAGGAGTGTTAGTGTAACTAAGCTTGATACTCTCCTTTGCCCTCTTCAAGTCCAGGAGAAAGAAGTACTTCTTTAGGAACTGACAAGCCAGAATTTCAGGAGAGCACAGTTGCAAAGTGTTGTCCATGTGTCCATTTGTGCTTTTGGTCTCAGAATTCAGTACATTCAGTTCCAAACACAATGTTGTCAATTCAGCCAGGTCCTTCCGGAGACCATCTGCTATACTGCATGGGGAACATACTCGAAAAAGGTCATCCAAGGGCTCCCTCAGACTGTTTGCAGATTCACATGCCATTTGAGCAAAGGTTTCTTCATTGCCTAAAGAGTCCCCTTTTTCTTTTTCATTATCTTCATCTAATATTCCATTTTTTGACTCTTCAAACAATACCACATCCTCATTTGATGTCATGGATGAGCTGCCAGTGTCTGAAACGTCTGAGAAGTCTTGCGTGGCAAATGTTTTTTCTAACTGTGGAAGCCACTCCTGTAAAACCATTCTCAGAGACTTGGGTTCAAATAAAACCAGTGGGTCCTGCAGCTTGGTCCTACACAAGACAGACAAGTATAAAATTTGTTTCCTGTGTCTTTTTTAAACAAATTATGTCATGCTAAATAAACCTAACAAATGCAACATGCTTATCCAGAATAAAATGCTACTTTTCTACTCCTTAACAATTATTTTAGCAATAAGACAATACAAAAAACATCAACTGTGTACTAATTCTTGAATTTCAATTCCAGATGAGACTACCTCTGCCCCACATTGTCTCAGGACTACTAGCGATGATCTCAAAGTCATTTCCAATCACTATAAAACTTCCTCACTCATAAATACTCACATTGCTTCTGCTGTTGCTATTTTGAGCTCTTGGAGTTTATCTTCTTCTGGAGGTTGACTAGCTACTTCTTTTTTTTCTCTAGAGAAGTGTGAAAAGAGTTAGAGAGGATTACAGCTTCCTTAGACAAATGTTTCTAAGTGCTTACTAGCTGACAGGTATTACACTTAATGTTACATGACATGAACGGATGAGTCAACAAAAATGGTCAGTGGCCTCAAGATGAGTAAGCTCAACTCAGAAAGCATGGCATGCAAGCAACTACAATATACATGAGAATAAGGTGAATGCTCAAGAGCAACACAAGCACTGTGCTACGAAAGCACAAAAAAAAAGGGAGTAACTGTTCTGACTAGGCAGTCAATGGAGGCTTTCGCGAGGAGGTGGTATTTGTGTCAGGAAAAATGGGGGAGAAATACGGCGAGTACAAGAAACAACACATAGAAAGCTAGTGAGGTGTACACACCAGCTCCCTGACGGCTGGAATTTAGAGTGGTTAGAAGGATGTAGTTAAAAATGAGGCTGGAAGTCTGGCTGGTGTGGCTCAGTAGACTGAGTACCCGCCTGCCAACCGAAAGGTCACCAGTTCGATTTCCAATCAGGCCACATGCCTGGGCTGCAGGTTGAGTCCCTAGTTGGGCGTGAGTGAGAGGCAACCAAGTGATGCATCTCTTGCACATCGATGTTTCTCTCCCTCCCTTCCTCCCGCTCCCTCTAAAAATAAATAAATAAAATACTTTTAAAAAATGAGGCTGGAAAAGTGAGCTAAGGTCAGATTAAGAGCTGTCTTAAATGCCATAACAATATCTGCTATGTTTTTCCTATAAATATATGGATTCACTAAGTTATTCTGAGGATAACACACCTACTTCATCTGACCATCCAGATACACTGGGCCTATGGGCCTCTCTCTCAATCCTGAATGAGTGCTGGAGCTTGCTTGCCTATAATGCTCAGACCCCCTGAACCATAAGATAAGGCACAGACCAGATGGAGAAGACATTCCACACTGTGCCAGAACATCATACGAAGTATACATTGTAAGAAGGCACATAAGAAGTACATCATAAGAAGGCACAAGGTAAGCCATCAACACCAATACTCCCAAGTCATTGGCCAGAAAACATTAATGACTCACCCAAAGTCACGTATTAGTCAGAACAGAGCCAAGACAAGGCCTAGATCCTCGGCCATCTTACTCTGAATTTAATACTCCTCCTCTAACATCCCAAAAGACTGAAGAGATTTAGTGGGGAGGAGGTTGTGCAGGAGACAGATGGAAGAGGCACTATATGAAAACTCTGTTATAACAGATTTGGTTTGTGTGGATGTAATTTTCCAACACTTAATTCACTGTATTCCCAGTGTGTGAGCCACATAAACAATCGACAGTGAACAGAGTCGCACAGGTGCCTTCTCTAACGGCCTATGGCTGTCTGCAAACAGACAGATGAGGCCTCTAGAATTTACACAGGTTCATACACAGGAGCTTACTCAGTGTCCTCCTCCTTTGGGCAGGTGACTGAGCTCACGTCTTCTTCACATGGCTGCTCATTGCCCCTGGGTTCCTGTCTCACCTTCAGATCAGGGCTTGTGTGAAGGGTGCCAATCTTCTCAGTAGTTTTACGCACAAAGCTAGAAACACTGGAAGTCAAATACCAAAAAACTAATTTGAAAAAAACCTTATTACTGACAAAAATGGAAAATTCAGTACCTAGTTCTCCATGTTCCTATTAGTCCCAGGAAGGCCACTTGAATTTAGTAAAAAGAAAGACTCTGCTTACAGCAACTTCCCTAACCAACTACATAGTTCACATACAGTCCACAGAAAATTTACAAAATTATAAGGATTCACTGCATTTACTAAACTGCCTTGATTAGGTGCTAAGAAAAAGGCTTCCACTCTAGTTGTGTCTGCAATGTTTATGTCAACTTAGGCAAAGCAGGCCATGGGACCACCTGCCCCCAGCCTGGCCAGAGAATTTCTTCATGAAACTCAGCTGCCAACTAGCCACAACATATCCTTCTTAATAAGCAAAATCTGTATCCAGTGAGACAGATAAGCAGTTAAGCAGCTGTACAAGGTCTTCTCTCTCTGAGTCAAATGCCAATCCTGGTCCCATGGAGTAACTAGAAAGACTTCTGAAGTCTCCAATTCTGAGCCTAAACTGAGAAAGGATCAAGAAATGACCAATGATATATGGAAACTGCCTCTATGAGGAATGAGGAAAAAATCAGATTTTTAAACTTTTGCTGTCTGTGGGTTAAAAAACGCATCTGGAACAACTCAAATATCCACCTACTCAAACAAAGAGGGAAGCTAAATTCCCCAAGATGGTGATAAGTTAACAGCTCCATACAACAAACAGGTGATATGAGAAATAACCTAGAGACTTTCTTTTTTCTCATTTAAAATGTTTTTCCATTCTCAGCACAAAAGTACCTATGGTGACAAGTGAAGTAAAACCGGAATGGGATTAAATGGCAAGACTGTTTAGTTTACCTTTCCTTGACAGCCTGAAGAGACACAAGAGGAGATGGAGAGCGAAATGATAATGGAATGCCGAAGGGGAGGAAAGTTTCATTCCTATCTGTCTCAAACGTCACTGGAACATGAGAAACATTGTCTGATGAATGGAATAGGGGGAAAGAAAAAAAATCAAATCACATGGGAGTTTTTTAATCTTTAAAGAAATTCTGAAATAAATAAACCAAAGGAAATGAAGGATTCAATGCTCAAATCACAACTGACCCAGATACAAATGAGCAGAACACAGGTTTGTAAGATGCATGGGATGGTCCACAGGTAAAACACTCAGGCAGGTACATTCATTTTCCTACTAACCCTGAATCCCCGTAAGTCAAAAAGGAAGTTTAGAGTCTCTACTAATATCTCCTCAACAGTTCGGTCACGGGAATGCTCAAACATCAAAAAGTGTACGCAACGGCCCCAAAACTGTAGTAATTTTTCATTCCTGATGGAAAACAATTTGGTTAGTCAGAATAAAATTGTCCTACTCTTTTGGTTAATAATCTCCTTTCTTAACCTTGCCAGCATTTTGATGTATGATTAAAATAATCAGGTACTTTACCAATGTTAGCCTAAACCTGAGAGGAAAAAAATTAAACACAAATCCATTTTTCTACTGGTGAGCAGATCTATAGGTCTGAATGGAATGTCTATCAACATAATTATTTACACTTTATAGAAAATTCTATGCACAAGATAAGCCTGGCAAATAAAAATGGTAGAAAGTAAGTGCTTCACACCTGCAACCAATAAAAGACATACTCATCACCTTCACTTCCATGTGAGCCGCAGCACTGATCTGGCTGGTCCTCTTCTTGCTGTGAGGTGAATTCTCTAAGTCTCTCGTCTTCTGAGAGAGTTTGGCTGTGAAGGGAGCAAGAGTCTTCATCTGACTGACTGCCTCTTCTACTACTAATGACACGATAAATACCAGAGTCCAAGATGCTGAAACTTTCCTAAAAATAAAAAGAATTCCAAAAAAAATCAAAGCAAAACTTTCCTTTATAACGCAATATAGCTTTTTAAGAGAAAAATCAATGGTAAAAGCAGCAAATCAATAACAACAACTATGGCTAATTAGGACAAGGTCACAGCTCCTGGCAGCTGGGCTACTCCCCCATGCTGGTGGCATCCTGCTACCACATTTCTCTGGCTCCTCCCCATAAAGCCTGCCAGTGAGAATGGGGGTTGAACGAGGAGTTGAGTTGTGCTGAGACTCAAATTAAGAATCTGAAATCACATATTCGGAGCAACTTAACTTGTGCTGGAGGCTCCATGAGGTGCATTTGCAAACACAACTTAATTAAAAATGACAAAAAAAAATGTGGCTCCAAGACAAAGCGTAAGGGAGGCTACATGGGCTGCCCAACAGCTGAAAAAAAGCCCTCCTGGGCCCCTCCCCCCCAAAAAATATACTAAACAGAAAGGAAGACAAGTTTTGGGGTCCTAGAGGTGAGTGTAACCTAGTGCAGAAAATCTTACTGTATAGAAAAACCCTTTTAAAAGTGAGAATACCTACATGGGATGAGATGGAGCTTCTCCTACTACTGCAATCTGAATCCAACGGTTCAAATTTTAGGATCAATTCTTCCAGTTGAGAAATCAAATCACTATTGGTTGTGAGGTCCAGCTGAGATTTCAAATGCTCCAACTTATCTACAGTCAAAGATTTTCTTCCCTAATAAAATAAAATTTTAAAAAGTTTAACAAACTAGTGAAAGACTTAATGAGAATTACCTTAGGGATTAAGAAATTAATTAGAAATTACCATATGCACAATCACCCCGCTTAAAACAAGGTCTGAAAGTCAAATCAATTTGTGGGTAAACTTGGTATTTTTTTTTAATGGAAAGTATACCCTTTTTCTTACCCTCCACCCACACCTGGATTTATTTGTCACGCTTCCTTTGGGAATTCACTGCTGCTGCTTCTTCTGTAGGCCACAGAGAAAAAGCTAGTAAAGCCAACCAGTTTTAAAGCATAGTCTTGCAAGCCAGGATGGTTTTAACAACCCGGATAAACATGCAAGCTCTGACGTACCCTGCCCGCAATGATGGAATTTTGGAAAAGACAGCAAGTGCGAGCAGCCAGGTTCCACAGCCCCCTCCTCAGCAGGCGTTCCACGCAACGTTCCACAGACACGAGGGACAGATGTGAGATTTTCCCGCTTGGGTGCAAACAGAACAGCTCGTTCTTGCAGACAGCCACATCCTGAATATCTGCAAAAACCGCAGGGGCGAACGCACAGTGTTGACCAAACGTTCCTTTTCCATTTTCGCAAGGGATGAAGTTATTCTAGTAAATTCACCATTTATATAGGTTTGGCTTGACTCAACTTTATCTTTTCATATTTGCATTTCGACAAAGAAATCATATTTTAGACACTATTCTAAAAGGAACAAGAATAAAAGATACAAAGAAAGAAACACATCTCTCAGATCTAAAAATCTTACATTTAAAATGCTAATTTCTGTGAAAAAGATTTGGGACTTTAAAAGAGGGAGCGCTCTACATTAGAGACCAGAGTGGGATACTTCTGAGAGTTACAATCTAATGTCAATGAATGGATTTTAACATCGTGTGTCAATCAACAGTTTATGGAAAAACGGAACATTATAAAAGTATCTCAAGGTAGGATATCTTGAAAGGATTTTACAAACTAGTCTGATATCACTTATATGTGGAATCTAAAAAGACAGTCTCAGAAACAGCAGAATGGTGATTTCCAGGGACTGGGGATGTGGGGGAATTGGGGTAACATGTGCAATCAGAAGATGAATAAATTCTAGAGATCTAATGCACAGCATCATGATTATAGCCAACAATACAGTGTTATACACTCCAAAGTTGCTAAGGGTCTAGACCTGAAATGTTCTCACCACAGAAGGTGGTAATCATATTGCAATATATAAAAATATCAAATAAATATTTTGTATAACCTTAAACTTACTCAATGTATATGTCAACTTTAAAAAAAAAACCCAAAAGAAAGACAAACTATTTTTCATGGGACACCCTGGTTGGCATGGCTCAGTGGATTGAGTGCCGGCCTGTGAGCCTGGGGTTGCCAGTTTGATTCCCAGTCAGGGCACATGCCTAGGTTGTGGGCTGGGTCCCTGGTGAGGGGTGTGCAAGAGGCAACTACACATTGATGTTTCTTTCTCCCTTCCTTTCCCCTCTCTAAAAATAAATGAATAAAATCTTAAAAGAAAAAAAAATTCATGCTAAGTAGAGAGAAAAAAATTTACCCATTCAGTCCTTAGCAGTGTTTACTAATACTTAGGAATAAATAAAAACTCTATTTAAAAGTTTAAAAAGCATGAAAAACTAAATAACTAAACACAAATTCACAAATGTATGTTTGTGAACTACCTCACAAAGGGAAACATCTATGATGTTGATGTTTAAAAGAAATGTCACCTCGTTCTATTTTTCTACATTTTATACGAGAGAATCCTCCTATAAAATCCAAACTTTCACAAGCATGAGATTATAAGTTATGTAAGAAAAATGTAATTACCTTTGACTTCACTCCAAAGGAGAACTTGAACACTCTGAGGAATGAAAATATAAATTCCTCTTTCTGTCCAAGTTGACACACAATGCTCACTGCAAGGGAAACAGGACGGAGTCAAGAGAATTCCAGTGTGCTCAGATACAGAACTTTATAACTCCCTGAATTCAAACATTAGCTACCAAAGTAAAATCAGCCTGCAGAAAGAAAATCAGTCAATCAAGTCCAAAACCTCTTCTCTGTCTATAACATACCACTAAAAACGAACAAACAATACATACATTATATGATGCCAAACTGGGAAATATATACGTGCTAAATATCTTCTAGACAAAGAAATGGCTGGTATCTTTCCTGATGTCTGTTAAAGCTGCTAAACTTCCTGTGTGGTACAACGGGGGTACATTTAAAACAAAGACTAAACATAATGTCTCATCACCAATCATTGCCACTCTTAGGGATGGTAACATTTTGACGTCCTTAGTTGTGTGTGAACAAGGAAAGGACCTTTATTAAAGACTCTACTTATATTATCTAACCATGTAGCAACTCATCAAAGCAGATGTGTTACCCCTACTTAAAACAAAACAAAACAACAACAACAACAAGAACTAATGAGCCCTGGCTGGTGCGGCTGAGTAGATTGAGCACTGGCCTGCAAACCAAAAGGTTGCTGGTTCAATTCCCAGTCAGTGTTTTGATGCCTGGGTTGCGGGCCAGGTCCCACACTGGGGGCATGAAAGGGGCAACTTATCAATGTTTCTCTCTCTTTCTCTCCCTTCCTTCCCCTTCTCTAAAACTAAATAAAATCTTTAAAAAAAAACCCAAAACCACAACAATGACAAAAACACACAGAAACATGAAAATATATGCCCAAGTCCATTCAGCAAAAGAGTCAGAATTTATACCAAGAATCATCTGGCTCCAAAACCTAGACTTTTTTTCTCTCTGTGTCATAAAACCTACTTTTTCTTCCCACCTTTATCCTGACTAGCCCATCTACTGTTATCTGGAATCCTGACTATTCCACATAGCTGCATTCTCAAAAAGTCATAGGTTTCCTAAGTGCCAAACCCAATACCCTTCCTCATTTCCCTTCTTGTTCCCCAAGTAGGAGCCACCCGCTGGCTGCTCCTTCCTTCCTGAATCTCGCCCCTTGGACACTGCACTTTCCCGGTCCACCTTCCTCCCCAGCTCCAGCCACGGTACTCTTCATCCCTGCTCATCTCTTTCTATACTCCTTGGCTCACATATCTCTCTTACTCTCTCAAAGTTGCTACTACTTTTTGTGTACACTGGCAATCTAGGCTTCTTACCCCTCACCAGGGAGGTCCCCAGCTTAAAATGTTCTATTCTAACCACCTCTCAAGGATCAGCAGAAGCTGTACTCCCCTCGGAAACCCCTCTCTGATGGCTCACAGCAATCGCTCTTCCATACCCAGCCTGTCTCTTGCCAACCCTGCTCACATGGCACTTAATCATGTACTGCACTGTCACGCTCTTATTTTTTATTGTTGTTAAACTTTTTGCAAAAATAAACCACATCTTTTCAACAAAATATAATCTTGAGAACATGGGTTTTTTTATGCACTCAAGAGTACTAAAAACGGTACCACGTAGTAACGAAACTAAGAGTGATATTTAACACAAATATTAAACACTTTGCCAATGTAAGACCAGACCACATGAAAAAGTAATCTATGCCACAAAGATGGAAGAAATGGTCAGAATCCTAGTCCACGGAGTAAAATTGGAAGGCTATCTTCAGAAGTCAAAGGAGAAAAAATGAGAGGCCAGAGGATCCCTGAGTAAAGAGATACAGGATCATGATTTTGATACTCAACTTGATATTCAGCTTGGAAAGATTCCTTAGGAATAGCAACCTAGATTAGACGGGGAGGATAGGGGTACAGAATAGATAAGAGCTGATACTTTGTAATTTCTATATCCCTCATCCCCTTTCCCCTTCACTGATAACAACAGACTGGGACATAAGCCTAACACATTGTTGAAGAAGGGAAAGTATATTAGTGTACCCAAAAAGAAACAAAGTATGTCAGTTTGCTTTCTTGTGGGATCTGTGGGTGTAACAGTAAAGGTTACCAGGAGACACAAGTGTACAAGTAGGAGATGATAAACAGAAACAAAAGCCCTCCTACTCATGGTTTCTCCAATCTCTGTTGAATTCTTGGTTTTATTTTTAAGATTTTATTTATTTATTTTTAGACAGAGGGAAGGGAGAGAAAGAGAAGGAGAGAAACATAAATGTGTGGTTGCCTCTTACATACCTCCCACCAGGGACCTGGCCCACAACCCAGGCATGTGCCCTGATGGGGAATGGAACCAGCGACCCTTTGGTTCACAGACCGGTGCTCAATCCACTGAGCCACACCAGCCAGAGCTGAACTCTTTTTTTTTATTTTTAATTCTTTTTTTAAATATTATATTTATTTTCAGTGAGAAGAGAAGGGAGGGAGAAAGAGGGAGAGAGAAACACCACAATGTGTTATCTCTCACACACCTCTCACTGGGGACCTGGCCTGTAACCCAGGCACGTGCCCTGACTGGAAATCAAACTGGTGACCTTTCGGTTCACAAGCTGACGCTCAATTCACTGAGCCACACCAGCCAGGGCTTTTGAATTCTTTAATTTAGCTCTTTTTTGACAGCCTTTTGTGTGTGCCTAGCAGTGCACCCACAGTAAAGAACTGACAAGCTGGTGCTGGGATGGGCGTTGGTGGTACAGTGAAACAGAGCGGATAGTGAAGGAATGAACACGGTGTGACCACAGCGCACAGCAATGACTGCCCAGTCTCAGCCGCATCAGGAGTCAGCAAAGGCTTCAAAGTGGCATTCATTATTGCTTATGCTGAGAAGTAGGCAGAGCCAGATCACGAAGGGTTTTGTTTGCTATGGCAGAACCTGTAATGGGAGCTCTAAACAGCTTTAACTCAAAGGAATAATCACTCTACCAGGAGAAGCAAGCAGACTGTGGCCTCACCGTGAGAAAACATACTTTTGGGTAAGGGATCTCCCCACACCCCACACATCACACTACAGTCACAAATATTTATTAAGTGTCTCTATACGCCAGGCACTACACCAAGCACTGAGAATAAAACAGTGAATAAAACGGACGTGTCGCCCTTGCAGAATTTACAGTCTGAGAGAGGAATAAATACTGCATGAATATGTAATTTATACTGTAGAAAATGCCATGAAGAAAATGTTTAGTATGCTTTATCTAATTATGGGAAAAACATAGCTATCTTTCTCCAGTAACTTTCAGGATGCATTACAGGTTTATTAAAGTGTCATATTGTTTACAATTGACTTTTAAATACTTCAGTTTAGATGCTGAGAGATACATATACATTAGTTAGGGGCAATTAGGTAACATTTCAAGTGTTGAAAAAAAATGACACTCTAAGAGCAGTTAGTTAGCCTTTGAAAAATCCCAATCATCCTCTGAATCTGCATTAGAGATCTTATGCATTAGCCTAAGGGATATTAGAAATAACTTTCCATTGTTGAAATTAAGTGGAACTCCAGACACATAGATTGGCTGGAAACCATACTGACACCTGCTGCTTGCTGAACAAGGTATAAGAATTGGCAAGACCAGCACCCCGTGTTGCCACTTAATAGTGGACTTTTGCATTGAATCAAACTGAGAGGGCTAACTGAACCCTGACACTAAAATATGGCTGTCTGAATCTACCTCAGGCAGATCTTTCATGCAAGGCACTTGTCAGAGTAGCTAGAGACAGATAGCCGAAATTTCACCATGCTTACAAGAGCAAGTTCTGTAACTACTTTTGCCCCTGCCTGCTAAGAAACATCCATGTCTGGCAGACTTCAGACTGAGACTTGCTTTCACTGTAACATTCCACCAGCTAGGGGCAGTTATGAACGAACCATTACCTATAACTCTCAACTCTGCCGAAGTTCCCCAGCAATTCTAAACTGTCCAGTTAGTTTAGGTCAGCTCAAAACGGGAAACAAAGCATATTTCTATGACCTTTTCATTCCTCTTATATACAATATACAGAACACTGCACATAGCACAATCTTTTCCTAATTTTCTAAAAATAATTTAATATAAAAACAATCTTGAAAAGATAACTCCCCTTGAACAAGAAACAAAGAGAAAAAGTTGTGTGTGTGTGTATGTGTGTGCGTACGTGTGTTTAAGGATCAAAGAGAGAAACTTACCTCAGATGCAAAAGTTTGGGAAAAGACAAAGACTGGGAGGATCCAACCGTATGATCATACTGAGGTTCTGATCTAGTAAGTAAAGACATGTGTTAATGATTTCATCACAACATAACAGTATGCTTTTCCCTGTAGAGGAAAATCTTTGCCTCCAAACAAACCCAAAAGCCTAACTGCATCTGCCCTTACTCAATTTCCTTTAAATCATATGAAAGATAATTGATGGAATATTTTTTGGAGTCTCTGAATCTTTTAATAAAAATCTTACTTTGTTATTAAAAGACTTAATAAAATCTTTAACACATACAGAATATAAGAGACTTCAACTCAACCCCTCCATGTAAGTTCCTCAAACACTCCCTACCAGCCATACGAATCACATCTTACCTTACAGTAATCACAGGGAGAGGTGGCGACGAGAGGAGTTTCTTAAACTGATGTGTACTTATGACTTCCCCATCGAAGTTCACTTCCCACATCCTAGAGCCAGGGCGGGCACAATATATGAGGGGTTGCTGGCCCGTAGAACATCTTCCAGGGAAGAAACAAGCTCCGTATTCTCCATCTCTCTCCTTGTTTCCAATTTTCCAAAATTTTTCTCTAATACCAAAAAAGGAAGAGAAAGGATGTTTACTTACAAAAAAGTCAAACACAATGGCACTACAGATCAGCATGGCCATGGCAATCCCTCCCACAAAGTCCTCTCTCTATTCCTATCAGCAGCATACTACTGCGCAGGACAACACAACAGGAAGGTCAAACAGGGTTCTAGCTCTGATTTGCCTCAGACTCTTTCTGTGACAGGAAGCAAATCATTTCACATTAATTCATTATCCACACAGAGAGGCTCAGAATTGATCTGAATGCCCCTTTCAAAACTAAAAAATGAGTGCCTGACGTCATTTCATACATCTGTAAATGCCACTGATTACTTCCCAAATCACCTTCTTTGGCCACTCCACCGAACAGCTAATCTACATCTCCAGCTCTGTCTCCAAGCCACTCCTCTGCCACAAACGCCCAATAAACTACTCACTCTTTC
Source organism: Phyllostomus discolor (assembly GCF_004126475.2). NCBI lineage: Eukaryota > Metazoa > Chordata > Mammalia > Chiroptera > Phyllostomidae > Phyllostomus > Phyllostomus discolor. The sequence continues at coordinate 135,894,568 of NC_040908.2, forward strand.
CTCAAAATGCTAAGTCCTTCTGAAACTGTACCTTGGAACACTCTGTTCCTTTATGATTACATGAGCTAGATATATAAAAGCTTAGCACACTGCCTGGGAACATGCACGGTGATAATGATGATGTCTCTTCCTAAAAACTCCCTTTCTCTCTCTTCACAACAGAGCTCCATCGTTCTTCCTCTGAGAGTTCCCTGACTCCCGCAAGCTGACTTACGTGCTTCCCTGCTATATTTTCATAGCACCTTCCACATTATACATGGTGATTGTGTCTATTTGAACAGATTATGACTTTCTCCAAAACGAAGGCCATTTCTCCTTCCTCTTTACTTGAATTCTCAGCATACAGCACAGCATCTGGCCCACAGAAAGTACTCAATACAAGGTAGTGCTCTATTCACCCAAACCTTTTTTTTTTTTAGCTGCAGAGTTGTTGGCTTTGTCATTGGACGAATACACTCAAACCCTTTTATTGGAGAACGATCTAATATACTCTCTAGTGAATTTACTATGGGACCTTAGATAATTCAATAAATAAGCCTGTGCTATTTCCTTCATGAATAAAATATAACATCAGCTTTACTCTCAGAACGTGAATGTGAAAGTGCTTTAAAATGTGCAATATAGAAAGTTACGGTTTTACTACTTACATTCCTTATTTGGGAAATAAAATACATTCCTTGCTTATTTTATACCCTCTGTGATGCTTAACACAGTGATAAGGATCCAGAGTAGAATAAATGTTTGCTGAGTGAACAAATACAGTCAACTCATTTGTTTACTCATTAATCTTGTTTTACCCATTTCAAACAATTCGTGACAGGCACGAGGCTAAGCACTTCATACTCATTACCTTAGTTAATCCTGAAAACTATCTCTACAATCTGGAAGCAGGAGCTGATGTCTGGTAAGGTTTAAAAAGTGGCAGAACCGGAACTCGAAGGCACGCTGTCAGGCTCCATTACCCAGCATTCCCTCCACTACACCACAGCTCTTTGTTTCTGTTTGCTCTGCTCCTTCCCAGGACCCACCTTGAGCATTAACAGTACTGAGAGAAACTAGACAGTAGCTGGCAGGAGAAGCAAATTCGAATCTATCATTCCTATTAGCTACTAGGAGCCTCAGTTAAAAAAAAATAAATAAAGTTTGCTGGGAGGGAATATAGATTAATGTAAATAAAAAATTTTAAACATGAATAAGTTTTTTAAATTATGGTACTAACCATGCCCCCCCCAAACTGAATTCTAGCTTATAGAAAGTGGACATTTATAAAATACGCTATTTTAGTGACTAGGTCTATGTTATTCTCATAACCAACTCTAGCCACACTCCTGTGAAATGGGAAAATAATGATTCACAACTCTACTACAGGGGGAAAAAGGAAAGCTCCACTAATTTGGCTCTTAATTCTTAAAGGCCTTTCAGATATATCATTTTATCAAATCCTTAAAGCAACCCTAATAGGGAGTTTTCGGTTCACTATTCTGATCACTTATTAGAATTCCAGCCAAATTTCTGAATTGGGCCATTTGGTAAACTTAAAAAACCTACAGGTAAAAAACAGTTAAGAACTTTGGGAAAACAACAAATATTTTACCAAAATCTCAAGGGTGGGGTTAATGGCCAAAGGTTCAACGTCAAATGATGTATTAGAGGTACGTGAGGTTACACGTAGGACACAGAATCAATACAGAAAGGTTCTAGCCTCTTCCCAGCCAGGCCTAGGCTTTCTGGTCTACAAGCATGAAAGGGCGACACCAGATGATGTCCGGTTCTAGAAGTCTAACTTCATCGCTGAACTATAATCTGAAATAACTCAGAAGAAAGTGCATCATCCTTCCCATAACTGTGTGTAAACTGACCACTTGTATCTCGAAGCCTTGCCTCTCTGCTGTCCAGCTAGGTTCTCTGGCACCAGACACCTGCCACCTGCTATAACTGGCCTCCTTCCCAGGTGCCTTTCCCATCCAGAGGGAAAACAAAAACAAAGCATATCCCTCCTCATCCTTTCCTCTACCATCCCTGACAGTCAGCACACATTTCTTCAGACCTTTTGGAATAGTCTCATGCTTTCCCGAACAACAATCTCCTGAGATACATGAAGCCGTGGAAATAAACTTTTCAAGCCTGGATAGTTCTAAGGGCATCAATGTCCAAACCCTGATTTTTCTATATGTACACTTTCTCAGAATGGTCTGAGACCCCATTCACTTAATCAGTGTGACATTTAAGGCTGTCACGCTCAGTGTGGTGCGACTTTTAACAACTGGATCTCCCACAGCTTCTCTACTGAAGCCAGGCTGGCAGGTTCTGGAATATGCTGATGTCTTTCTCACTTTCCCTCACAGGGCTGTCCCTTCCTGCTAGAATATCACTCCTGCACCTCGCCCTCCAAACTTCAGCTGCCAATAATCCTCATCAAAATTACTGCTGCTGGCTAATGGATTCATGGGGGTTCATTAAACATTTCTTTTCACTTGTGTATGTTCAAAATTCTCCCAAAAATATTTTTAAAAGAGGGAAGGTCCTGAGGAATATGGGGTAGGGTGAAGCCAGTGAAAATTTCCCTGCAGTGAGAACAGTGGAGAAACTTTAGCACAGTGATGCATAACATTCATGTAAGATGTTTCCATTCTGTTCTGGTATTTCACAGCTACCTCTAATATACTCCCTTGCCATTCACTGGACCTTTGGCTCTGCCCTTGAGATTTTGGTAGAATATTTGGCAGCTTCACAATTTCTTCAATATTCTTCATCTAATTTTACCCTTTAGTAAAATTTCATTAAATACACAACAAGTTTAGCCCTGGCTGGTGTGGCTCTGTGGATTAAGCACTGGCCTGCAGACTGAAGGGTCGCCGGTTTGATTCCTGGTCAGGGCACATGCCTGGGTTGCAGGCCAGGTACCCAGTTGGTGGTGTGTAAAGCAACTGATTGATGTATCTCTCGCACATGTTTCTCTCCTTCTCTTTCTCCCTCCTTTCCCCTCTCTCTAAAATATAAATAAAACCTTTAAAAATAAATAAATACACAAGAAATTGAAACAAGAACAAATCCAATTACGGAAGACTTTCTGATTCCCCACATTAAAACAGGCCTTTGTTTGGCCTTCTTTCATGGCACTCAGACCATGTTTCATGTAGAGCTAATAGAATTTGTATTAGCCACCCACTGGAGTATCTCAGTATCCCTATCTCTTCTCTACTCTCTACCGTTGGCTTGCACACAGCTGGCTCCTTATTAATATCTAAATAATTAAATTGAGGAGTTTGGGCTACATGAATTCTAAGTCCCTTCCAATTCTAAAATTCTGTACATCCTACGACCCACGGTTGGTCGATGTACCTCTCAGTGTCACACAAGAAGGATCGAGTGAGTGAAGATATAAGTAGTCTTCCGTCCAAATAATCTAACTGGACAACACAGGAGTCAACTGTTGTTATTGTCTGAACAGGAAACATCACAAAGGTAGCAGCTGCCTAAAAGCGACATGAGAAGGAAACAAAGTTTATTGATCATCCCATATACACATAATCTCCTCTTCTTTACCTTTTAAATGAAAATACCCTGGATAGCAAAATAAAAACTTTTAACGGGCCAAAACTAAATTTTGTCTATTGGGATATCAAAGCTATGTGAAATAATTTGGTATACAATTGCAGAAGTGAAGTCTTTTTTTATTCTTGTATTATTATTTATTAATTATTATGTTTTCTCTCTTTTTTTAACTGTTGTTCATGTACAGTTGTCTCCATTCTCCCCCTACCCCACCTCCACCCCAACCATCCCCACCTCCAACCCTCAATCCTGCCCCCCATTGGCTTTGTCCACGTGTCCTTTATACATGTTCCTTGATGACCCTTCCCCCCTATTATCCCCTCCCACCTCCCAGAAGTGAATTCTTAAGGCTCTGTTTGTGATGATGTAATTCTAGAGGTTGGAATAAAAATGATGAACCAAGTTTTCAAATATGGAAAGGAATTTTTCACCTGTGAAAAATACTTCTCCCTTTGGAAGAAAGACAAATTAGGGCTAACTGTATTCTGGATCAAAACTATAAGGAATCAAGTGATAACTCTGATGGGTCATCATGACCGAACAAGATCTGTTAATTAAAATAAAGTAATTTACCAATGCTAGTAGGAGATTCTCTTTTCTGCCAGGATCCTACATGGAAATAAGCCAACGAAAGACAAGTTCCCCACTTCCAACATAATAATAATCTTTGGAGGAGAGAGGCATTGCGAAGCTGGCCTAATGACAGACTGGAGCACGCTGGTAGGGTAACCAGAACTCAACCCTTCTATTCCAACAGTGACTGATGGGAAGCCTGGGACCCTGCACAGCGGAGCACAATCCAGGAGGTGCCTTTAAGATTCCATTTACAGTAAGCTACAACATCATCAGAGAAAATATACCTCGACCATGAATTTCTTCTACCCTTACAAAGGAGCCTGGGCATCTGCTGCCACTTCTGTTTGGCATTTTATTCACACAGCTAATAAACAGGTATCTTTCTTAATAGACTAGTATTAAAGGATGCTTTATTTAAGTTAGCCATACAGGTGAATTACGGAGTGCTATGGACAAAGGGTAAATTACTGAAGTTAGCTCACAGAAGCCATTCTGCAACAGCATCAAACAAGTCTCCTCAAAATTAATATTCTGGACTCCAGATCAGTGTCCCAGGAAATTCAATAGATGAAAATTGTGCCCTTTATTTGAAATTCTGTGAGATAACACCCTTTATCTTGCCCACATACAAAAAGAACTGGACTGGTTCTCACCTTTGCTTGTTTAGAAGTGTTGAGTTTGATGGCCGAAACTTTCCCCATATGATCACCTACAAAAACTCTAAGAACCGCTGTATCCCAACAAAGAGCTGTGACTCTTCGGCCCTTGTGTTCTGAAGACACATAAATTCGTTCTGGTTTCCCACGACGCTCTTGATTTAATTCCCAAACAACTACAACACCTTGACTGCAAGAATTGAGTTACAGAAGCAAATTTTTGGCAATGGTGAAAAAGGTATACTTTAGTTGCATCACAGTATCAATTATACTAAATATATATGTATACTTGTTCTTTAAAAACAGGAAATACAAAGTCAAGGTATTAATTTCCTTAAATTAGTCCTCTAATCCAGCATGACAGGATTTAGATGCTCTACATTATCCGTCCCCTTTCTCCTTTAAGCCCAGTGAAATGTTGTTGCCACATACTGGCATTCCCCACAAACACTAGGGTGACCAACTATGCCTCCAGGTTTGCTAGGGACTGAGAAGTTTCCCAGCACACAGCACTTTCCGTGCTAAAACCGGGAACAGTCTTAGGCACATTAGGAGGGTCAGTCACCCTAACAAACACACAGCTACATTTGTTAACTTAAAATGCACTTGGACAAGATCAGATAGTTTTAAGACAATTTCTTACCTGGTAGCCACAGCAACATAATCGTCATCATGTGGACAACAGGCAACCTGAGAAATCGCACCTTCCTAGAGGACAAAAAGAAACATTTTAGGCAGTTTCTCAAAAATGGTATATTTTTCCTTTTAAATGTCAAGTTTTACATTTTTCTTTTATTCCAAATGATTACTTATAGTGGAGGAACTGGCACTGGTGAGATACTGCAAGTGGTATACGACGGGGCTACCCCCAATCTTACCCTGTGGGAAAGAAAAAGCCTGTGCTTCCAGCCTTCTTTCTGAATGAGGTTGAGACCTCCGCCCGAACTGCCCAAAGCCAGCCATTTCCGAGACACAGCTATGCTCGTGCACTAAAAATGTGGAAACAGACAAATGTGAGATCACCAATCATTTAATCAAATGAACTGTCCACTGGAGAAAAACACTGAGGATCTGTGTACCAGGTTCCTCCCCCACCCCACCCCTGCCCAAATGGACACCACGCAATGTCACCTGGGCTCTCATTCTCGCATACTGAAAAATACAGAAGAAAGAACATTTGGACTTTAAATTGTTAACTGAATCTTAAAATGGATCGATAGGCTCGATTATATAAATGAGTAATCTTCTTTGGTCAAAGCCAGTTACTAAACCATTCATCTTCTGTGTAGTTTAGCTTGGTCATTACAATGCTGACCATGATGATGGAGGATCAAGTAAGTCTCCATGGGATAAAACCACCACTCTGATCATCTGCTCACTTAAATAATTTTTCGTTTATGTAATCAGCACAAAGCACCCAAAGCTTTCAGAGCAGGCGAGACTGCAGAGGACATGGACGAAGGTCACTGTACCATGTCTCACTACACCCTCGACCCTATGATTCCTCTCCTCAGCCACCAGAGACAGCAGTGGCCACACTGTGGCCCCGTGGTAAAATATGTTGGTTGGCTGACAAACAGATATTCCCAAACCTCTTCACTCTCGCTGCATCTTACCACAGAAGCTAGAAAACCTAAGTATTCACTTACCCAGTTTCTCTTGAAGTTATAGGGAGCTATGTGGCTTGAATCCAGCTAATAAAACTAAGATGATAGGGCTTCTTGGATAGCTCTACCTTCCCAGATAAAAGGCAGAGTCTGAAAAAAAGAAAGCCTTTACCTTTGACCCCTTTTTCTTGCTTGCAATACTAATGGACACACTTATGGACCAAGATTGGAGTCAGGACACATATCTTACAGCTCTAACTAAAAACCAACATGTGGATGGTGGCAGAACAGGAAGATGGAGGGCCTGGGTCCTCAGGGCTATCAGTGCACAACACACTAAACCCAGAAACACTAACCTCCGACAAGGTTAATAACACCTTTAATACTTATGCCATTATTGGTAAGGTATTGAATAACTTGCAGCTAAAAAAATACCTGACATCGACCTCCATAATTGTTCATATTACTTTGCCTATTACTTCCTATTCTCCCTTTGCTCAGAGGCTAGAATGGTACTTTGGGTGAGAGCAAAAGCATAAAAATTAAATTATTTTGAAAATGGTAATGAGACTTGTTCTTCACTACGTCATCCCTGAGTTTATCAAAAGAACTCAGGATCTGAGGGAAGCACGTACAGATAACGTTCACAGAGCTGATAATTTTTGCTGTTCCCTAAAACAGATTATCCCACAAACTCCTTGTTTTGGAATGAAGTTGGTTTAATAGCAGAGGTTCATGTTGCTCAAAATGCAATGTTGCTCAAAACTCATTTATACTGTTTTATCTTCAAATATATTACTTTCTGAGAAAAGACAGAAAAATTACTGGGGAGAAAAAATCAGCAATCAATATCATGGTTTTCAAGGAAATGAGAATTCAAATAGTTCAAAAAACAAATCAAGAAAGAGCTATGGACATGTTACTTCTCTGTAAGGCACAGGTAATAACCAAGGTTCCATAAAACATAAAGGACTAAAGGGCTGGGGGAACATGTACTAGAGAGCACGCATGCATGAATATGAGTGTGAATATGAATATGAAACTGATAGAAGGATCAAGAAATTCACCTTTAGACGACTCGAGTCCAGCCTCAGGGCTGAAAGTAATGGATCCAGAGATTCAAACTCTGCAAGAACATGGGTGTAGGGCTCCGGTATCACTGGCACAGAAGTCATTTAGCTGGAAAGCTGAAACTATGTTGACTGATAGGCACAGTATTCCTGCATTAAACCTGCAAAAATATAATTTAAGAAGCTCACCAGTCATTCAACATGCATTTAGTGAGTATGTGGAAAACATAGGGGATCGTGAGAGAGGGACAGGGACCCCTCCTCTGGAGGTGCTCAGAATCTAGGCTGAAGAAAACATGCACAGGTAACATGCAGACCTCAGCTTGTACTGCATCATTCCCTGACTAAACTTCCCGCAGAATCAAACCAGACTCTCCAAGCCCTCCATAATCCTATCCCGCTCTATTTAGCTAACAGTGTAAGTAGAATAGGCACTGCAAGATATTTAAGAGGAAAATTGGTCAAACTCCTCTATGGTAAAATACCAGCCCCAGCTTAATTTCTTTAAGTTGTAAATCTTCTTCTGTCATTAAGTGTCTCTTATTAAAGGCCAATTTTCTGTAAAGACCCCTAACTATAAACCCTCATAAACAAATTCAATGGCTGTCAGCCAACAATTTAATACTGCGTAAAAGGAATACACCTCTGGATCTTGCTCCTGCCTATCAGGGGCTCGGTGAGTATCTGCTGAATGAATAAATGCACCTACTAAGTAAGTGAGAAGTAAAGTGCAGGTAATTAGAACTTGAAGAGGAATAAGAGCTACAATAAGAGACCTGATAGGAGGGTAGCCAAGTGCCAAATACCCAATGAAGACTTTGTAAACTAACACGAGAGTTCTTCACTGTCCAGCAACTCTCAAGTATATAGTTTTGTCAAATTGCACCAATTTCAAAAAAAGGAAATTAAGGAAAACTTAAGAAAATTCTGCCCATTAACTTTCCTCAATCCTTTGTTACCTGCCAAATTAAAAGAAAATACTACAAAAAATAAAAAATAATTGCTTATACTTATTTTTTCATTATTTATGCTTTGTTTTTTTTTCCAGAAACACATGAAATCACTCATTCACTTACTTAACAAATGTGTGCCTAGCGCCAACTATGTGCCAGGCATTGTTCTAGGTCCCAGAGGTAACAACAGAGAATAAAATAAAGTCCTAACATTCATGGAGCATAACTTCTAGTGGCAAAACACATATAAACTGAAGATATTGGGTTGGCCAAAAAGTTCATTTGGTTTTTTACATAAGATGGCTCTAGTAGCACTTACTTGTCTTTAACTTCAATCACAATTTCGTTAGATTCTATTGTGACAGCAGTCATATCAGCATACGTTTTTTAAAAACTTATCAAAATTGGTGAATTTTTGTGTAGCCATTTTAATATTGAAGATGGACAAAAATAAACGACATTTTCAGCATATTATGCTTTATTATTTCAAGAAAAGTAAAAATGCAACTGAAACAAAAAAAACATTTGTGCAGTGTACTGAGAAGGTGCTGTGCATGATGGAATGTGTCAAAAGTGGTCTGCAAAGTTTCCTACTGTGCTGGAGATTTCTCACTGGACAAAGCTCCACAATCGGGTAAACCAGTTAAAAACGATAGCAATCAAATCGAGACATTAATTGAGAACAATCAACATTATACCACCCAGAAGATAGCTGACATACTCAAAATATCCAAATCAATGAAGTTATTGGTGAAAATGAAAAATGTATCTTTTTATTTTATGGAATAAACCATCCAGATTTTTTGGCCACCCCAATATTTGTATTGCATACACATAATATAGTCTTATTTTCTAGTAGTAAGTACCTAGTACCTGCTAGTAATACTGTTCTTACTACAACTTTACCTCTGCAAGAATAATGTTCTGAAAAATGAAAAATCTTTAGGAGTTGTATACAAGCATACTTCAAAGACATTGCAAGTTTGGTTCACAATAAAATGAATGCAGTAATAAAACGAGTCATAATCTCTTTGCTGATGGAAGGTCTTGCCTACAATTTGTTAAAGAAAAAAAAAACGCAACATCTGTGGAGCACAATAAAGCAACGTGCAATAAAATGAGGTATGCCTGTACTTCAAATATTTGAGAATTCCTGACCTAAGAAAAATCTAATTTTTTTCCACTAGTTCATTTTATTGAGTACCTACTAAAATATGAGGCACAATGGAAACAAGAAAAAGTACTAGCAGAAATCAATCACTTTAAATTCAAGTAGGGAAAAAAAAGAAGAAATCGCACACACACACTCCCTATAAGGAAAACATAAGCAAGGTCCTATTTTGGAACTTAGAAGGACAAAGAGTTCCAAGGAATCGTGGAAAACTTCCTAAGAGAAGCAGCACTGGAGCTAAGCAGGCTTTTATCAGAAGAAGGGTGAGTGGAGCAGGTTGGGCAGCAAGAAGCAACTATACAGATGATATATTTGGAGAATAAAAGTTTGGTATTTGGTTGAATCACACAATTCTAACACTGGAATAAAAAAAATAAAGCTAGAACAGTAATTCGAGCACAAGTTATAAAACAATGAATCTCACACCAAAGAAGCTGAACACATGTTTATCTGGTGGGCAACAGAAAGGCACTGATGGATTTGGTGCTGGGTGACCACATAATTTCTGTGAAGTCCTGTGGGCAGATACATGAAAACAGGGTACTTGGTAAGGAAGTAAAGATAAGGCGTTTTTAATTACTAAAGATATCTGGTGGAAATGACAAAACTCTCTGACTTTTTGGCCAGACAAAACTCAAAACAGGTTTGTAAATACTAGTAAAAGAGTCTCTAAAATGAAAGGAACTGAAGATACAAGAAAAATATAAAACCACAGCATAAGATCCTAAAGAAAAAAATGAATGACACCAAGACCACAGTGTCTATCTCTTCCACTCGCGATCTTAAACTCTGAAGTTGATAAGTCATTTGCCCTCAATCTCAGTGAATATGTCCTGGAAATTATGGTTTAAGGGGGTAAGAAACCCAGTTTTTTCTTAAGATTTAATGCCTATGGAAAAGAAACAGCATAAGCAATGTCAGTTCTCAAGAGATGTTACTGGGTGATACTGTTAAGCCCACTCCAAATGAATACTTTCTTTGTGCTTACCCTCTCCCCGAAATGACTCCTTTCCCTCCACATCTACTTATCCAAATGTGCTTAGCCTTCAAGACCAATAAAAGTCCCACTTCCCAAAATTCTCAAGGTGGAAGACAACTCAAAGATAGTTCAGTGCATATATAATATATCCACCTAATTCAGAAGTTAGTTTTACCTAGGATCTCTGAAAATTTTCAGCAGTGAAAAGGAAGTACTTCCTGTGTTGAGGCTGCCCATTCCACTTCTCCACAGCTGTTACAAGGTTCTTTTTTTTTTATTTTTTTAAATTAATTTTAAAGAGAGAAGAAGGGGGAGAGGGGGAGTGAGAAAAGCATCTATTTGTTGGTCCACTTATTTATGCATTCACTGACTGCTTCTTGTATGTGCCCTGACCAGGGACCAGACAGACAACTTTGAGGTATGGGGACAACACCCTAACCAACTAAACTATGTGGCCAGGGCCATGAAGTCCTTTTGAAAATACTGGGTTGAAACCTGATCATTTAGAGCTTTTATTAAGTATTCCTAACTGCGGATTCTACAGTTTCAGGGAATAAGTTTACTCTTTACAAAACAACCCTTAAGTATCTGAAGTGTCATCAGGTCTTCTAAAAATTTAACACTGCCAATTTTTCAATCATTCCTGACATGGAAATTTCCCAGTTCTGGTCAACTTTCTACACAGGTCGTCATTCACCTGAAAATGTGTTGCCTAAAATGAACACAATACTCCTTAACTAGTTGGATAACACAGAACAGAGTAGAAATACTAACCTCCCTCATCTGGACACTAAATTTCTATATTACTACCTAAAATAGCATCAGATGTGTATTTAAAATGGCCACATCACACTTTGATTCAACAGAGCAAGTGGTCAACTAAAACTCAAAGAAATTTTCACATTAAATGGCCAGTACCTAAAACTCAAACTGACAGCTATTCATCAACGATGCATATAAAAAGTACCCACAAATTTTAAATCTCTGTACAAACAAGAACAGCAAACTGTTGATAACTGTTAAAGTTGTGTACATGAGAGATCATTATATTATCCTATTTTTACGTTTGAAATTTTCCACAAGCTTTTCAATATGTACTTAAAAAAAAACCCCTCTACACAAACCTTCAACTGCGACCCTTCTAGCATAATCTATGCCTCATCCCTATTTCTCCAGTTTCATCTTCCTCCTTATCCTTTCTCCTATTCTCCAACTACACAGAGCTATCTTTTGTTCCTTTCACTCTATAAACTTTCTGTGTCTCCATGATTTTAATACATGCTTCTTGAATCTTCCTGCATCTAACAATATCCTACCTTCCTGCAAATCTACGTTTAAATATTTCTTCCGTTAATTCTGTCCCATCTCTAGCCTAGCAAAAAATAAGCAACAGAAGGTGGCCCTGGAAGGTGTGGCTCAGTGCATTGAGCGCCAGCCTGTTAACCCAAAGGTCCTGGTTCGATTCCCAGTCAGAACACATGCCTTGGTTGCAGGCCGGGTCTCTGGTTGGGAAAATGAAACAGGCAGTCAGCTGATGTTTCTCTCTTACATTGATGTTTCTCTCCCTCTCCTTCTCCCTCCCTTCCACTGTCTCTGAAAAAAGTAAATAAAATCTTAAAAAAAATAAAAGAAAGAACAGAAGGTGGTCATAAATGCTCACCTAAGTCTAAGAAAAAAATTACTAAGGGGTTAGCTTGCCCAAGGTCAGAGGTCTTAAAAGACAGAGTTGAGACTATAATCCACTTCCCCATAGTCCAAATCTAATCCTTTCCATTTCCCCGCATTACTTGGTGGTAACAACTGCGTAGTAGGATCAAGGAAAGGTTTTCTTATCGCCCTAGTCCTGTACACATTTTACTAATGGGCCCGTGTTTGTTGCTCACACCAAATGCAAATCAAAGCATTCTCTTTTCGCACGGCAGAACAAGGCGAAAGGAAGTAAAAATTAAAAGTTAGTATGTGAAGGGAAAGTAGATTAGATCTTTCTAACCCAAGAAATAGTCATCAGAGAACTCTCCACCTCGGAGAAATGGCCACTACACTCATTCATGCATGCAATATGCATTGTACATTCAGAGGAAGACAGTCCCTGCTTACAATCTCCGCGTCGAATGGAACTAGTAACTTTAACTGCTAAACTTTAATGCTGTATTAGTAAGTCTAAGGGAATTGAGTAGCGATAACCAATTTCCAGCGCTAGGTCCCAGTCCCAATCCACCAACTCCACGCCAGTAACCCCCAATTTCCACAGGGTCACACGATCTCTCCTGGCAGTGCGCCAAGACACTCACCGAGCACCTAGAAGCACACCGGAGTTGGTCTCTGCTCTCGCTCCTCCCCCCCTTGGCTTACGTCATCCCGGAGCGCCGGGGACAACTGTATTAACGGTACTTCCTTGTCACGTGATGGGTTACGCCCCTGCTTGTGCGTGGTCCCACCCCCTCAGGCCGCCGTCGCAATTACGCTCTCTGCGGCCTGCAGTTCTCGGGCCGCTGCCGGCAGACGACAAAACGTCGGTCAGGAGCTAAGGCGCTATAGGGCAAAAGGGTGAGCCATCCAGGATCCCAGGACCCTTCACCGCTTGAAGCCGGCAAGAGGAACTGAAACAGGCGGGAACCGGCGGGGAAGGGAGGGATCTAGCGGAAGGTGTCATGGCGGCCGTGCTCTGGGATCACGTGCCCCGAGGGCCTGCTTTGGTACTTCCGGTCACGTGCCCTCAGAGTTCTCGCAGCCAGCGATGGAGGCGAGACCCCCCAGTAACAGAGGCGGTGGCGGAGGCGGCGGAGGCTACTGGGTTTCAGCCTCTTCCCGGCAGCGTCTCTGAGAAGCGCAGAGGATCTCCATCCGACCCAGCCCACTTACTTATTGCCCGCCTAGGGCCGTAGCTCCCACCTGGTAAGTTTAGACCGAAGAATGGGGATGGCTGAGTAAGTGAATTGCTGACAGGCCCGGGGGCCGCAGGACGGCGCCGATTCTGCCCCTTTTACTTGTGTCCCTGTCGTCCTCCTTTCCTACAACTCTCAAGCCTGCCTTCTGGGGAGCCCGTTATTCTGAAACGGGGAAGAGGCTACTCTTAATCTGCTTGCCTGTAGGAAGCCTACCCCTCTGCCGAGAGCGGAGACCAGAAGATTTACCCAAAGCCAGGATTAGACTTGGTTCCGGAGAGTGAAGGACATGGAGGCCTCTCCCTTGCAAAGGAGCCCTTCCCCTTAGAAAATGTGCTGTTGAGTCTTTCGGTTTCTGTAAGAGAGAAAGCGTTCACCTCAGCGTCTGCACGCTTTTTGCTTTACCTGTCAATCCTACCGCTCTTAAAACCTTAATACGAGTGTTAATCCGCACATTGCCTCTCCTAGTTTTGGACTGTGTCCAATTTAATCATCTTAAAAATAGACCACCAACACATGGAATATATAATTATTGACTAAGAAGGTGTATCCTGTTGACTCTTAAATGCCCGTTTTAGGGTCTGTAAAATTGTAGAAGAAATTTAAACAAAAAAAAAAAACCTTTTGCCCATTAGAAGACCCAATTCTAAAACACACAAAAACGAAGTGCTTTGAAATAACCCTTTCATTAAGTATAGACTCCATAAAGGAGTGAAACAGTTCCTCACCATGAATTCTTACCAGAAATCCTAATATATAAAGCAAAGTCAAAACTCGGAACAAATGAAATGTAACTGTCACAGCAGAAAAGATGACCTCCAGTATTAGGCCTGTGGCTTACAGAAGGACTGGGCTGTAGAGGGAACTTTGTACCTTTAGCAAACCTAAATCCCTCATTTGGGAAGGAGAGAGAGATAACTTGGGGCTAGTAAACCTGTTCTGCTACCCTCACTAGACGAACATTTAGCACTAACAGATTGATGTGATAGTCTCTCCTGGGTGGTATTAAATGATTGATGTGATAGTCTCTCCTAGGTGGTATTAAATGCATATGGTAGTGCAAATATAAAAAGAACAATAATCCACGCAAATGCAAAGACAGCTTTTGAAAAAGGCTAGGAAGATTAGTGCAAAGAGAAAGGCATCAGTTAAAAGTGATGAACAAAATGATGGGCTCCAGTCAGTTATGCCTGCTTCCTGTATGTACTGCCCTAGAGGCTTACAACTTCTCCCTACTGGTCTGTCTTTACACCTTTCAGCCCTGCTTTTCTGTGCTGCTGGGCTCCCCCACCACCACCACCACCACCAGCAGAATGTTATTTAGTGTCCTTAGCATTTTGACCACTCTGCCTCCTGGATACTGCTGCAAGAGGTAGCTTTGTGCCCTTCCCCCTTTTTCTTTTTCCTGTCTTCTCTAGGCATTGTTAGACGTCCAATAGACCCTCATTTCCCCATTTTGATTACCAGCTGATTGTCCTCTCAATTTTGGTATTGTACTCTTTTCAGCATGCGGTATTTGAGTTAACACGAGCATGGTTTTCCCTCTGTCTTGCATTCTGCTATTGCATTCTCCTCCCCCTTCCCCTTCCTTACACTGTTGAAAGATTTTTTAAAAAGTGCTTTGCCTTAAATTGCTACATTAGTTATTCTCTCAATATTTTCCTTGTCTGACTATCCTTAAAACTGTAGTACAGTTTGGTCACTTTTTACATACTTCCAAGGTCTTATTCCCTGTAATGTCGAATTATTTTAAAAAATTTTAGGTTACCTAATGGCAAGCAGCATTCCGAAACTCCCATTTTGTATGCTGGCAGATACAATAAGCTCTTCTTTTAGCCAGTGATGAGGTGTTTATATTTCACTTGTTACTTCCCCCCCGCCCCAGCTCCATTTACATTGGACATTGGAAAAGGGGATGTAGGTGATGGAAATGCAGAGATTTGATAGTTTTAAAGATTTCTGCTGAATAGTTTCAAATCCTTCCTATTCCTCTTCCCTTACAAGCTGGTTACTGGAATTTATGAGGAATGGTACTCAGATCTGTGAGTAGAAAACTAGTGATTCCTGGAATTTAGCCACTGGTGGATGTGCAAAGGTTTCTTGTCTTACCAACATTATATCCTTTTAAAAACAAATATCTTATTTAAATAGGTGTCACAGATATTTCTTGAACCCTTCCTGTACCCCAGAATAGGCTTCTGGGTGCCATATTGCACTGAACACAACACATGCTATCTCTGCCCTTCTTTATGAAACTTGCAGTCCATCAGGGGAATCTGACATTAGAAAAATTACTTTAAAAATTAATTGGAGTTGTGATAAGTGCTATAATGAGAAGAATAGGAGAACTGACCTAATAACTTTGAAGCTAAGAGTAGGAAAAAATTAGTAAAAATTAGTTAATGGGAAGGGAGGAGAATGTGCCAAGGCTCAGAGCGAGGCATACACACTTAGCTTCAGGCAAGTAACTATTTACTTGTGAATGAATTAATGTCTTCATCAGAGGATCCTGCTATTTAAAGAAGTCTTGTGGCAGATTATTTCATTAAGTAAATAAGCTTTTAAGTAAAGCCTGATCTTCATCAAGCCAATTTGCTTAAGTGTAACTACACAGAATTTTTTTGTAAACTAAATATTCTGTGGCTCTCAACAGAGGTGTACTGGGAAGAAGTTTTTGCTACCCAAGGAACCACCTTCAAGAAAAATCTAGAAATCGAAGTTATTGTTGGATACCCATACTGGTTCTATTAAACTTTCTAAAACTGGTCCTAGTACAATGAATAGAGTTGCTATAGATGACCAGGGAAATTTGCCAAGCAAGGTAGCCGTGAGATAGTTGACTAGTCATACCCAATGTTCAATAACTTATCTCAGACTTATTGTTAAAGTAACTCCTGAATGGATTTTCACATGAATGGTTTTACATACTTCATGCAGGGTAGGGCAAAAGTAGTTTAAATTGTGAGTATGCAAAACACAGTTTATTCTTATATTAGTACTTACTAATTACTGTACTGATTTACATATGAACAACTGTAATCCTACTTTTGTCCCACCCTGTACATAAGAGGCTTTGTTTTTCCCAGTTGATTCAAAGTAGCTAATAAAGTCTGTTCTGTCAGTCTCATTGATTCTCCACTTTACAGTTTCTCTGTGTTCACTGTCATCTTTTACGTAGTACAGATCTTTAAAACTTTAATAATCGTGTTTATTAAAATATTAGAAAGTTAATACTAAAGTATTTAATGGTTCCGTAGATGTTATAAAATTTCCTTTATAAGTTTTTAAAGTTAAATAAAAAGTTATATACATATATTACAGACTTTGAAAATTGTTTTAATTCTTACCCATACCAACACCCCTGACACTTTTCCATTTTACCTGTATTATAAACTTGTGGTTTGATAAGGAATAAACTCAAACATTTTTAATAACTATTTTTCTCATTACAAAACATTTATTTATTGTACATAATCCAGAAAACATAAGGAACATTCAAATCGTCTATAATCCTGTCACTTTAGGTAACTACTATTAAATTGGGTATGCATCCCTCCAATCATATGTATATATTCACAGAATAGCATAGTGGAATTCCAAGGTCAGGCTGACCCAGATTCAAACCCAGTTCTTCTACTTCTTGATGTTTTAGAAAAGCACCTTGATTTCTCAGACCCAGTTTCCTTTGTCCGCAGAATGGAACTAATGATAGAACCTACCTCAAGATTGTCAATCAGGAACTGAATGAGGTAACACCTATAAAGAATTTAGCTCAATGCCTGGCACATGATATTAAGAATTCAGTAAATTTTAGATAAGAGTTTAAAATTTAAGTGTATGGAATCAAACTTCAAACTCTTCAAGGGGCGAATACCCTCCAAACAACATCTTAGGAAGACATAAAAAAAATCGGTTAAATTTAACAATGGCGTCCATCCTGCAGCCCAGGATGGCTATGAATGTGGCCCAACACAAAAATCATAAATTTACTTAAAATGTCATGAGATTTTGTGTGTGATTACATGTCACAATATATTTACATGTGTCCCAAGACAACTCTTCCAATGTGGCCCAGAAAGGCCAAAAGGTTGGACACCCCTGGCCATTCAAAGATAGTATTATATATTGAGAATTCTAACCCTTTATTATACATGATATATAGATACCCAAACTGTGGAGATTATAAAACAACATGGGGAAATATTTTCATTGGTAAATGAAAAACAAGGTAATTAACTGGGATGTATTTAAAGACTCCATTTGTAAGGTGGGTATAGATAAGGTACACACAATTTAAAATTACGAAAATTGATGTTAAGGTTGTGAGATTATGGAATATTTAAAATCCCATTTTACTGAACTCTTTAGGCTCCATCCCAACATTTACAAAGGCTCACATGGTATAGACTATCTCCACCTGCATGGCTCAACTGCACCTCACATTCATGTGTCCAGAACTTAATTCCTTGTCTTCACTTTCAAACTGGTTCTTCCTTATTTCCATAATTGGCACCACTTTACTCATGTCAGCGAGGTATGAGCAAGCATCTGACACCCTCTTCAGTATTTACAGTGTCTATTATCCTGCTGCTTCAGTATTTCTCATATTGCCCAGAAATTAATTTCATAAAGCCCAAATCACATCCCTATTGAAAAGTCTATAGAGGTTTTCTGCTGCATAGGGTGGCATTCTTCACTACGTGCCTCCAGCTTAATCATCATCTTACATCCACTGATCCCCATGATGATCTTGATGCTACATCCAGAGCAGGCAGCTAACCATTCCCAGAGATTCTCAAGCCTTTGCCCCAAACCACTCCTGTTGCCTATAATGCCTATTTTCCTTTCTCTGCCAAAATCTGCATTCATTCAAGACCCTATTCATAACCAACTTAATGTATTAAAAAGAATAAACTGATACATGTAATATATGGTGAATTTAAAAAACATTAAATGAAAAACCAAATACAAAAGAATACATACTGCATGTTTATATGAAGTCCTAGAACAGACAAAACTAATACATGGTGATAGAAATCAAAATAATTGCTGGAGGGTGAAGGGAACTGACTGGAAAGGAACATGAGGGAATTTTCAGGAGTGATGGAAATGCTGTATGTCTTATTTGGGGTAATGATGTATGGGTTGTACACACTGTATCAAATGGAACACCTAAGACTATTTTGTTGGCTTGTTGATTATACCGGTTTTTTTAATCGAGGTAATCAACTTCAGAGAAATTAAGATTTCACTTTTTTCTTTTAACTTGTATTTTTTCATTTCTAAATCACTGCTTGAGTGAATAAAAAATATTAGTATTTTAATCCAATGGTATTTTTCATTACTCCAAAGAGTTGATGGTTTAAGAAGTAATTTGTTTTTATTTTTCAAATATTTTTATCAAGAATTGCTGATTTGTATGCCTGCCAGTCTTCTTAATGCTTACTTTCCCATTACATCCAAATATAAGTTACCAATTTTTTTAAATAGCTAATGGCAGATCCAATATTTCATTGTTTCTATTTGTTTTCATTTTCAGTTAAAATGTTTCCCTAAAGCTTCACTTGTTTGTTCAAGGCAAATTTAATTCTGAGATGACACCTAGATATGCTAACCTCTCTAGAATTATACTTTATTTCTGAAGAAGTTTTAAAATTATATTTTGAATTGTTCCTTTAGGAATGGAAACTAGTCATAACTTCAGAAATGGCATATATGTGGCATCTTTTCTACCTCTTTCCCCATCCCAGCCCATAGTAGACATCCCATCAATCATGGCATCTTTCCTGTTGAGCCCAGACAGCCTCAAAGTCCTTTTCATCCACGTATTCCAGAAATAAATGCTCAAGCCTCTGGCCTTTGGGTTGGACATTTGAGATTCCCAGGATTTAGGAGAAGGGTCACAGTGTGGGTGGGGGTGTCAGGCTGTTTTCTAGGTAACAAATTGGCCATATATGCCCAGATATGGAGAGCAGTCGAAGACATTTGATTGTTAAAAGATGGGGGAAGGGCATCTGAAGTCCTAAGTATTAAATTCTCCCAGTTTGGTGTTGTGGCAGCTGGGGAGAACCCTACAGGAACAGCAGCTCAGGCTCCTCTCTGGAGGAGGACTGAATTATTATTCAGTCCCCCCCCCCCAAAGAATTATTTGGCCAGAGTGTCAATAGTACTAAGAAACTTCACAAACCACTTTTGATACTGTTAATCAGTCACAGCACCTTCTCCATACACTACACAAATCTTTTTTATGTTTCAATTGTGTTTTTATCTTTATTGAAGTAAGAAAGCATAATATGCCAGAAATGTTGTGTATCTGCCTCCATCTTCAATATTAAAATGGCTGAGCAAAAATTCACCAATTTTGATGTTTTTTTAATGCATGCTGATGTGCAGCTGTTACAATGTGAAATTGTTTCTAATGAGGTTAAAGGCAACTAAGCACTACTAGAGCCACCAAATGAAAAAAACTAAATAAACTTTTTGTCTAATCTAATACAATAAAAAACAAAGCAGAACTAGGAGAACCAACAGGAGATAAAGTAGAAAACAGCAAATGACAAGAATTTTTACACTAAAACATGCTGAAGTTATTTGGTTTTTGGCAGAAGAGTTGATATTGTACATTACTGTGAAATGACATCTCCATTAAAATACATGTTAGTTAACTAATGAGTATTGTTACAGGAAGTTTCCACTGTAGAAATCATTTTTTATTTAAACCTCAAATGGTGACTTGTGATTGTGAAATTGACAACACTTGGAAGCATTCTTGCTATCACATAATTGATGACATGCTTTGAGAGTTTCGTCACATGTTGGCACACCAGTGTTCTATGAACCTTCTATAAAAGAACATTTTAAAGTAAATATATTTTACTGTGAATATATTATAAATATATTTATTATAAAATATATGTACATTATATATTTGCAAAAATGTACTGTGAACTTGTAGGGTGCTTTTCAGCAGTGTTTCTACAGTGTAAGTAGATCATGGAAATAAAATTACTTATTCAATATTGCTATTACTGCATAACATTAACATTTGAACACGTCTGACAAATACCCTCTTTGCCATGTGATATTTAAATAGTATGTATTACCACTTAGGGAGTGCTTTCTTTTGTCTTCCTGGTGCTTGGTGCATACATTATCTCTGATCCTCAACCTAGTAAAGCAGGTATTAGTGGCCTCATTTCATAAGAAATTAATTTATCCAAGTTTACACAGCTAGTGAGCAGTGAATTTTGGGCTTAACTAAGGACAATTGAACTTCAAAACCATCACACTAAGCCATCCATCCACTAATCAAAACTTAGGAACTGCAGTTAGCATCTCTTCCAGGTGCTCTACTGTGGCCGTTGAGATCCTCTGATTACCTGGTTGCTTGTATCACTGCGCTTATTTATGCCTTTCTTATGAAACTGCATTGTTTGCTGGAGATATGGATCTGTAAGGAGTTGCCAGATGTAGCAAATAGAAATGCAGGAAACCCAGTTAACTTTGAATTTTAGATAAACAACGTAGTGGCTTAGTATATGCAATATTTGGGACATAGTTACACTAAAAATTTGTTTATCTGAAATTCAAATTTACCTAAGCATCTTATATTTTATCTGACAACCCTACTTCTCTACCCAGCTGCTGTCTTAATGCTTTGCATATAGTAAGAAAATCAACAAGGTTGTAGTCAGGAGTATAATCTTTGACTATTATAATCCAAAATGCAATGCTGTTATCTGTAACATTTTGAACAATAAAAAGAAATTTTCTAAAAAACTGAGTTTCATTTTCAAGCATACTGGAAGAGACCTAGACTGGGGATTAGGGAATGTGGGTATAGTTTCAGCTCTGGGAGTGGTTCTTGGGCAGCCACACAAACCCTGCAGCCCCTAGTTATTTCAACTAGTTAAAACAGTTTGAACTAAATATTTACAGGGTCCTTTGTAATTCTGAAGTTACACAATTCTAAATATAGATTACATAAAAGACCACGTATTTGTAGTCAAGTCGTGCAGTTAAGATTTAAGGATAGAACAGGAAAATAAAAATAAGTCGAAATACTCTGATTAGCACATATGGGAATGGTTTAAACACTGCCAGATGTTAAAGGCTGTGTTATGTAAATGCATACCTATAGTATGAGAAAAATGAAGTTTGGCTTTAAAAAATGCCATACAACTTTATCTTCAAATTTGAATGAGGGAAGAGACTTTTCCTCCCTCATTATTTAGGTTTTGAATTTGGAGGGGACTCTAGAAGTCAGTAATTCTGACCCTAACCAAGATGTGAAATCTTTTTGTCTCTAGTAGCACCTTGTAGCCATCATGGCAACTTCATCTGAAGAAGTTTTGCTGATAGTAAAGAAGGTGCGTCAGAAGAAGCAGGATGGAGCTCTATACCTCATGGCAGAAAGAATTGCTTGGGCACCTGAAGGCAAAGACAGATTTACAATCAGCCATATGTATGGAGATATTAAATGTAAGTCATATTTGTTGGTAATTTTAGAAGTTGCTTATAAAAATCTGTGAGTTTTTAATTGTAATGTCCGAAAAAATGAACCATACAAAAATAATTACAAAGCGGGACCAGCTAGTCCCACTTATATTACTGAATATGTGTAATTCTATAATAGCCTTTGCCACTTAATAGCGTATGTAGATATATAAATCTCCCTCATGTAAAGACCTCTCTGTATACCTTCTTTTAAGAGTTGCATAGTAGTCCACTGAATGGATGTACAGTTACGTATTTAACCAGTCCTCTGTAGAAGGTCATTTAGGAAGTGTCCAGAATTTTGTTATTGCAAACAGTGTTGTAATACCGATCTGTGTGCTAATACCTTTGTGAGGTGGTACATACAGAATACATCCGTGCAGTGAATTTACTGGTTCAGATGGCTCATGCATTTAAAGTGTTGATGAGGGATACCAGATTGCCCTTTAATAAAATTATATCATTTAAGCAAGTTATCTAATTAATTTTTAGTTAGGTGGCCATCATCTGTTGAGAAGATAATTCAGTTTTATACTGAATGTAGATGGGAGAAATACAAAGCATTTTTTAATGATTTTCAAATATGATGGCAAAATTCAAAACCATTTCTCTTTCCGAATTTGCAAGATTAACTCTGAAACATTACCCAAAGTGTTTGGTACTCTTGCTCAATAGTAATTAAGTTTAAAAGCACTAAGCAAATTCTGAGACTTAGAACCTTTGCTCTGAAAGGGAGTTCTGCAGTTCACCTCGCTGAAGGTCTTGAGTGTGAGAGATTCCAGGGGAGTCTGAGCAACATAGTCCTTGACAAATTGTGGTTATCTTAACTGTGACCATTAATACAGATTTTAGTATTTTCCTGGATATAAGATTCTTCTCCTGGATAAAATTATGTGTAGATTTCAAGGAACATGACATTTTGAAAAATAGATAATTCTCAACCTGCAAGTGCTCAATTTATAAATGTCCTTGGTGTATGAATAGTTGCCCAAAGACTTAACCTCTACTTGCTGCTGGAAATGGTCAAGATCTTCCTCTTTCTCCACTGAAATAACTTAGAATCTTACATTTTCAACAAAAAAATATTATTTATAATCTATCATAATTCAGTACTGCCTAAGCTATTATGTCATTTTCCCCACTATCCTGGTAACATTACCTTCCTTTAAAACTTCGTTTTTGTTTAAAAATAAAAGCTTTACAAAGTTCCTGATAATAGTCCTACAGACTAATATTTATTCTACAATAGACTCATAAATTAGTAACTTCCTCTGTTAGTCTGGAGCCCTAAATATCTGAAAACACACTCATTGTGATATCCTCTTAATATACCTGCCCTTGCCAGTATGGCAATGCACTAAAAGGTTGGGGGTTTGATTCCCAGTCAGACATATACCTCGGTTGTGGGTTCAGTCCCCAGTCAGGGAGCCAGTCGATGTTTCTCACGTTGATGTAATGTTTCTCTACTTCTCTTTCTCCTTCCCTTCCCCTCTCTCTAAAATAAGTAATAAAATCTTAATAAAAGAAAAAAACTTCAGAAGTAGGCCTCTCAGAGGCAAGAGCTAACTAAGCTAGAGCAAGGATAAAGTGGTGACTAAGAAAAGAAACCTAGGAGTGTTTTGTAGGAATG
This sequence comes from Phyllostomus discolor, assembly GCF_004126475.2. Lineage (NCBI taxonomy): Eukaryota > Metazoa > Chordata > Mammalia > Chiroptera > Phyllostomidae > Phyllostomus > Phyllostomus discolor. The sequence goes on from NC_040908.2 coordinate 135,918,146, forward strand.
GGATAATAATGGAACAGCTGCTTGGCAGTGTAAAGCGTTCCACATCGCTGCTTTTGGCAGTAAGGTACTCCATCTAAACTGTTGGTGTGGAAGCAGCATCTTCATGGAAAAAAGTTGGTTTGGGCTGAGAGTTCTAGACAGCACGTCCACACTACCATGAGTTACCCCTTTAACGGGACAAAGCCCCTCCAAAAGATAAGCACCTCTCTTGAGAATACAGGTTCTCTGTTGTGTAGTATATATTGCCAGTCCCAGTCCCGATTTTCTATGAAAATCTTCAAAGTCACAGAAAAATATAAAGAATGCTACAATGTATACCTATATGACATCCCACCTAAGTAGTACAGTTACTGTTTTGCCATATTTGCTTTATTTTGTGTGTATACTTTGACTGCTTATATTATCACACCACAAAAATTTTAATATTCAGACGATTTTATATTCCCCCAGTTGTCCCAGTAATGTATCTTAGAGTTGTCATTTTTTTAAACGAGCGTACAGTCTGCATTCATGTATGTAATTGTAGTTCTTTAGTCTTTTCTTTAAGAGTGTAGGTTTATAGAATATTATACATTCTGATTGTGTTTGATAGTCTCTTAATATATAGGTGCTGGTGTTTACTTCCTATTCTGTCACCTCAGAAAGCCTACTGTATCAACTTGTCCTGCTCTTAATGAGACTAATTTGATCACTTGGTTAAAGTGGTGGCACCAAATCTCTCAAATGTAAAATTACGTATCTTCCTTTGCAACTAAGTAAGCAAGCCATCGGCTGTGTTTTGGAGTTTTTTTTGAGTCATGATGAATTATGTTGTTTGAAAGCAGCTGTTCATTTTTATTTTTATTAATGATAATGTTGATTGAAGATGGCTGTTCAGAGTATATTTGGGACTCCTTGCTGACTATTTAGAAAGCTTGAAAGATATCTGCCCCCTGTGAATGGAAACAAAAGCCCTTTATTATCTGGAGGTGGAGGCCGTGGGTGAGAAGTGCCATAACATAAAGAACACTAATGGAGGAAGCAGAGTGTTAGCAGTGATTTGTAGAACCATGCTATAGATTATTAAGAAGAGTGCATTTCTGCAAAGTAAGTACCTATGGATGGCAGTTTCCACAGTGTGCGTGTCCTCATCTGATTAACCTCATATTTCTTTTTAGGCCAGAAAATCAGTCCAGAAGGAAAGCAAAAATTCAGCTTCAGCTGGTCCTACATGCAGGGGACACAACTAACTTCCATTTTTCCAATGAAAGCACAGCAGTCAAGGGAGCGAGATGCAGTGAAAGACCTTCTTCAGCAGCTGCTTCCCAAATTCAAGAAGAAAGCAAATAAAGAACTTGAAGAGAAAACAGGTGAAGGAGGAAAAGAATAGCATAGCCTTTTGAAGAGATACTAGGTTCTCTGCAGTCTTGTAGACTAATAGCTTGCTATTTCTCATCCCGAAAATACAAGCTGTGGTATCATTACCTCTGTGTATGGTTTTCAGCTTCAGCATCTTACGAACTATGAAGCATTGAGCAAATGAGAATGTATAATTTTGCCAGTCCCAGTCCCAATTTTACTATGAAATCTTCAAAATTACAGAAAAATTTAAAGAATGGTACAATATATACCTATATAATATATCTCACCTAAATAGTAGTTATGATTTTGCCATATTTGCTTTATTTTGTGTTACAGTATTTTGCTTTTTTGCTGTGTATAATGTGCTCCTATGTATAATGCAACACCCATGTTTGTGACCCAGACTTCAGGAAGAAAAACTTTTGTTTCAGTTTCTTAATTCAATTTTTATTTGTTATATTTAGAAACAAAAACTGATTATTGTATGCCAGAGTATTGTTTTGCATACAGATATCATTGTTGCTTTCTAGAGTACACTTTTAATGAATAAGCATAAATAAAAAAAATTTAAAAATGTATATAGATACGGAATTAGTAATACCCATGAATAAGGTATATCCTTATCTTTCCTTTAAAAATTTGGGCAAGAAAATAGGCATTATATGTGGTAAAATACTGTAAATTAACTGCCTTGAGCCTTAACATCTGATAAGGAACAGAACTGAGACCAGAAGGTGCTAATATGTCCCTTAATTCCTTTTCCCAGTTCTCTGTCACAGAGATATTGAACTATCAGAAGTATGTTTGCACCCTGGCTGGTGTGGCTCTGAGTTGAGCACCAGCCTGCAAGACCAAAAGGTCGTCAGTTTGATTCCCATTCAGGGCACATGCCTGGGTTGCAGATTGATGTTTCTCTCCCTCTCTTTTCTCCCTCCCTTCCTCTCTCTTTGAAAATAAATAAAATCTTTAAAAAGAAGAAGTATGCTTGTGAATAAGAAACCTGAAGTAAGTTATAGTGTTAAAAACTTGAGAAAACATGTAAAGCGGTGAGAATTTCTGGTAAGATGAATTCTACCACCAGTATCTTTCAGGTGATCTGTGCTTATGGATCCAAGTGCTTATCACCATGAAAAATTAGTTGCTAGAAAATCTCAAGCATACTTCCTCTCTTCTCCATTCACCTTTATTTGTGAAAAAGAATAGAGTGCAATACAAGTACAGATACAGTGACCTTTTTATTACTGGGATACAGAGATAGATGAGTGGGACCAAATTCATACCCTCAAAGAATTTAGTCTTGCTTCTTCAGACTTGCATTTATCTCCAGTTTATTTGTTCCTCCGAAAATGTGGGGTTATTTTGGTTTTATTGTTTGTACTTTCAGTTACTAACAAATGATGTCTGTTGCTCAATCATCAAAAAATGAAAGTTGTGTGTTTTGGTATTTCATGTTGTTAAAATCTTTAAAATGTTACCTAAATGGTGTTTTGTTCTAGGAAGTTCAATGTATTCAATATGTTCTATCCCCAGAATGCTGCAAGAAGATCCTGTTTTGTTTCAGCTTTATAAAGACCTTGTTGTGAGTCAAGTGATAAGTGCTGAGGAATTCTGGGCCAATCGTTTAAAATGTAAACTCAACAGAGAGTTCTTCCACATCCAATCATAAGCAGGATGTTGGCATTTCTGCAGCTTTTCTGGTATGTGACCCTTTAGATTCCTGAAGGGGGTGGGGGTTAAAGAAAACCCTGATTGTGTATATAACAATGCCATTTCTTTTAAAGTTTAGTATTTCCTTAAAGTAAATTAATAGACACTTCGGTATTCATGGTATTCTTCTAAAGTATTTTTAAGTACATGCAGTATTTTTTTTTAATTTATATTTTCTCTAGTTATTTTTCTTGGTTTCTGGACTAGAGCCTAGCATGCTGGACACCAAATGGTCTTTTGAAAGAGAATCTTCTAGCAATTGGACTAATACTTATTTCCCCTAGTTCTTTTAAATTTAGGGCTTTCTGCTACCTTTCTTTTTGGTTGCTATACAATACAAAGGTAAATGTATAATGACTGTCATATTATAGAAAAAATAAGATTTGTAATATGTGTCTTAGAGAAAAAGTTGGAGTACCTTACCCGTGGTATCAGAGAATGGGATGGTGGAACCAAAGCAATAGTTATAGATTTTACAAAAATTTGAGTACTGATTATGTGTCTGTCATCTTTCTGTGTGCTTGGTAATGAATTAATGATATCATTCTTAAAGAAACCAGTCAGATGATACTTCCATATTTAGTGAGAAAGGTGTGTTTTAGTTTTATGACTGTACAAGTTTATGTTAAAGCTCCCATAGCTCTCTGTTGTTGGCCACACATGAACAGGTCTGTTTGACCAGGTAGGATTTTCAAGGAAGCAGATTTTATAGGTCACTCTGATTACATGAAACCAGGCCAGGCTTCTTTGTCTCTGCAAAGTAGGTGAGGGACTTACCTCTGTCCCTAATTCATTCAGAAAATCTTTTTTCCTACCTTGTCCAGTGTCTGTTGCATGCTTAAACATCTTCCTCCCATATTTTAACAAATACAGGGTTGGCAAAAAGTAGGATTACTGTGGTAGTAGTACAAACAAATAATAGTACAAGAGTAAACTCTGTTTCACATACTCACAACTGTAAACCTACTTTTTTTCACTCCTGTATATATACATGTATATGTACGTGTACATATGTATATGTATACATGTATATGTATATATGGTTTTTATTTTAGGCTGATGTCCGGCCCCAAACAGATGGATGTAATGGTTTGAGATACAATTTAACCTCTGATATCATTGAGTCCATATTTAGAACCTATCCAGCAGGTAAGAAGAATCAGTTCTTTCAGATAATCAAAATATTTGTTCGGATAAATTCAGTGTTATATCAATGAAAAACAAAAGGTTTAAGTTTTATTCCTTATCAAGTGCAACAAAATACGTGAAGTACATTTTCTAGCCTCTGACATGTGGTAGACATTAGGTTTTAGTATAAATTGTGCTGTCATCAATTCATTGATATAATGACTTTCCCATTCTTCTCATCAGTGATTCTTAAACTTTATGTATCCTTAGCTGTACCTGAAAAAGATCTCATCATCTATAGGCATCAATAGATGAGTTCTCCAGAGCACTAACTCAAATCGTCCTTCATGTTCCCTCTAACAGTAACCTTCCTCACAAAGTTCCCCTTGCCATTCTAAAAGTATAAATGTTTTGATCTCAGCCTTAATGGTTTATGATGTACAGCCAAGGTTGAGAGCTACTGCTTTAGTCATTTTTCTGACCAACCAGTGCTCTTTTAAACCAGTTCTTTCTCCCCACTTCCTCATTCCTGCCCCTGCCTCTACCACAGGACTTCGTTCAAGCATCACCTCATTGCCGCCTCTGTAAAATCCTGACTTCTTTGGACAGATATGAGCTTCTTCCCGTTTCTTTCTGTGGGGCCTTGTGTCTGCCTCAAAGAGTTACCACATTGTAATGTAATTATTTACATACCTTTCTGATAATAATGTAATTGTATAGTGTTTAGGTGTGCCAGACACCATTCTAAAGCCTTTAGATATATAAACTCATTTAGTCATCAAAAAATACCCCATGAAGTAAATACTATTGTTACCCCATATTAGAGTAAGTGTCATACCTAGAATTTTAAACCCAAGCTCTCTGACTCAAGAGGCCATGCTCATAATAACCTCTTTTCTCACTGAACTATGAGCTTCTAGAGTGCTAAACTGATAGTACAGTGGGTGTTGAGGTCTTTATTTCCCTAGCACCTAACACAGTGCCTTAGATTGGAAACGCACATGCTATATATAGATAATCAAAGAAAATCCCTGGACAGGTAGCTCAGTTGGTTAGAGTATTGTCCTGATACACCAAGGTTGTAGGTTTGATCCCCAATCACGGCACATGTAAGAATCAACCAGTGAGCCCTGGTTGGTATAACTCAGTGGATTGAGTGCCTCAGAACCAAAGGGTTTCTGGTTCAATTCCCAGTCAGGGCACATGCCTAGGTAGCAGGCTGGGTCCCCAGTGGGGAGGGCACACGTGAGGGAACCACATGTTGATGTTTCTCTCCCTCTCTTTCTCCCTCTTTTCCCCTCCCTCTAAAAATAAAAATGAATATAGTCTAAAAAGAAAAAGAATCAACCAGTGAATGCATAAATAAGTGGAACAATAAATCAATGTGTCCCCTCTTTCTCTCTGAAATCAATATTTTTTTAAAAAATGTGTTAAGATTCTTAAAAAGCTAGCGCCTCACCTAACCTCTCAAGTTATATTTCATATTTATAATTAGATTATTGTATACAGAATATAAAGTTGAGAATATGAAGTTTATTTACAATCTAGTTTTTGCTACTAGTCTATATTTCAAATAATTTGAGGTTTTAAGAAGTGGAAATGTGGTGTGTAACTATTATGGTTTTTCTTCCATTCCACAGTAAAAATGAAATATGCAGAAAATGTTCCACACAGCATGACAGAAAAGGAATTCTGGACACGTTTTTTTCAGTCCCATTATTTTCACAGGGACCGGCTGAATACAGGGTCAAAGGACCTCTTTGCAGAATGTGCCAAAATAGATGAAAAAGGTAACTTTATATCTGATACATTCTACCATTTAATTTGCTCTTCTCATTAGTTCTGTTAATGTGTTTTAATTTCTGGAAAGGTAAGACCTTTTGGAGGGGAGGGGTACATTTATTAAAGCTGGGGGTAGTGGAAACAAGGGCTTAGGTTAGAAAAAGCCACAGGAGAGAGCCCAGGCAAGGCTGCTTTGGCTCTCTAGAAATGTTTAGTACAGAAATGCGCTGAGATGGGGTTGTTTTGGCCAACTGGGAAGTCAGAGAAAAGGGGGCCTTTGGAGACATGTTCAGAGGGTTAGTACTGGACAAGCTCCAGCTGCCCATTGGTCCCCTGGTTGCAAGTCTCATGGGGTCCCTGAGAGTTTGGAGATGCACGCCTGAGAGGGGAAGGCTCAGGGTGCTCCTGGGAAGGGGAGCGTGCCAAGAAAACTAAAAGTTGATCGAGTTTTATTTCATTTATTTTCTAGGGTTAAAAACAATGGTTTCATTAGGAGTGAAAAACCCATTACTTGATTTGACAGCTTTGGAAGATAAACCATTAGATGAGGTAAGTAATAGTAAAGGATTTACAAGAGAAAACAGTCTTTTCCTAGTCTTCAACATTTTTATAGTTCTAATTTGCCTTTAGTGAGGAAGTTCTAATTGTGAGAATATAAATCAAACAAAATAATGTTGTGTGGAGTTACTTATCACAAGCGCTTTTCAGTAGTACTGTTCACAATTAAAATTGCCTTGGAAAACAAATTCCTATATGAGTTGCTAAAGCTTTTTAAAAAGAATTTCCTAGCTCTCCCATCAATAGTTCTCCAGGTAATAATGAAGGCTTAACATGTTGATGAGTCTGGCTTAATGCTCTAGCTAATGTTAATCTCTACAAATGTGGATAAATATTAGTAGACAAGGAAAACATAAACATTTGTTGACTGCTATTATTTACCTACCGTGAGTGAGCCCTATACTCCACGCTACCTCTAATCTGTTTCAACAGCCAGACCATCAAGTATGAGCTACCTACCTTAACATTATGGCTCTAGACTTAAATGTTTATCAGTCATGGAGAAAGAGGTGACACCTTCTGATAATGAAGGGGAATTCCATCCCTGCCTGCCCTTCCCTCCCTCCCTCCCTCCCTCTCCCTCTCTCTCTCTCTCTCTCTCATAAAAGAAACCTACCTTCCTTGGTTATTTTTACACTCTTACATTTTGGTTTTCTTCCCCTTTTCTGGCTCCTTTTCTGCTGGTTGTGTACAGATGCTCATACCTTCTTTATTATTCTGTTTTGTTTTTTCCCCTTTTCTGAGGCTTTATGATTTTTATTTTTCTAATTATATCTTATTGATTATGCTATTATAGTTGTCCTGATTTTTCCCCTTTGCCCCTCTCCACCCAGCACCTGCCACTCCCTCAGGCAATCCCCCACCATTGTTCATGTGCATGGGTCATGTGTATAAGTTCTTTGGCTACTTCACTTCCTATACTGCACCACTTTACATCCACATAGCTATTCTATAACTACCTATTTGTACTTCTTAAACCCCTCACCTCTACACCCACTCCTCCATACCCCATTCCCATCTGGAAACCATCAAAACGCTCTCTATCTATGATTCTGTCTCTATTCTTCTTGTTTCCTTAGTTTGTTTTTAGGATTCAGTTGTTGATAGATAGGTACTTTTTGCCATTTATTGTTCATAGTTTTGATGTTTTTCTTAAATAAGTCCCTTTAACATGGTTTGGTGATGATGAACTCCTTTGGTTTTTCCTTGTCTGGGAAGCTCTTTATTTGCCCTTCACTCCTAAATGACGTATGTCTTTGCTGAGTAGAGTGATCTTGGCTGTAGGTCCCTGCTTTTGATAACTTTGAATATTTCTTGCCAATCCTTTCTAGCCTGCAAAGTTTCTTTTGATAAATCAGCTGATGGTCTTATGGGAACTCCCCTGCAGATAACTAACTTCCTTTGTCTTACTGCTTTTAAGATTCTTTCTTTATCTTTAGCCTTTGGCATTTTAATTATAATGTGTCTTGGAGTGGGCCTTTTGCATCCATCTTGTTTGGGACTCTGCTTCCTGGACTTGCATTTCTATTCCCTTCACCAAATTAGGGAAGTTTTCTTTCAGATAGATTTCCAGTCTCTTTCTCTTCTTCTGGCACGCCTGTGATATGAATGTGGACCTCTTGAAGTTGTCCCAGAGGCTGCTTACACTATCCTTCTTGTTCCGAATGATTGTTTTGATTCTCGGCTTCATCCACTCTACCGTTGATTTTCTATAAATTGTTTACTGCTGTTAGTGTATACTTTGTTTCTGACTGGATCTTCTTTATGCTATCGAGGTCCTCACATAGTTCTTTGAGCATCCTTATAACCAGTGTTTTGACTGGCATCTGATAGATCGTTTATCTCCCTTTCATTTAGCTCTTTTTCTGGAGTTTTGATCTGTTCTTCCATTTGGGCCATGCGTTTTATCTCCTCATTTTGGCAGCTTTCCTGTTTTTGTTTCTATGTATTAGGTAGAGCTGCTTGGCCTCTGTGCCTTGGTAGTGTTGCCTAATGTAGTAGGTGTCACATAGGGTACAGTTGCACAGCCTCCTCTGTCTCCAAAGCTGGGTACTTGACATGTGCCCTCTGTGTGGGCTCAGTATAACCTCCTGTTGTAGTTGAGCCTTGGTTGCTATTGGCAGATCAATAGAGATTTACCCAGGCCAGTCAGTTGCAAGGACTGGCTGTGACCACTTACCACCAACCTCCAACTCTGTGTAGGATTCAGCTGAGCTGGGTCAGGATGGTGGTGCTTCAACCATGGTCTGTAGTTGTCCACTGGGTGTGCTGGCCCTGGGGTTTCTCGGGTGGTACAAGCCAAGGTCAGCCCCCACCTGTTCCTTGCTGGGGGCAACCATGCCTGAGCTGTAAAACAATCTGAGATGGCTGCTACTTGTGCTGGGCTTGGAGATTCCCAGATGAGGCCAAGCTATGAATCCAGGCTGGCTACTGCTGATGCCAGGGCTGATGCCAGGGCTGATGCCAGGCCTGCTGCTCACTTGAGGCCAGCTGTTGCCTGTTTGAGAGGATTTAGGAAGTTGTGAGGGGTGAGCTAAGACCAGCCATTCATATGGAAAGGCAGCTTCGGAGGGCCCATAAGTTGGGTGGGGCATAGTCTCTGGGGATCTCCAAGGTGGGTCACAACAGTGTTAGCCAGGTTGATGGAGTCTCAGATATGGCACCAGCTTGTAAGCTCTGTAGTGGGAGGGTTTAGAAAAGGGACAATAGCTTCTGCTTGCCTTGATGCCAGACACTTCACTTTCTCCCTGTACACCACCCATGCCTTTCAAGCTGCTATCCCAGTGCTGGGATACCCCTCAGAGGGAGTGAATCGGTCTAAGTGCATGTGTGAGTTCTTTAAGAGAAACTGCTTGGGGCTCCAGCAGTTTCTTCCACCCTCTCAATCCCCACTGGTTTTTGCAGCCAGAAGTTGTGGGGACTTATGTTCCTGACACTGGAAACCTGAGCCATGGGGCCTGGGACTCCTCAGTCCCAAGTTATCCCTCCCAAACTTCTATTCATCACACATGGGTAAGGGACCAGTCTATTCCGTGTCTGCTGCAGTCCTGCCAGTCTGGATGGATGTGGTTTCTTTAATTCCTTAGTTGTCAGACTTCATTGAACTCAATTTCTGATGGTTGTGAATGATTGCTCTATATTTTAGTTGTAATTTTGATGTGGTTGTGCAAAGAGGTTGTACCATGTCTGCCTATGCCACCATCTTGACTGGAAGTCCCTCTTCCCCCTGCCCCCCTCAACTTTCCTCTAATTTTAGTATATTTACTCTCCAGGTGAGAAAACCAGTGTTAAAATTGTGTCGCACAGTCTAGATTATATATTTTTAAAAATTACTTTTGGTCCCAGGTAAGTCATTTCCATGATGAAATTCAGGTTTTTCTTGGTGATTCTCAGCACTCAGTGACTTCCTTGATGAATTTCAACATATTACAGATAGAACCCTCTTAATCATCCTGAGAGAATAAAATTTAGAGAAGCTTAGAGATTGTAGCTTACTTAATGTGATGAGAAAAAAGATTTTGTGCTTTTTTAAAAAATAAAAGTATGGTATATTGTTACATGTATATGTGTAACTTTCTTCTTCACTTTGCCGATTTCCAGTATCAGTCCATGCTAAATATGCCATAATTGTCAAGTTCATAGACTTTAAAACAAATTACTTGGCTTAGACTCCTTAATCATTCTTTTTTTAACACTGCTAAATCCAGTTTTCCTATAAAATGAGGTTAATAGCACTGACCATGGAAAGGTGTAGGAGAATTAGGAAGATGTTTAAGGGAACAAAAGGTTTTGTAGTACTAATGCACAACACGATCAGCAGTACTGTGTTACATATTTCAAAGTTGCTAAGAAACTAGATTGTAATTGTTCTCACCACAAGCAAAGAAATGATAATTATGTGACAGTGATAGAGGTGTTAGCCTCAGTGAAAATCATATTGCAGTATTTAAATGTATCTAATCAGGCCCTGGCCAGGTAGCTCAGTTGGTTAGAGTGTCATCCCGAGACATCAAGTTTGCGGTTAGATCCCTAGTCAGGGCACGTACAAGACTCAGTCTGTGAATGCATAACTAAGTGGAACGACAAATCTTAGTGTCTGCCTGCCTGTCTCTGTCTCTCTCACTGTATCTGTTAACTATTATTTTCATTTTTTTAGTGCCTGCATCTTATTCAATTGTATGGATGTATAAGTGATCCATCCCCTTAAAAGAAATGTTGGTTGATTCATTTCATTTTTTCCTTTGGTTGTGTGTCTTCCCTTATCATCCTCTAGTCGTTGTAACTGTCCCAGGATACTGTCTTGGGCCTCCTTCTAAATGCATTCTCTGTATTCCATTGCCTTAAATACTAAATATACAATAACTAATACCAAATAGTGCTGGTCTGTCTAATCCCAGAACTCCAAAATCATTCAATTGCCTACTTGATATCTTCACCTAGATACTTCACAGACACCTAAACATAACATGTCCAAGATGGAACCTTTGATTTCCATCATCACAAACCTGTTTCTTCCTGGGTCTTCCTTATCTCAATAAAAGAACATTACCATGAATTCATTTGCTCAAGCCAAAACCTAGGAGTTTCCTTGATTCCTCCCTGCCCTTCACCTCCAGCAGATCTGTCTTCATCTCTTTATCTCCACAGATACTTACACCCTCTTGCTTTTAGGCTGCCGCCATCTGTGGCTTGATTGTTTGCTTTAGCCTCCCAATTGTTCCAATTTCTGCTTTGTTCCCTACAGGTCATTTCTCTCTTGTCAGTAAGAGTTAAAAATCAGATCATAACATTCCTCTACATAAAATTCTTAAATGGCTTCTTATTGAACTGAGAATAAAATCAAAACTCTTGCAAGGCCTTTCTTGATTTGGCCTCTGCCTACTTCTGCCTCAGTCTGGGCTACTTCCACTCATCAATGCTCCAGACACAATGGCCTTCAAAACTATCCCAAGCTTTTTCTACCTCAGGGTCTTTACTTCTTCTTCTAGTTTTTCCAACTAGCTTCTACCCATCTTTTAGATACCTGTTCTAATGTCACTTTTGCAGAGAGACTTTTTCTAACCTCCCAATCTAAAGTAGCTCCCCCTCCCAATCCAGTTACTACCTCATCTCTTTCTCTTTATTTTCTCTATGACATTTGTCATTTACAAAAGTGATCTTGTTTTACTTGTCAATTGTCAGCCTTATATTTCACCAATGTCTGGCCCACTTTTCATTGCAGTTATACTTAGCTACATATAACTCATGACACATTGTGTATTTCATTATATCTTTAAGTAGTTTGCCCATCATGGAATGTTGTCTCCATGTCTGCCTTGCAATATGGTACTCCACAAAACTTTTCAAACTACCCCTCCTCTCCTCCAGTGGGCTTGACCACTTGCTCATAGCACCTGTCAGTCTTAACTGTGTGTATTGGCTTGTTACAGCCTAGCATCCCACTAACTAGTATTTTGGCTCCTTTGGCACAAGGTCTTGTCAACTTTGTAACTACAGGGCCAAACCATAGCATGCACTCAGTATACATTTGAAAATATCCCATTTAATTCTCCAAATAACCCATTTTATAGAGGTTGCCTAGACTAACATCATAAAACTGATAAAGCCAGAAATTGAATTCATATCTATCTGACTTCAAAAGTTAATGCTTTTTTTCCCACTGTATTCTGTTCTTTAATATTTTGCTAACTAGGTCCAAAATTACTCTTCAAGAAATGCAGAGCTCATGTTAATATTTTTTAAAGGTTTTATTTATTTATTTTTAGAAAGAGGGGAAGGGAATTCGAAAGAGAGGGAGAGAAACATCAGTGTGTGGTTGCCTCTCCTGTGCCCCCACTGGGGACCTGGCCTGCAACCCAGGCACGTGCCCTGACTGGGAATCAAACTGGCGACCCCTTGGTTTGCAGCCCGCACTTAATCCACTGAGCTACACTGGCCAGGACTAAAGTTAAAATTTTTTGATGATGGTAAAAAGAGTTAGTGGCATTTCTTAATTTTTTTATGTGTATAATTTCACTTTTAATGTTTCACTATAAAGATACAGTAGTGCTCAGACTTAGTAAAATCCCATCATCCAGAAAATTTTTTCAGTTAAACATGTATCTTAACAGATAAAATCAGAACTTTATTTTGATTTTTAATCTACTAAATTGTTTCTTATAGGGTTATGGCATTTCCTCTGTGCCATCCACTTCTAATTCTAAATCCGTCAAGGAGAACAGTAATGCTGCCATCATCAAGAGATTTAACCACCACAGTGCCATGGTCCTGGCAGCAGGTCTCAGGAAACAGTTAAGTACACACACAAGGTGCAGTGCCTGGGCTTTCCAGGACAGCCAGGATGAGCTGCGGTGGTGTTCTGCCCATGATCCTTAACATGCATTTCTTTTCCTTGTTTTTAGAGAAGCACAAAATGAACAAAATGGTGAGCCCAGCAGCGTTGATGGAAATTCCAGAGATGCAGACTGCTTTCAGCCAGCAGTCAAAAGGGTATGGGTAAAAAGTTGGGAATATTTAAGGCTCAGATTTCTCCAGATACCTTATGTAATTGTTAGTATTTTATGTTGATTCTTGATTATTTCAAATGACTCGGTACTTCTGACCACATTAAACATTTGGCTTAAATTCTAGAACATTTTAAAAAGTACTTCCTCAGTTTTGTCTTGCCAGTCAACCTTCCATGGACTCAAGTCTTTTAACTATTTTTATTATGGTTTTTCTCCGCCTTCACATGCACACATATGCACATATTGATGTATAGTCCTGTTTTCCAGGGGAAAGTATTCAACAGTGAAAGAAAGAAAAACTGAAGGTTTGTGTATAATGATTTTAAAAGATAGGATTTGGCCCTCATATTAAACCTAGCATTTCTTTTCTTTCTTTTTTTTTTTTTTTTAAAGATTTTACTTATTTATTTTTAGAGTGGAAGGGAGGAAGAAAGAAAAAGGACAGAAACATAGATGTGTGGTTGCCTCTTACACACCCCCAGTTGGGGACCTGACCAGCAACCCAGGTATGTGCCCTGCCTGGGAATCGAACCGTTGACTCTTTGGTTCACAGGCCGGCACTCAGTCCACTGAGCCACACCAGCCAGGGCTAAACCTAGCATTTCACAGCTACACAGGTCTTTTCATTAAATATTGAAGAAATTGCCTTGGCCAGGTAGCTCATTTGGTTAGAGTGTTGTCCCAGTAGGTCAAGGTTGTGGATTTGATCCCTGGTCAGGGCACATGCAAGAATCAACCAGCAGCCCTGGCTGATGTGGCTCAATGAATTGAGTGCTAGCCTGTGAACAGAGGGGTCATTTTTTCAATTCCTAGTCAGGGCACATGCCTGGGTTGTGGGCCAGGTCCCTAGTGGGGAGGTACATGAGAGGGAACCACACATTGATGTTTCCCTCTTTCTCCCACCCCTCCCCTCTCCCTAAAAATAAATAAATAAAAATCTTTTTTAAAAAAATCAATGAGTACATAAATAAATAGGACAACAAATCTGTTTCTCTTTCTCAAATCAATTTTTTTAAAATTGAAGAAATTGCACTGACTGGTGTAGTGCAGTTGATTGGAGAAAAGAGATCAAGAAGACCAAAATAAAAATTTCAGAAGTACCTGGTTGGTTATCTCTTTTGGTTAAAGCATCATCCCAGTATACCAAGGTTGCAGTCAGGGCACATACAAGAATCAACCAGTGAGTGTGTAAGTGAGCGGAACAACAAATCAGTGTTTCTCTCTCCCCTTTCCTCCCCCTCCCTCCCTTCTCTTTTCTCTTAAAAAAAAATAAAATAAAGAAAGAAAGACATAAAGAGTTCAAAGTAACCCAGGTACATGGAGGATTAAGAGTATGATAAACATGGCATTTCAGAGTCAGTGTGAAAAGACAGATTATTCTACAAATGGTGTTAAGATGCCTGATAAATAATTCAGTAAAAAAGCTCAGATTCCCTACTTTACTCATTATTCTAAAATAAATTCCAAGTGGATCAAAGATTTAAGCGAAAATTAATCCACAGATGAAGCAAAAAGGGAATAATTTTTTTTAAACCATAGAAAAGTATTTATAACACATACAATAAAATTAGTTTTTTATTTATTTGGTGGGGGGGAGTAGAAAAATATACATTTTTACCTATCAGATTGTCAAAAATTAAAAGTTTAATAGTAATTACAGTGTAGGAAAACAGGTATTCTCTGTAATTGATTGCCGAGAAAATGGGCTTAACATCTGTAGAGCAGTCATCTCTAGGAAATGCAGCTCATGGGGGGAAGACTTCATAATTTACCCTCTGTGCAGTTTTCCTTTTTAGTCATATGTATTACTTTTAGTCATATTCATTACTTTTATAAGGGACAGTTATATTAAAAGGTGTTGTATTAATAATTATAGGCGAAGTTACAAGAGTCCATTGAATATGAAGACTTGGGAAAAAATAATTCCATAAAAACGATTGCACTAAACCTCAAGAAATCAGATAGGTAAGTTTGGTTGATACAGCACAAGTTATTGCAGAATATATTCTGCTAGAATAGCATTCAAGTTTAGTCAGTTTGTTACCATAACAGTACAGTATTTTTATTCCTTAGAAAGGTACTTTGTGCACCTCGGGAAAAGATCCTAAATGATCAAAGCCAAGAAAATAAATACTGTCTCTCTCTGCTTTTTGCATCTTATTGCCCTTATGTGAAGTAAATCATTTTATTGAAATCTCTCTATCTTTTTTGCTTTGTAGAAAATGTATTGAGACTGCTAAAATATATGGAAAACAAATACTGAGCAACTTTATTCTGTGTAATTTCTTTCTTTGCTAACTTTCAGGTATTATCATGGTCCGACCCCCATCCAGTCACTACAGTATGCGACAAGTCAGGACATTATTAATTCTTTTCAAAGTATTAGACAAGAAATGGAAGCTTATACACCCAAATTAACTCAGGTGGGTAACTTGTAGTGTTTGAAAACCAGAATTCCCACACACAATTACTTCCTCATTTTATGCACACAGCCAAATTGAACTATATAACTAATATTTCATTGCATTTAAAAACATAATTTTGCTAAATTTTTAAAATCGAGAGGTAGGGAGGGAAGGCATTTGGCATATTCAAGAATTATCTGAAGATAAGATGATAATGAAAAATAATGAGTTTTATGGTTGCTAGAATTTCCCTCCATACATGTACACAGTTTTATTGTTAAAATCTTTCCAAATTCTTCTGGCTGTCACTCTCTAGATAATCTGCATGGCCTCACAGCCCACTATTCTTCATTTTTCCCTGTCCTTATTTATCCTTTAGTTGATCTTCAATTTCTGTCAGTTTTTCAGTATTTCTTAATCACGTTGGTTTAAGCGAAACCTGATCAGTTTTTTACACTGCCACTGCAAGTTATCTTTCTAAAAACATAAATATGAACTTACCACTCTGCAGCCTGAAAACCTTCACTGCCCCCACTTTGTTGCCACAGTAATTATCTGAATGCCCCTGTCTGGCATGTCAGACCCTTTTCAGTCTGGCCTAACCCACACCCACATCTTCAGTCCCAGCTCCAGCCATATCTCCACCATCCCCTTCCACACATAACGAAGAGTCCTGTACTCCAGCCAAACACACTAAACTACCCAGAGTTGTTTAATCATATTGTCATCATGCTTCCTATGCTTTTTTTGCTCTTGCTTTTCTCTCTTCTTAGAATGCCCTTAGCCTGTTCTGTCCATGGTGAATTAATAATAATTATTCAAGACTCAGCTCGGATTTCATTGCCTCTATAAAGCAATCCTGAACATGCCCAGTAATGAGTTTTTTCCATTTCTGTTTTTATAAATATGGAGGCACTGACTTCATACCTGTATTATAGTGCTTATCACATATTGGCACTTACATTTACTCTTTATTTTGAAGTAATCTCAGATTTACAGAAAGATGAAAATGTTTTCTGACCAATTTTGAGAGTAGATCCCTTTACTCCTAAATATTTGTGTGTATTTCCTAAAACAGGACATTCGTACAAATAATACAATGAAGTTATAGAACAGTAAGTTAACAATTAATAAAGTATATCTAACCTAAGAACTTACAGAAATTTGCCAGTTGTACCACTAAAGTCCCTTACAGCAAAAGAAAACTCCTTGGTCCAGCATCTAAGTCAGGTTCATGAGTTGCATTTAGTTCTCATGTCTCTTTAGTCTTCTTCATGGAAGAGACAAAATGGAATCATGTCTCAGTTGATTGGGCATCATCCTGCAAAGCCCAAGGTCACTGGTTCAATTCCCAGTCAGGACAAATCCTGGGTTGCAGGGTTGGTCCTCAGTTGGGTCAGGGCATGTGTGAGAGGCAAGCAATAAATGTTTTTCTTTTGCATTGATGTTTCTCTCACACTTCTGTCTCCCTCCCTTCCCCACTCTCTGAAAATTAAAAAAAAAATAAAATGGAATAGTTTTTCAGTCTTTCTTTCCCTTCATGACCTTGATATTTGGAGAGTACAAACTAGTTTATTGTAGAATGCCCTCAAATTGAGTTTCCCTAATGTTGCCTTAAAATTGGATTCATGTTATGTATTCTTGGCAGGAATACCACAGAAGTGATGTATAAGTGATATGTTATCCTCACATCAGGAGGCACATACTTATTTGTCCTAACTTGTTATATTAACTTGGATCACTTCGTTAGGTTAATATCTGCCTAGTTTCTCTACCAAAAAGTTACAATTTTCCCCTTTGCAGTTAGTATCTTGTGGGAAGATACTTTAAGGCTATGTAAATATTTTATTTCTTTTCAAACTTCCGCCCACTAGTTTTTTTAGAATCCATTGATGATTCTTGCTGAAAACAAGTATTACCATGCTGGTGGCTAAAGGATGATTTTCTAATTCTATTATCCATTCTACATTTATCAGTTGGCATTCTGCTAAAAGGAAGAGTTTCCTTCCCTTCTGTATTTACTTATATCAACATAGATCCGTGGATTCTTACATTACTCTGTGGGTTATAAATTGTTCCTTTCTTTTTAACTAAGGTATAATTTACATATAATAAAATTCACCTTTTTTACAGCTCTCGTTGTCTCTTGTTCTGCATTTTAATAAACATACACAGTTGTATAACCACCAGCACAATCAAGATAAAAAAGTTTTGTTGTCCCCAAAATGTACCCAGGCCCCTGTAGTCAGACCCTTCCCAAGCCTTTCAGACTGGCTTCTATATTGGTCTGGTAATGTCCTTATCAGTTTTTGAGCACCTCCTTACTTTCCGGCACAATGAGATACATGTTCCAGATTCATCTTACACTTTCCCTGCCCCAGCCACAAAATCTTCCTTGTATTACCAAGTAGATTCAGAAACCAAGATCCCAGTGTTGGGTGGGGTGTCAGTGCTGTTGGGTTGTCATTTGATAGTGGTGTTAGAGCTAGGAAATGCCAGTACTCACATACATGTACACACAGTAGATTGGGGCTTATTTGACTACTATTCCTTCTAGACTGTAATTGCCCAAATCTGGCCCTTGGGCCCAAGTAGACCCACCTAACTTTACACTCTCATCAGTCATATTAAGTATGTAAGTAAGATTGTCCTCACATCAACCTTTCCACACTCCCCTGTACCCCAAAGATGTGCTGTTATCTGAATATGTGCATTGAGTCTGAAGGCCCAAGAAATCTGTCCTCATGTGTGTGTACCTGAGTACAGCCAGGAGCTAGTCAACGAGCTCAGTCAGCAATTACAGAAGATTGTGGTTACAATGTGTTACAAGTTTTTGACGAAATAGGAGTAAAGTGCACTCCCATGTCCCTTTGACTCGTGGTTGTCACGTGCTGTACACTACACCAAGCTTAAAAATTTGTTTCTAATCAAGCCAATTTATATGTGGATTCATACTTACTACAACTCCATTGAAAAACTTGAGATGCACTAACCCTGCACTTGGGCCATTCAACAGACGATTTGTTCCTCGCTATAGCCACAGCACCTAGCACTTATAGGCACCCATTGAATGGATAGGTGAGTTATGTCCCTAAATGTGGATACTGACACAGTGAGGAATATGTTCTTTCCTCTTTTAGCTCAGTGTATTTACTTCTTTAAAAATGACAAATGATGTATTTCTACTCTGTTGGGTGTATTGTTTTTTCCCAGCTGCCAGCAAGTATATGATTAACATGTTTTACTTAGTTCCTTTCTTTAAACTCGGTTTTACTTTCAAGGGTAAGAGTTCACAAGTTAAGTTGAATTGATGCTCAAGAAAAGGCTTGACTAGGCAAAAGATCACATGAGTTTTGAGGTACCTGTAAACTTGCGTCCTATTCCTAGAAGATTGGTAGTTATTCTCTTTCTACACAGACTGTGTTTCTAGCCTCATGGAAAGCAGTTCACTCTGGTGAACTTGCTATAAACTGCGTATTTATACAGTAATAAAGACTTACTGGACATTTTGCTGTAAAGCTGACGTGTTATCTAAGAAAGATGTCCAAAAAAGAGAAAAACCACTTTTTGTGTTTCCTTTCAGGTTCTTTCAAGTAGTGCCGCCAGTAGTGCCATCACAGCACTGTCACCCGGAGGAGCACTTATGCAGGGAGGGACACAGCAAGCCATAAACCGTATGTGCTGGGCTACCTTCTGTCGCTATCCCTTTACTTAAGTAAGCTCTTAAGTTGAGAGGAGGCTAAAGTTTTGTTGGCTTTGCTTTGGAACATTTCTGGGGGTTTTGTTTGTTTTCGTGCATCTAGATCCTGATGTCTGGACAATAACTTAGGTTTCAGAATTATCTTAATATTACCATGGCATGTTAGTGGTCTCTCTGTATCCTAAAAGCTTTCTTTTTTTCTCACCCAGCTCTTAGAATGAAGAGCAACCTTAAAAGTTTTTCCAAAATCCCAAAGGAATTTAAATTCTGTGATCTGTCAGCAATTATATTAGTAACTTACCTCAGAAGAGCACATCCTGGTTTGGCATCAGCAAAGAGTTAATGTGAAAATTTCTTCTCTGAGTGGTCCTTTCAGAAACTGTCCATACTAGAAAAGAACTTTTATCCTATGGATCTTTCTTTTGCAGAGATGGTGCCAAATGATATTCAGTCTGAATTGAAACACCTGTATGTGGCTGTTGGAGAACTACTTCGGCACTTCTGGTCCTGCTTTCCTGTTAATACACCATTCCTAGAAGAAAAGGTCAGAACCAGTTCCAAACACAGCCAGCTATTAACAGTGGTGTGGCTTGATGGAGTATTATTTTGAAATTGGAAAATTGTATTAAGTGTTTGCCATGTGCTAGACATGTGATCACTACTTTGCATACATTATTTAAACCTCACAGCATCCTGATGAAGGTAGGTATTGATACCAATTTTAAAGTTTAAGAAACTTGAGTGTAGACCAGTTCCATAACATGTGATCATACATCTTAAAATTTGTATTTACATCTAAGCCACTGGAATGATAAAAGAACAGAGACCCAAAAGAAGTCACATCAGTAAAATTTTTCAGTGTGTCTTTTTTTTTTTTTTTTTTTTTTTTTTTTTTTTTTTTTTTTTAGATTTTATTTATTTATTGTTAGAAGGGAAGGCAGGGAGAAAGAGAAGGAAAGAAACTATCAGTGTATGGTGCCTCTCGCGCACCCCCTACTGGGGACCTGGCCCAGCAACCCAGGCATGTGCTCTGACTGGGACTCAAACCAGTAACTTTTTGGTTCACAGGCCAGTGCTCAGTCCACTGAGCCATACCAGCCAGGGCTAAAATTTTTTATTTGGTACATAATTTAGGGGTAGTTAAATCTAAACCGAGATTGACAACAGATACAGCAATAGCTCTTTAACACTAAAACCCCTTTAACCAATTAAAGGCTAGTTGCCATATAGAAAAGTATTTGAAGCATCATCCCATGCACCAAGAGGCTGTGGGTTTGGTCCCCAGTTGGAGAGCATATGGAAGGCAACCAGTTGACGGTTCTCTCTCATCCTCCCTCACTCTGTAAAATCAGTGAAACATATCCTCAGGTGAGGATTAGAAATAATTATAGTAATAATAGCTTTGCTGTATAACTTGCTCTTATAATCAATTTTTAAGAGAAAGATAAATGTCCCATTAAAAAAACAATAGGCAGCCCTAACTGATGTGGCTCAGTTGATTGGGCATGATCCTGCAAATAGAAAGGTTGCCAGTTTCATTCCTAGTCAGGGCACTGGCCTGAGTTGCCCGTTTGGGGACATGCCAGAGACAACCGATCAATGTTTCTCTCTCACTTCGATGTTTTTCTCCCTCTCTCCCCCATCCCCTCTCTCTAAAAATAAATAAAATCTTTTTTAAGAAATAATAGGCAACAGAATTTTTTCAATTTAATGATTTTTTAAGGAGGGAGGGAGGAAGAAAGAGAGAAACATCAATTTGTTCCACTTATTTATGCATTCATTATTTGCTTCTTGTATGTGCCTTGACTGGGGATCAAACCCACAGCCTTGGCATATCAAGACAACACTGTAACCAACTCAGCTACCCGGCCAGGGCAACAAATGATTTTTAACAGGCATCTGACTAAAGAATGCAAGTGGCCCAATAAACCTAAGGAGGAAATTTTCATACTCACTAGTATTCAAGTAAATTATCTTTAAAGATACAGTGAAAGAACATTTTTACCTATAATCTGCAAATGAACAAAAAACTTAAAATGATCAGTGTTGGCTGAGTTACTAAGAGTTCTTTCTTTCACTACTACTAGTACTGCCTTTTTAAAAATGCCTTTACCCAGAAATTCAACATTTAGAAATTTAATTTAATTAAGAATGTGTATAGATATTTAGCCATAGAGATGTTCCTCTACCACTGTCTATAAAAGAAAATGTGGAACTAACCTAAATATCTACCAGAAGGTGATTGGTTAAAGAAGCATTTGTTATGCTCATACATTGAAATACTATACATCTATTTTAAATGATGACTAGGGTGAGTTTTTAATGACTGATAGATATTCATATTAAAATAAATGAAATTTTAAAACAGTATATACAGTGTATTTTCTACATCTATGCTTTTTTTTTTTCTTTTTGCACTTGTGAGAATTTAATAAATTCCCATCCGTGTGGCTTCAAGCTACCAGCACACAAGCCCCACCAACAATCTTAATCTTCTCCTCAGCTCTTCTGCTAAAAAAATTTATCCTTCAGCCCTGGCTGGTATGGCTCAGTGGATTGAGCACTGGCCTGCAAACCAAGGGTCACCAGTTCTCTCCCAGTCAGGGCACATGCCTGGGTTGCAACCCAGGTCCCCAGTGGGGTGCACAAGAGGCAACCACACATTCATGTTTTTCTTCCTCTGTTTCTCCCTTGCTTACCCCTCTCTCTAAAAATAAATAAAATCTTAAAACAGAAAAAAAAAAAAAGAACTCATCCTTCACAATGGCAGGCTGCTTTGGGAGCTTTCCCTTCCCCAGAACTTTGTAGTAGCCCAATCGCACTACATCAATAATGGGAGCAGCTCCAGTCTTGTTTTTGGCAGCGTTGACCTGTGTCTGCTCACTGTCCAAGGTCCGCAGTTTATCCAGGGTGATAGTGGGGCAGAGGCTCTGGTTCCTCTTAAGTGGTGGTGCCTCATACCAACTTTCCCAAAGTAAACTGGGTGATATTTGTTGTTGATCCTGTGATGATGCAAGCCCCCAGCATTTTTTTGGCCTTCTGGGTGCTCCCTGTGTTTGGCGATGCTGCCGTGGCCGTGGCTCAAATGGCCCCAACGTTTCCCTGTCTTCCTCAGTCTGGATGGCGTGTTGGTGGCCAAAATGCAAGAGAGAAGCCTCCACAAAGTCTCCTATATCTGTGCATTTACACACACGAACAAAAAATGTTGAAAAGGATATGAGTTATGGACCAAAGTGTTAATGGTCTGTGAATGTTGGGATGTAAAAAGAACTTTTTTTTTTAGATTTTATTTATTTATTTTTAGAGAAGGGGAAAAGGAGAAAGGGAGGGAGAGAAACATAGATGTGAGAAACATCCATCGGTTGCCTCTTGTAAATGCCCCAGCCAGTGATTGAACTTGGAACCAGGCATGTGCCCTGACCAGGAATTGAACCAGCGACCATTAGCTTTGCAGAACAATGCCCAGCCAACTGAGCCACACCAGTTAGGGCAATTGAGTATGTTTTTATTTTCTACCTTTTGCATTTTCTTAATTTTTCTGCAGCAGCCATTGTTTTAGGGATAGATTTTATTTTAATCTAATTACATTAGATATTGCTTCTCTGCCTGGTGGAGCCAATTAATCAAAAAATAAATGAATAACCTTCCTATGTGTATTTTGATTTCTGTAGACACTTTGAAATTTCTCTGTAATTTATTATTTCTCTCACCTTTTTTAGGTAGTGAAAATGAAAAGTAATTTGGAACGATTCCAAGTCACAAAGCTCTGCCCATTCCAAGAAAAAATTCGAAGACAGTATTTAAGCACAAACGTAAGGCAACAGTCTGATTTTGACCTGGTTTTCTGTGTAGCAAAGTGATTAAATTAACTTTGTTTTCCTGTGAACGAATAGATACATTGTTTTTTTCCTCCTGTTCAGAGTGTTGTTTTTAACTGTAAAATAATAAATATCTGTGTGCCCACCAGTCACGGTAAGAAATAGAATGTTTCCAGGACCCACAGGTATTTCTTGAGGGTCCCTGTCCAGTTCCCTACCCCTCCCTCACTTTCCCAGGACCATGACCAATAATCACCTCCGTGCTTTTCTTTAGAGATTTGCAACCCATGTGTGTGTTCCTTAAAAATATTTATTTTGAAAACGTGAGTAGTAAGCACAAACCTAACAATGTAAAGAAAGGAAGACTTGCCCTTCTGTGGTAGTAGATTGAACAGTTCCTGGGTTATGGTCTGTCTGAAGCTTCCCAGATTGTTTACATCAGGGTGGGCAGTCGATAGGGTACTGAGAGAAAAGTGTCCCTTTATGCCCAGCGTGTTTAGCTTTATTTTTATGCAAGGCTAGAGCAATCACAAGACTTTTTCTGTATGTGTCATGCAAATCCTCTCAGAGATGATGGGAAAAAATAGTATATACAAACTTAGGATTCAGTATTTCAGTAAGGTAGAGTTTTACAGTTGAAAGCTGAAAAATCTTCGTAAGATTATACTCAAATGTTCTAAGTGGGTTTTCTCAAAATATAACAGTATTATAAACAGAAAAGTGGCTTGAAGTGTCTTCCTGCAGCGGTGCAAGGATGATTTTTATATAGTTTCTCAACAAAACCAAAACACACACACACACACTCATAACAATGACAGGTGTAAATCAGGGTGATTTTTTTTTTAAACTCTACCTCAGATTGAATGAGTCATTGACACGGTGAAAGGATTTAGGACTTCCTGATTTCCATCCCTATGCTGCCGGAATCACCCGTGGAGACTTACAAGACTTTTACTTGCAGCCACATAAACACTGTCTGCCTCCAAGGAAACAGATATTCCAAAGGCACTCTACCTCAGGGGTCTTTATTAGCTTAGACCAGTGTGGTCCTATTGACTTTCAGTTATGTCCATGGTGAGGGCAAATTTTTTTCTACTCAGAAGATACAGTGCTGACCTAAGTAAGATGTGGCATACCATTGTGTGAAGCATTCAGACGATTTAGATTTTTTGTGACCCACTGAATGATACTGGCATCCTGAAGTGTTGGAGCTGGAAAGGCCATAGAGGACGTAGAGGAGTGCTTCACAAGATAGGCTGTGCGGCACGGTTAGCTGCGGGAGCTTTGGAAAATCAAAGGTTCCTGGGTTTCCTCACAGACCTGCTGTATCAGAATCTTCAGGGGATGTAGGCACTTTCCCAGTGTTCTGCAAGGTAATGTGGGTACCACCATCCTGGCCTTAGCCAACAGACTGATGTTCAAGTCTAGAAACCACCAGTTTAACTATTCATGTCCCTCATTTGACAGAAGAAACTGAGGCCTAGAGCACAGTTAGGACTCTCATGTTGTGCCATAACTGGTGATGACGGCATCACAGCCTCTACTGTACCCCACCATCTCTCTGACCTTTCTGTACAAAATGCGTCTGATAACACCTTCACAGGGGCTTGCACGTTGCCTTATTGGGGAAATACAAGTGAGCTTGGAAACTACACTGTCAAGTACATGCCAGATCTGAACTAGAAGCATTAAGTTCCCCAGCCTTTGCCCAGTTGTTGTTTAAGTGTCTTGCTATGTTTTTCAGTTGGTAAGTCACATAGAAGAGATGCTCCAGACAGCCTACAACAAGCTCCACACGTGGCAGTCACGGCGTCTGCTGAAGAAAACGTGAAGTGTCTGTGGCTCGCAGGTTGTGTGAAACCGAGAACCGTGGCCTGCAGTGTCTCTGGAAACCTGGCCTGAAGACATGCAGATGATCACCCACAAGTGACAAGAAACATCTGCACCACGCCAACTTTCGGAGCTGATGCTTTTGTACTTGCACATTGTGAACTGAAAGGAAAGGGACTGATTAAACTAATAGCTGGGGAGGTAAATTAAGGCAGAACCAAAATGAGCTAAGTTGCAAATATATATATATATATATGAATATATTTTTAAAAGACACTGTTTACTGCAGTTACTCAGGAACTGCTTTGATTCATATTAAGCTGCTGCTTTCGGAAATTTAAAAAAAAAAAACACTTTTTAAAAGGGTGCATTGATAAAATCTGAGGTTTTTGTTGTTTTCTGTGTAAATTTTTTTTCTAAGTTTATGGCACAGGGTACACCTTAAGTATTTCTCCTCCATCCTCTACTTGGATCCTCAAGTTTTAGTGAATTCTAATTGTACCTTACATCAGCAAGCTAAAGAGACTGCTTTAAAGTAAGCCAGAGGGAGACTGTTGCTCAACCATCAGGAAACAGTTGTGCTCAGAAGACATCATGGTCCTGTGTTTCCTACGGAAATAAGAAACAATAAATATTGCACTGAATGTGGTTTGGAGTCCCTAAACGATAAAGAGGGAACATAATTTGCAGAAAGTCGTGTGGGGGTTTTATGCAGAATTTTGTCAGAAGACAATGGTGCTGCATGTTTTTTTTTTTTGAGTGCAAATGTACATTGCTAAGTTTTTTTTAAGATGGCATGTGCTTTGAAAGAAGGAAATTGCATTTTTAAGAGTTTAAAATAATCTTATGAGTGAGAAATATAAGAAATTTTATTTTCACCTCTTTAGAAAAAAAATAAAAGATGTTTCTCATATCTCCTTTTCTGCAGTATCTGACTGTTACTATCCTTGGCGATTTGATAATCATTGCATAGTGACTGAAAAGCCTAAGCAAAAAAAAAAAATCGTTCTTATGTCCTTGTTTATGGAATTCGTGCTGTGCCATATTTTGTTCCTAATAGGATCAACTGTTTAAGACTTTAGATGTCTTGTATTAAAAGTTACAGAAAAAAGTAAAACTTTTTATAGCTGCTCTTTTATCTGTAACACATCTTGTGGTTTCTCCTTATGTGTGATTTACTTGAGTGGACTGCTCAGAGCTACTCGTCCTTTTTTAAAGCCATTATATTAGCTGCTTGTCTTTCAGATAACAGCCACAGTAAGTCACGGCCCGTTCAGACTTTTCAACTGGCAAAGGAAAGAACGTCACTTTCCTCATTTCTCTTTCAGATCAGTGTAGTATGGTGTGTGACCCTTTACACCTTACAGTTTTACAGAGTGCTCTTCCAGTGCGTTACCACCACAGCCACTCAAAGGAATGGCGATAGAGCAGATAGAAGAATGAAGTAGCAGGGTATGTCTCTTGGCAAAGGTAGATGTAAAGAACTAAAATGCTTTTTTAAATATGCTGTTAAAGGTTAAGTGATAGATATAATGGAGCCTGAAAAAAGGAAACTTGGGGAACTGAGTAGGTTTCACTAAAGAGGTAACATTTTACTTAAGCCTTGAAGACGGAATAGGGAAAACGATGAAGGTATGAAGGCTCTGGAAGACTCCAGTGTGTGAGGAAAATAGTTTTAAATTGATGGCTTTGTATGTGAAGGTCAGAGACTCAGACCTTACCCATTAGGCATAAGGGATCCTTTCAGAAAATTGCTCAAAGTGTTTTTTCTGAAGATTTTTTTTTGTTTTGATATTTTTAGATAAAAAGTTCAGCTGTTGGGCCAAAACCTAAAAGGCTTTTGCAGCAATATAGACTGGAAACTAGGTCCAAATTAGAATTCTGGTAAAAAGAAGGGTACCGAGTAAAGACATTCCTAAGGTATGTGACCAGGTCTTAAAGAATGAGGACTTAAGAGGGTTTATACCAGAGGTAGTTCAGTTTTATGTCTAGCTTGCATTTGAAATATTTAGTCCTTGGAGCCCTTTAAAAATGACCTTTGACAGCCATTTAGACCTACTGTGGCCTTGCCTTCCCACTGTGGAAACCATAGCTGCTGGTGAGGGCTGCTCCAAGCCAGCCCTGCAGCAAGCACCTCTCCTGCTATCCCACTTGGTCCTCACCGCAGCCCGTGCATCAGGTGGGTGCTGCAGAGTATGAATGTTTAGACAGTGATTTATCTAAATTCACACAAGCTTCTGTTTTCACTGATGGATAAGATGCTTGTGAGGTCAGAAGCTTTTATTCCACAGCTCGTGTTCCCATTGTCTAGTTTGCTTGTTTTGACTGCCCTGTAGGTCTCCTGCTTCTGTTTCTATTCTGTGCTGCTTTTATGGCAAAGCACATTTTGGGGTTAGTCTTCCAAGTGGGTCCCATTAGCCCAGAAAGCTGCAAAATGTAATGTAATGAAGCCATATTCTGCCTTAGGAAAATGCATGTGGCCTAAAAAGAAGCATAAAATCAGTAGTGCCATTCTTTAGACTTATAATGCGAAATGAGTAGAATACCCTATAACTACCACAGTCTGGAAAGCCACAAAAATGCCTCAACATCTGTACCTAGGAAGGTAGCCCACTCATTCAGACTAAGGGTTTAATCCAGAAAGTGACTTCCTGTTGGTGCATATACCACCTGGAGCCAGCAGTGGCCCTGAGATGGAAAGCTGCCCATTTTAAACTTAGGTTTGCTGTCTCTAGTGTCAAGACTTGCATGGGATTCCTCAGTGCATTACCTCTGCCCTTTCCCAGTTTAGCTTCTTTAAGACTCAGCTGTTCTCCCAGCTCCTGAGGCCAGGGGAATCTTTGGTATTCTCAGCTCAAATTGTCCAGAGCTGGAGTATTGCCTAGAACCTGGTTCGGGACTGATCGGCCTTAAGTTTGTAGTCCGTATCCTTGATTGTGCATTAAAGGCACAGAGAAGACTTGGGAATTCAAACTTTGTAACCACAGAACTCTGATGTTTGGTTTTTTTTTAGTCTCACAGAATTAATCCCTAATACGTGTGACAGAGGTAGAATCGCACCTGTTGAAGTGCAGCCAGAGACAGGTCCTCCCACCCCGCTAGCGATACAGTGTGAAAAACCAAAACCGTCTCTCGACACCTGGTAACCTGCGTTTAATGGGAGGGCACTGAAGTGGAAGGTGAAAAACACCGATCGGGCCTGTTCCCTGAACACATATGCCTCACTGCAGCTGTCTGGACATGTCATGGCTGCCTCTGCAACCTGTGAGGAAAAGAATCCATGCAAGGGGCAGAGACCAGCCAGTGTGCAGCAACGGCCAGGCAGCACAGCCAGCTTACGGTAGCCAGAAACATGTGTGCTTTACATCATGGACTAGAGACGCCATAGGAAACTAGAAAACTGGTAGCCTCTCCCTGACCAGCCCAGTTGTGTATATAATTGACTGTAGTACTAAGTAATAAGGCATTTCTATTAAAAAAAAAAAAGATAAGGCAGGCATTATATGCAGGTTCCAGAGCAGCCCTCACCTAAGGAATGAGTCGGGCTAGGCCTATGTGCAAGGCCAAGAATTCCACAAACCAATTACAGTCTGAAATAGATGGAACAAACTGTCAAAACAGTAACTATAACTCCCCTCTTCCCTCAGCTTGTTTCCTGAGAGAGGATACAGTTTGTTGAGCAATTCCCCTATGCCAAGTCATGTTGTTGGCATTAAACCTATTAGGTGGGTACTACGATTTTTTCTACTTTCCAGATACAGAAGGCTTAGAAAGTCACTTGCCCACGAACACACAGGTAGTAGGAGCAGAGTCAGGGTTGGAAATCAAGTCTGCCTGGCCCCCAAACCTGAGGTTCCCACTGAGACCCCTCATTCTGAACAGCTGTCAGTTTGCTGCAACACAGAGGAATGCAGTGCAGATGGAGCTCAGCTATCTACCCTCCCCCCCCACCTTGTCCCTGAGACATGAGAGCATCTCTCCAAGTGGTGGGGGCTGAAGGGGCCTGTCTATATCCTGAAAGGCCTCGCCAGAAAGGTGAAAAGATAGGGTCTCCTTAGAGGAGGGGTCACTCTGGGCTTTGTGTTCCCCACTCCTCCACCCCCAAAACTTAACAAAATGTCACAGAAACAGGCTGGCAGGAGCTGCCCCAGATGGTCACTTCGCCCCAGGCACATTCCTGCTGCGCAGCTCAGTGAGGGAGCAGCCTCCATGCAGAGGCCTTGTGTAAACCTCATTGATTTTTTTGCTTCATTAGGTCAGTGAGAGTCTGTGGCTCCCACAGAGAGGCCTCATCAGCAAGGTCTAGCAATTTCCTGGAGAATCTGTAGGGGCAGTAGCTGCTCTCGGTCTCCAAGCTGGGAGCCTACCCAGATGCCACCGGGGTTTCATGAAGCCTGGCTACAGCCCATCTGGCTGCGTGGCTCTGGATGGGTGCCTTTACCTTCCTAAGACTCAGTTCCTGTTCCTATAAAATGGGCATAACGATGTTCCCTAGTCCACAGGGTAGTTGCAAGGATTAAATTAAATAATGCAAGAGTGCTGGCTACATATTAAATATTCTGTAAACATGAGAATGATTGTTATTGCCATTCTCGCAAAGCCTAGACCCACAAAGTTTGGGGTTCCAGCACTGACCAAGAAGCACCCTTCCGCAATTACTAATAATTTCAAAACAGCTCAAGTCTTTGGCTTGCCCTTGGCAAAGTGAGAGCTGTGAGTACAGCAATGCCTACAGCAGTATCTACCAAAACTCCTTTCCTCTCTAATCCACTTTCATCCATCTGCAGAAGTCAGAGGCACCTCTTTGAAAAATCGCTCACCCGACCCTGGCTGGCGTGGCTCAGTGGATCAAGTGCCAGCCTGTGAACCAAAAGGTCGCTGGTTTGATTCCTGGTCAGGGCACATGCCTGGGTCGCAAGCCAGGTCCCCAGCTGGGGGCACGTGAGAGGCAATCAAGACATATCTCTCACAAATCAATGTTTCTCTCCCTCTCTTCCTCTCTCTTCCCTCTCTCTAAAAAATAAATAAAATTAAAATCTCCCACCCCTACTACCTCCGCAATTACCTGGAGATGTTTTCTTCTTTATTATGTAGATTAACAGCCTGTGGACCCAAAGCCTTCTCCCCACCTACCATTCCACTTATTTTTCCCCCATCAGGCATTCTCCATTCTGTATCACAAAAGCTCAAAGAACAAACTTAAGCAAAGACCAAATTCCCCATAGAGATTGGGAAAGTTGGACAGTATAAAAAAAACAAACACCTAGAGAGCAGGCTGTGACACTTCACCCAGTACAGTATTTTTACAGTCAAAGTTCAGGCTCACTCCAGTCCTTTGCCACAAAGCCCAAGCGCTGTCGCTGTCGTTGGAAGCAGAGCAGTGCCCAGAAGGCTGAGAAGGGGTGGGAGGAACCAGGAGCAGCTCCGCCTCGCATTCTGTTTCCTTTAGCTACTGGATAGGGACTCTCTCAAGGGACCTTCCTGGCTTTGAGTTGTGGCAGTGAGGTCAGCTCCATCTCTGCTCCTGGGGTGCCCTGCCAGCCCCCTGCCTCCCTTAGGAGAGCACACAAGGGAGCAGGTCTGTCCACTGTGTCGCTCTGGAGTCTTTGACTCCATATTGATCAATAGCACCCCCTGGTTGAGAGTCGGCCAGCTCCTCAACTGCCCCAGGAGCCACTTTATGGGATGAGGGGATGGGAGTGGCAAGGAACTGGGATTATTGCATAATCAATGCAGTCTGTCTTCTGCACTACCAACATCCCCTCGT
The DNA here is from genome assembly GCF_004126475.2 of Phyllostomus discolor. Lineage (NCBI taxonomy): Eukaryota > Metazoa > Chordata > Mammalia > Chiroptera > Phyllostomidae > Phyllostomus > Phyllostomus discolor. Next base: position 135,948,688 of record NC_040908.2, read on the forward strand.
TTACCAACTCGAGGGAGAACAAAGTCTGAAGCCAACTAACACACTGAGATTTTCAACTTTCACCTATTGCCCTGAGGAGATTTTAACACTGAAGCCTGACAACGTGTCCCCACGATCAATAACAGGTGGGAGGCAGGGGGCAGCCTCCAAAGGCGGGCCTTCCCAGTCTGCCCCGTTTCAGGACCCTTCTCAAAGAACCCCTGCTGGGTCTGAAGTCTCCCAGGGCAACCCAGCTGGGCTGCCTCCTTAGGCTATTCCCAAGTTTCAGGGGTTGACAGTGGAGTGTGATGGGGCTGCAGCCCTCCTGGAGGCTGCAAGGCAGTCCTGGTACTGGCTCTGGATCTTTGTCCAAGGCAGGAAGTTGTGGCCCTTGGTTACCATGGAGATGCTGGCACAGCCAGTGCCCATCTGTGGTTGACAAGCAGCCTCCCTTAAGAAAGGGGGAAGTTGCTTGAGAACTCGCTGAGCTTGGGGTGGGGATAGTCTGTGACATCATGAGCCTGCCACTGAGGGGGCTGGAGAGGACAGGAGGCTGGGAGCTCTGGGAGAACAGTGCTCCACTGCCGTGGCCTCCTGCCAGTCTTGGAGCTTTAATGGCTGGGGTATGGCTTCCTGCAGAATGAAACCTTGCTGCCAAGCTGCCAGCCCTAACAAGGGCTGTTAAGAGAGGCTCTGATACAGTGGAAAAACCCCAGGAGTAAGAGCCGGAAGTGATAGCCACACCCATAGGATAGAGCCCAGCCTGGTGGAGAAGGTGTCTGGTGTAGAGGAGAAAGCACTGGACTAGATGGGAGGGCCCAGTGCCTTAGTCACCAACTCTGAAACACTAAGGTAGTCAGAGCACGTCCACTCTCCAAGCCCTGGTTCCCCGCTGTGAGAACAATGTTTGCTCCCTGGGCTGAGTCGCTGAGAGCCCCCCACACCCACTTCCTGCAGTGTAAGCAGGTGTGAGGGGCAGGTGGTCTCTCTCTGATTCAGTGGGTAAGGGAGGGCCAAGGCTGTGAGGGCCTCTCCTAGGCTTTTATCCCTTCTGTGGCTAAAACCAGAGGATGAGCTAAGTTAAAATGTCCTTTGAGAGGGCCTGACTCTGCAAGTGTGTTTGTGCAAAGGGCAGAGCTTGGCCCTGCGTGCATGTGGGCTGTACAAGGCCAGCAGAGCAAGCGCCAGGGAGAGGGAGGAAGGCTGGGTAGGACCCTGGAGCAGCCCTGCGGGCAGGTGAGCTCCTGGGCCTTCCTGCAGCTCTGGGTGAGGGGCTTGAGGATATCCAATACATTTGCCCTTTGATATCCAGGGAGCAAAGGGCAAACTGCTTTCCCAGCTGTGAAGCACCTCAGGAAAGGCAGAGAGGCAGAGTGGTGCAGGGGAAGAAAAACTGATCTGGGGGTTTTAAACCCACCTGGCAGCTTTCCAGCTGTGCGGCCTGAATCAATTACATTGTTTAAGGTTTGGTAGTCTCATGGGTAAACTGGAGTACAAATTCCTATTCTGCTTTCCTCTTAGTTAAGGTGAAAATTCTTAGAAAAGAATAGATTTGGCTGCCACTTTGGCAGCACATAGACTAAAACTGGACCATCGCAGAGAAGATTAGCATAGTCCCTGTGCAAGGATGATATGCAAATGTGTGACGCGTTCCATACTTTTTAAAGGGGGTCAAATATACGGAGATAGAAGATTTGACTTTGGGCTGTGGCAAATAATGCAAGATTCAGATGATGTATCATAGAATGTACACTTGAAACCTACCCAAATTTGTTAACCAGTGTTGCTCAAATTTTAAAAATGGACATTAAAGCCACCATAAAAAATAAAATAAAGCCACCACAGCCCTGTCCAAGTAGCTCAGTGGGTTAGAGTGTCATTTCCATATGCCAAGGTTGCAGGTTCAATCTCTGGTCAGGGCACATATAACAAGCAATTAATGAATACATAAATGAGTGGAATGACAAATTGATGGATTTTTTTCTCCCTTCTTCTCTCTATAAAATCAATAAATAAATTTTTAAAATTAAAATAAAATAAAAAGCCACCTAAGCTGTGCATAAATGAAGGACCCAGTGAGCTTTATCTAGATGCAGGGGGGACCCTTCTCCATGTCTGCACTGGCCCCAACACAGCCTGTATTGGGGCCCTCCTGTATTACAGGGGACCTTTCCCTCACCTGCCTTCCAGTACCCAAGAAAAATGAGGTAGGGTTGCCTTTTCAGACCAAACAGGGAAGAGAGCCTCCTTCTCCAGCAGAACCTGCTTTGTGAGGAGTGACTCTGTACAGCAGTTTAAACAAAACCCCCCAGGGCTGTCCTGGCAGGGTGGCTCAGTTGGTGGAGCATCATCCCGCACACCATCCTAGGTCGTGGCACATATGGGTGCCACAGGTGCCAGGGTGCAAATGGAAAGCAACTGGTTGTGATTGGTTGTCTATCGCACGTCCCCAATCCGGACCTGGACCCAGCCTTGGCTTGCAACCCAGGCGTGTGCGTTGACTGGCAATCAAACCAGCGACTTTGGGTGTTGTAGGCTGGCACTCAATCCATGGAGCCACACCAGCCAGGGCTGATGTTGCTTTCTCTCTCCCTTCCTCTCTCTCTAAAAATCAATAAACATATCCTCGGGCGAGGATTTAAAAAAAAAACGACCCAGGGCCCATCATCCACATTTCTGAAGGAGCCCTGCAGTCAGCAGCTGCACAGGAAGACCTCCGTTCCTCCCCACACTCCCGCCCCGGGGAATCACACGCAGTCTCCTCTGGCCGCATTCCCACTTGTACTTGCTTTGATCTTCTTGGAATTTTATAGGAAATTACCCTCCTTCTTTTTTGAGCTAGGACTTGGGATGCAGTTCTCCATTTGGTAAGGTTTGATGGTTTAAAACTATTTACACAGGAATCAGAGAGATGGATTTCTGTTAGCAGTAATCAGCTTTCAAAATCCTGTGAGACTGTTTTTAAATAAATTCTGCCCCCACAGTGCCTCGGGAATTTCGGATCCAGTTTGGAACCAATATAGGGGACAAGAGAATGCTAGGCGTGGATTCCCTGTTCCCGTGGGTGGGGCTGGTTTTCCCTCCTTGACTGCTTGTCTGTGTCCCAGGAGCATCCCTAATCATTGCCCAAAATGGGGTGGGGGGCAGCGTTGCCTCCGAGTCCTCCTGAGCTACTGTGAAAAATGAAGGGGTGTGTATGGAAGCCTGGCTCACTAACTCGAAGCCTCCCTGGATGCTGGAAGTGGAAGACAGAGACACTCTGATGTTCACCGTCAAGGATGCTGAGGCTACAGAGGGAATGTGGCCTCTACAAGGTCACTTAAAGGTCTATGGCAAAGCCAGAGCAAGAACCCCGGTCCCCTTACCCTCTGGTCAGTGTCTCCACTCCGCCAGGCTGCTCACTCATCTTTGCTAAGCTACGCCTGTCACTGTCCTCGCCGCCTAAGGCAGCAGAGAGAAAGGCTGTCGTAGCTTCTGGTGGTCCTCCTCTGCTGTAACTAGGCAAGGGACACTTTCTGTCACATTGTCTGGCTTGAAGAAGCCTCGGGACTCCGTCTGTGGCACTGATTTGCGGCACCCTCAGTTTGGAAGCCCCTTAGATTCTGGTGACGGTCTTTGCCTTGGAATCTATCAAAGTGATGGGAAGCTTGAGGCCTAACTCCCTGGCAGAGAAAGATGGAGCAAAAGGGACACAGATATTATCTCTTTCCTGGGGTAGGAAGTGGCTAGAAGAATATCTCAGTCCATATGGATGGCTAGAACAAAGTGCCGCAGGCTGGATAGCTTGTAAAGGACAGAAACGTATTTCCCACGGTTCTGAAGGCTGGGAAGACTAAGACCAAGGAGCAAGCAGGTGTCTGGTGAGGGCCCACTTCCAAGTTCATAGATAGTGATCTTTCCGCTGTGTCTTCGCGTGGCAGGAGAGGTGAGGAATCTCTCTGGGGCCTCCTCCTTTATAAGGAAGTTCCACCCTCATGACCTAATCACCTCCTAATGGCCTCACCTCTAAAACCATCATATTAGGGATTAGGTTTAAACATATGAATTTGAGGGACACAAACATTCTGTCTACAGCAAAGGGAATCTAGACTTTCTGAGGGTGTGTCCACCCCTCTGCCTGCTGGCCGCATGCCGCCCAGGATGGCTGTGAATGTGGCCCAACACAAAATCATAAATTTATTTAAAACCTTCTTTTTTGCTCATCAGTTTTCATTAGCGTTTGTGTATTTAATGTGTGGCCCAACACAACTCTTCTTCTAGTGTGTCCCAGAGATGCCAAAAGGTTGGACAGCCCTGTAAGGTCATGTGAGGAATGAACTCTGGAGGGAATGACAGTCCAAGACAAAAAGGGAAACAGAGGCAGCTTCTAGTACCTGAGGGTAAGCCCAGGCTGGAGGAGGAAAAGGAGGGGGGTGAGGAGTTGGGGCGGAGGTGGGGAAGGCACCAGGAGAATCTGGGGAGTTGGGTGGAGTCTTTGGCTTCCCCGCCCACTGTGTGAGGGATGGATGGGGTTGGGGGGATGACAGTACTTCCTCCAGGACCCAGGGGAGGCGCCTGTTGTCTTGCCAGAGAGAGAACCTCTGCTTTAGCACGTACACAGCAGGCCCTGCTGGCCAGGGAAGGACACCAATGAGGCCATCTGTACCCTGGGCCCTGAGACTCAGCAAAGCCATCAGCTTTGCAACCATGAAGAAGGTGAAAACGTCAGGCTGTCAGTGAGTGTTTGGAGGGGCTGTGGGGCTGTGTTGATGTGTCAGAGCAGTGCATATTCTATGCCCATGTGGAGCTGTATATGCTCTGAACTTCTTGTCATGTATTATTAAAAACCAGGTGACCCCTTCCCCACGATCTCTCAGCCACCTTGCTTTCACCCTCTCCCTCTCCATTCTTCAAAAACGTCAGTGACTTCCACTGACCACCAAAAAACAAAACCCCCAATCTTCTTATCCTGGCATTTAAGGCTAAAGGTTTACCAGACACATCTTGAATTTCCTGCCTCTACCTGTTTACTCACGCTATGTTCTCTACTTTCTCATCACCGGGTCTTCCCCAGTTGAGATCCTTTTCTAGGCTGAGCTCAGATGCTACCTCTTCCAAGAAGCCTTCTCTGACATCTCCAGCTGAGGGCCCCTCTGCTGAATGCTGGCGATTTTTCTACCACTTTTGTGGCAGCGTACATTCTATCTTGCATTTTAATTATCAGGGGGGATGCTGTTTGTCTCAACCACTAAATGTTAAGTCTTTGAAGGCTTATGTATTTATTTTTATTTGGTTGCTGCCCCCAATCAGGGATCTGGCCAGCAACCCAGAAATGTGCCAAATCTGACAAAGAATCAAACTGGTGACCTGTTGGTCTGCGGGCTGGCGTTCAATCCACTGAGCCACACGAGTCAGGGCTGAAGGCTTATTCATTTGTCTTACTCATTTTGTGTTCCCAGCACCTAGCACATTGCCTTTTACATAGCAGGCACGCCATTCAACATACATTTATTAAACAAATAAATGTAAAAAGCTGGGGATATAGAGACAAATAAGAAAGTTTCTGTCTATTAGGAGCTTATAGTCTAGTGTGAGAAAGAGATGAACAGCAATAAGAATGAATTTAACATAAAGCTCAAGGAATAGTCCTTGAGCTATGAAGATGTGGGTTTTGGGTGGGCAGAGATGTTGGCAAGGGGGAGAACATTCAGGTTGAAGTCACGGCCTAGGTGGATGTACATGGCACACTTGGGCAACGTGGTAAGTAGCCTTGGGACCGACATACAGGAAGCATGAAGGCAAATAGGAGATAAGGCCAGAGAAGGTAGGTGGGCACTGGATCATGGAGGCCTTGTGAGCCTTTGCAAGGAATTCGGGTTTTATTCTGGAATAAGGTGGAATGAGGGGCCAGTGAATGGCCTTGAGCAGGAGTGTTAACAAGTACATAGTGGGTGGAGGAATGACTCAGCACTGTGCTTTGGGTGGACACCATTCTTTGGCCAGGTCTGTTTTAGGAAAATTTTGTGTTGGGTGCTGAGGAGCACCCATTCTCTAAGGCCGGGATACCCCGGTCAAACCACCTCTTCGTGAGATTTTCTCTTTTAAAGAGGTCACCCCCTAAGAACACTTAATCGGGTTAAGAAATCTGTTTTACCCTCTGAAAGAGTGTTTCCTGACCCTTTCCATGGTCCCTCCCTTTGCTTTGGTTTTAGTACGGAAATTCTTCTGTTTGGATCGTATTAGCCAGGGTTCTTCCAAGAAACTGTGTGTGTGTGTGTGTGTGTGTGTACATGTGTCGAGATTTAATGTAAAGAATTGGCTCATGTGATGATTCTTGGCTCATGTGATTTGAGGCCTAGAAGTCCCACGATCTGTCATTTGCAAGACGGAGACTCAGGAAAGCAGATGGTATCAGTTCCCACCTGGTGATGGGAAATGGTCAATCTCTCAGTTCAAGCAGACAGTCAGAGACACTCACTGATATCCACCGCCTCTCACTGACAACTGAACTTTCTGAGCCTGGGGCTAGCCTGAGCCCCCTACATAAGTCCTGGACCTTTGTGGAGTGGGGGGGTGAGAGAGAGCATCATACAGAGAAAAAAAAATCATAGGCTTTGGAGTGAAGTCAGCCCAGGGTTAAAGTGCCTGCTGAAATCTCTTATTAGTTGTATGACCTTGGCAAAGTCATTAATCTCTCTTAGCCTAGGTTTCCTTATCTGAAAAACAAAACAAAACAAAACAAAAAAACAAAAACCAGTGGGGATAATTATGCCTATTCCAAAGAATTAAAGTGCAGATGAGCATGGGAATTGCCTAGCTTGCTGCCTGACACATAGGAGGTGCTCGGTCCATACTTGTTTTATTCATATTTGCAGTTAAATAGATGCTATTGTTAAATAGATGCAATAGATGCTATTGCATAAGAAAGGAGACTCTGTGCTTTGAAGTGAGCTATTGTTACGTGCCTTAATTTAGGGGACAGCAAACCCCTTGCCTAGATTACCTTCAGAGGTCATCCCAGAGCCCTCCTGGCGAGTGGTTTTACCTGCGTCCTTAGCCTAACTTCCACTCCGAGTTCTGCCCTCCTCCTCTCAGGAGCTTTGGTCATGTTTGGTAAGCAGGCAGGCAGGGGCCCAGGCCTAACTGAATGAGGACATTGTTGCAAACACTGAGGAACCACAGACACTGTTGTAATCTTCCTTGACCCCAGGAACCCGGGAGAACCTGTGGCTGGTCCTCACCCCTGCTGGCTGTGTGTTTTAGGTGAGAGCCTAGGTTTCTGGGCCTTCTGGAGTGATGTGAAAATTGTTAGAACATGCTAGAGAGATGCCCTGCTTTTCTGGAGCTGAGGTTAGAGTTTTCCCTTTAAAACCAAGAAACTCACAACTATGGAGCTTTCTGGGAGCTGGGTGCTAAGGTTATGGTGCCCTGGGTGCAGGGAGGAAGTAGACCCATCTATGCCCTGGAGACTCACTGTCAGGTAGGAGAGCAGACACACACCTCTAATGCAAGAGGGTTTGAAGGATGCACAGACCAGTGAGGTGGACGCACGTAGGAGGTACCAACTCTGTGGGTGTAGTAGAGAACCAGGAGACTGGTAGTTTCAAGAGGAGATGGAGGAGGAAGGCTTGGAATGGAGGTAAAAATAACATGTTAACAAAAACAGAATACCCCTGACAGTTGAGTGTGGCTGGGCACTAGGTGCTGGGCAGGGCGGAGCAGTGGGGACAGCAGACTGGAGCTACTGAGGCCTCACTTTGAACTGGGACTTGGAAGGTTTTGCAAGAGGAAGAAACGCAGCGTCAAATTGGTAGGTCACTGGTCTTAGGTAAGGACAGACTGACCCTGTGCTAGGCACTTCTAACAAATAGTTGTTGAGTGATTATTTCCTGCCAGGTGTTCTGGGCAATGAGAAATAGCGGTGAAGATTCAAATCAAGCCTTTTCTGAGGGTAATCACCACATTTCACGCAAGAGGAATTTGAGGGTCGGTCTGACCCCAGCTGGTGGCTCCCTCAAGCGCTTTTGTGGGGAGAGGGCACAGTGGCTCCGGGCGGCTCCCAGCGCACGCGGTTAGGTCCGCCCGTGGGTCGCCTTGTTGCGCGCGCTGCCTGGGCCTCTGCACTGCCCTGCCCTGCTGGGAGCCCGCCCCCAGCCCGACCCACACGTGGGATCCCGCACGTCCGCCCCACTCCCCCCCTCTGACGTCAGCCCCACCCTTCTATTTAAGGCCCCTCCCGTGCGACTTCGGAGTACCGGAGCCGCTGCCGCCAAGTCCGGATCCAGCGCCGCGCGCCACCGACGCCCGTCTGCCGTGCACATTCAGTACGGTAGGGCCCGGCGCTCTCTGCCAGGCAGTCCCTACTCCCTGGGGGTGTAGGCGCTGCTTCCTAGAGCCCTAGTCTGGAGACCTGGGTGGTGTCCCCCGACCGGTCTGGGCGCGGAGCCGGCTGCGCTCTGCTTTTGCTCTTAGTGGGCACCATTGCCTCTGGCCGTGCTGGGGAACCGAGGAGGTGGCCCTTACCTCATCTGGGGTGGAAAGCCCAAGTGGGTGCATTAGGACAAGGAGAGGACGGGTCTGAGCGGTGGGGCATAGTTCTGGGCTGGAACTCGGCAAACGGCGCAGACCTCGAGGTCCGCTTCCCGGAGCTAGTGAAGCGGAAAAAGCCTGAGCAGCCTGGGCGGGTTCCTGGAAGCTAGAAAGCCGCTGAGCACCACATGCCCGGGTCGCATTTTAACCCTGGGACTCTCGAGAGGTGGGCGGCCTCTGCCCGCAGATTATAGACTGCTCTTTGTGCCAACTATATTTATTGAGTAGCTACTGGTGTATCTGTGAGGCGCTGCAAAGATGAAGCTGGAAGGGTGTTTCAGCCCTCCCGCATTTCAGACCGTCTGTCGAGATAAGAATCGTACGGAGCAGTCTCCTTCCGACTTATGGGGGAACCTAAAGCTGGGAGAGGGTTAAGGCATCTCTAAGATCACAATTAGTGGTGGCAGAGCTGGGGAGTAGACCCTCTTTCTGCAGAGTCCCTTCTTCTACACGTGTCCCCACATTGAAGGGAGCCCAGGAGTCCCGCGCTTAGGTTTTGGTGAAACCAGGTGTCCGCAGGAAGAACGCCCTTCCCCCTGCTAGGCTGCAGAAACCTTACAAGGATGTCTAGAAATAGCGGCGATTTGTAAGGAGAGACCCGATTCCAGCTTGGTGACCCTGGGCTCCTTGCCTGTGAGCCCTCTCGGATATTTTTGCCCACTGGAGCGCTGTCAAGACTAGATCCAGGGCGTGCAGTGCAGGGTTGGATTAACAGTCGAAGGTTCGTTCCCTCCCCAGCTCTGGAAATCGAGGGTTCCGCCAAGTATTAAGATCCCAGGCCTCAGGCCTCTGAAGCTGTTTCTGCACTTCCTGTACTGACAAAATTTCCCCAAACTGGGCCTCACGCCTTTGCAATAAGGATCGCAGCAGAAGCCACACCAGGCACCTCCCTCCGGGTCGGTTAATCGTCCCTGGCATAGCGACTTAAAGCCTGGCTCTGGCCCTGCGCCAGGCCAGGGAGGCTGCCATCCGGGCTTCACGTGGCTCGCGTCTCCTTGGGAGCATTAGTTAAGTCTAAAGTGTGGCTCCGAGATATTTGCCTCCGACCTCACTGGCAGGTTAGGTACTAATGCATTCCGCTCTCGGGCGGGGCCAGTATCCACCCCTGCAACCGGTGACCTCTAGACCACTCGCGTCCACTCCCAGCGCTCTGAAATGCGCATGCGCGCGAGTTTCGCGGGACGGCGGGTGGGGGAGGGGCCGGCGGTGGTGTCTCGTCTTCCGGGTCTGGGCGGGCCTTGAAACCCCAGGGCTCGGGGGACGCAGCAGTTGGTCTGGTTTTCCGCTGCTGCGGGCGCTGGTGGGGGGAGGGGGGGGAGAGTTGAGTGAGCGCGCATGAGCAGTGGTCACGACGGGCTTTACTGCTTCATGGTTCGGCGGAGAGACAGTTAATGGCACTTTCTGCACGCACCTCTCTGGTCCTTACTTGAGGGCCTTGGCAGGAGCCCGGAGTAGACGGCTCACACTCGTCTTGTTTGAAGCGAGGCTGGCCCAGCCTGGGCTTAATAAAGCAAGATGAGCGAGCCCTCAGGAAGCTGTACTTACACCCACACGTCCATATTATTTTTCCATGCCAAGGTGAGGTTCTTCACTCCAAGACCTAGCCAGACCGCAGACCCTGGCATTAGGCCTCTCGGCTCGCCTTTGGCTGTGTTTAGGTTTTTTCCCCTCCCTCTTTTTAGTCGTCCCTTGTGATTTTTCATGGCAAATACCCCAGAAGAAATTGAAATAAGCTTTTTTCAGAATAACTTTTGGTTAATAAGTGTTAAAGAGGTTGTATGCTTTCCCCCCTACAGATTCCTTGTTCTAAGTCCAATATGGCAAGTCTCAAAGATCAGCTGATTGTGAATCTTCTTAAGGAAGAACTAACCCCCCAGAATAAGATTACAGTCGTTGGGGTTGGTGCTGTTGGCATGGCCTGTGCCATCAGCATCTTAATGAAGGTAAGTGAGAGACCATCACTCTGGAGGCCAAGGATACCTTGACCCCTCTGGTCCCTCTACTCCCTCCCTAGCAATTGCGTTATTACATTGCATATACAAATATTGAGGTTCATTCACAGAACTTTATATAAAACGAATTTTTGAAATATGATGCTATGCAAAAAAAAGTATCAGAACTAAAAAAAAATTAAAAAAATCAAAGTTCATTAGGCTGACAACCCAGTTTCTTAAATTCACTCTGCTGTATTAACATGCATGTTACCATGCATGTGTCTACCATGAGAGCATCCCTGCCTTTAAATAAACTAAAATTATTATTTTTTAAAATGATTTTATTTCATTGCCCTGACTGAGAATCGAACCTGTGACTTTTTACTTCTCAGCTGGCACTCAATCCACTGAGCCACATCAGCAATGGAACAAACTAAAATTATTTCAAAGTGATTTTTGAAGTGAAATAATATATACTGTGGTAAAATGAAAATCACATTAAGCCCTGGCCAGTGTGGCTGTTGGTTGAAGCATGGTCCCATACACTGAAAGGTTGCTGGTTCAACCCCCCATCAGGGCAGCACCAGGAGGCAACCAGTTGATCCCTCTCTCTCTCTCTCTGTCCTTCCCTCTTCCCTTTCTCCCCCCTCTAAAATCAATTAATAAAAATATTTTTAAAAAGAAAATTACATTGATTGTGGGAGAATCCTTTTTATTTTGTAAGTAAAGGGAATGGATGTTTTTATTTTTTAGAATTTGATTTTTTTGCCCTGGCTGGTGTGGCTCAGTGGATTGAGTGCTGGCCTGCAAACTAAAAGGTCACCAGTTCAATTCCTGGTCAGGGCACATGCCTGAGTTACAGGCCAGGTTTCCAGTTATGGGTATGTAAAGACAACCAATCAATGTTTCTCTCCCTCTTCTCCCTTCCCTTCTCTCTGAAAATAAATAAAAATTTAAAAAATAAAAAAAATTAATTTTTTTAAGTTTTTATTTTATTTTTCATTTTTATTCTTTTGAATGTGGGAAATCTTAGAGTCTTGCTTCCATACAAATCCCCATTGGGTCCCTTTTGGATAGCAATTTGGCTACCAATTATGGAACCTAAAGTTTAATTAGAAAAGAAGAACTTGTGCATGAAGAAAGAACACTTGTTAGTAGAATCAGGCCTGGTTTATATACAGCAAATTGAGGCAGCTTGCAATATCAAAATATTTTAAGTTCAGATTTGTGGTTTCTAGTGTAATGCAAGAGGTCAAGTGAAATGGTGAGTTCTGGGTTCTGAACAGAGAAGGACTCAAGTGAGAAGAGTCTGACCATAGAAATGAGCTCTACAGAAGTTGCAGAGCAACACTTAACTCTATCTGTTCTTAGGAAAGGCCACAAAATATACCCACTCTTATTTCATTCCCCTCTGAATCAGAAATTGGTACGTCTTTCCTATACCACCCATGGTCTTTTTGAGAAGCCCTCTAATTTAGGTGCAGGTAAGAGTAACTGCCCCACCACTCATTATATTGCAGATAATTTGGGGGTAGATCTGCAGCTCAGCTATACAACTTCTTTGGTTATGACGGTCCACATACCATTTGTACTAAACTATTATTATTGGTGCTCCTGGTCTGAGATGCAAACCTGCATAGGTTCAACTGAAAAGATATTTTTCACTAATACATTTTAAAATTTTGTATTCATTGATTATTAGAGAGAGAGAGAGAAAGATATCGATTTGTTGTTCCCCTTATTTATGCATTCATTGGTTGATTTCTATATGTATTCCTAACCAGGGATTGATGACATTCTAACTAACTGGGCTACCTGGCCAGGGCTTCACTAATATTTTGAAATGCACAAATCTATAAAATTGTCATTGTCATTAATATATGGAAATTTAACTAGAGAATGGTCCAAAATATCACTTTTTAATTCCAAGTCTTTTTTTTTTTTTTTTTTTAGATTATTTATTTATTTATTTTTAGAAAGGAAAGGGAGGGAGATAGAGAAACATCAATGTGCGGTTGCTGGGGGTTATGGCCTGCAACCAAGGCATGTACCCTGGCTGGGAATCGAACCTGGGACACTTTGGTTCTCAGCCCGTGCTCAATCCACTGAGCTACGCCAGCCAGGGCTAATTCCAAGTCTTAATACTGGTCCATATCACCTATTTAATGAATAACAACCTAAAATCGATATGTACAACTGAATTGGACAGAGAAACTCAAATTGGACATTATCCTAACTATTGCCAATCCAGTGTTCCATCTCCACATAGAGGTGGTTTGGCTGCTGCAGAGATTACAGCTGTGAGGAGAAAGGGTTGGGGAGAAGGTCAGTGCTTCTTACTATGTATAGATCATCTGTGCATCAGCTTTTAAGTGGGGGCCTGCTCCTATGCCAGAAATACGGAAATTTTGCAGGCCCATCTAAAACTTTGGAAGTAGGAATTTTTTTTGGTAGTTGAAAAAGTTTTATTTTTGAGATGTTTGTTTCCTTTGGAAGCAATTTTGATTTAACTAAAAACTTTGTCTTTTAGGACTTGGCAGATGAACTTGCTCTTGTTGATGTCATGGAAGACAAATTAAAGGGAGAGATGATGGATCTCCAACATGGCAGCCTTTTCCTAAGAACACCAAAAATTGTCTCTAGCAAAGGTTAATTTCAACACGTTTATACTGTAGTCCATGCTAGACCTAATTCTTTATCAGGCTCAAAATCCCAGCTCTTCAAATATTTCTTTTAAACAGGATGAAAGAGCCTTTGAACAATTTTGCGTTGGTACCTATTGATATCAAAGTCTCAATTTCTAGTAAATGGTTTAAATGGAAATCCAGCTTGGCCGTGATATGGAAAGCATATGAATTAGAATGTAATTAGAAAGCTTCTTAGGTCCATATTTAACTACATTGCTTCAAATACTTAAAATAAATACCAATCCTTTCTCTGTTTCCTTTCACACACCAACGTAATGGTGAGAGTAGGGTAACTGAGCCTGCTCAGCCGATATTCTTGGCTTGACCCTTTCACACTTAATGAGCATCAGCTAGGAACCCTGGGCATGGACCCAAATAGTATCTGTTTTGACACTTGAAAATCACGGACCATTTATCTGATAGGCGACTCTCTTCATTATCTTCATCCCTGGGTTAAATATCCTGTGCCATGGGGACCTAGGAGCAAGATATAGTTGATAAGTGTAAAGTTAGCTGCCTCTGCTTTTTTTTGATAAAGGCTTGTTGCTGGGCTGATACGACCACAATTAAGTATTTAAGTCAAAGTAGGAGGGTGGAAGAGTGTGAGCATTGAGCTCAGGTAGCAAAAAAAGATTTCAATGTATCTCATTTGATACAAGACTCAAGTTTTATTCCTTGCAGCTCCCTGCCCCCAGTTGTAGTTACATAAAGTCACAATGTGACGAAAACCAAAATACAAAGAAGGCATTGATGTACTTTTCCTTCATGTGAGTGGCCAGTGATAAAACTCCAAAACCTAAAGGACAGGAGTCTGGAGGGGGGTGGCATTAGGGACATTTTTCTGCCGGATACACAAGCCACGTAAAACTGTCCATTAAAAAAATTGTTTATGGGAAGAAATTTTCGCTGGCTAGAAAATGGAGATCTCTTAAAAGCCTTAATCTGATTATTGTTTTCTTGTGTCTAGACTATAATGTGACTGCAAACTCCAAGCTGGTTATTATCACAGCTGGGGCACGTCAACAGGAGGGAGAAAGCCGTCTTAATTTGGTCCAGCGTAACGTGAACATCTTTAAATTCATCATTCCTAATGTTGTAAAATACAGTCCCAACTGCAAATTGCTTGTGGTTTCTAATCCAGGTGAGGTTTTTAACTGCATAAAAATGAGCTGGAGTAAAACTAATAGTATATATTATATACATATTTATTTCTCATCTTTCATGTTCCTCCTGGAGTGGAGTTGTGTTTTTGTAAAATAGTTTAAAACACGAAAGGGGATACAGTGCCTCTGAATGTAGTTGAAACATTAAAATTAGTTACCTGTGCAAGAACATCTCAGATAAGGGATAAGTTTATGGATAATGTGTTATTCTCTTAATTGATGCAGTTTATTTTCATTAAACTACATCTCTTGGATACTTAATGTTTTGCTATATTAGACATATTGTAGAGGTTTCTACAATATCAACAAAAACATCGGCCATGATCATTATCAAGAAGGTCCATACAGAGGCATGTATCTTATTGGTCCTTGGAAAAGGGATGCAGGCAGCCCCTACCACCTGCTGAGGGTGTCACAGCCCCTCTCTCACTGTCCCATGGCCATTGATAGGGAGGTTTATGTGCTATTGGTGGGGGGTGGGGAGGGTTGCTCAGGGAGGCCTTGAGCTTGGGTCAGGCACTAAGGCGAGCCAGGTAGGCTGAGAGTAGGGGGAAGGAGCCCAGGCCCCCAGTGGCAAGGACCTGGTGATTCAGCAGCAAGCCCAGCAGGTTGTAGTCCTCGAAGGAGATCTGGTTGCTCACGATGAAGGCCTGGCCCCCCTGGTTCTGGGACAGGTCTCGAAAGACTTCAAGTGCTCAGACAGTTCCTTCACATAGCTCTCCTTGCCTACCTTGTAGTTGGTGGAGATGAGGGTGCTGTGATTGCAGCAGAGGTCCTCCATGCCATCATTCATAATACCATACCCACCAGGGCTGCTCCTCAGAGGTCCTTCCTGTGTAGCCCGAGGGGAGCAGCTCAGGTGCCGCAGGATGGCATTGGACTGGTAGAGGGTGAGGCCTCTGATCTGGAACTTGGGGAGCTGCCTATACAGGCAGGTGGCCTTCAGTGAGCCCTGTAACCAGGTCACCTTGGTCACCACCTCCTTCCAGCTCTGGCCCTGGTCAGCCAGCCGCGTGCGATGGCCTCGCTGCGCCCGTGAACAGGGAAGTAGAAGATGGTGCAGGGCGGCATGGTGGAGGTGTGGACAAAGGCGGTGGCGCTAGCAGCGGCTGAGCTCAGGCGGGCCTCCACCGGGTATCTTAAGTAGCCAGTCATTATCTAGTGGTTCACCTAGTGTCTTTGCCTACATGTTTGCTTCATAGTGGATGTCTTGACCTACGTGGCTTGGAAGATAAGTGGCTTTCCCAAAAACCGTGTTATCGGAAGTGGTTGCAACCTGGATTCAGCCCGGTTCCGATACCTAATGGGAGAAAGACTGGGAGTTCACCCATTAAGCTGTCATGGGTGGGTCCTTGGGGAGCATGGAGACTCGAGTGGTAAGCATAACTTATTTTTTCTTTCTTGTTTCCAAAAAGAGTATGTAAAAGTTGACAGTTTTATTAAATAAGGGCCTAAATCAAATATCCATTCATCAAGGTAGGATTGTTTCCAGAAATCTATTGTTTTAAGATTTTAGCCATTTTGTATGATATTTATCTGGCATGCAGGATGGGGAGTGAAATTCCTTTTACTTCTTACTGTGGAGATATTAATAGTTCTTAGGGTGACCTAAATCATTTGATATCTTAGTTGTTTGTACTTGACTTGCACTGTTCAGCCCTGAAAAGTTCAGCCAAGTCAAATGGATAGTGTGAAAAAATTCTATTATTTTCACAGTTGAAAGGTGTTATAATTTGTGCAGAGTTCTGTTCCCAATGCCAAGATAATTCCCTTCAGGATCTTGTATTATCTTTATATTCAAATATATATGGATTAACCATCTCAATAGGTTAGGAAAATGGGTTAGAATATTAGAATAGGCTAGGAATATGCGTAGGTGTGAATTCTTAGTTTTATAAAATTTAAACAAATGAATATCTGTAAATAAGGGCATTGGCAGTCTAGAGTATCTGCCAAAAGGAGGTAATCCTCCCCAGATAAAAGAGCATTAGAAACGTGGGTCACAATTACCAGTCTGCTGGCTGGGGCATGGAAACAAATGCATTTTGTGGTCTTTCTTTCAGTGCCTGTGTGGAGCGGAGTGAATGTTGCCGGAGTCTCCCTAAAGAGTCTGCACCCTGCCTTAGGCACTGATGCAGATAAGGAGCAGTGGAAAGAAGTTCACAAACAGGTGGTTGACAGGTAATATGGAAGATTAAGTTTCACTATTTTTATTTAAAAGATTAATAGTTGAATAGCATTTGCATTTGAGTACTTTTTGTTAGAGAGAAAGCTTGTTTTCTAAAGCCTTGTTAAAGATCATATTGTAAACTGAGGTAAAGGTATTGTTACTGTTTCTGGGGACGGTGTCTTCAGGCATTCACAGTGGTCCAGTGTTTGACATACCATCAGAGGCCATCCTATAATACAGCCTCTCAAAAAATAGGCTGTCCTGAACCCCTGGGAACAGAGTTGTTTACCTTATACTGAGAAGGCTGGGAAAGTACCGAAATCTGTGTGTGGCACCTGCCCAGGCCAACTTCACAGAGTTCATGCTCTGAGACCTGAAGTTCTGATGCAGTTGTCTAAGACAGAAGAGCCTGCCAGCAGGGCCTGTGGTGGGTGCCTGTGTCCTAGCTGTGACTGTGGCAGGATCAAGTGTGTTTTCCTTAGTAAAGAGCAGAAAATTGCTGTGAAAGTCTGGAAGGCATGCACAGAGTCAGCGAAATCTTAAATATGCAGCTTTTTTGAGTAATAAAAACAAGATACTGAAAATTATAGACATTTATCCATGCTATAGTCTACCTTTTGTGTAATTCCCAATTTATAGCCTGAGAAATCTTTTCGTGCTTATATTGTAAACTATTAAGATAGAAAAATTACATTAAGTCTACCCTATTTGAGATTCAGTCTTTTCTTCAACAGCATATATGATCCATTCATTTAGGAATAAGAAGTTTAAGTCCAAGATCTTTTTATATAGCTTTTAGAAATAGAAACACAGCTAGCTTTTTATTTAGATGATTATACAGTTTTAAGCAACGGCTACATTCATAATGGTATTAAAAATGTAGCCCTGGCTGGTGTAGCTCAGTGGGTTGAGCGTGGGCCTGCAAACCAAAGGGTCACTGGTTTGATTCCCAGTCAGGGCACATGTCTGGGTTGTGGGCCAGGTCCCCAGTAGGGGGTGTGCAAGAGGCAATGACACATTAATGTTTCTCTCCCTCTCTTTCTCCTTCCCTTACCCTCTCTCTAAAAATAAATCTTAAAAAAAAATTTTTTTAATGTAAATACTTATTAACTGTAGGTGAAATTGGAATGCTTTCTACCTGGTGGCATTATTTACTTATAAATCATACGATCATGCGTGGACCTCAGGTCTATAGAATCGAATAATGAATCATGATCAGTCTAGGCAAGGCACTCTTATATTTGTTTAATTAAATAAAACCTGTGAACCCACCACCCAACCCAAGAAACATTGGCAGTAGCTATCAACTAACTGTAGTGTTTGTTGGGTCAGAATTACTAGTCTGCTGGTGCTTATAAATGAGTAAATTCTGTGCTCCCCCATCTCCTCCTGTCCACCCCACCCCTACATACTTGAGATAATCACGAGTAAGCATGCTATATGTAATCTTGGATTTACTTTTTAAATTCAGTATTATATTTTAACGAGTCATCTATTTTGTTACATCTCACTGTGGTTATTTGTTTTGATAGCTATGTAATAGAGTATATGAGTAAATCGTAGTTTATTCTGTTGGAGAGCATTGGGCTTGTTGCTAGGTTTTTGTTATTACTGGTAATAGTGTTGCAAACATCCCTGTACATAATATCCTGGTATACATGGCAAGGTCTACTCTTCTTTGTATAATGCAACTTTGTGGCATTATTAACTATAAAGCATATGCTCAGTGAAAATTTTGTTTTTCTTTGTTTCTCCCACCTTACTTTTTCCTGCCCGTCCCTGTCATTTCCTGTCCTCTCCCACCCTTCCCCACCCTACAGTGCTTATGAGGTGATCAAACTGAAGGGCTACACATCCTGGGCCATTGGACTGTCTGTGGCAGATTTGGCAGAAAGTATAATGAAGAATCTTAGGCGGGTGCATCCCATTTCCACCATGATCAAGGTAGGCCTATGTAGTGGTATCTTGTACTTGAATGCCATTATTTCCTGTTTTATTTTCAATTTCTCCTGAGAAAGCAATTAGATTAAGTCTTCAATCATTGATTTAATAAATTAATGCATCTGCATATTTCTTTTTTGAAAAAAACATGGTTGAGCATTAGGATTAATATCCTCTAGCACTGTGTTCAGCACATAGATACTTGGTAACTTATTGACTAAAATAACTATTCAATTATGTTGAGATGGGTGGAAGACTATAAAAGAAACAGGTTTTTTTTTATTTTCCCACAGATTTTCCTGTGGGAAACCACACTCAAATTAGAGTTACCAAAGTGTTATGCAATAAAAATTAGAAAGTACTATGGATAATAGCAATAGTTTAGGTTTTCTTTTAGAATAGAAGTCTTGCTATTTTAGTTATTTTATTTTACACTATTCATTACATCCTAACTGAAAATCTGGAAAGGAATTTCTATGTATTAAGCTGTATCAAATAAGCTTCATAATGTAGAGAATGAAAGTTTTGGGAGACCCCAGAATGCATTGAAAAAACAAAATTTTTTTCATTTTGTCTTCAGGGTCTCTATGGAATAAAAGAAGACGTCTTCCTCAGTGTTCCTTGCATCTTGGGGCAGAATGGAATCTCAGATGTTGTGAAGGTGACTCTGACACCTGATGAAGAGGCCCGTTTGAAGAAGAGTGCAGATACACTGTGGGGGATCCAGAAAGAGCTGCAATTTTAAAGTCTTCTAATGTCGTACCACCTCACTGTCGAGGCTACAACAGGATTTTAGTTGGAGATTGTGCACATTGCCCCTTTTATCTGATCTGTGACTAAAAACACCAATTTCCTAAAGATAAAAATAGTCATGGTTCACCTGTATCTCTGTCCTGATGCTGGGTGGTACTTACCTTGCGTAGTCCTAACCTGGTCAGTGTGAAACAGTTCCACCTCTTCAAAGGCACCACTGCCAGCGTTGCACACACTGCAGTTGCCCGTCAAACTAGATGAGTGTCCACTGTGTGTTACGTAACTTGTGGTTCCTTTACCCAGTGTGCCTAGTCCTACTTTTTCTCTCCAGTCAATCACATCCTGGGATCCAGTGTATAAATCCAGTGTTGCATGTCTTGTGCATAACTTCTTAAGGATCTTATTTTGTGTACTATATGAATCAGATTAGTGTACCTTGCCATATAAGGTAAAAAGAAAGTCTACATGTAAATAATGCAGCCAACTATCCAAGTGTCATACCAACTAAAACACCAAATAAACCTTGAACAGTGACTACTCTTAATTTATTGAGATATAAAGTCAGCATCCATTACATTATTGGGAGCTGTTAGGTTATTTTTGGACAACTGCAATGATTTTTTTTAATACATTTGAAATTAAGGAGGGAACATAAGGAAGATTACAGGAGGGCGAGAGAAAGCAAAGCGGGGATCAGATTAAATGTACTTTTTTTTTTTTTTTTTTTTAATTTTCAGAAAGGAGGAAGAAAAACGAAAGAAACAGTTGGTTGCCTCTTGTACCCACCCAACCAGGGACCTGGCCCACAACCCAGGCATGTGCCCTGACTGGGCATTGAACTGGCAACCTTTTGGTTTGCAGGCCACCACTTAGTCCATTGGGCCACACCAGCCAAGGCTGCAATTGAATTTTTTTTAAAGGGTAGTATTCACTTTTTTTAAAGTTGTAATTACTGCTGAATTACTTTGCCCCAAATTATTATTCTTTATTGTTGGTACTATTTACTATTGGTCAGACTTCAGTTTAATATGAATTAATATATTAAGACTGTGACTAGATTGACTAGGTTATTTTAGTACCATTCCCATTATAATTAATTGTTTTAATATACAAAGCCCCAAGGTATTATTTATAAGATAACTTGGTAATAGTGCTAATCATAATTGATACCCTACAATTCATGTAGATAACATATTACTCACTAGTGTAAGATACATTATTTGCCAGCTGAACATAAGGAGTGGTACTTTGCCACTACAGGGGAACATAGGTGTTCCAGAACTTGTGCTCTCTAAAGGTCAGTAACATGGCACAGTAGTCCGTCCCCCTCATCCATGGGGGATGCATTCTAAGACTCCAGTGGATTCGTGAAACCACAGGCAGTACTAAACCCTTTATGTGCTTTTTTTTTTTCATATGTATGGGATATGATAAAGTTTATAGATTTAAGCAATGGGATTAATAAAACAGACTAAAAAGTTATGAATGTGGCATTAAGTCAAATAAGGGTTACTTGACACAACCACTATGATACAGTTCGTTTTTATTTTTTTAAAGATTTTATTTTTCTAGATGGTAAGGGAGGGAGAAAGAAAGAGAGAAACATCTGATCAGCTGCCTCTCAAACATGCCCCAACAGGACAGAACCCTCAACCCAGGCATGTGACCTGACCAGCAATCTCACCAGCAACCTTTGGTTTACAGGAGGACAGCCAACCAACTGAGCCACACCAGTCAGGGCTAGTTGATCTGATAACTGAGGTGACTGACTAAGCGAGTAATGGGTAGGCAGTGTGTACAGCATGGATAATCTGGACAAAGGGATGGTTCATGGCTCAGGAGGGATGGAGCAACATGATGCAAGATCTCATGTTACTTGGAATGGCGTGCAGTTTAAAACTTAGAAATTATTGCTGGAATTTTCCATTTAATATTTTCAGACTGGGTAACAAGCCATGGAAAGTGAAACTAGATAAATGGGGGGCTACTGTACTTAATAATTTTAAACCAAATGACCTGGTGGTTGTTTACACAAAATTTTTCTTTAGATTTCTTAAAATATTTCTGTAACTATGACCCTTATCCAGGCCTAAAAACTGTACTTCCAGAGGTTAACTAGAACAACTATGGTTATCACTTCTTGAGAATCTCTCCCAAAATGTCCTTCCTGAGAGCTAGGAAAGGGAAAGAATTATACTTCTTTGTTATGTGTCTTCAGTGTAAAGTGACAAGACTTACACTGTAAGCCTTGACAATTAACAATCACAGAATTTGCTTTCCTATAGGCTCTCAAAAACAGCTTTAAGATGAAACGTACCATAAAATTTACTCTTAAAGTATACAATTCTGAGGATCCACATAGTTGTGCACTATCACCAGTATCTAATCTTAGGACTTAAATTTCCCCATAAAGAAATGTGTACTTATTCCCAGAGCCTTTTAAGTTAAGCACATTTAGTCTTTTTAAAAAAAGATTTACATTATTAATTTCATATTACTTGATGCAATAAATTAGTCAACACCAACATGAGTGAAAAATAATGCTTAAGAGTAATCTTTGATAAATTTTCAGATTTAATCTTGTACAGCTTTCTTGCTTTCTGTCATAATCAGTATTCCAGGGACACCTTGAATCTTCCTGTCTCAAGCAAGGAATAGGCCAACTCTTCAAGGAGACCCAAGTCTTTTTAATGGAATATGATCTTATGTTAGTCTTAATACCCTGGGATGTGGAATAAGCAGGTCTTAGCCCCAACTCACAAAAGTTGTCAGTTAGTGATGAAAGCAAGTTAGAATGTTCAGAGCATGGTCCTCCTTCCATGTAGGCCTATATCTGTATATGTATGTGTATGTGTAGCTTTTTTTCCCTCACTAAAACCTATACTGAGAAAATTATCAGGACTTCTGAGCCACATTCTTTCAAATTGTTTTCTGAGGACCTACTATACTTTGGCAGGTGTTGGAATATGCCAGACGAATCTTGGCACTCCTGTATTTACATTGCTGTGGTACAGCAAAACAATAGGTTAGCTTGGATCACAGCCATCCGAGAACCCACTCTGCCAGAGAGGATGTCAAGCTCCTGCCAATGCCCTGCACCTTGGGCAGGTATGAATGAAGTCTTCAGTTAGAGCAGTGTGGTCACTACCAGCTGATATCTCCTTAAGCAAATAAGGGCATGAAGCAGGTGTAGAGCCTGAATTTGGGGGACATCCCTTTCAGCAGGATCTCCCTTTCAGCCTCATGGTAAACGAGGTGCAAGGGTAGAGTTGCTGTGGAAGGAAGCACACAAGTTATGTGGTAGTACAGGACCCACAGCGCCTGCCACTCCTGTCTACCACAGACACCTGCTTGGGGCTGGCAGTAGGTTGTTGAAGTGCCACAAGAAGAATAGGAGGTTTGTAGGGATGCTGTGGCAAGTTGACACATTGGTCAAGGAAAACTAAAGGAAGCAACGTTTATGCTCAAGATGGAAAATGAGCAATCAGCTTGGAAAAGGGCTGGGAAGAACTTTCCAATATAGGGAACAGCAAAGAGTCTTAAAAAAATTTTTTTTTAAATTGTATTTCTTTCCATTAGCATTTACCCCCTTATACTCCCCTCCCCACTGCAATCACCACCCTATTGTCCATGTCCATGTCCATCAAAAAGTCTTGTGCCAGCCCTGGCTGGTGTAGCTCAGTGGATTGAGCGCAGGCTGCAAACCAGTGTCACAGGTTCAATTCCTAGTCAGGGCACGTGCCTGGGTTGCAGGCCATGACCCCCAGCAACCGCACATTGATGTTTCTCTCTCTCTTTCTCCCTCCCTTCCCTCTCTAAAAATGAATAAATTTTAAAAATCTTTAAAAAAGGTCTTGTGCCAAGAAAAACATGGCAAAAGCTGGAGAGAGTGTGATGAGAATGTTTTCAGATGAAATTGCAGAGGTAGAAGGAGGCTAAATTTTGAATGTCTCTTAGGTTGTAAAAATTGGTTAATTTAAGTGGAATGGAAAACTATTGAAGGGTTTTGAGCAGGGTTATTGCATGATCTGAAGTACATTAAAAACATGCCAAAAATACAATAAAAAACAACAAAGGTTTTGATTCAGAAAATTACCCCTTAGATTTTGAAAAGGATTCAAATGCAAATGACAAAAAATGACAGAGGAGGTTGTGTCTCCTTGTGTGAGTTATGAATAAATTCTTTGCATAAATTAAAATACCCTTTGAAAATTAGACGTGGCCTTTCCTTTTCATTATTACTTTGTTTTTGCAACAGAAATCTGAACATTATTTCACCATTCGATCCTGAAATTAAGGAGCTTAATAATAAATTAAAAAACTCCTGCCAATGAATGTTTGGACAAGGGTGTGATAAGCACACTCAAACCGTATGTTCCACAAAATCAGGTTGGTCACTCCCAAGCCCACACTTCACTTAAATTGCTATCCTTGCTGTCCAGGCCGCCCCCCGTTTTTTTTTTTTTTTTTTTAAGATTTTATTTATTTGCTTTTTAGAGAGGGGAAGGGAGGGAGAAAGAGGGAAACATCAGTGTGTGGCTGCCTCTCCTGCACTCCCCACTGCGGACCTGGTCCACAACCCAGGCACGTGCCCTGAATGGGAATCAAACCGGCGACCCTTTGGTTTACAGGCTGGCACTCAGTTCACTGAACTACACCGGCCAGGGCTGGGTGGGCCCAGGTTCTTTTAGCAAGCCTTTGAACTACACTGACGGTCTTCCCAAATTAATTGCCAATCTTCGATCTCACCTCAAGAATTGGAAGCAATTCCCGCAAGATGTTGTTTTAAGCCAGCAAAACCCTAAGAGGCGCTTGCTCCCAAGAAGGATCTTTCTTTCCTATGGGCATCTGGACCCTGCCCCGACGGTTGTGGGTCTCCGAAGAAGCCATAGCCCTAAAGTCAGTCCCAAGCCTAGGCCGGCTGAAATAAACGAAACAACTCTCAAAAAAAAAAAAAAATAAATAAATAAACGAAACAACTCTCTAATTACCTCTCTTGCACACGCTTCGTGAACGTCCGTAATTCTTCACACAGACGTCTCGAGGCTGTAGCCACCGGTAGCCAATGATGTTGCTTACAGGCAGAGGCGTGAAGTGTCCTCCAATGCGCCTGCGCCCTGTAGCCCGGAGGCGGAGCCTGCAGGCTGACGTACAAGGGAGCGCGCAGGCGTGAGGGTTCAGAGCAAACCGTCGCTGGCCTTCGCACGTGGCCTGCTGTTGCTGTTTTTCCTGACGTTATGCCGTTGGTGTTCTTTTCTGGGGTTACTGTTTGAAGTATCTTCTTTAAAGGCTGTGTGTTATGCTTTCGGGGGGTCTCTACTGAGTTGCGCCAAGCAGAGCATTTGTGAGTATTCGGTAGAGGGGCCAAAGTGGAGGGTGAGGTAGGGAGAAATCAAAAAGCCGTTTGGTGCCCCAACTGCTTGCAACTGACAGACTGGCCCTTGCTCTACCGCTCCACACCCCTCGACCAGGCAAGTCTTTCTTTGGCCTCCCAGCAATCTCCGCTCCAGCTTTCTGCAAACTCAAGAGGTGTTCAGTGTGATGAAGCCCAACAGTATCTGTGAGAGTGATTTATTTAGGGAGTTCGATTCCGCTGAAATTGCATTCTCTCTCTCAGGTTCTCAAAATGTCAACGGTCAAGGAGCAGCTTATTGAGAATCTAATTAAGAAAGATAAAACCTCCCAGCGGAAGATCACCATTGTTGGAGTTGGTGCTGTAGGCATGGCTTGTGCTATTTGTATCTTAATGAAGGTAAACGATAAGCCTGTTTTGTGGCTGAAAGTCAAGTAAGCCCTTTTAGGTTTTGTTGGTGAGTTCAGGGTTGCAGGGCTAATCCTTCGATAGCAAATAGGTTTCCTCTCATGTGATTTTGACACAATTTTAAAAAACATTTATTTGGAGTTCACCATTGTTAGACTATTTTAAATTTACTTGTAGGCACATTGACTGGATTACTTTGTTAAATATTATAACATTTGATGTTGCAGTGATCCATGAATTACCTTCCTTGAGGAATAATGGGTGAAAATCACATTTTCCAATTGCACTTGAAATTTTTTTGAGAATTATTTATTTCTTATTGTATTTTCCCCATTACCGTTTATCCCTCTTATACCCCCCATCCCCCGCAGTCAGCACCCTGTCATGCATGTCCATGAGTTCCTTTTCCTTTTTGCTGGAACTCTCCACCCACTAACCAACCCACGTAGCAGTCATCCTTGTTCTCTATGAGTCTTTCTCTATTTGGCTTGTTAGTTCAGTTTATTCATTAGATTCTAAAAATTTTTTTAATTGTATAAGTATTACCTGCTCATTATAAAACAAAAAGTACCATATTTGATAAAATAACAGTGGAAGTTCTTTGATTTTTCTTTGCTTCTAGAGCACCTTTTCATGTGTTCATTGGCCATTTCTATATCTTCTTAGAAGCAATGTCTATTTAAATCCTTTCCTTATCTTAAAATCAAGTTATTTGTTGCAGTAGAGTTGCAGGATTTCTTTTTATATCTAGATAGTAACTACTGTTAGATACATTATTTCCAAATATATTCTCCCATTTCCTGGGTTTCCTTTTACTCTGTTGATTGTAGCCTTTGGTGCACAGAAGTTTTTTTATTTTAATGTAGTTCAATTTATTCTTTTTACTTTTGTTGCCTGTGCTTTTGACATCATAGCCAAAAATCATTGCCAAATTCAATGTCATGAAGCTTTTTCCTGTTTTTTTTTTTTTCCTTCTAAGAGTTTTATACTTTTAGGTCGTACATTTAGATCTTTCATACACTTTGAGTTAACTTTGTATATGGTGTAAAGTAAATGCTCCAGCTTCATCCTTTTGCATATAAATATACCATTTGTTGAAAAGACTGTCCCAGTTACATAGTCTTGGCATCCTTGTCAAAAATCATTTGACCCTACATGAGGGGGGACCCCCCAAAAACTCCAGAATTTATTTATTAAAAATTGTGTATTCTTACATGTTTAAACTTCAGTCACCTTCAGAGTACTCTCCATTTGATGCAAGATGTTTTTTTCCACTGCTCAAAATAGTTTTTGAACTTGTTGATTTTGATGCCTTTGGTGCTTCTGCCTTTTTTGTTTCACTGGAAGTCACCAGCAAAACCTTTTCCTTTGAGGACTTTTTTCATCCAGAGAAATTTAAAAAAAAGGTCGCTTGGGGTGAGATCATGTGAATAGGGAGGGTGGGGCACAGGGGTCATGACATTTTTGGTTAAAAATTGCTGAACACTCAGTACGTTGTGGGTGGTTGCACTCATAAATCACTCATCATGAAATGAGCAAACTGGTTGAAAGGGTCTTCAAAAAAATTCATTGAAGCCAAACACAACCTTTCACAATAATGTCAGTTGGTATACTGATACAGATGGGTTCCTAAAATACTCACCTAGCAGGGAAAGCCTATGCTACAAGAGGCTGGCCCTCAAGAAGATAATTTGCTTTTTTGGGGTTCCCCCTCATATGTTAGAGTTTATTTCTAGGCTCCCTATTTTGTTCCATTGCCTTACATGTCTATATTTCATTACCAAACAGTTTTGATCACTGTGGCTTTGCAATAAGTTTTGAAATCAGGAAGCATAAAACCTATAATTTTGTTACTTTGTAAGATTGGCTATTTGTAGTATCTTGAGATTCTACATAAATTTTAGAATGCATTCTTTTATTTCTTAAAATAATGCCATTGGGATTTTGATAGGAGTTACACTAAATCTGTAGATCACTTTGGGTAGTATTGACATCTAAACAATATTAAGTCTTTCGATCCATTAACTTGGGATTTCTTTCCATTAATTTGTGCGTATTTGTTTCAGTAATGTTTTGTAGTTTTCAGTGTACATGTCTTTTACCTCTCTAAATGTTTTACAGTTGTTATTTAATCTTTATAACAACCTTAGGAGGTAGGTTATGTTACCATGTCCACTTATAAATGAGAACACTGAAGCACAGATGTTAAGTAGCTTGCCCATGGTCAAATGCCTAGTAGGTTAAGGGGCCAATTCAAACCTTGGCAATCTCGAGGAAGACCTACTTAAAAGCTTTACTACATTATTTAGACGATTTTTGGAAACTTGCAAAGGGAGATGATAAGACGAAGGAAAACCAATTAAATTCCAGAACTGAAAGGCTCATGATTATTTGGAGATTTATATGATGAGAAGGAAAACCACCAGATTCTCTCCTGCCTCTCAGTCAACTAGGCAACCACCTCTCATATCCCAGCAGACATGGGGAAGCAGTTTACCCTTTGGAGAAATTGAATCTGACATGCTCTACTTGCAGGGAATTAGGGCAGGAAAGGACAGACATCTCATTGAGAATGGTAGAATTAATGGAAAGTCTGCACCTTAGACAATGAGGTAAGAACCCCCTTATTCCCACTGGGCTGCTAGAAGGCAGGCTGTCAGACTCAGATGGGGTATTGAAAAGAGAAGAAATTACAGGAACAATCAGGAGGTCTGGCAGTTGATTGACATTTCAGTAAGATACAAGAAAGAGCAGGCCCTAGGCAGATAGCCAGTTGGTTAGAGGATCATCCTGTTACACCAAGGTAGATGGTTTGATTCCTGGTCAGGGCATATACAAGAATCAACCAGTGAGTGAATGAATAAGTGGAACAACAAATCAGTATTTCTCTTTCTCTCATCAATAAATTAAAAATAAATTTAAAAAATAAAGAGCAGGAAGTAAATTATTCAGCAGGTTAAAAAAAATCCTAAAACTAAAAGACATGCTTTACAGATATAAAGAATTTACTATTCTGGTCAAGATGGCAGAATAGGTAAACATGGCTCACCTCCTTGCACACCCACATCACAATTACAACTAAAATATAGAACCATCAGAAACTTAGTTGAATGGGAGTCAGACAACTGTGAAATGAAAGAAAACACACCGTCCAGATTGATAGGAGAGGGGAGAGACACAGAACGGGTTGGTCCCACATCCACATGTGGTGGATAAAAATTTGGGAGGAATATTTTGGGAGTGAGGAGTCCCAGCCCCACAGCAGGTCCCCCAGCTCAGGGTTCCAGTGCCAGAAAGATAAGCCTCCATAACTTATGCATGCAAAAACTAGCAGGGATTGAGTCAGTGGAAGAAACTTCTGGAGCCCCAAGCAGAAGAACCACCCACGCACTTAATCAGACTCACTCCCTGTAGCAGCCTGTGGTCAGTTGTATACAAGGAACTGGTCAGCCAGTTGTATACAAGGAGATACCGAAGTGTCTGGCATCGAGGTGAGCAGAGGCCATTGTCCGTTTTATAAACCCTCTCCCAACAGAGGCAGCAAGCTGGTGCCATATCTGAGAATCCATCAACCTGCCTAGCATTATGTGACTTGCTTGAAGATCCCCAGAGTCTCCGCCCCACCCAATTTATGGGCCTACCCAAGCTGCTTTTCTGAATGAATGGCCAGTCTTGGCTTAATCCTCACAGCTTCCCAAGTCTTCTCAAACAAGCAGCAGCCAGCTTCAGTGAGCCTCCAGCCCCCATACCTCTTGCTTAGGGGCCAGAGACCCAGCACTAGCAGCAACCAGCCTAGATTCACAGCTTTACTTTACCTGGGAATCTCCAAGCCCAGCACGCGTAACAGCCGTCTCAGATTGTTTTAGAGCTCAGGCAGGGTGGCCCCCAGCAAAACACAGGTGGAGGTTGACCTTGGCCTGCAACACCCAGGAAACCCTAGAGCCTGTGCACCCAGGGAACAGCTATAGACCATATCAGAGTGCCACCACCCTGCCCCTGCACAGCTGATCCTCCACAGAGGGTGGTGATTGGTGATAAATGGTCACATCCAGTCCTTGCAGCCTGAGTAAATCCCTCCCACTGACCTGCCAACAGCAATCAAGGCCCAACTACAAGTGAAGGTTGTATTCAACTCACACAAAGGGTGCATCTTCAGTACCCAGATTGGGTGATTGGGGATGATGTGCCACTGGACCCTATGTAACACACCTACTGCTTAGGCCACACTACCAAGACACAGAGTCAAAGTAGATCTACCTAATACATAGAAACAAACACAAGGACGCTGTCAAAACGAGGAGACAAAGAAACATTGCCCAAATGAAAGAACAGATCAAAACTCCAGAAAAAGAGCTAAAAGAAATGGAGATAACAATCTATCGGATGCAGAACTCCAAACACTGGTTATAAGGATGCTCAAGGAACTTTGTGAGGACCTCAGCAGCATAAAAAAGATTCAGTCAGAAACAAAGGGTACACTAATGGAAATAAAGAACAATTTACAGGGAATCAACAGTAGAGTGGATGAACCCAAAAATCAAATCAATGATTTGGAATAAGGAAGCAAAAAACTATCAATCAAAACAAGAACAAAAAAGAATAAAAAAAATGAGGGTAGTATAAGCAGCCTCTGGGACAACTTCAAGAAGTCCAACATTTGCATCATAGGGGTGCCAGAGGAGAAGAGGAAGAGCAAGAAATCGGAAGTCTATTTGAAAAACTAATGAAATAAAACTTCCCTACTTTGGTGAAGGAAATAGACATGTCAGTCCAGGAAGCACAGAGAGTCCCAAACAAGATGGATTCAAAGAGGCTCACCCCAAGACACATCATAATTAAAATGCCAAAGATTAAAGAGAGATTCTTAAAAGCATCAAGAGAAAAGCCATTAGTCATCTACAGAGGAGTTCCCATAAGACTCTCAGCTGATTTCTCAAAAGAAAGTTTGCAGGCTACAAGGGATTGGCAATAAATATTCAAACTCATGAAAAGCAGGGACCTACAGCAAGATCAATGTACCCCACAAAGATATCATGTAGAATTGAAAAGCAGATAAAGAGCTTCCCAGATGTGAAAAAACTAAAGGAGTTCATTATCACCAAGCCATTTTATATGAGATATTAAAGGGACTTATTTAAGAAAAAGAAGATAAAAACCATGAACAATTAAATGGCAACAAATACATATCTATCAACAATTGAATCTAAAAAACAAACTAAGCAAACAAGAAGAACAGAGAATCATGGATTTGGAGAGCATTTTGATGGCTGCCAGATGGGAGGAGGGTATGGGGTAATGGGCAAAGAGGTGAGAAGATTAAGAAGTACAAACAGGTAGTTACAAAACAGCCATGGGGGTGTAAAATACAGTATAGGAAATGGAGTAGCCAAAGAATTTATATACATGACCCATGGACATGAACAATGGTTGGGGGATTGCCTGAGGGAGTGAGAGATGCTGGGTAGAGTGGAGCAAAGGTGGGAAAATTGGGACATCTGTAATAGCATAATCAAGAAAATATAATTAAAAAATAAAGAATTTACTGAGTGCTCAGGGTAAGGAGTCAAAAAAAAAAAAAAAAAGAAGAAGAAGCCTATTCTAAGGCACATTTGCATGACACTTCAGAACTCCAGTTGTGAGAAAGATCTGTTGTTGGAGCCCATTTATTTTTTACTAGAATTTATTGTATTCTGGCCCTGGCTGGCGTAGCTCAGTGGATTGAGCGTGGGCTGTGAACCACAGTGTCGCAGGTTTGATTCCCAGTCAGGGTACATGCCTGGGTTGCAGGCCATGACCTCCAGCAACCGCACATTGATGTTTCTCTCTCTCTCTCCCTCCCTTCCCTCTCTATAAATAAATAAATAAATAAATAAAATCTTAAAAAAAAAAGAATTTATTGTATTCTGGCCAATACCTGAGTGAGTGAAGCAGAGTAGTTCGGGACCTTGTTTTTAGGTCACATTGATGTGTATTGTGGGATAAATGGAAAGTGATAAAGGATATTCAAATATACATATTCATGTAGTCCATTGACCAAAAGGAACATATGAGCACCATGACACCTCTATATGTCATTAAAAGGTGGACTTTAAAAGTCCACATATAGTCCTTTTATAAGGATGTATAAAATTTTTAGGAGTGGCTAGCCATGCAGTATACTTCCTTGTCCTATACAGAGCAGAGCAACCATAGCTATTTTCCTCAGATTAATTTTTAGTCTCTTGTTCTCTGCCTTACTGTGATCTATCTGGGGCTCTCTGAAGAAAAGTTCCTAGGATGCTCATAACTGTTTTTTCTTTTTGATTGATTTTATAAAGAAAAAGAGGAAGGGAGAAAAAAAGAGAGGATGGCAGAATGGAAGAGGGGAAAGAGAGAGAGAGAAAGGAAAACATTGATTTGTTGTTCCACTTACCCATGCACTCATTGGTTGCTTCTTTTCTTTTTTTAACATTCACCCAAGGATATATTATTGATTTTAGAGAGAAGAAAGGAGAGAGAGAGAGAAAGAAAAAAACATCAATGTGGAGATAAACATTGATGGGTTGCCTCCTGTATGCTCCCTGACCCAGTATTGAATCCAAAACCTAGTTTGTGCCCTGACTAAGAATTGAACCCACAACCTTTTGATGTATAGGACAATGCTCCAAACAACTAAGCCATGTGGCCAGGACCATTGGTTGCTTCTTGTATGTGGCCTGCCCAGGATAAACCGCCAACCTTGTCGTATTGGGACGATGCTCTAACCAACTGAGCTAACTGTCCAGGGTCATAGCTATTTGTAGAAGATTCTGGCAAAACAAACCCAGGGTCTTTATTTAGAATTCTATTTGAAAAATGACTCTCATAGATGTAGTTAATTCTTTAAAAACAAACAAACAAACAAACAAACAAACAAACAACTTGTAGGAATTGAGTTGTCTTTGACAGTCAAGACTAATGTAGCTAGGAAGATTTTCTTAATAAGAGAATTGTCTGGTTACCTGTTGAGAATAGAGGTAAATCAAAGTGAAAATATAAGTTAAAAGTAGGCTGTGTTGGTTACTAAATTATTGTCACTGGTCTCCAAATCCAGCTTTCAAAACTCTGCTTTGTGATGCTAATGCTGGATCTCTGCTTAATCTTTTTCTCCTTGGTCAGTTGGTATCTTGTGGGTCCTCCCAATAGGGGCACTAGAGGGAAGTCGGAAGCTCAGTGGGGAGCAGTGACTTTCTTTTTTCTGTTGGCTTTTTGTTCTGGTCACAGTCATCTCAACTTCAGCCCCTTTGGCCCAATGGTAGAAGTTGGTTCTAGCCTCCAGTTTCTTTGAGAAGTCCAGCATTGTCCTCATCTTGCCCCATTTGTGGTGGCTGCAGCAGCTGCCAGATTTTGAGACTAGTATTCACCAGAATTCTGAGACTAGATCCTTGAAGCTCCTTTTTTAGTATACCTGTTTCTTAAGCCTTAGGGGTGGTAGTTTCAAGCCACAGATACTCTGAGTTACCACAGGTGATACCTTTTTGTTCTTTTAGCCCTCTAACATTTGTCTAAAAAATCCCCTATATTTTAAAATTAAATTCCTATATTAAATTCCTTCTGTTGAAATGCTTAGAGTAGTTTCTATTTGCCTGTTTCAGACCCAGACACAGACTGATATAAAAATGGATTTGTAAACATGATCTGTTTTTTTTTTCTTAATCAGTTAGCCAAAAGTCATATATGGTCATTCTGGATGAAACTCCTTATCCTCCTCCTATTCCTAACATATGACACATAATTTAGTAAATTTTAGAATTTACAGTTTTCAAATAAGACCAGATTGTACCTGATATGAGAAAAAAAATTAGTGAATAGGGACTTGGATCCCTTTTTGTTTTCTTTTTTTTTTTTAAGAGTCAACTTTTTTTTTTTTAGATTTTATTCATCCATTTTTAGGGAGGGAAGGGGTGGGAGGAGAGAGACAGAGAGAGAGAGAGAGAGAGAGAGAGAGAGAGAGAGAAACAGAGAAACAGAGAAACAGAGAAACATCAATGTGCGGTTGCTGGGGGTTATGGCCTGCAACCCAGGAATGTACCTTGGCTGGGAATCGAACATGGGACACTTTAGTTCCCAGCCCACGCTCAATCCACTGAGCTACACCAGCCAGGGCTGGATCCCTTTTTCTTATTGCTCAACTTTGGAATCTGGTCACTAGAATCTGAGGGAACACAGTCCTTGTATATAGTTTTATATCTGTTGAATGTGATGAAAACCACATTCAAATATCAATTCAAATGGCAGTAAGCAATAAAGAGAAGACTATATATTGTTCATATAATTGGAAACTCTAAAGCAGAGCTGGCTTCAGGTACCACTAGATTCTGGAATTCATGCATATCCATACACAGTATTTGTATATCTTTGTTTATATTTCCCTTATTGGCTGAATTCTGAGGCAGGTCTTTCTGTGTATGGTAAAGATGGCTATACAGTTCTTAGAGTCTGTTTTTTTATTTTTAAAATTTTTTCCATCACCATTTATTCCTCCATACCCCCTCCCAACTTCATCCCCCTCCCTGCAGTCACCCCACTGTTGTCCATTTCCATGGTTCTTAGAGTCTTATATCATTCTTAGAGCTATGATTACAAAGAAAAATGAGACTTAATTTCCCATCTTTAATTTTCAAACCTCATAGACATTTATTATGCCTGGGCTGGATGCCCATTTGTGAACTAATTTCTGTGGCCAGAGGAAGATAAAACAATTGGTTGGATCTGGTTATATGCCTATCTACTATTCTAGGTTGGAGAATTGACCTTAATGTGCATACTGACCCACGAGGAATTCATTTCCCATAGATGACTGCCTTTCTCTTTTGGCCATAAGGATTCATATGGAAAGTAACTTCAGTCAACTCAGAAATTAGGCATACAGGTTAAATATAATAAAATTCTTTGACAGAATTTCATAACTTTTCATTTGTTTTAAACTGTTATCTGAAGTACAAAAAACCAATTCTAAAAACAATTAACAAGTGTATGATGGCAAAACAATTAATACTTTTTGCTACATTCTGTTGTCTACCTTGACTTCTGATCATTCTAGGCATATTCAAAAATTGTCATTTAAAAATATATATATTTTATTGGTGATGCTATCACAGTTGTCCCAATTTTTCCCCCTTTGCTCTACTCCACTGGGTACTCACCTTTGTTCCAGCAATCCTCCCCCTTAGTTCATGTCCATGGGTCATGCATATTAAGTTCTTTGGCTTCTCCATTTCCTGTACTATTCTTAACATACCCCTGTCTATTTTCTGTCTACCAATTATGCTTCTTAATCCCTGCACCTTTTCTATCATTCTCCCCTCCCCACTCCCTGTTGATAATCCTCCAAATGGTCCCCATATCTATGATTCTGTTCCTGTTCTGGTTGTTTGCTTAGTTTTTTTTTTTTTTTTTTTTTTAGATTTAGTGTTGATAGTTGTTAATTTGTTGCCATTTTAATGTTTGTAGTTTTGATCCTCTTTTTCCTAAATAAGTCCCTTTAACATTTCATGTAATAATTAATATCTTGGTGATGATGAACTCCTTTGGCTTTACCATGTCTGGGAAGCACTTATCTGCCCTTCTATTCTAAATGATAGCTTTACTGGATAGAGTAATCTAGGTTGTATGTCTAGATTTTTCATCACTATGAATCTTGCTAGTCCTTTTTTGCCTGCAAAGTTTCTTTAGAGAAATCAGCTGACAGGCTTATCGGAACTACTTTGTAGGTAACTCTGCTTTTTTCTTGCTACTTTTAAGATTCTCTCTTTATCTTTAACCTTTGGCATCTTAATTATGATGTGTCTTGGTGTGGTCCTCTTTGGGTACAACTTGTTTCCTAGACTTGTATGTCTATTTCCTTCACCAGATTGGTTAGTTTTCTTTCATTATTTTTTCAAAAAGTTTTCAGTCTTGCTCTCCCTCTTCTCCTTCTGGCGAAGAGGAAGTTGATTTGGATGTTGGTACATTTGCAGATGTCTCAGAGCGTCCTTATACTTTCCTCATTTTTTTGAATTCCTTTTTCTTCCTGCTGTTCTGGTTGAGTGCTTATTTCTTCCTAATGTTCCAAATTGTTGATTTGAATCCCGTGTTCTTCCCTTCCACTGATGGTTCCCTGTAGATTGTTCTTTATTTTATTTAGTGTAACCTTCATTTCTTCCTTTATGTTGTTGCCATACTCAGTGAGTTCTTTGAGCATTTGGATCACCAGTGTTTTGAACTCTACATCTGATAGGTTGTTTATCTCTGTTTTATTTAGTTCTTTTTCTGTTTCTTTTTTCTCTCTTCTTTCATTTGGGCCCTATTTCTTTGTCTCCTCCATTAGGCAGCCTCCCTGTGTTTGTTTCTATATATTAGGTAGAGCTGCTTTGACTCCCTGTCTTAATAGTGTGGGCTATTGTAGAAAAGGCACCTGTAAATTGTGTGGGACAGAGTCTTAGGTATTTGCCAGGGTGGGGCAACACCTTCAGTGCTTTGGGGCTCTGTGTTGGGGAAGAGGGGACAATGCAACTCACTGCCTGGCTTCTGGTGGTTTGCTCAGCACTCACCTTGTTTCCAGTCACTTCATTCACTTCCTGTATGCTAGTAGTGCCCTTCCAGCTGTTGCCCTGGTGGTGAATCCCATAGTGGGTGGGTTTGCTTATGTTCTAAGTCTGTGCATGCCCTTTAAACGAGTCTCCTGAAAACCCAGCAGTGTATTCCACTGCCCAAACCCTCACTGGCTTTTACAGCCAGAGGTTGTGGGGATTTATCTGCCCAGCACTGGAACCTTGGGCTGTGTGGTTTGGCCTGGGGTTGGCATCACTTGGTCCCAAGGTATCCTTCCTGATTTTTACCCACCATATGTGACTGTGGGACCATCCAGCATGCTGCTGCCACCTCCCTGTGCTGCACCATGTCCCCATGCTTCTCCGCCTCTCCTACCTGTCTAGATGAAGTGGTTTCTTTAAATTCTTGGTTGTTGGACTTCCGTATAGCTCAATTTTCTGATGGTACTGGGTGTTGTTTTGCAATCTAGTTGTAATGCTTTCTATGGTTGGGTGAGGAAGGTAAGTGTGCCTACCTATGCCTCCATCTTGACCAGAAGTCTGAAATTATCATTTTTATATCATTTTGCTATTAAAAATATAACTCTCCTTTGATTATAAAATAGCCACACAAAAATTTTTCTCATCCTCCTAAAATGGCAATAGGAACATTTTCCAGAATATTTTATTCATAACTTTCATGTATTTTAGGATTTGACTGATGAACTTGCACTTATTGATGTCGCAGAGGACAGATTAAAGGGAGAAATGATGGATCTTCAGCACGGCAGTCTTTTCTTTCATACTCCAAAGATTGTCTCTGGAAAAGGTTAATTTTAATTTTATAAAGTTATTTTCAAAGTTTTAAATAATGAATTTTACCAAACTGATATCCATAAATATAGAATTAAAAATAGTACCATTGTCATTAGGACTTACAGTTTTAAAGATTAGTTTGTTTTTCTTTTAAAAAGAACATCCATTCTCATTGGACAAAGTTTACTGAATACAAAAATGCATAAAGAAAATTTAAAGTCTTTTCTAATAGTTTTGTTTTATTTTTTATTCATTTGTTTTTTTACATAACTGACATATTAATGCTTTTTATTTTTAATTTTTAATTTTATTTTATTCATTTTTATTGATTCTATAGAGAGGGGAAGGGAGGGAGAAAGAGAGGGAGAGAAACACTGATGTGAGAGAGGATGACTGGTTGCTTCCTGTACATGCCCTGACAGGACTGAACCTGTGACCCAGATGTTTGCCCCTGACTGGGAATTGAACCCAGAAATGAACGATCTTTTGGTTGGGTGGGACAACACTCAACCAACTGAACCACACTGGCCAGGGCTATAAATGCTTTTTCAACTTATCATTCCATCTTAGATTTTTCCATAGTATATGTAGTCTTGACTACTATTGATATATTTATCTATACTTTAAAAAAAATTTTTAGAGAGAGGGGAAGGGAAGGAGAAAGAGAGGGAGAGAAACATCAATGTGTGGTTGCCTCTCATGTGTTGTTCCCCCACTGGGGACCCAGCCTACAACCCAGGCATGTGCCCTAGACTGGGAATTGAACTGGCAACCCTCTGATTCACAGACCCACACTCAATCCACTGAGCTATGCCAGCCAGGGCTATTTATCTATACTTTTTAACCTGGTTTTCTATTTGTCCTTATAGAGGATCAGTTTTCAGGGTATAGTGTGAGAACAGGAAATAGAGATTAGCATTAGTATCACGTCTTGACCAACTAAGAAGCCTCGGAGAATTAGGCAAAATAATTAATTTATCATGGACTGAAGCGCATAGTACGCTGTTAGGTAATTTGATTCAACAGACATATTTTCTACTAAAAACCCTCTTATAAAACATTGAAATGGAATGTGGTTACTTAATTTAAAAATTCTGTTATAGCCCTGACTG
The DNA here is from genome assembly GCF_004126475.2 of Phyllostomus discolor. Classification (NCBI taxonomy): domain Eukaryota; kingdom Metazoa; phylum Chordata; class Mammalia; order Chiroptera; family Phyllostomidae; genus Phyllostomus; species Phyllostomus discolor. The sequence goes on from NC_040908.2 coordinate 135,986,101, forward strand.
GTGTGGCTTAGTGGCTTGGGCGTCATCCTGTCGACTGAAAGGTCGCTGGTTCGATTCCTGGTCAGGGCACATGCCTGGGTTGTAGGCCAGGTCTCCAGTTGGGGGCGTGAGAAAGGCAACCAATTGATGTTTCTCTCAGATCACATAGATGTTTCTGTCCTTCTCTTTCTGTCTCCCTTCCCTTTTCTCTAAAAATAAATAAAAAAATCTTAAAAAATGCTGTTGGAAACGAACATTGTAAACATTTCATATTGGCCTAAAACATGTAAACATACTTAGAAGTTCATTTGCTAAGTTTCTGATTGTAGAGCAAGGCCTTTGTGTATGACTTGGCCGATTGAAGTTTTGCAGTATCTTTTATAAAGCACACTAACAGTGATCACTTCAATGTCTTTAAAGTACTACAATTAATTTAAAGATAGTCATGAAGCAATTTAAACATGAAATTACTAAATTTTATGGTTTTCCGTCACTTTTATTTTTTTGCAGTTAAAAAGATAATTTTAAAACAATGTGCTTTTAATGTCTAAGACATTAAAATTAATGTTCATAGAAATAATTATTTTAAAATATTAAATTTTAAATATAAAGAGTTTAAGTATAACAAACATCAGTGCATCCAAGTGAAACATTACCAATTCACTTGATATGTTCTGTAACATCTGTTCGTATCTCAATCCTGAATGTATGTACAGTAGTTAACAGATCTCAAGTGCTTGGAACATAGAAGGTGCTAAAATATTTATGGAAGAAAGGTAGAAATGGGAGGTCAGAACCTGTTACTATGGATCTTGGGATCAAGGTAAGTGTTAACTATGAAAAAACAATGGGAAGATAACATAAGGCAGTATATATATGGACTATTTGAGAATTATAAGCAGTAAGTGCTATAAAAATTCAGTGAAATAAGAGAGTAGTATTTATTAATAATATGATTAGGGGATACCTAGCAGAGGAATTGTTATTTTTTAAAAGATTTTATTTATTTATTTATTTATTTATTTTTTGAGAGGGAAGGAAGGGAGAAAGAGAGAGAGAGAGAGAGAAACATCAATGTGTGGTTGCTGGGGGCCGTGGCCTGCAACCCAGGCATGTGTCCTGACTGGGAACTGAACCTGTGATGCTTTGGCTCGCAGCCCGCGCTCAATCCACCGAGTTATACCAGCCAGGGCAGGAATTGTTATTTAAAGAAATACTTGACTAATGATATAATAATAATTGCTAACATTTATTGAACATTTAATGTGTACAAGGCACTGTTCTGAATACTATGTATATTAAACTCACTGAATCATCTAAAGGAAGAACTATGATTAGCTTGATCTTGTCGATGAGGAACTGAGAGTCAGAGAACAGGCAAAATACTTTTTCTGGGGTCATACAGCTAGGAAGTGGCAAAGTCAAAATATAGGCAGTTGGACCTCAGTCTTTGCTCCAGACCATTATGGTTTACTGTCTCCTGAAGGACTGAGTTATACTTAAGTAGAAAAATAAGTAACAGGTAGGGAGATGGTAGCATTAACAAAACCAGGGCACCTGGAAAATTTAACATAAAAATAAGACACAGAGCTAGTAAAATGATTTGGAGGCAGATTATGAAGATTTGATAGTTTACTTTGGTATGCACTTTAATTGACTTACTAGGCACAATATTACAAATAATTTATCTGAACTGTGGAGAGATGACTTTGGAGAAGTTGCAAGGGTTTTTGTCTGTATATCCTCTAAAAATTGAGGTGGGGAGAAGGGAGGGAAAGGGGGATAGGGAAAGACAGAGACAGAGATTGAGAGATTACTTGGGGTTTCTCTGGTTAGGTAAGAGTTTATGGAAGGTTATCTCAAGCAAGATTTTTGAGCAAGAATGAGTTGACTGCAGAGAGAGAACTTCTATAAATCCTTTACACGATAGAAGGGAGAGATAGTCTTTAAGATTAATGTGAAACATGTTAGCCTAAGAAATGTTATCTTTTTACATTGTCTTTCTGATTAAAACTTTTACTGGGCCAGGGAAAACATATAAAGTGTTTACAGTTTGTGATTTGGATTAGGATAATGAGAATGATTATAAATGAAGATGTGATAGTATCTTTAAAATTGAACAAATGTCCTTTTCTTTTTTTCTTTTTTTTTAAAAAAGATTTTATTTATTTATTTTTAGAGAGGGAAGGGAGGGAGAAAGAGAGAGAGAGAAACATCAATGTGCGGTTGCTGGGGGCCATGGCCTGCAACCCAGGCATGTACCCTGGCTGGGAATCGAACCTGCGACACTTGAACAAATGTCCTTTTCAAAAGAGCATAAAACTAATTTTTAAAAATAGAGATGGGGATATAGAAGAGATTTTATCTAATTTAATTTTCAACATCCATATGATAAATAACTTCCAGGTATATAATGCTTTAAAACAAGCCCAGTATAGGATAGCGAGCATCACATATTGTCATTGTCTCTAATAGATGAAACAATTTTCCAGCTGGTCATTGGATTTAGAAGGCTATTTTTTATGTGAATCAAGAACTTGCGTGTGATCTCAAATCCAGTCTTTCATTTAGAAATAAATGCATTCTTATTCTTAGAATCTTGAAACAGCTACATAATTTTCTGAGTTCTGAGCTTCTGATACATAAGGTGTTTCTACAAAGCCAGAGAGATGACTTGCATTGTCTTGGGCCTTAATAACAAGTGACAGTGTGGGTTTAAAAGGATAGTAGATTGTGTTGTTATTTTTTTAAAAGCCATATGAAAATTGTAAGTTATAGTGACAAAACTTCCTTTGGGTTATTCAAAATAACATTACTACATGGAAAGTCTGTTCATTCCAGATGTCAGACATGAGGTATGAGTACTTTTATACTAAGGTCATACAATAGACTTTTAAAGAATTAAGGCACAGTGATTATGGCAAGCTTGATCCAAATACTGTCTTTTGTTTCCCTTTTAGATTACAGTGTATCTGCAAACTCCAAAATAATTATTATCACAGCAGGTGTGCGTCAAAAGGTGGGAGAAACACGTCTTGCCCTGGTTCAACGTAATGTGGATATCATGAAATCAGTCATTCCTGCCCTAGCCCGTCATAGTCCTGACTGTAAGATGCTTATTGTCTCAAATCCAGGTGAGTCTTTTCTCTTTAACTGCTTAAGGATGGTCTTTCCATACTATTCCTTCCTTTTTAAAACAACTTTATTGAGGTAAAATTTGTGTATAATAAACTGTACCCATTCAAAGTAAACAATACAATAAGTTTTTTTCCAGCTATTTGAAATATAATTGCCACATACATGGAAGTTTAAGGTGTACAGTGTGATGATGATTTGATACATTTACATTCTGGGAAATGATTACCGCAGTAGGGTTAGTTATTATCTCCATCACCTCACATGCAGTCATCCTTGGTATTCTTAGGGCATTTGGTACCCCACTAGATACCAGAATTTTTGGATGATCAAGTCCCATTTATAAAAGGGAGTAGGAGTTGCATATAACCTTTATTTGCATATAGACTACAGCAGGGTATGCCTACATGTTATTTCATATGCATGGAATCAGCATAGTGCTCAGTGTGTGGTAAATTCTAGTTTTGCTTTCAGAACTTCCTGGAATTGTTTTTCAAATATTTTTGGTTTGCATTTGGTTGGTTGAACCCACAGTTGTGAATACCATAGGTATGGAAGGTTCACATATATGACTGTAATTACCATTTCTTTATTATGGTGAGAACATGTAAGATTCACTATCTTAGCAGTGTTCAAATATATAATACAATATCGTTAACTATAGTCACCAGTGCCATGTATTAGATCCCTAGAACTTATTCTTCTGATATCTGAAAGTGTAAGTTTATTCTTGGCTGACGTCTCCTCATTATATCCCCTTCCCCAGCCCCTGGCAACCACCATTGTACTCTGTTTTTATGAGTTAGTGGTTTTTTTGTTGTTGTTTGTTTGTTTGTTTTAGATTTCACACACAAATGACATCATACAATGTCTTTCTCTGTCAGACTTATTTTACTTAGCATAATGCCTTCAAGGTCCATCCATGTTGTCACAAACAGCAGAATTTCCTTCTTTCTTGTAGCCAGATACTTCATTGTATATGTGTATACCATATTTTCTTTTTTTTTTTTAAACATTTTATTTATTTATTTTTATGGAGGGAAGGCAGGGAGATATATAGATAGAGAGAGAGAGAGAAACATCAATGTGCGGTTGCTGGGGGTTATGGCCTGCAACCCAGGAATGTACCCTGGCTGGGAATCGAACCTGGGACACTGGTTCCCAGCCCGTGCTCAATCCACTGAGCTACGCCTGCCAGGGCTCCATATTTTCTTTATCTATCCATCCATACACAGATACCTAGGTTGTTTCCTATCTTGGCTATTGTGAATGACACTGCAACGAACATGGGAGTTGAGCTGTCTCTCTGAGATACTGATTTCATTTCCTTTGGGTGTATACCCAGAAGTGTGATTGCTAGATCATATGGTAGTTCTATTTTGAGGAATTTTTTGAGGAAACTCAAAACTCTCTTTTGTAGTGGCTGTCCCAGTTTATGTTCCCACCAGTAGTACACAAGTGTCCCCTTTTCTCCACATCCTCACATATATTCCTGCCTGAATATTTTATGTTTTTGATGCCATAAAAAGAGTTGTTTTTTACATTTCATTTTCAGTTGCATATTGCTAGTATATAGAAATACTATTGGTTTTGTTTTTTTAATTATATTTTATTGATTATACTATTATGGTTGTCGTGATTTTTCTCCCTCTAATCCCTCCACCCAGTACCTCCCACTCCTTCAGGCAGTTCCCCCACCAATGTCCATGGGCCATGCATATGAGTTATTTGGCTACTCCATTTCCTATACTGTACTCTACATCCCCATGGCTATTCTGTGACTACCTATTTGTATTTCTTAAATGCCTCTCCTCTTCCACCCATGCTCCCTTACCCCACTCCCATCTGGCAACCATCAAAACACTCTATATTTATGATTCTGTCTCTGCTCTAGTTTGCTTAGTTTGTTTTTTAGATTCAATCATTAAAATTTTTTTATTGTTGTTCATCTACAGTTGTCCCCATTTTCCCCCATTGCTCTCCCCTGCCCTGCCTACCTACCCTTTCCCACACTCAGTCTTCCCCCTTATTGTCCTTGTCCATGGGTCCTTTATATACATGTTCCTTGACTTGACCCTTCCCCTTTTTTACCCCTGGTAACCTCTCTCCCCCATCCCCTCTGCTTACTGTCAGTTTGTTCTTTATTTCCAAGTCTCTGGTTCTATTTTGCTTGCTTGTTTGTTTTGTTGATTAATTTCCACTTATAGGTGAGATCATATGGTATTTATCTTGGTGATAGATATGTATTTATTGCCAGTAATTGTAATTGTTCATAGTTTTGATCTGTTTCTTAAGTAAGTCCCTGTAACATTTCATATAATAATGGTTTGGTGATGATGACCATCTTTAGTTTTTTCTTGTCTAGGAAGCTCTTTATCTGCCTTTCAATTCTAAATGATATCTTTGTGGGGTATATCAATCTTGGCTGTAGGTGCCTGCTTTTCATGCCTTTGAATATTTCTTGCCAATCTCTAGCCTGCAAAGTTTCTTTTGAGAAATCATCTGAGAGTCTTATGGGAACTCCCCTGTAGGTAACTAACTTATTTTCTCTTGCTGCTTTTAAAATTATTTCTTTATCTTTAACCTTTGGCATTTTAATTATGATGTGTCTTGGAGTGGGCCTCTGTGCATCCATCTTATTTGGGACTCTCTGTGCTTCCTGGACTTGCATGTCTATTTCCTTCACTAAATTAGGGAAGTTTTCTTTGATTATTTTTTCAAATAGATTTCTGATTTCTTGCTATTCTTCTTTGCTTCTGGTACCCCGATGATATAAATGTTGAACCTCTTTAAGTTGTCCCAGAGGCTGCTTATACCATCCTCCTTTTTTTGGATTCTTTTTTCTTCTTGTTGTTCCAATTGGTTGTTTTTTCCTACCTTATATTCCAAATCATTGATTTGATTCTTGATTTTATCCACTCTACTGTTGATTCCCTGTAAATTGTTCTTTATTTCCATTAGTATATCCTTCATTTTTGAGTGGATTTTTTTTTATGCTGCTGAGGTCCTCACAAAGTTCCTTGAGCATCCATATAACCAGTGTTTTGAGTTCTATATCTGATAGATTGCTTATCTCCCTTTCATTTAGCTTTTTCTGGAGTTGTGATCTGTTCTTTCATTTGGGCCATGTTTCTTTGTCTCTATTTTGACAGCCTCCCTGTGTTTGTTTCTGTGTATTAGGTAGAGCTGCTCTGACTCCCTGTCTTAGTAGTATGGCCTAATGTAGTAAGTGTCCTGTAGGGTCCAGTGGCATGACCTTCCCTGCCACCCAAGCTGGGTACTTGAGATATACCCTTGGTGTGAGCTAAGTACACCCTCCTCTTGTAGTTGAGCCTTGATTGCTGTTGGCAGGTTAATGGAAGGGATTTACCCAGGCCAGTCAGCTGCAAAGACTGGCTGTAACCACTGACCACCAACCTCTGCCTTTTGTGTAGGATCAGCTGTGCAGGAGCAGGGTGGTGGTACTCTGACATGGCCTGTAGTTGTCCACTGGGTACAATGGCTCTGGAGTTTCTGGGGTGATCTAGGCCAAGGTCAGCTCCCACCTGTGTTTTGCCTGGGGCCACTCAGCCTGAGCTATAAAAGCAATCTGAGATGGCTGTTACTTGTGCTCAGCTTAGAGATTCCTAGGCAAAGCCAAGATGTGACTCTAGGCTGGCTGCTGCTAGTGCCAGGCCTGAGGCTCACTGAGGCCAGTTGTTGCTTGTTTGAAAGGGTTTAGGAACTTTGGAAGCATGAGCCAAGATCAGCCATTCATTTAGAAAAGCAGCTAGGGTAGGCCTGTAAATTGAGTGGGGTGGAGTCTCTGGGGGGATCTCCAAGCATGTCAAACAGTGTTAGCCAGGTTGATGGAGTCTCAAATATGGCACCAGCTAGTTTTCTCTGTGGCTCTGTTGGGGGAGGGTTCAGTAAAGAGACAATGCCCTTGCTAGCCTTGATACCAGACACTAAAGTTCCTCACTGTATGCTACTGGTGCCTTTCAAACTGCTACCCCAGTGCTGGAGCTCAAAAGGAGTGGGTCTGAATAGGTGAGTTCATGTGTAGGTTCTTTAAGAGGAACTGCTTGGCGCTTCAGAAGTTTCTTCTCTCTACTCAATCCCTTTTGGTTTTTGCAGGCAGAGGTTGTGGGGAGTTATCTTCCTGGCACTGGAACCCTGGGCTGGGAGATCTGGTGTGGGACTGGGACTCCTCACTCCTGAGATACCCTTCCCAAATTTTTATCCACCTCATGTGGGTGTAGGACCAGCCCATACCATATCCACAATCCTCCTACCAGTCTGGATAAATGTGGTTTAATTCCATAGTTGTCAGACTTACAATCAACTCTATTTCTGATGGTTCTGAGTGATGATTGTTCTATATTTTAGTTGCAGTTTTGATGTGGTTGTACAAAGAGGTGAGCCATGTCTGTCTACGTCACCATTTTGACTGGACGTCCTAGCCACAACTTTCTTTAAATTTGGAACCATAAGTATCTCCCAGTCTTTGCTGGAGGGCTCTGTGCACGATGCAGTAAGCCTTCAACATTTGGCTAGCCAATTTACAAATTTGCCCTCTTCTTCCTGCTTGCACAGAGCCTCAAGGTCAGACAGACCTTAAGCTTAGGATCTTGTCATGTTTTTCCTGAGCTTGCACAGAGCTGCACACTGCCCTGGCTATGCATGTGGTCTTATTCTAGGTAGGAGATGCTGATAGCTTAGATGAGGCTGTGGTGATAGAGAGGAAAAATGTAGGCAATCTTAATGAGGTAAAATTAACTGACTGGTTATTAAATATGCACGTATATTATCTCAAAAGAGAATTTAAAAATTACAGTCAATAATTTAAACTTCTAAAACCTATGTGAGAGATTATGAATATTTCTTTGTTGATTTACTTCACCTTGAACTCAGTAATAAATCTGTATTTGAGTCCAAGATAATTGATTTATCTATTCAGAAAAACAAATGTAAAAGGAAGTTACTGTAAATTTTTTTCTAATAAGAAATTATTCTCCCTAGTGGATATTTTGACATACGTGGTCTGGAAACTAAGTGGCTTACCTGTCACAAGTGTAATCGGAAGTGGTTGTAATCTAGACTCTGCCCGTTTCCGTTACCTAATTGGAGACAAGTTGGGTGTCCATCCCACTAGTTGCCATGGTTGGATTATTGGGGAACATGGTGATTCTAGTGGTAAGTATAAATCTATTTGTATTATGTAGTTATACTTATCTGTAATGATGCTTATTTTCTTTAAAGCCTATTTTTTCTGATATTAATATAGCTGTGTAACTTTTGTTTTATTGTCATTTTCCTGGTATAGCTATCTTTTTCTATTCCATTATTTTTAGTCTTTTCGATCATTGATTTAATTACCACTCATAAAGTTGTACATAGAGCATATAGATGTTTTAAAAGTTAGTGTTTCTCTGCCCTAGCCAGTGGGTCTCAGTTGGTTGGAGCATCATCCCATAACCAAAAGGTTGCGGGTTCAATTCCCAGTCAGGGCACATACCTACATTGTGGGTGTGATCCTTGGTCCAAGTGTGGGCCCACACTATCCTTGGTCCAGACACATACAGCCCCAGCTCTGGGCACACATGATCCCTGTCCTGGGTGCCTACAGGAGGCAGTCAATCCATGCTTCTTTCTCACATTGTTTCCCTCTCTCCCTTCTCTCTCTGAAAGCAATGAAAAACAAATGTCCTTAGGTGAGGACAAAAAATAATAAAATAAAAAAATTAAAGTCAGTGAATGTTTCTTTTTTTTCTTTTTTTTAAAATATATTTTATTGATTATGCTATTACAGTTGTCCCATTTTCCCCCATTCACTCCCCTCCACCCTGTACACCCTCTCCCACCCTTATCCCCCCCTTTAGTTCATGTCCATGTGTCTTAACTTCTTTAGCTTCTACATTTCCCATACTATTCTTACCCTCCCCCTATCTATTTTCAACCTACATTCTATGCTACTTATTCTCTGTACCTTTTCCCCCTCTCTCCTCCTCCCACTCCCCTGTTGCTAACCCTCCATGTGATCTCCATTTCTGTGGTTCTGTTCCTGTTCTAGTTGTTTGCTTAGTTTCTTTTGGTTTTGCTTTAGGTGTGGTTGTTAATAATTGTGAGTTTGCTGTCCTTTTACTATACATGTTTTTTCTGTATCTTTTTTTCTTAGATAAGTCCCTTTAACATTTCATAAAATAAGGGCTTGGTGATGATGAACTCCTTTAACTTGACCTTGTCTGAGAAGCACTTTATCTGCCCTTCCATTCTAAATGAGAGCTTTGCTGGATAGAGCAATCTGGGATGTAGGTCCTTGTCTTTCATGACTTGGAATATTTCTTTCCAGCCCCTTCTTGCCTGTCAGGTCTCTTTTGAGAAATCAGCTGACAGTCTGATGGGAACTCCTTTGTAGGTGACTGTCCCCTTATCTCTTGCTGCTTCTAGGATTCTCTCCTTCATTTTCACCTTGACTAGTGTAATTATGATGTGCCTTGGTGTGTTTCTTCTTGGGTCCAACTTCTTTGGGGCCCTCTGAGTTTCCTGGATTTCCAGGAAGTCTATTTCCTTTGCCAGAATGAGGAAGTTCTCCTTTATTATTTGTTCAGATATGTGCTCAATCTGTTGCTTTTCCCCTTCCCCTTCTGGTACCCCTATAATTCAGATGTTGGAACATTTAAAGATGTCCTGGAGGTTCCTAAGCTTCTCCTAATTTTTTTGAATTCTTATTTTTTCATTCTTTCCTGCTTGATTGTTTTTTTCTTCCTTCTGGTCCACGCTGTTGTTTTGAGTCCCAGCTTCCTTCCCTTCACTTTTGGTTCTTCGTACATCTTCCTTCATCTCTTTTATGGTAACCTGCATTTTTCATCTAATTTGCACCCAAAATCAATCAATTCTGTGAGCTTCCTGATCACCACTGTTTTGAACTGTGCATCTGATAGATTGGCTATTTCTTGGTTGCTCAAAAGGATGAGTCCTGGGGGACTGATCTGTTCTTCTGTTGGACACATCTCTCTCTCTCTCTCTCTCCTTTTTTAATTTTTTTTTTCCGGGTCTGGTTGCTTCTGTTACGGTGAAGGACGGAGCCTTAGGTGTTCCCCTGGGCTGGGCACCCCAATCGCTAGATTGTGATGTTGTATGTGGGGGCGGGGGCGGGTGCCGGGGCAGGCTTGGGGACGGGCTCGGGGGTGGGAGGGAATAATGGTGGTAGCTCTGTTCTCCTGGGATCTCAGTCCCTTCTCTGGGTTCCTGGGTTGAGTGCTCTGCCCTGGTCCACAATGCTGCCTCACTGGGTCCACCAGCCGCTGCTTGCGTACTCAGGGTCTACCACTGCATCCCGGAAGGCTTACGCGCTCCTGGTTGCCTTATGCGCCCAGTTCTCCCCGATCTCCGCATGTCGCACCCCGTGCCCGGCTCCTCCTCTCCGCCCTTCCTACCAGTCTGGATGAACAGGTCTACTTCAACTTCTTGGCTGTCTGACTTCCATTCAGATAAATTCTCTGTCAGTTCTAGGTGTTAGTCTGGCTGTAAATTCTTGTTGTTCTAATCTTGGTTGTGCGTGGAGGTACGGTGCATCCACCTATGCCTCCATCTTGCCAGAAGTCTCGATGTGAATGTTTCTCTTATGAGTGTTTCTCCAGAGCACTTTCATTTATTGCTTTTTTAAAAAAATTTTTATTGACTTATTTTAGAGAGAAAGAGGGGGAGAGAGAGAGAGAAACATTAATTTGTCATTCCACTTATTCATACATTTATTGGTTGGTTCTTGTATGTACCCTAACAAGGGATCGAACCCACAACCTTGGCATATTGGGATGATGGTCCAACCAACTGAGCTACCCAGCCAGGGCTTGTTGTTATTTTTTAAAAGAACATTATTAAGGTGTGATTCATGTGCCATAAAATTCACCTATTTAAATTGTATGTTCACTGGTTTTTAGTATCTTCACAGATTTGTGCATGATCTAATTATAGAGCATTTTCATCACCCCAGAAACTTCTGCTCCTGAACTCACCCCCCACCCAAACTCCAAGCAAGCAGTAATTTACTTTTGACTCTGTAGATTTATTTCAGACTTTTCATATAAATAAATTTATGTAATATATCATTTAAACTGTTACTTAGGCCACACCAACCTTTTTCTTCTTTTAACTTAAATATTTAAGCTATGCAGCACAATTAGAACTATATACTTCTTACCATATTTTCTGTGTCATATGTGTAAATCTTCTTTCCACAGTGGCAATAAACCCATTGAAAACAGAGACCAGTAATTCAGTCATTCATTTGTTTATCCAAAGCATTTAATGAGCCCTTCTTGTTTTGTATTTTTTTTTACCACAGGGGTCATCGGATAATGAATACTTCTTCATTGACTTAGACAAGTACTTAATTTGACCTGTCAGCTTGTGTTACTGTCTTAACTCAGCTCTTTCTCCTGAAAGTCATTAAAGATACTTTTCCTAGATATGTTTAATTTCTCACATTTAATATTCTATTATTTTATTTGAAAACAAAGTAGTGTATTCTGATTGCTATTTATTTGAATATATAAGTATTCTGTTCAGTGAGATTTCTTTTGTTTCTTTTCTCTATTTCTGCTTTCTGTTGAATCAGTTAAACTTTCTTCAGTTTCCTCCATTACTTTGCATTATACACTCACTTTGTAAGTGGTAACCTATACATTTTTAGTTATCATACTTGACCTCAAAATAATTAGTGCCTTTATTGTTCTCTGGAATAATGCAAAGACCTTGGAATGCTTTAAGTTTGATCACCCTCTTTCTGTCATATATGCAAATATTAACCATTTTTCTAGTTCATCTTGTTTTTATAATCATTTTTGAGTAGACAATACTACCGTTTTTTAAAAAATACTTTATTTATTTTTTAGAGAGGGGGACAAGAGGTGAGAAGGACAGGAAGGGAAATGTTGATCAGTTGCCTCTCACACGCCCCCAACTGGGGGACCTGACCCACAATCCAGGCATGTGTCCTGACCAGGAATTGAACCAGCAACCTTTCAGTCCACAGGCTGCCCCCCAACCCACTGAGCAACACCAACCAGAGAAATACTACTGTTTTAATTTATCAATATATTTGCCAATTTTATTGCTTGCCTTTACTTTTTGCATCTAACGCCTTCATTTTTTTTCTTTCTGAAGTATATCCTGTCAGTGCTGTTTAAGTGAAAGTGTTTTAGCTTCACCTCATTCTTTTTTTAAAAGTTTTTTTTTAAAAGATTTTATTTATTTATTTTTAGGGAGGGAAGTCGGGGGAGAGAGAGAGAGAGAGAGAGAGAGAGGGAGAGAGAGAGAGAGGCACATCAATGTGCGGTTGCTGGGGGTTATGGCCTGCAACCCAGGAATGTACCCTAGCTGGGAATCAAACCTGGGATACTTTGGTTCCCAGCCCGCATTCAATCCACTGAGCTACGCCAGCCAGGGCTAAAAGTTTTTATTTATTGATTTTAGAGACAGGGAAGGAAGGAGGGAGAGAGAATTAGAGAGAAAGAGAAAAATTTTGATTTGTTGTTCCACTTTATTTGTGCATTCATTGGTTGATTTTGTATGTGCCCTGAACAGGGATTGAACCCAAATGTTGGAGTATTGGGTCAGTGCTCTAATTAACTGAGCTACCTGGCCAGGGACTTCACCTCATTCTTGAATGACAGTTTAATTGGATATGAGGTTCTAGGTTGACAGTTATTCCCCTCATCTCTTTGATTCTGTTGAGAAGTATGGTGCTAATTTGTTGTTCTTCACCCTCTTTGCTTGTAATTTTTTTAAAGATATCATTAACACCATTCAAGTTTTTTTTTAGATTTTATTTATTTATTTTTAGAGAGGAAGGGAGGGAAAAAGAGAGAGAGAGAGAGAAACATCAATGTGCGGTTGCTGGGGGTCATGGCCTGCAACCCAGGCGTGTACCCTGACTGGGAATCGAACCTGCGACACTTTGGTTCGCAGCCTGTGCTCAATCCACTGAGCTACACCAGCCAGGGCCTTTGCTTGTAATTTTTTATCTTTTTAACCATTCTTTTCTTTGTGGATTCTGTACTTGTAACTTACTTTAAAATGCTTCCTATTATCACATAATTATAAATAAATTCTACTACATATTTCTCTAACACATTATTTTATTTTTAATTTCCCTTTTTGTTCATTTGAAATGTATTTATATATATGGTATAAGGTAGTAATCTCAGTTCATTCAAAACTTAGTGAAATTAGCCCTGGCTGGTGTAGTTCAGTGGATTGAGCACAAGCATGTGGACTGAAAGTTCCACTCGTTCAATTCCCTATCAGGGCACATGCCTGCGTTGCAGGCCAGGTCCCCATTTGGGGGTGTGTGAGAGGCAACTGATAGATGTTTCTTTCACACATCGATGTTTCTCTCCCTCTCTTTTACCCTCCTCTCCCCTCACTCTAAAAATAAATCAATAAATCCTTTAAAAAGTTAATGAATTGAATTTGGATTTCCAGTCAAGATGGCAGCATAGGTAAACACAGCTCACTTCTTCACACAACCACATGAAAATTGCAACTAAACTGTAGAACAACCATCATCCAGAACCATCAGAAATAGGGCTGAATGGAAGTCTTACAACTACAGAGTTAAAGAAGAAACCACCTACTGAATTAAAGAAGCAAGCACATTAAAACATGCAGGTGGGGTGAAGACATGGAACACTCACTTGTGGCAGATAAAAATCAGGAATGATATCTCAGGAGAGAGTGGTCCTACCCCACACTATATTCCACAGCCCAGGGTTCCAGTGCCAGGAGCATAACTTCTGGCTATAAAACCCAGCAGGAATCAAGGCTGTAAAAGGCATAAACTTTTGGAGTCTCAGGCAGTTGTTTTTAAAGGGCCCATGCACAGACTTACTTAGACTTGTCCCTTCTGAGTTCCTGCAAGATGCAGCAGATTGGAAGGCATCAGAGACATATGAGGAGGAAATGAATTATCTGGCATCAGGGCGAGAGCTGGAGGGTAGCTCTTTCCTAGACAGAAATGCTGGCAGAGGCCATTTTTCCTTTTCTGAGCATTCCCCCAACAAAACCACAGAGCTGGCAGGCAGGCACCACATCTGAGACTCCATCAAGCTGGCTATCACTGTTTTCCCTACCCTGGTGATTTCCTGAGGCCTGCCCCACCCAACTTTAGGGCCCACCCAAGCTATTTCCAGTGGCTTTTCCATACAGATGGCTTGTCTTAGCCCATGCTTCAGAGTTCCCTAAATTCTCTCTTATAAACAGCATCTGTCTTATTGTGCCTGTACTTCTTGCTAAGTTGCCCCAAGCCTGCCATTAGCAGCAGCTGGCCTTGATTCACAAGGCCTTGCCTGGGCACGCCAATTCTGGCCAGCACAAGTGGTAGCCATCTCCAGATCACTGTAGCTTATGCTGTGAGACCTGGGACAGAACACAGTCTTGGACATACCAATAGCAGTCAAGGCTCTACTACATGAGGAGGGTATACATAGCCACGTGGTGGGCACACCATGAACACCCAGCTTAGGTAATAAAGGAGGTTGTGCCATTGAACCCTACAGGACACCTACTACATTAGGCCACTCTGCCAAGCCTGGGAGATGTAGCAGCTTTACCTAACACATACAAACAAACAGGGGGGCTGCCAAAATGAGGAGACAAACATGTTCTAAATGAAAGAACAAAAAAGTCCAAAAAAAGAACTAAATAAAATAGAGACAAGTTATCTACTAGATGTAGCATTCAAAACAGTGGTTATAAGGATGCTCATGGAAATTAGTGAGGACTTCAACAAAATAAAAACATCCAATAAAAAATGAAGGATACACTAGTTGAAGTAAAGAACAATTACAGGGAATCAAGAAGAATGGATAAAGCCGAGAATCAAATCAGTGATTTGGAATATAAGAAAGCAAAACACAACCAATCAGAACAGCAAGAAGAAAAAAAGAATCTAAAAAAAAGTAGAGCTTATGTAAGGAGCCTATGGGACAACATCTAATGCACTATTATTCATATCACTTGGGTGCTAGAAGAAGAGAGAAAGTAAGAAATGGGAAACCTTTGAAAAAATAATGACAACTTGATTAAAGAAATAGATGTACAAGTCCAGGATCAAAGAAAGTCCCAAACAAGATGAACCTAAAGTGTCTCACACCAAGACACATCATAATTAAAATTTTTTATTTCTTTTTTTTTTGGTTGGGGACCACTCTGTGTGGTTTTGGAGACCGTAGCCCCATGAGAGAAAGCCCTGAAAGGGGCTAGTAAGTCCCCCTGGAAAACCTGGTAATACAGGTGGCAGATATGACCCAACTGTAACACAGAGGGTTCCTGTGGAAATCAGGCCTGATAAATACATTGTATCCTTTGAAGCTTGTTCTGCTTTGTTTTGTATAACCCTGGTGATATAAACCAGATGTTTAAGTTCAAGGCATAAGGAGTAAACTCCTTATCTCATGAAACACATCTTCAAGACCCTCTGGTGCCAGCATGACTAACAGACCCTGACCTATGGCAGATCTCTGTGTTCCTTTAATTGTTATCTATAGATAATACCTGTTTTTGTATGGCTATAGCCTTTTGACATTGATTGATGAGCTATGCATGTATGCTGTATACCCCTACACATACCATTCCCAATAAAAGCCATTTGGGAGAAGGTCTCAGGGCGTTCTCCACTAGAGGGAATCACCACCCCCTTTCCCGCTGGAACAAGAAGTTGGTGTCCAGGATGACTGACTTCTCATCAGCGGTGGCTGGGAGAAGCTCTGTGGAATGGTGTTCTTCCCACATACTTTTAGAGAGAGGAAGGGAGTGACAGAGAGAGGGAGAGAAACATTCTCCCTGTGTGTGAAAGAAATATCAACCAGTTGCCTCTCATACACCCCAGACTGGGGACCTGACCCACAACCCAGGAATGTTCCCTGACCGGGAATTGAACTGGCGATCTTTGGCATGCTGGCTGGCACTCAATCCACTGAGTCACACCAACCAGTGTCATCATAGTTAAAATGCCAAAGGTTAAAGACAAAGAATCTTAAAAGCAGCAAGAGAAAAGCAGTTAGTTACCTACAAGGAAGCCCTCATAAGACTGAAAGCTGGTTTCTCAAAAGAAACTTTGCAGGCTAGAAAGGAGTGGCAAGAACTATTCAAACTTACTGAGAGCAAAAAACTACAACCAAGATTTTTCTACCCAGCAAAGGTATCATTTAGAATTGAAGGACAGATAAAGAGCTTCTCAGACAAGAAAAAGCTAAAAGAGTTAATCACCACCAAACCCATATTATATGAAATGTTAAAGGATATTCTTTAAGATAAACATGAAAAATAAAATGGCAAAAATACATATCTATCAACAATTGGTTCTAAAAAAACTAAATAAATAAGCAGAACAGAAACAGACTTATAGATGCAGAGAATATTTTGATAGTTGCCAAATGGGAGGAGGTCAGGGGTATAGGTGAAAAAGGTGAAGGGATTAAGAAGTACAAATTGGTTGTTATAGAATAGTCATGGGGATCAAAGTACAGCATAGGGAACAGAGTAACCAAAAAACATATATGCATGATCCATGGACCTGGACAACAGTATGGGGATTGCCTGAGGGAGTTGTGGGTTGGGGCTCAGTAGAGGGACGTAAAGGAGGACAATCTGGGACAACTGTAATTGCATAAACAATACAATATAATAAAAAATTACTAAACTCAAACAACTGATGCTCTACTAGAAATAAGAATTCATTCTGAGATATATTTCTTTCAGTGCCCTTATGGAGTGGGGTGAATGTTGCTGGTGTTGTTCTGAAGAGTTTAGACCCCCAATTAGGAACTGATTCAGAGCAGGACAATTGGAAAAATATCCATCAACAAGTTGTTCAGGGGTAAAGTATTCATACAGGTTCTTAATGCATTAATAATTAGACATAAGAACAAAGGTCACAAAAAATACATAGTTGATCTTTGCATTTTGTAAGAGAAATAACTCTAACCTTATGAAAATCCTTGAATTCAGACTTATATTATATGTAGCTTTATTTGGAGGGCATTTTTCACAAAGAAAATGTACTTTAAAAGAACTCATATGTGTTAGACTTAGAGGGTAATTTAGCAAGTGGTTATGAGCATGCACTTTGGAACCAGGTTGCCCAGGTGTGAATTCTGGCTTCACCATTTATTAGTGGTGTGATATTGGAAAGTTATTAAAAAATTTAAAAGCTCAGTTTGCAAGTTTTTAAAATGGGGCCAATAATAGAGCCCATCTTAGAGGACTGCTATGAAGAGTAATTGATTTAGTACATGTTAAATGCTTAGAGCAGCACCTAGAAGTTTGTTTATCAAGTGACCTGATGAAAAAAGAAAAAAGGTAAAGCTAATGCAGATGATCAGAAGTTAACTATGTTTACTTCAAATGAAGTGTCTGGCGGGCATACATTAGCTCTAACAGCATAAATGATTCTCTGTTATGCTTTAGCCAAGTTACATATTAATAAAAGTTACACAACTTTAAAATCACTTTTGGATATTCTAGACTGGAGCATTAAATTTACAAAAGCTCAAGTGTAATGTAGTGTGTATAGGATAACAACCCTACAGAAATGTATAAGAATTAGGGCAGAGACTAAAATATAGTGGAAAGTTATTTTGGATAAGTTTTTATTTTCTAAATGTCCTTGAGTTTAAAAAAAGTTATTTTCTGAACATAATATCACACAATCACTTTAATGGGTACAGTGTTTTAGTCTGGGATGGTAACAAAGTTCTGGAGAGGATGGTGGTAATAGTTGTATGACAGTGTTTGTGTATTTAATGCCATTGAATTATATACTTAAAATGGTTATAATGTCCAATTTTTAAAAATTATTGATTTGAGAGAGAGAAAGAGAGAGAGAGAGGGAGAGAGAGATGGGGGGGGAGTAGAGAAGTACAAGAAAAAAGAACATTGATTTACCATTCCACTTATTTATGCATTCATTGGTTGATTCTTCTATGTGCCCTGTCAGGGGATCAAACCCCCAATTTGGGCTCATTGGGATGATGCTATAACCAACTGAGCTACCCTGCAGGGCTAAAATGACCAGTTTTACCACAATTTTAAAAATAAGACAAAGTACATGGTTATCAATAGTGGTTTGAAGTTCAGACTGTCAAATTAAGGAGACATTACATGCTTTAATCTAGCATTAAGTTTATTAAACTTGATGAAAGGATGTAGACAGCCCTGGCTTGTGTAGCTCAATAGACTGAATGCTGGCCTGAGATGCAAAGGGTCACTGGTTCAATTCTCAGGGCACATGCCTGAGTTGCAGGCCAGTTCCCCAGTGGGGAACATGTGAGAGGCAACCACACATTAATGTTTTTCTCCCTCTATTTCTCCCTCCCTCCCTCTCTCTCTAAAAATAAATAGATAAAATACTTTTTAAAAAAGGATATGGACAGAAAACACAGTATTAGAGTATTATCATTTTATGGGACCACTGTTGGTTCCATACTGAACTGAAAAATTCCTATCCCCTAAAGACATCATAGCCTTGTAAGGTCATAGCACAAGACTATACATGTGTTTGTGGTGGTTCTGGTATAAACAAACCTACTGTACTGCCAGTCATATAAAAGTACAGCACATATAATTTTGTTTAGTACATAAAAAGTGATAATGATATAAATGACTGTGTAACTAGTTTATATATTTACTATACTATACCCTCTGTACTTATTTTTTTAAAAAGTATGGGACTTTCAGTAAATATGATGGCACAGGCAGACATGGCTCACCTCTTTGCACAACCACATCAAAATTACAACTAATATGTAGAAAAATGACCACTCAGAACTGTCAGAAATCAAGTTAAATGGAAGTCTGACAACTATGGAATAAAGAAACCACATCCATCCAGATTGAGTCAGCAAGCTTATGCCATATCTGAGACTCCATCAACCTGACTAATACTGTTTGGCCTTGGAGATCCCCAGAGACTTGACTCCATCCAACTTTGGGACCCACCCAAGCTGCTTTTTTATATGAATGGCTGGTTTTGGCTCATGCTTCACAACTCCTGAATCCTCTCAAACAAGCAACAACTGGCATCAGTGAGCCCCAGACCCAGCACTTGCAGTAGTTAGCCTAGAGTCACAGCTTGGCTTTACATAGGAATCTCCAAGGCTAGCACAAATAGCAGCCATCTCATTGCTTTATAGCTCAGGCAGGGTGGCCCTGGAAAGAAGACAGGTGAGGGCTGACTTTGGCCTGCACCACCTGAGAACTCCAGGGCCAGCACAGCAAGTGGACAACTATAGACCACACTGGAGCACCACCACCCTGCCCCTGCATAGCTGATCCTCCACAGAGGGCACAGGTTGGTGGTAAGTGGTCATATCCAGTCCTTGCAACTGACTAGCCTGGGTAAATTCCTACCATTAACCTGTCAACAGCACTCAATGCTCAACTACAAGAGGAGTGTGTACTCAGCCCATACAAAGGGTGCACCGCAAGTACCCAGCTTGAGTGATAGGGGCACTTGTAGGACATCTACATTAGGCTGTACTACTAAGACAGGGAGTCAGAGCAGCTCTACCTAATACACAGAAATAAATACAGGGAGGCTGCCAAAATGAGGAGACAAAGAAACATGGCCCAAGTGAAAGAATAGATCAAAACTCCAGAAAAAGAGCTTAATGAAAGGGAGATAAGCAATCTATCAGATGCAGAACTCAAAACACTGGTTATAAGGATGCTCAAGGAACTTAGTGAGGACCTCCACAGCCTCCCGGGGTTGGGGTCCAGTCAGTAATGAAGGATACACTAATGGAAATAAAGAACAGTTTACAGGGAATCAACAGTAGAATGGATGCAACCAAGAATCAAATCAATGATTTGGAACATAAGGAAGCAAAAAACCCCACAAAAAACCAAAAAGCAAAACAACAAAAACAACAACAAAACAACAAAAACAAAACAAAACAAAATACACAAAAAACAAACCAGTCAGAGCAACAAGAAGAAAAAAGAATCCAAAAAAGTGAGGATAGTATAAGCAGCCTCTGGGACAACTTCAATAAGTCCAACATTCACACCATAGGGGTGCCAAAAGGAGAGGAGAAACAGCAAGAAATTGGAAATCCATTTGAAAAAATAATGAAAGAAAACTTCTCCACTTTGGTGAAGGAAACAGGCATGCAATTCCAGGAACCACAGAGAGTCCCAAATAAGATGTATGCAAAGAGGCCCACTCCAAGACATATCATAAGTAAAATGCCAAAGGTTAAAGATAAAGAGAGATTCTTAAAAGCAGCAAGAGAAAAGCAGTTAGTCACCTACAGAGGAGTTCCCATAAGACTCTCAGCTGATTTCTCAAAAGAAACTTTGCAGGCTAGAGGAGATTGGCAAGAAATATTCAAAGGCATGAAAAGCAGGGACCTACAGCCAAGACTGCTTTAACCCAGCAAAGCTATCATTTAGAACTGAAGGGCGGATTAAGAGCTTCAAAGACAATAAGCAACTAAAACCACACCATTATGAAATGTTAAAGGGACTTGTTTAAGAAAAAAAGATCAAAACTATGAACAATAAAATGGCAAACAATACAAATTTGTCAACAATTGAATCTAAAAATCTAAGGGAACAACAAGAACAGAGACAGAATCATGGATATAGAGAGAATTTTGATGGTTGACAGATGATAAGGGGGTGTAGGGGAAATGGGTGAAGAGGTGGGGGGATAGAAGTACCAATAGGTAGTCACAGAATAGCCATGGGGATGTAAAGTACAATATAGGAAATAGAGTAGCCAGAGACCATATGCATGATTTATGGGCATGAACAATGGTGTGGGGATTGCCTGAAGGAGTGGGGGTTGCTGGGTGGAGAGGGGACAAAGGGGAAAAGATCAGGACAATTATAATAGCATAATCAATAAAATATAATGAAAAGAGAAACCTATATGGGTTATTTATAAATAATTTCTGGAGGAAACCTTTGAGAAAATGTTAATGGAGTAGCCTTGACATGTAGATTGCTTCAAAATGGATGCTTGAAATATATTTTCTAAGTTGACTCCTCATTAATTTGGTTTTCTTACTTTCTGCAACTGTAGTGGCTATGAGGTTCTCAGGCTGAAGGGGTACACTTCTTGGGCTATTGGCCTATCTGTGACTGATCTAGTAGGATCAATGGTGAAAAATCTTAGCAGAGTGCATTCAGTTTCCACTATGGCTAAGGTAGGCTTAAATTGATCTTTATTTATTGTCTTTAATACTTGTTGAGTTCTTACTATGTTCTGGGCATTATACAGGATATTGAGTATATAATTTTGAACAAAAAAACAGACCTTGACATCATATAAGTTAAAAAAATAATGACAAAGAAAACATAACAAAATATGCTAAGCACTATGATGAAAAAACTAAAAACTGCTAAGAGTATACAAGAAGAGATTTTAAGTGCTTTGGGAAGGAGGCATTTGTGGTGTTTTGAGAAGTCTTCCTGAGGAAGTAAAACGTTACCTAATCCAAGTAATGAGTAGTGGTTTTTTAAAGATTTTACTTATTTAGTGTTAAAGAGAGTGGAAGGGAGGGAGAAAGAGAGAGAATGAAACACTGATTTGTGAGAGACACATTGACTGGTTGCCTCTCACACACCCCCAACTGGAATCCTGGTCCATAATCCCAGGCATGTGTCCTGACTGGGAATTGAACTGGTGACCTTTTGATTCCCAGGCCTGCACTAAATCCACTGAGTCACACCAGCCAGAGCAAGTAGCAGTTAATTTGGAAAGCTGGACTAATATTCCAAGCAAGAGGGAACACATGTGCAAGAGTCTGAGGTAGATATAAGTAGAGAACACTTGAGGGTCTGAAAAAAACGTCAGTTGTTGAAATGCGGAGAAAGCAAAGGGAGCAAAGGGGGGTGCATGGTGAAGGGAAAAGCAAGCAGCGTCAGGCCACTGAAAGGAAGAGGGCAGGAGGGCATGGCAGCAGGTCATGGTCAGCATACAGGGCTGGGCCAGGCCCCAGGGGTCAGGGCCCTTGTTTTTAGCCCACCCAGAAGACCCCCAAATGGTAATGATGGGATGGACATGAATCATCCAGCTCTAGTCAGAGAATCCCCTTCTAGAAGGAAGAGTGACAGAGAAAGTAGACGGAAACAAATTCCCGGAACACAGACAGTGTTGCAGAGGGCTTCCTTCCCCTGCCACAGTGACCTTGTTGTTACCACCCTGGAAGCTCATGTTAAAACTTCAAAAGTTACACAGAGATGGCAACAGAATGACCGAGGAAAGGGAAAGGAAGGGAAGGTGAGTTTTAACTGGAGCTGGTGCCTGGCTGGGAATGGGATGTGGGCTGACAGTCTGGTGGGGCAGTGCCCTCTATGGCTAGGCCCCCACCAGAGTGGAATGAATGTGAGTACAGCCTGGCAGGGGGCCCTCAGAGGAGGACAGGTGGTTGGTCTGATGGAGCTCATGAGGTTGACTACACAGTGGCTGCCAAAATGAGGGAGCTGACTTCAGTGGAGGAGGTGGCTGGAGAGTCCCTCTGCGGGTGTCTAGAGCAAAACAGGAACAAGGGGTATATCCTGAGCTCCTGAGGAGAGCCCCAGAGATGGTGAGAGGGAAGCTTGGCTGAGAAGTGCCCCTGGGCTCTAAGCTATTGTGGGAAGCTGGGTGGCACCACTCTAGAGTCAGGGGCCTTCTCCCTTCCCTGAATGCTAGTGTCTGCTGTTTATAATCAGACCTGGAGAAAGAACAAGACCTCACTTCCTTCAGTCCTCTACTCAACCCCAAAGGGTGGGTTAGGGAAGAACAATAAGTGGAGAGAGGCAGGGAGAAATGAGGAGTCTACTGGGTCGTCTTATCTTCTAGGGCTAGTAGGAAGAGGGCAAGGCTTGTGTATGGGCATGCAGGCATTGTGTGGGTTGTGCAGGTTTTTGTAGACTGTCTCTGGCAGCTGCTTCTGTAGCCCTGGATTCAGGTGCAGGCATGGAGGGAACATTAAAGCTCTTAGCCAGAGATTCAGTAAGCCCAGGATAGGGCAGTGACTGTACCTATTTCTTGGGTCCTGTACATTATGGAAGGTTCAGGATAGAAGTGAGGTGAGGGCAATGGCTAGAGGCAGCCAGCAGGACGGGTACACTTCCACTGGCCATTGGTGCAGGCTCTGCTAGGCACGAGAGAGCACCCACACCCATAGGTTCTATTGGAGGCTTCACCTCTGGAGACTTACAAAGCCACCTGCAGCATCCATTGTCTAAACTCTGGTACTCCCTCATATAAAGGTCAATTTATACAAGACAGGGCCTTCTCCACCACTTCCTGCTTCCGAATCCACTGTTCTCTTGATATAGTTGATACCAAATATAGACTGCTTGATCTGACAGTTCTTTATCAGCTAAAATGACATCATGAATGACTGCATGGCATCCTTTCCCTTAGATGGAAGGATGGCCCAGCAAGAGGTAAAGTAGACAGTGCCTTTCTTGGTCACTTTGAGGCTCTGGCACATTTTCCATGTTGCTGAACACAAGTTCCAATGTCACAGAACATGATGCTCTTGGTGGTGTTGACAGTCACTTAGCCACCTCTGAGGGATTCTTGTTGTGCTTCATTGTCTCTCCAGTATACTCTTATTCTGCAGCTCTCTTCCATAGCTGCTTTTCCATATCAGGTTACTGAACAATAATCTAATTTTGCTTTTTAGGGCTTTTATGGAATACAAGAAGAAATTTTTCTCAGTATCCCTTGCATCTTGAGCCAAAATGGTATCTCCGATATTGTGAAACTTAACTTGAGTTCTGAGGAGGAGGCCCTTTTTAAGAAGAGTGCGGACACACTTTGGAATATCCAAAAAGACCTGGTATTTTAAAGCCTTTTAATGTTCCACTGTTTTATACAGCAGAAAATAACAAACTGTGTATTTTACATCTTGAAAGTATTTTCATTTAATCCAGAAAAAACGAAAGAAAACATTGAAGACCTATAGCATACTTCCAGTCTCTCAAGGCTAGTAAAGGAAATATTAAAGAGATTTCTCCTCTTTTATGAGTCTCTCATAGCTTTATTCTAATGATACCCAACTTGCACAAGAGGAAGAGCTGTATTCAGGTTTAGAAAAATAATATAACAATCCATTATAAGATAGAACTTAGGATTTTTCTCACAAAACAACAACCACTTTTTCTAGTACTGAAATTTCATCTTGTGCTTCCTTCCCTTAGGGACCCAACCTTTTCACTTTATATTGCTCCATTAGCTTCCTGCGTCTGTGTATCATCTTTACTAAGTACTTGTTTTTAAGACCATGTATAGCAGAAGAAATATAAAACTATAACTTTCTTTGGTGTAAAAAATTTAAATATCTTCAACCCTGCAAGTATTATACCAATTCATATAAATTTAAATTGTTGATTTGGTGTCTGTTGAAATACTACACAAGGATCTCAGACCATCAGACTTAAGTGAAAATATTGCATTGCGGAAAATAAGTAGAAGGAAATTTGTCCTGGTTTGTGTGATTAACCCAAACTAATATGAAACCTGGAACCACTGATTTTGAACTTTCAATTTGGATGTCTGGATTACATTCTTTCTAGTTCATTCAGCAAACTACTAATATTCTTGCTGTGTTATGGTTATAAGGCCAGTATGACAATTTCTGGCCTCAGGTATCTCAGTGAGTATTTAAGGTACCTCATCTTATTGATTATTAATGAATGCTTGACAATAGTCAGTTGGTAGCTCCCTCTTTGTGTCCAAGGTAGGAATGAATGTGATTCTTTTGATTTATATATACAAATATATATATATGTATATAACATATATTTCATTGATTATACAAAAAAATAAGGCAGCTATAGGAAATATCAATGGGACAAAAACCAAGAAATCAGGACCGAGGTAATTTACAAATTAGAGTAGACTGGTGGGAAGAATTGGAAGGCAGATGTGTAGTCCCTGAGGGCCTGTGTGGCTGCAGTGCAGGTGCACCCATTTGATGGAGTCACAGTTCATTCACACTGTTACTCTCGCTATCGTAATAGCCTTCATTCTAGTCATCTACTGAACATGATTAGTTTCCTGTTTTGTTCCTTTTCCTTTCTTAAAAAAAAAAAATACTTCCCTTCGATGCACAAAATGTGGGAAAGGGGAATCTTCTGTGGATTTTGGATTTTTAAAAAAGCCACTCTTGTCCTGACTGGTGTGGCTCAGTGGGCTGGGCATTGCCCCTCAAACCAAGGGGTCGTCAGTTCCACAGTTCCATTCAGGTCCCCAGTTGGGTGTATGCGGGGCGTAACCAATTGATGTTTCTCTCACACCTCAGTGTGTTTTTCCTTTTCTCCCTCCCTCCCTTTCCTTTTCCCTAACAATAAATAAAATCGCCCTGGCTGGCATGGCTCAGTGGATTGAGTGCGGGCCTACAAACCAAAGGGTCCTTGGTTCCATTCCCAGTAGGGCACATTCCTGGGTTGCAGGCCAGGTCCCCAGTAGGGAGTGTGTGAGAGACAACCACACATTGATGTTTCTGTCCCTCTCTTTCTCCCTCCCTTCTGCTCTGTCTAAAAATGAATAAACTCTTTTTTAAAAATCATGTTAAAAACAACAAAAATTTTTTAAAATAAAATCTGCCCTGGCTGGTGTGGCTCAGTGGATTGAGTGTCAGCTTGCAAACCAAAGGGTTGGCAGTTCCATTCCCAGTCAGGGTATATGCTTTGGGTGGTGGAACAGGTCCACAGTAGGGGGCACACCAGTGCAACCACACATTGATGTTTCTCTTCCTCTCTCCTCCCTTGCCCTCTGTCTAAAAATAAATAAATAAAATCTTTTAAAAAATCTTTTTAAACAAGCTCATCTTTGTACACCAAATTAAAAATCATTTTAGGAAATTCTCACAGAGATTGAAAAGCTGTAAATTACAGTTTCTACAGACAATTTTCTAGAAAGTACATCTGCTCTACATCATGTATTCTCAGTAGTGGTAATGTTATCCCCAAGAGGGTGAAAATTGTGTGTGTGTGTGTGTGTGTGTGTGTGTGAAAGAGAGAGAGAAAATCTTAGATATTATAGAGGTCTTAATTTCTGAAGCTCAACCCTACCTGACAAAAATCATAGTAGTTAATTTCACAATGGGGAGGGCATCAAATGACTAGGGGAAAATGTCTAAAAAAGCTCTTGAGGGAGAGATCATTTTTAAAAGGGTGAGAAACACTGTCCTGCATTTTAGAAAATAACTTGTCAGATGTGTGTTGTGTATCACAATTCACAGATTAGTTAGAAAACAGTTAACTAGGTAGACCGTGGCAGGAGAAGAGACGTGCATGTCTTGGTTTATTTCAGACTTGGGGATGAGAGGGGAATTTTGGATTCTACACTTAGATAATGAATTGATTTTTCCCTTCCATTTGTAGAAATTGTTATCAGCACTGTAATGATCAAATTCTTAGGGTTTCATATCTCATTTAAAAATCCCCATTGCATAGAAGATTTAAAAATTTTTATTTATTCTACTTCAGCTCACATTTGTTGGTGGGAAATCGTAGCCCTGATTTCTACAGAACTAGTGAAGAATTCCCAGTCAGGCGTTAAAAGCCCACACTGGACACACCCAGACATGGTTTGGTTTGGTATAGCCGCACTGGGGCTCTTCGGCGGGTGGGTTCTAGGGAAGCAGCATTCCTTTTCCCAGCCGAGACCCCCTAATTCGATGTACCTGCCGCACCTCCTGCGACTGGAACCCTTGGAGCCTTTTCAAACACCTCAACCCGTCAACTGCGCACAGGTGACGGGCAGCACGCGCGGGCGCAGGGCCTCAGAGATCCCGGTCTCCGGCCTCGCGCCCGCACCAGGTGTGCGCATCCTCCACGAGGCCGAGGCTGCAGGGGCTGGGCGCGGCTTGCGCAGCCAACGACATCAACGGTGTACCCCCACGGACCTCAAGTAGCTTTCCTTCGTCCTCTGCCTCTGCCTCTCAAGTGAGCGGCCATGAGCTGGGCAGCGGGAGTTCTGCAGGCCAGCCGAAGAGTGGACACGGTGGGGGCTAATTTCTTTTGCCCAGGATGGCTCTGGGTCCCTTGCGGGTGGCACGTGCCCCACTCGAGGGATGCTGGCCCTTGTCCTGCAAGTGCGACCGGAGGTACCCCGTGCCTGGTTGTGTTTGGGCCTGGGCCTGTGACTCCGGCTCGGTTCTGGAGCTGACCGCTGGGGAAGGGGAGAACCAGGCTGCGAGGGGAGCAAGGGCCGTCCTGGCTGTAAGCTCATCTTCGGTGGGGTGGCCCCTTTTCCTTCCTTCGGTCCCTGCTGACTGCACACACTTTCCTCCTCCTCCTCCGTTTGCCTCGGGTGCTGGGCTGCTGGCCAGAAGCCCCCGGCTGTGACAGGCATCTTTGCCTTTCCCTGTTGTGTCCACAGCCCCTTCCCCGCCGGCGCCCAGGAGTCCTCTGCGGACCAGTCCCTACTCCAGACGTGGCTTTGCCGTTCTCCTCGCTTAGGTTTCCAACATGGCGGCCGTCAAGTGTGAATTTACTACGAATTTCACTTCAGAGGAGGCCGTTCATCACGATAAGATCTCCATTATAGGCATTGGGTCGGTTGGTATGGCCTGTGCAATCAACGTCTTATTAAAAGTAAGTTGTGCGCTTTGTGCCATAGGGTTAACCAAGGCCACCGCGTGGTTGTGCAGGTTGTGGCCAGTTCAAGGGTCGAGGGGGAGGCCTCTCTGGCCTAACCCGGAGGAACGGTGCCTTTTTTAATTGCTCCACCCAGAGTGGGCTTCTTTTTCCAGTGCTTATGATGGTATCATATGTGTTAAAAGCATCTGTGGGAAAGCTTGTCGACATTGACCACTCATTTGCTTGACTAAGAAACAAATACTAATTTAAGAAACTGGAGAAATAGGTGGCAGGAAAAAAGAGTGTACAGTCCCTCAGTTGTGGTGGCTGTCCTACTAGTACCAAACACAGTAGTCTTTTTCCTATAAAAATCTCTCTCCCATTCCTTAGTCTACAGCTTTATTTCCCTTTGTTCCTTATTCACATTGGGTTGATTTTAGTGTGTAGTCGTTCTTAGTATTGATGTGGTTGATAACATTAGCTTCCAGTTCAATGACTAGACACATAGCTAAAAAGATTCTGAATCCTTTCTAAGAATCTTACCTTCATCTGAACCCATAATGGTTTAGTAAATCAAAATAAACTATGAGCTATGTTTTGCTTTTTCAGTGAAGTACCTAGAAAGTTTTTTCAAGCAATAACCTTTAATCTTGGCATGATTTTTTTTATTTAAAGGACTGGCACTGGGTTTCATACCTAGATGACATGGGAGCCTTAAGGCACATCAGCTCTTGTCAACTGCTGCTCTTGGTAATCATACGAATTCTCCATGACTCATTTTTGTCCTACAAACTGGAATGCTTTGTCCTCAGCAGTGTTCTCAGTGCTGATGAATACTCATACATGGAAACCAGTGCATTTGTTTTCAACATCAATAATAATGATGATAACAGTATGCTTTATATACATTATCTAATATAATCCCCTGAAATGATCATTAGATATATTTTATAGAGGAGGAAAAAGACCGTCTCAAGTTTTATGAATAGACAAGTATACAGACACTGTGTACATATAATATTTATCATCTCTGTTTTGAGCAGCTTGTCTGAGAGGGATTGAGAGTCCTACCCCTCAAGATAATAGCTACAAACTCCTATAGCTTGAATTTTATGATGTTGCAAACCACAACATTGTATGTATCTTGGAAGATGTACATAATCTCTCTACAAAGATCCTGGTTAAGGTTTACATTAATCTCTCCCTCTCTTAGCTCTGATTCTGTAACTTTTTTGTTTAAGGAGATAATGAAATCTTAAAAGCGCCTTGCTGCTGAAGAAGGAATTCTCCCTAGAAATTGTTTAGTAATTTATTAGAAATATATGGTGCAAACCTATTAAAGAAACAGCAACATCTTTGAAAGTTACTGAATTATATACTATAATACATAAACTTCCCTGACTACAATGTGATATCCATGAATCATTTCATTCAGTGTTGTATCCAGAGTCTAGAACGGTGTCTGCTGGAATAGACACTTAGTATTAAAAAGACAGCGGGGGAGGATTGAACGTGGGAGGTGGGGGTGGGTAGGGCAGGGGAGGAATGGGGACAGCTGTAACTGCACAACAATAATTTTTTTTATTTATTTTATTTTATTTTATTTTATTATTATTATTTTTGCTTTTTTCTTTATCTTTTTAAATATATTTTATTATGCTATTACAGTTGTCCCAATTCCCCCTTCACTCCCCCCCACCCTGTGCCCCCTCTCCCACCCACCTTCCCCCTCTTTAGTCCATGTCCATATGTCATACTTATGAGTTCTTTAGCTTCTACATTTCCCGTACTATTCTTGCCCTCCCCCTATCTATTTTCAACCTACATTCTATGCTACTTATTCTCTATACCTTTTCCCCCTCTCTCCTCCTCCCACCCCTACTGCTAGCCCCCCCTTGTGCCCTCTATTTCTGTGGTTCTGTTCCTATTCTAGTTGTTTACTTAGTTTCTTTTGGTTTTGCTTTAGGTGTGGTTGTTAATAATTGTGAGTTTGCTGTCCTTTTACTATACATGTCTTTTCTTTATCTTCTTTTCTTAGATAAGTCGCTTTAGCATTTCATAAAGTAAGGGCTTGGTGATGATGAACTCCTTTAATTTGACCTTATCTGAAAAGCACTTTATCTTCTCTTCCATTCTAAATGAGAGCTTTGCTGGATAGAGCAATCTGGGATGTAGGTCCTTCCCTTTCATGACTTGGAATATTTCTTTCCAGCCCCTTCTTGCCTGTAAGGTCTCTTTGGAGAAATCAGCTGACAGTCTGATGGGAACTCCTTTGTAGGTGACTGTCCCCTTATCCCTTGCTGCTTCTAGGATTCTCTCCTTCGTTTTTACCTTGGCTAATGTAATTATGATGTGCCTTGGTGTGTTTCTTCTTGGGTCCAACTTCTTTGGGGCTCTCTGCGCTCCTTGGATTTCTTGGAAGACTGTTCCCTTTGCCAGTTTGGGGAAGTTCTCCTTTATTATTTGTTCAAATAACTTTTCCACTTGTTGGTCTTCCCCTTCTGGTACCCCTATAATTCGGATGTTGGAATGTTTAAAGGTGTCCTCGATGGTCTTAAGCTTTTCTTCGATTTTTTGAATTCTTATTTCATCATGCTCTCCTGCTTGGTTGATTCTATCTTCCTTCTGGTCCACTGTGTTGTTTTGAGACTCAGATTCCTTCCTTTCACAATTGGCTCTTCTCCGTGTGTCTTCCTGCATCCCTTTTATGGTAATCTGCATTTTTTCATGTAATTTGGATCCAAAATCCACCAGTTCCGTGAGCTTCCTGATCACCAGTGTTTTGAACTGTGCATCTGATAGATTGGCTATTTCTTGGTCACTCAAAAGGATGAGTCCTGGGGGTCTGATCTGTTCTGCTGGAAACATGTCTTATGTCTTTCCCTATTTCTCCTATTATTTTACTTATTTATTTATTTATTTTTTCTCTGGTCTGGTTGCTCTTGTTACCGTGGGGGGCGGAGCCTTAGGTGTTCACCGGTGCTGGGCGCCCCAGTCACTAGCTTGTGACGTTATATGTGGGGGCAGGGGCGGGAGCGGGGACAGGAGGGATCAATGGTGATCCTTCCGTTCTCCTGGAGTCAGACACTTCCCTGGGCTTCTGGGCCGTGAGCTCTGCCCTGGTCCCCTGTCGCTGCCCCACTGATTCCCCCAGCTGCCGCTCGCGTACTCAGGGATCACCGCTGCACCGCTGTGCTCCTGCGCCCCGGATGGCTGTCGTGCCGATTTTGCGCCAAATTTCCCCCGACCTATGCGTGCCTGCGACCCGCGCCAGCCCCACGCCCGCTCGCTCGGCTCGTTGTCCCCTACCAGTCTGGATGTACGGGTCTACTTCAACTTCTAGGCTGTCCGACTTCCATTTAGATAAATCCTCTGACAGTTCTGATATTATGACTGCAAATCATTGTTGTAAATTATTGTGGTTCTGTTCTTGGTTGTGTGAGGAGATACGGTGCGCCCACCTATTCCTCCATCTTGCCGGAAGTCCACAACAATAATTTTTTAAAAAAGAATCACTAAAAGTGAAATGCTAACATGAGAAAAGAAAAAAAAACACTGGGTAGAAAATATAATGGGTATTCTACCCATTTTAATTTTTATAAATAAGGAAAGAGGGCCCAGAGAGATTGAATTAGGATACATTTTTAATAGACAATTTTTTAGAACAGTTTTATTTAGATTTACAGAAAAATTGAAAAGGTAATACAGAGAGTTCTGTCTCTATTTCACATCCAGTTAATGTCACACCTTAGTACAGTATATTTGTCACAATGCATGAACAATATTAATACATTATCATTGGTTGAAGTCCAAAGTTTACTCAGATTTCCTTAGGTTTCACTTAATGTCCTTTTTGTGTTCTAGGTCCCCACCCCTGGGTCCCATGCTGCATTTAGTCGTCCTGTCTCCTTAGGCTTCTCTAGCTTGTGACAGGCCGTTAGACTTCCCTCATTTGTGACGACTCTGACAGTTTTGAGGAATACTGGGGGGGTATATCTCAGAGTGCCCTTCCACTAGAAAATTTTCCTTGTGTTTTTCTCACAGTTATACTGGGGTTATGGGTTTTGGGGAGGGAGACAGAAAGGTAAAGGGCTGTTTTCAGCACACATACCTGGAGTATGTATACAGTCAACATGCTCTCTCCTGGCTGACGTTGCCCGCAGTCATCTGGCCGAGGTCGGGTTAGGTTTCCCCACTGTGAGGTCACTCTTTTTTCCCCCTCCCCTGTCCATATTACACTCTTTGGAAGGAAGTCTCTATGTGCAGTCCACACTTAGAGTGGGGACTTATGCTCCCTCTCCTTGAGGGAGGTGTAGCTGCATAAATTATTTGGAATTCTTCTGCATGAGAGATTTGTCTTTCTCATTCTCTTTGTCTCATTCATTCATTCATTCATTCATTCCTCACCCGAGGACATGCTTAATGATTTTAGAGAGAGGGGAAGGGAGGGGGAGAGAGGGGAGGTGAGGGAGAAAGAGAAGGGAAACATCGATCAGCTGCCTCCTGTACTTGCGCCCAACCAGGGACTCGACCCACAACCTAGGTATATGCCCTGACCAGATATCAAACCTGTGACTTGAAGGTTTACAGGATGATGCTCTAACCAACTGAGCCACTCTGGCCAGTGCTGAGTCAGTCATTTATTAATATCAGTATGAACTCCTCGATTTTATTTTATATTTTGGGTTAAAATTCAGTACATATTTATCTTGTGTCTCAAATTGTTCCAGGTTGGACCATCGGGAGCTCTTTCAGTTGGCTATTGTGTCTCTTTGACTTACCCCATTAATGTCAGGTTTTGTTTCGAGTGCTTCCTTAGTTTCTGGCACTATAAGACGTTTCGGCTTCTTCATCTTGTATATTTTCTGCTCCCGTCTTAAATCAGCCTTTTCCCCAAGGAGCTCTGGTTCTTTTTATTGAGGAATTGTGTTGTAAACCAAGAGCTGGGTGCTAGGTTGTGCTCATTTTTACCAGGGTTACAGTACATTTTAAAGACAGTGTTTCAAAGCTAATGTTACCAATACTGCATACATTCTGTTCCATACTACTCCAAGCTCTGGAATAATTCAGAGTATCTAGAAAGCATTGTCATCTTGTTAAGCAACAGCCTTTTCCTTGTGATACAGTTTAGACTTCTAGGCTAATCATTCATAATCTAGTTTAAAATTTAAAGTACTTGGCCCTGGCTGGCGTAGCTCAGTGGATCGAGAGCAGGCTGCAAACCAAAGTGTCACAGGTTCGATTCCCAGTCAGGGCACATGCCTGGGTTGCAGGCCATGGCCCCCAGCAACTGCACATTGATGTTTCTCTCTCTCTCTCTCTCTCTCTCTCTCTCTCTCTCTCTCCTTCTCCCTCCTTTCCCTCTCTAAAAATAAATAAATAAAATCTTAAAAAAAAAATAAAACTTAAAGTACTTGGCTTTGGATTTCCATTGATTAGAATAAAGTAGAAAGATCCAACAATATAAGTTGGACATATACTTAAACTATAGATAGATGAATATTTATTTCTAAGTACTAGCACAAACTCATTTTTAGTGAAAAATTTAATACTATATAATAAAGATAAAAATATGTAGTTATTTAAAACATTTTTCAAAAGGTAATACATCCACATGGTTAAAAACTAGGGCATAAAAAGACGTACATGGGGAAGTCACACTGTCACCAGTTTCCATCCACCCTTCCTCCCAGCAGCTGCCTCAGGCTACCGTGTCAATTAGCTTCTTGTGTGGAATCTTCTAGTGTTTCTTTTGCAAATACAAATATATTATTTTCCCTTCTTTCTTACTATAAAGTAGTTTGCTAGAAATATATAGTATTGACTAGTTTTTGTAGGTAACATTGCTTGATTATAGAACCACAGTATAAAATTTTGGAGTTGGAAGGGGCCTTATTTTTTTAACCATTTTTCCAGAAAACTTGTATAGAGCTCCGCTGTGCCAGGCAGATGCGAACCCCCGGATGAGTGGAGATGTGTAAGACTGCCCATTTTCAGGGAGCTCACAGGCTGGTGAGAGACTCGTACGGAAACCCTGCTTTGCCGTTGGTCACTGTGCAGCCTCAGCTTAAACCGAGGAGATGTTCTCGGCCTTCAGAGACTGCTCTGGTGTTGTTTTCCTAATTAGGAGCCGAAATGGCCCTCTTGCTAACTTGTGTTTCTTCTTGTCTGACTTTTATGTCATAACGAGACGTTGAACATATTTACTCTGCCTTCTAATAAGAATTTTATTTTATTCTCCAATGAGTCAAGAGCCCCCCCCCCCCCCAACCCCCCTGCCAGCTGGGGGTTGGCTGGTGAACTGGCCTGGGTGGATGCTGAGGAAGGCAAGCTGATGGGTGAGACAGTGGAGCTGTAACATGCCAGCCCTTCCATGAAAATGCCAAATACTGTTTCTAGCAAAGGTTAATGTCATTAATTAAATACTATAAATATTCTAATACTACATGAGTATCTAAGAAAGCATGTCTTTGTTTCCCTTCATGAAGACTTCCCCAGCCTTAGGAAGCTGATTGCTCCTTACTCTGTACTCTCATAACATGTTCAGATTTCATTAGGTTGCACCGCATTTGTTTACGAGGTTTCTCACCGCACTGATAAGCTCCTAGGAGCAGTAGTAATAATTGTTATCACAATAATTATCATTAATTGTCTGCCTACTTTGTGCCAGACACTGAGCCAAGCACTTTCTATATATTATTTAATCCTCAGAGCAGCTGTGTTACAGATGATGCATCTGCAAACGAGATTAAATAAAAATGGTGGAGGAAGGATTTGAACCCAGTTCTACTTGACTCAAAAGCTGACGCCCAGCCATGGCTGGCGATCATGGACTGTACAGGGCGGTCCTCCCAATATTTCAAGTACCTGCCTGGCCCCATGCACAGTTATTACAGTATCATTGACTGCGCTCCGTGTGTTGTAGCTCCGATCTCTGTGACCATCCATAACTACCAGTTCCTGTCTCGTAATCCCTTCACTCTTTCGACCCAGCCCCGCAAACGTCCTCCCTCCTGTTGACTGTCAGTCTGTTCTCTGTATCTGTGACACTGTTTCTATTTTGCTTGTTTATTTTGTTCTTTAGATTCCACATATAAGTAAAACCATGTGGTGGTTGTCTTTTTTTGTCTGGCTTCACTTAGTGTAATATCCTCTAGGTCCATCCATGCTGTTGCAAAAAGTAAGATTTTATTCTTTTTTATGGCTGAGTAGTATTCCATTGTATATTGAACTTTACTGTTTAATCTTCTGACCTCCACTGCTTCAGGTTAGAGTGAGCTGTGTACTACCAAAGCAGGTCCTCTTGAATGCAATGTGTTTTCTCTTGCTGTTTCCAATATTTTCTTTGGCTTTTGATGTGTCTGAGAAGCTCTTTGATGTTATCTGATTTGGAGTTCCTTAAACTTCTTGGCTCTGTAGGTTACTGTGTTTCATATTTGGGAAGTTTCAGCCATTATTTCTTCAAATAATTCTTCTGCTTTCTCTCTGTTCCTTCTAGTTACTACAATGTGAATATGTTGGTGTGTTTAATGGTGTTCTACAAGTCTCTGTTCTTTAAAGTTTGTAGGTTGTAAAACATTTTCTATTAGACAAACCTATCATCTCCGAATAAGGAATTTTGCCTACTCTTAAGACCTTTATCTTTCTCTCGTCCTGCTGCAGTAGCTAGGATCTCTCCAGTGTGAAGTTAAATGGAAACAGTAGGTGTCCTTGTCTTCCTGACTGGAATGAAAATCCTAATTTTTCTTCATTATATAAGTTTGTTTTGGATTTTGATAGATACTTTTTGAGGTTAAGGAAGTTTCCTTCTTTTCCAGATTGTTGAGTTTATTTCTTAAAACTTTAAATGGGTTTGGAATTTTATTAGGATTTTAGAAAATTCAAACAATCATATCTTTTTCTTTAAATCTCATGAGGTTTTGAACCATCTTTGCACTTATGTATCATTATTTTTCAAAAACCCCACTTATTTTTGCTGGTGCTTTATGTAGTACTTGTACATCTGTGTAAGTAAGTGACATGGGTTTATTATTTTTCGTGCAGTTTTTGCTCAATTTTGGTATCAGGATTTTACTATCCCCACCAAAATCTTTTTTCCTACAATAAAGTAGATTGTGTAAGAATTCATTGTTCCTTGAAGTTTTGATAAAACTCATCTGTAAAAGTTTGAAATGGTGAAGGAATTTTTGATAGCTCATGTATTATGTTTATTCAAATTTTCCATTCCTAAGAGTTTTGGAAGTTTTCTAGAGTTGTCCATTTCATCCAAGATTTTAAGTGTACTGGCATGTTTCATATTTTATGACTTTTTAAACCTTTACTGTATCTGTAGTTACCTCTCCTGTTTTCTAATATTTGCTTGAGACGCAGCCCTTTAACCCCCTAGTCTCTTTCCCTAAGAATTACCTTTCTATTTTATTGATACTGCTTTCTTATCTTTCTTTACTTATCTTTACGCCTTTTTACACTATGATCAATAAGTCTGTCACTGATTTTTTTAAAAAAATGCATTAAAAACATACATTTACCAGTGAGTACCACAATTTTTGGTTTTGTGGTACTCTGTCATTTGGTTCTAAATATTTTGTTCTAAATATATTTGGTTCTATATCTATCTATCTATCTATCTATCTATCTATCTATCTATATAGAGAGCGCACCCGCGCGCTTTGAGACATGTAAAAGTTTGTTATTGTGGTTGATTCTAACTTGGCTAAATTGAATCAGAGAGATGTGGCTTACCTACCTTCTAGCTCTTTCAAGTCCGTTAAGGCTTCCTTTCTGACCTAATCAATGGGAAGTGTACATGTTTCTTATGTTTTGGGGAAAAAATGGACTATACTGGGCATGATGATCTTTGTATATTTATCCACTCACACTTACTTTGATGTTTAGTTTTACTAAATTTTACTAATTTTTAATTTTTCCTCATCTACATAAATTTCTGATAAAGCTATGCTGTAATTGTCCACTATATTATGAGTCAAATATACCTTGCAATTTCCAATTTCTTCATATATTTTGAGACTATAAGTTTATAATTATTAATATTATAGGATTATTTCATGTTATTTTGATTTATTCCCATTAATGCTTTTTTGTTGTTGAAATTCTATTTCATTTGCTATTACTATAGCTACACTGCCCTTGCTGTTTAAATAGTTCACATACCTAAAACATCAGACCATGCCAAAATTTTTTCCCTTGCCTGCTGAGACTAAGGCTTGATTATGTTTTGCCCGACAGTTATATTCTATCTTCACTTGTTTCTCTGTTCCCACTTCACTAAGCTGTGTGCTCTAAATGGGTTGCTGAGAATTATTTAAATGACTTGATAAGGGAATATTCATTTACTGTTTCTCAAATTTTTGATGGAGTTTAAAAAAACCTGTGTTTCTGCAAAACAGGCTATGCAAAGCAGCAATGAAAAAGTTTTAAATTATTTCTATGGATATAATATTGTTGGAATTGTGGCATATAGCTGGAGTTGGGTAGAGAACCATGCCCCACCCCCCAAAAAAAACCCTATCAGGTTTACCAGTTTTAATTTAGATAAATCTAAAAAAGCATTACTTCGGATGGGAATGTTTTATGACATGAATTTCTTTCTTCTCAGTGGGTATCTTTTTAAAAAATATATATTTTATTGATTATGCTATTACAGTTGTCCCATTTCCCCTCTTCACTCCCCTGTACCCTATACACCCTCTCCCACCCTTATCCCCCCCTTTAGTCATGTCCATGTGTCATAAGTTCTTTAGCTTCTACATTTCCCATACTATTCTTACCCTCCCCCTATCTATTTTCAACCTACATTCTATGCTACTTATTCTCTGTACCTTTTCCCCCTCTCTCCCCCTCCCACTCCCCTGTTGCTAACCCTCCATGTGATCTCCATTTCTGTGGTTCTGTTCCTGTTCTAGTTGTTTGCTTAGTTTCTTTTGGTTTTGCTTTAGGTGTGATTGTTAATAATTGTGAGTTTGCTGTCCTTTTACTATACATGTTTTTTCTGTATCTTCTTTTCTTAGATAAGTCCCTTTAACATTTCATAAAATAAGGGCTTGGTGTTGATGAACTCCTTTAACTTGACCTTGTCTGAGAAGCACTTTATCTGCCCTTCCATTCTAAATGAGAGCTTTGCTGTACAGAGCAATCTGGGATGTAGGTCCTTGTCTTTCATGACTTGGAATACTTTCCAGCCCCTTCTTGCCTGTAAGGTCCCTTTTGAGAAATCAGCTGACAGTCTGATGGGAACTCCTTTGTAGGTGACTGTCCCCTTATCTCTTGCTGCTTCTAGGATTCTCTCCTTCATTTTTACCTTGGCCAGTGTAATTATGATGTGCCTTGGTGTGTTTCTTCTTGGGTCCAACTTCTCTGGGGCTCTCTGAGCTTCCTGGATTTCCTGGAAGTCTATTTCCTTTGCCAGAGTGGGGAAGTTCTCCTTTATCATTTGTTCAAATACGTGTTCAATCTGTTGCTCTTCCTCTTCCCCTTCTGGTACCCCTATAATTCTGGTGTTGGAACATTTAAAGATGTCCTGGAGGTTCCTAAGCTTCTTGTTTTTTTGAATTCTTATTTCTTCATTCTTTTCTGTTTGTTTTTTTCTTCCTTCTGATCCACTCTATTGTTTTGAGTCCCAGTTTCCTTCCCATCACTGTTGGTTCTCTGTGCATCTTCCTTCATCTCTTTTATGGTAACCTGCATTTTTCATGTAATTTGCACCCAAAAAATCAACCAATTCTGTGAGTGTCCTGATCACCAGTGTTTTGAACTGTGCATCTGATAGATTGGCTATCTGTTGGTTGCTCAAAAGGATGAGCCCTGGGGCATTGCTCTGTTTTTCTGTTTGAGACATGGTTTTTTGTTTTTTTGGTTTTTTTTGGTCTGGTCGCTCCTGTTATGGTGAGGGACAGAGCCTTATGTGTTCACCGGGGCTGGGCACCCCAGTCACTAGATTGACATTGTATGTGGGGGCGGGGGCGGGAGGGAACAATAGCGGTAGCTCCTTTGTCCTGGGACCACAGTCCCTTCCCTGGGATCCTGGGTTGTGCGCTCTGCCCTGGTCCACAATCGCTGTCTCACTGGGTCCACCAGCTGCCACTTGCGTACTCAGGGTCGACCTGCTGCGATCTTGTGCACCCCGGATGCCTTAAGCGCCCACTGCTCTCTGCGCCATGACCTGTGCTGCAATCCACGCCCGGCAGCTTGTCTCCGCCCCTCCTACCGGTCTGGATGAACAGGTCTACTTCAACTTCTTGGTTGTCCGACTTCCATTTAGATAAATTCTCTTGTCAGTTCTGGGTGTTATTCTGCCTCTAAATTGTTGTTGTTCTAATCTTGGTTGTGCATGGAGGTACGGTGCGTCCACCTATGCCTCTATCTTGCCCGAAGTCCCCCTCAGTGGGTATCTTAACTCAGGTAGCCTAGAAGCTGAGTGCACCTCCTGACACCCTGCTGTAGGGAGTGGCTGTAACCTGGACACTGCCATTCCTGTTTCCTCTTTGGGCAGAGGCTTGGGATCTGCTCGGAAAGCTGCCGTGGGCTGATCCTTGGGGAGCATGGAGACTCCAGTGGTAAGCCTAAAAGCACCAGTGAGCCATTCATACCCTCTAATGTCTAGACTGTATTAATCATATAGCTATTTAATCATAAAGTAAAATAGCTCCTGGGCGGAGAGAAAGGACTTTGATTGCCCTTTAGGCTCTATTATTAGTGGGGTTTTTTTTGCAGTTATTACTTTTATAATAATCTACCAGAAATACAAATGTGAAAAAACTGAGTGTTACTATAATCCTATATGTGTGTGGTTAAAATAATTACAGCACTAAGTAACGTGATGTAGTTTACATTTAACTTGGACCAGTCTAGTTCAGTAAAGTGACATGAATTCCTCATATGAATTGAAAAAAAAAAAAATTAAAGCTCAGAGGAGGGGTGGTATGATCATAGCAGTCCTTTTTTCTTAGTTTCTTCTGGCTAGGAACCCTGGAAATCCACCTAATATAAGCCCTGGGTATGGAAAAAGATTTAAAGTGATAAAAGTTAAATCACATCAACAGTTGAAAGTTCAAAACTGTCACTCTCTTGTTTGCAGAAATCTCTGCCAAGGTCAGAGAATTATGGGCCCCACCCCTGGAGACTTCCATGCAGCAGATATGAGGTGGGCCTTGGACATCTGCATTTTTTGACAGTTCTGTTGAACAATCCAAGTTGAAAACCACTCAGGGCAATTGTAACGGGTTTCCTAAGGTTTAAAAAAAAAAAAATCCTGTTCTGTAATACCGGGCAGTAAAAAGATATATCTTGTTTCCTTTTTCTCACGTCCTGTGTGGAGTCCCTGCTGGGAACACTGCTGCGGTCCCTCTGAAGGCCCTGGGCTCAGACACAGGAACTGCCAAAGACCCTGCCTGAGCAGTGGGAGGGTGTTCACGGAGAAGTAGCTGCCAGGTGAGACGTTAGTTTGTTGTGTTTTCAGTGTCTTGGAAGTTAGTGAGTCCTTTATTCTGCCAGAAGGATGAGATTAGGTCCCTTAAATATGTTGTTACATTTCTCATGTTTTTTTTTCACAAGCACTTCATTTTTGTGTGATCACATTCATATTCTTAAGCAGCAAGATAGGGGTCTGTCCTCTCACTGCTGAGCATAACCGGCACTTGCTGTTGACTTATGATATATTCTTTTAAACTACCGCTGCATAGACTTTAGTGGTAGTGGTAAAACTGATTTCAGATTAATTTCTGGATCTCTGTGCTTACCCTCATAACTGTTTAAGTAACCAACCAAACCCTGTAAGAAATTTCTGGGAGAAATTATTGATGGGAACATTTCAGTTTTGTGACACTGTCAAATAGGTTCCCACACAACAGATGTTCAGTGACAAGTGTTTCTTTTAAACTTACGTTCATGATTTCTTCTAAATCTACAGTGGCTATGAGATGCTTAAAACAAAAGGATATACTTCTCGGGGTGTTGCCCTGTCTGTAACTGATATAACGGAAAGTATTTTGAAGAATCTTAGGAGAGTGCATACAGTTTCTACCATAAGTAAGGTAGCATGTTTACGTTTGCAAAGTTATTTAACATGAATATAACACAGAGGTAAAAGAACATTTATGAGGTACAATTTTTGAGGTTGATCTTGTGAAAGCACCTCTCTTCCTGAAACGTCTGTTGTTCATTGATGCTTAAGAGACAGAAACCCCGTGCTTGCTATGTGTCCAAAATAACTCTAAATGCCACTGAATTAAACCTTGAACTTGCTAGTTTTTATTTTGGTAATATTTACAAGTAGATTTTTATTTTTTAAGAAAAGATCTATAATGATGACTAAGTTGGTTATTCTTTTCTTGGGAGAACTATAGAGTAGGCTGCCTGGCTCCCTAAATAACTTAAAAAGAATCTCAAATTAGAACTTATGTTTCTTTTATAATTTCATGAACTTTCTAATTCTCTCATTCTAAGAGAGAAAATTCTATTAGAGGAGTTCTGTAGGACAATTGGTTCATTTGGTGGTCACAAACAGAACCACCTGCCAGGAAGACTGACTAGAAATAACAATAAAAGGGTACATTGTATCTTCCTCCTTAATTGCGGCCACACCGTCTGGCCTAGTTAAGATAGGTTCTTAGGTATACAGTGTGGCCTCTTGCCACTTTCTCCTTGATGAGAGCAGTCATGCTGCCACCAGGCCTAGACAGGAACAAATCTAGGCAGAGACTGCAGGCAGATGTCATCAGGACCTTTCATAGAAAAAGTCACTCAAATCCCTAAATTTCAATTCTTTCAAAATTGAGATGTCTATATATATATCCCATAAACACAATTCACTTTATATGCTATAAAATAAAGCTAGAATAAATAAAGCTAAATTTCAGCTTAACACGGGATATTACGCTTCGTTAGCTAAATTAAAAGTCAGGCATCTTCCATTAAGGTTTCATGGACTCTTCCTAAAGACGTTCAATAAAGAAGAGAGCCATTATGCAACAAATTTTATTTAGCATAGTCAGTCCGAACATTCAGCACAAAAAGTTTACAGAGGATAGAAAGTGCATTAATAAAAGCCAGTCTTTACCAAAAGAAAACAGAAAATATATTATTGATTCAAAATATTTTACACTTGAATGATAAACTGCAATAACTTATTCTGGGTACCTACTGATCAGAGAAAGGAAGAGAAGAAAAGAATGCTTAAGAAGAGCGCAATGTCCAGCTGGTGTCGGAGAGGTCAGTAGAGGTCACTGAGACCGGCAGTCTTTCTTGCTTTTTGCATTAGTGCCCTCAGCTGGAACTGTTTACGGGACAGAAGACGTACATGCTGGGAGGGGGGAAAGGTCAACAGTTTAGAATGGCTTTGGCGAGGCATGAAGTATCAGACAGTTTGTAACCTAGGTGGGACCTAAGAATTCTAAGAATTCATTATACCAACCTTCCTTTGAAACCAATACTTCATTACATGTGGCTTTTTAAACTCCACTAGATTTGTGCTGGTAGGCTGTATTAGTGAAAGCAGTCTTCT
Organism: Phyllostomus discolor; assembly: GCF_004126475.2. Taxonomy (NCBI): domain Eukaryota; kingdom Metazoa; phylum Chordata; class Mammalia; order Chiroptera; family Phyllostomidae; genus Phyllostomus; species Phyllostomus discolor. Next base: position 136,028,306 of record NC_040908.2, read on the forward strand.
GAGACATTTACTTCTCTCTCTCTCTCTCTCTCTCTCTCACACACACACACACACACACACACACACATTCACTCACTCACTCTTACTTCACAAGAAAAGCACCATACTGCAGGATCTGGCTCAGGAATTTGAGCTACATCTGGAGATTATCAAGGTGCCAGGAAAACTTGTACCGTGACCTGAACAAAGTCACAGAAAACTGTAGTAACTGTGACTGTTCGTCCTCACTTGACCAGGAAGGGCAGGGATGAGCAATACAAGGCCAGCTTTTGTCCAGTGCTTAGCAAACAGCACACCTCACTTGCCCCCTCTCCACGTGGCTATGCCACCTAAGCAGGGGAGTGTCTAGAAAGGGAACCCGGCCATTCATGTGCTGCACACGGTCCAAGAGCGGCCTGGCCCCTCACTCCTAGTGGGAAAGGCAAGATGAGTGAGTGACCAACAGCAATGGACTGAGTACCCAAAGGGTGGCCACTGCTGTTCCTAAAACCGTGCTGCTTAAGACCCCACAGGGAGCAGCAGGTATGTCTGGCTCACAGGCTCTTTGCTTCATGTCTGGACAATAGCGTTAAGCCTGAAACCACCTTCATACAGAAGGGCTTTAGTACCAAGGCAGCCCAAAACTTGGCAGGGCTGTTTGATCTGGAAAAACAGGTCTAAAATTGTGTAGTGCTAAGAAAAATTATCAGAAAAACGATGGGGGGTGGGGGGGAATAGCCGGTGATCTCAGTTCAGATGGCATGACCTGAAAGAACCAACGGAAATCTGACTGTGCCTCCTGACCCACCCAGGCACACTAGGCAGCAAGACAAAAGAGATGCGGCCACTCAGTCCATCTTCCTCCCCTGCTCGGACAGTCCCACCCCTCTGCAGGTGAGGAGACACTGCTCACCTCCATCTCTCTCTCGCTCGCTCTCTTGGGAACCCCCACCCTACAGAGAAACCCGCTTGGTTTGTGGTTTTCAAGCTCAGTGCCTCTAAAAGCTCCAAAATCCTGGACAGCAGGTGAGGAAGACATACCTTTAGGAAGACATCCAGGTCTATGACTCCCCGCCTCAAGGCTTCTCCCAGGTAAAAGATAGTGTCTTCAATAGCGTTTTCCTCTGCGTACAGATTTAGGATCTGTTTATATAGTGGGGCTGTGGGAATGATGACTTCATCAATATCGTTGTTTTCAGACTGATTTTCCATTTTCTCCAGAGCAGAGCTGAGTTCTTCATCCTTCTTTCTCAAAAGTTCTATGTTCTTATCAACCTCAGCCTGAAACAGAACAGTCCATGCATGATGACTTCATACTAATTACACACCGTTATCTGCTTGTCAGGCATCTCCAAGTCAACCCCTCACAGAAATGATTTTGTAATAAAAAGAAAAGCAACATTTAACAACTGACGGATGAGATTAACGCTTCAGACGGCACGCTGGCCAAAGGCAGCGGGGAAGGTGTGACCTACCATAGCATGCTGAGCGAGCACAGGATGACGCTGGAGATACTCGAGTGAACACTTTCAGTGGCAGTGACGAGCTCGTCGCTGACCCCTGACAATGAAATTGTAAGCTAAACCTGCCCAGCCAGAGGTTCCGTACATGAAAATCACAGAAGTGATCTTTCTTTCAAACAAGTGGGCCTCTGCCACAGAAGAATAACTCTTCCCCAGTGTCCAGAGAATTCAACGCACAGACCCCTGAACACCTGAATACTAGTCGCCAGACATCATGGGTGGTAGCTGCAGGGTCCGAGTTGTATTGGGGTCACTTTCCTGAACATTTGAAAACAGCTGGCTACGGGGAAGCTCACTTCACACTGGAATCATTTTGTAAAAGTAACATGTGCATAACAAGTCCCTCTCCCCAAAGCCCTCACACACTCAATAACTCCTAACCCTTTCACCAAAAATGCACATTTACTGTAATAAGTTTTCCCTCACGGAATGAGAGCAGAGAGTGAAGCTGGCACTCCAATTACAAGTGCTGGTGCTTCTACTTCCCCGTGGAAGTCACAGGGCTGACTTATCTGACTCTTCAGGGCACAGCAGCCTGACAAAAAGTGTGAGAAAGCTTAAGAGCTAAAGGCTGCAAACACTACCTCTACGTGTAGCTCGTAAGTCACCCGCATACTTTGGATCATTAAACTAGACGGGCTCGATGAGGATACTTTAAATATAGCTCACACGACATTTGGAAACAAAAAAAGACTGACCCTGAAGTCTGCAGATTTTTACCAGGGCTGGGCGCTCTCTGAAATTCTTATTTCCTGGTAATGGCAAAGCAAGTACTCAAAGACCAGTCCTTCTTTGGGTCAAAACCTCATCCCCTAGGTGAAAGTGCAGGCAAAATGTTCTAAAGACCAACCGCCTACCCAAGATCAAGAACAGGCTCCATTTTAAACAAAGCTGTAGAGAAACAATATTCAAATGCTTGAAAGGACATGGACAATTTACTGAACCCTGACCATATCCCACACTGTCCAGTGTGACAAGGTAACAGAATACTCTGTCTACCCTGCCTACAATTCACTGTAAATACGGCAACTACTCAGTAAGTTACTTACTACTTCTTGATCTAAACGCGTAACCATCTCTTCCAGTTTCTGGTGACCTTTTTTCAGGTCCTCCTCTGTTCGTTTCAAGGCATTGAGCTCTGCCTGCGCACGGTCCATCTCCTCCTTCATCCGCCACCTCAGTTTGTCACTGACTGCAGAGATGAGAGAAGCCCGGATGGTGTCCTCACTGATTGTGCCATCCCTACTGGGACCTGCAGGAGAAAAAGGCAAAAACACTAATTTCCCAAGCTTTTATTTTTTCATAGGAACCTTCAAAAACAGGATAAAGGAGAGGCCTTCATTTGAGATGGCGGTATAGGTAAACATGGCTCACCTCCTCACATCAAAATTACAACTAAACTACAGAACTGCCATCATTCAGGGTGTCAGGAATCGAGCTGAATGGAAGTCCTACAACTACAGAATTAAAGAAACTACATCCGGGCTGGTAGGAGGGGAGGAGACGTGGAACAAGCTGGTCCCATGCCCACAAGTGGTGGATTAAAATTGGGAGCAATATCTCAGGAGCAAGGGGTCCCAGGCCCATACCAGGGTTCCAGTGGCCAGGAAAATAAGACCCTAGAACTTCTTGCAGAAGAAAACAGCGGGGACTGAGGCTGTGGAAGACAGAAACTGCTAGAGTCTCAGGCAGTTCGTCTTAAAGGGCTTGTGCACAGACTTACTTGAACTCACTCCCTCTGAGCTCCAAAGTGGGGGTAGCAGATTGAAAGGCATCAGAGACATGCAGGGAGAAACTGAACTGTCCAGTATCAGGGCGACAGCTGGGGGGGACAGCTTTCTCCCAGACAAAAGTGCTGGCAGAGGCCATTGTTCCTTTTCTGAACGCCCCTCCCTACCCCCACCAGAGCCACAGAGCCTCCAGGCGGGTGGCATATCTGAGACCCATCAACCTGGTTACCACTGTTTGCCCCATCCTGGCGATTCTTTGAGGCTCCACCCCAACCAGCTTTCAGGGCCCACCCAAGCTATTTCCAGAGGCTTTTCCATACCAATGGCTTGTCTTCGCTCATGCTTCAGATCTTCCCAATTCTCTCAAACAAATAGCATCTGGCCTCAGCATGCCCCACCCTTATTGCTAAGTGGCTCCAGACCTAGCACTGGCAGCAAACAGCTGGCCTTGGTTCACAGTTTGGACTCATTTGGACCTCCAAGCCCACCACAAATTGGTCTGTAGCTTATTTGGGTGGTCCTGGACAGAGCAAAGGGGGTAGCTGACCTTGACCTGTACCTCCCAGGAGGCCCCAGAGGCTATGCATCCAGTGGACAGCTACAGACCACTTCAGAGCATCACCCTCCAACCACCTCCGTAAGTGACACACTCAAGGGCCAGACTCAGCGGGCACCAGAGCCCTGCTGAAGAAGTCCTGCTCTGTGGGGTGGGCCCTGCACAGCGGATACTCCATGGTGGTCAGTGGTCACTGCCAGTCATTGCAGCTTACTGGCCTGAATAAATCCCTCCCATTGACCTGCCAACAGCAATCAAGTTTTGGCTGCAGGAGGAGGGTATACACAGCCCCACATGGTGGGTGCGCCTCGAGTGCCCAGCTTAGGTGATATGAAAGGCTGTGCCACTGGACCCTATGGGACACTTACTAGGTTAGTCCACTCTACCAAGCCAGGTAGTCACAGCAGCTCTACCTGATACATGGAAACAAACACAAGGAGGCTGCCAAAGTGAGGAGACAAAGAAGCATGGCCCAAATGAAGGAACAGAGCAGAAATCCGGAGGGAGAACTAAACAAAATGGAGACAAGTCATCTGCTGGATGCAGAGTTAAAACACTGGTTATATGGATGCTCAGTGAACTCAGAACTTCAACAGCATAAAAAAGGGAACGGAAACCATAAAAGAGAAGTAGTCAGAAATGAAGGATATACGAACAGAAATGAAGAATAATTTACAGGGAATCAAAACAAGAGAGGATAGAACTGAGAATCAAATCAGGGATTTAGAATATAAGGAAATGAAAAACACCCAATCAGAAGAAGAAGAAAAAAAGAATTTAAAAAATGAGGGTAGTGTAAGGAGCATCTGGGACAACTTCAAGTGTGCCAGTGTTCACTCACATCATGAGGGTGCTGGAAGGAGAAGAGAGAGCATGAAACTGGAAACCTATCTGAAAAAATACTGACAGAAAACTTCCCTAACCTGGTGAAGGAAGTAGACATACAAGTCCAGGAAGCACCAAACAAGAGTCCCGAACAAGATGAACCCTTAAGAGGCCGACACCAAGACCCTTAATAATTAAAATGCCAAAGGTTAAAGACAAGAGAGAATCTTAAAAGCAGCCAAGAGAAAAGCAGTTCGTTACCTACAGGTGAGTTCTCTAAGACTGTCAGTTGATTTCTCAAAAGAAATTTTGCAGACTACAAGGGACTGGCCAAGATACATTCAAAGTGATGAAAGGTAAAGACCTACAACCAAAAGTACTCTATCCAACAAAGCTATCATTTAGAATCAATGGAGAAATAAAGAACTTCTGAGACAAGAAAAAGCTAAAGAAGTTCATTATCACCAAAACATTATTATAATGAAATGTTAAAGGGTCTTCTCTAAGAAGATTAAAAAATAGGAACAATAGCCCTGGTTGGTGTAGCTCAATAGATTGAGTGCCGGACTGCGAACTAAAGGGTCATTAGTTCGATTACCACTCAGGGCACATGCCTGGGTTGTGGGCCAGTGCGGGGGGCACATGAGAGGCAACCACACACTGCTGTTTCTCTCCCTCTCTTTCTCTTTCCCTTCCCCGCTCTCTATATAAAAATCTTTTTTAAAAATATAAACAATAAAATGGTAATAAACACATATCTGTTAATAATTGAATCAAAAAACAAAATAAACAAGCAGAACAGAAACAGACTTATAGATACAGAGAATGTTTTGATGGTTGCCAGATAGCAGGGGGTCAAGATGAGGAGTGCAAAAGGTGAAAGGATTACAAAATACAAATAGGCTAGGGACCAAAGTACAGCATAGGGACTATAGTAGCCAAAGAACATATATGCATGACACATGCACACGACAATGGTGTGGGGACTGCCTGAGGGAGTGGGGGTGGGGACCAAGTGGAGGGGGGGCAAAATGGGAAAAATTGGGACAACTGTAATAGCAAAAACAATATAATAAAAAAACAAAAACAGGACAAAGTATGAGCTGACATTCTCAAAGTGGGAGGAAAGGAAAATTATGTGTTAAATGTCATAATTTCATGCAAAATTATAAAATCTGAGTTGATTCAGAAATACTTCCCCTTTAAGAGATTATTATTTTTTTTTTTTTTAAAGATTTTATTTATTTATTTTTAGAGAGGGAAGGGAGGGAGATAGATAGAGAGAGAGAGAGAGAGAGAGAGAAACATCAATGTGCGGTTGCTGGGGTTTATGGCCTGCAACCCAGGCATGTACCCTGGCTGGGAATCGAACCTGGGACACTTTGGTTCCCAGCCCGCGCTCAATCCACTGAGCTACGCCAGCCAGGAAGAGATTATTAATTCATATTTTTACCTACTCTATCTACTTACTGCCTCAACAATTAGCTATTTTATCAATGAAGCAGAAGCTATGTCCCTACAGAGTACAATTCCTAAATCTCCAATAAGTGAAATGACAAATTTATACCAAGGAAAAACATTTGATTTAGGCCAACTCCATTCTCAGGCTTTGTCGCAAAGCTGAAGGAGACAGGAACCCACTGCAGGCCCGTGAGAGGACTGAGAACAGGAGGTTTCCCTAAACCAACGTACAGGTTCGTAAGGCATTGCTTCTGCCAGGTTCTTCTCCTGTACTCTTTACCAGATGAACAAAAGAGAATGACATCCCATAACCTCAGCAACTGATAAACTTCTGTTTATTCTCAGATTCTTTTCTAAATGACTTTTCCTAACTAGTGTCTTAATGTCCTTGCACATTTCAGATCAAATAAATGTATCCCCAGATATTTTCTTCAGAAGGTCCTTCCTTTAAGTATGGATTCTCTTTATGACTACCAATGTTCTTCACTTAGGGTCCCCAGCCAGCAAATGTATAAATGGTATTTTGACTTTCAGTTATGTTTGATGATAGAATACTATGTGGGGAATTACTGTAAGTATATGTAACCTTTATTGTCCACAATGAATAAAGACTGACTTCAGACTAACAAAGTATTCTTCCACTCTGAGCTAAATATTTATCACCTTGACACTGAGTTCCACTCATCAGGGAAAAAGGCCCTTTAGTCTGCTTGCAGAACGTGCCCAAACTCTCACCACTCACGTCCCCACCCGTTATAGCCACATCCTGGCCCCGAGGTGCAGACTGGAAGAGGGAACTGTGCAGCCGGACCGCACACAACCAGCTCCAGAGTGCTCATCAGGGCAGCCCTGTGTGACCACGGCTCTTGCCACTCATTCCAGAAGCTGGTCTACGCCCGGCTTACTCTGAGTGAGCTTTTCTGGGCCTTTGCGAATGACATTTGGTGTTCTCAGGTGTCACAGGTTTGAAAAAGAAGAGTCTGAAGTTTTGCCTTTTTTCGGGAGGGAGGGGGTGTCCCCCTTCCTCTTGTTTTCACCACAGAAGAACTGTTTGTTTGTTTGAATTTTTCTGACTTGGAAAATTAGTCCAGACGGTGTCTCACGTGGTCAGGTTTTCCCGAGGAGTGTCCTTCGTCAGTCTGTCTGAAGGACACTGCTTAGGCACAGGAAGAGCCCAAGAGCAGATTCACAGCGTTCACCAGTTCTGCCTACAAGGGCGTCCCTCTTTCTGCTAGAAAGCTCTTGCTGAGGAGAGCACAAACAGTAGCCAACCCACTACAGGGTTCAGACAGAGGCGATTCATACTCTGGTTGATTATTAACATACAAATCCATATAGCATGTCCTTCCAGAATTCACTTCTGACCTTACCGAAGAATTTCAGCTTAGTTCATATTTCTGAGAAACAAAAGTATTACTTCACACAACATGTGCTCTGGAGGTCAGAGTTGGAAAGCAAGAGGCCAGTTTCATTTCCCCAGTGAAAACCAAGGTCTTGTTTTTCACATCCCTGGCTTCTTAACACCTAACTTTTCCACTGTTCTCATGCATTTACTAGCTACTGCACCACCTCTAGACCCATTCCACTCGATTTCTTTGTACTTTCCTCTCTGACACCTCTTTATTCCTGTCCCCGCCTTTAGACACTAAGATGACTAGCAACCTTCCTGAATTCACCAACCCGTATCTCCACTCATCTGTTCTCGCACCTTTGACCTCCTCCTACCACTCCTGTTCCCAGCCAGCTCGTTTGGGAGCCCCATCCCCGCCCATCTCTGACAGCCCTGCACGCACGTGACTGCCTGTCACGATGGCCTCTCTCGCATTCTGTCAGATCATCAGAACTCTGAAAGCCTCACCTACCACAACCAAACCAAAATCCTCGATGCTTCTGAATCTTTCTAAACGCCCTAAGCCCTCTGTTACCATCTTCCCACAAAGGCAACAACAACAACAACAAATCCTCAGAACATCTTCAAAGAAGACCGAAACCATCAGATGGGAGTCTTCCACTCTTTTTTCTCCCTTGGAACAAGAATCCAGACCCCTTTAATTATGTGCCTGATTCCTCACACTTCAAAAGTATGAAACTTTCTCAGCAAGACAACCTGCCTCTTCCAGGTCCCCTACAAGGACCAGAGGCTTTTAAGCTTTCATCTGCCCATCTTCCTACTTTGAATGAGTCTAAGCCCAGGCACTGCTTTTCTACTTTGCTTTTATTCTGATTCTCTGGTTAAGCTCTGTTCTTGGCTAAGGAAAGGCCCACACGTTCACCTCTTTTCCTAACCCCAAACCTCGGGGGATCTTTGCCTCTGAGTTCCCGCCTAGGTTTAGCCACCATCACTCTAATCCACGCACATTCCAATGCCTGTGATGGCGCTCCTCTAGTTGGTGAATACTGGCTTTTAGGAGGGAAAGAAAAATCTTGCTCTTTTAAGAGAGCAAAAAGGCTAATTTCTACAAGAGTTTAGAGTTTTGTGCCCAAAGGGTGCTTTACAAAATAATGGCTAGTGAAGACATTATCCCATCAAGTCCCTGTTTTGTAAGAATGCATTAAAGAATTTTAAAACTTGTTTCTAAAACAGCTTATTATATCCTACATGACTTGTATGTTCCTGTGAGACAGGACACCCCTCCCAGAGGCTGGGGACCCCAGTGATGTGCATATGGTGAGGCACTCGGTGTGTCAGTCACACGCCGCAGCTGAAGTGTTCCATTCATCTGTGCAGACGTTACCGGAACTAATAAAGGCCTAAGGGTCTCTTTAAAGCTAGCCTGGATTTTTCACGCACACATCAACAAACTTTGTTAAAATTATTACATAAAAAGTGGATTAAGTTATACTTAGGTCCCCAGTTTCAAAAACACAGTTCTCTTGTAAATATGTTAAGGCAAATGCTACCATACAACACCAACTAAGTCCTTTCAAATAAGTCTCCAGCGGAAGCCATTAACACTCAAAACGGGACCCAAGCTGAGGCAGCAGTTGCCTGGCTTTCTATAAAGGTCACAGTTCATCTGAGGAGGCTAGAAATGCCAAAAAGACCTAGTCCTTTCCTCTGTCACACATGGGCCTTATTACACAGCCCATCTGAGTACTTTAAATCCATCACTTCTAAAAAGAAGTAAGATCTGAAATGTGAATACCAAAAAAGAAAACCCACATTAAAATTCAAAATTCAATGAACCCTGACTCTTTAAGAAATTGTTTATATAAACAACACAAAATGTGGTAGAAGATTTTCATCTTCTGGATCACTTCTCTAACAAAACAATTTTTTTTCTTAAACATCTTAAACTAAATTTTAATATGATTCATACCTGCTCGAGTGACCCTTGATCAGGACTCTGGCAAACTGGCCTATCTTAAAAGTCCCCCCACACTGACCTTTACCCACGCGGGAGTCAGATTTCGCAGGATCAGCAGCCATCGAAAAGGCAGCACAGACTCTGAGAAACAGTCCTAAGCAAAACTTCACTTAAATGTGAGGATCTGAGCACTAAACTTAATGCTTAAGAATTAAGATAGTTTTCTTTAGGCAAATCAATACTCTGCCAATGGATGTGATAGTTCAATGGATAATTTAGGCTGGTATCTTCAAAGTGCATCATGCCATGTCTGATTTAAAACACTCTTTCAACACTTAAGAGAATTAGTTTTATTTATCTTTTAATAGCATATACTAATGATCACTACTTCATATAACTCAAATACAAGTTAGCCAGAGAGTAACTTTTCTGCTTCACCTCTAATCAGCAAAAGTGAATCCCTTGTCCAGCATTTTTACTTGGGATCTTACTTGGTCAGACCTACATTAAGGTTTGGCCTGGCATTTATGCTACAGAGCAAACTATGGAGGCTAAGCAATCACAAGCAGTAGCTTACTGTATCAAACCTATGTGGGTCACTAGACCAAGCCCTTATTGCCTTTTATAATGAAAACAAAACAAAAAATATGGGTCAATCTATGAAGTAGGAGGGGCATTTCACACAACTATACAGGCAAAGGCATTCTGATTCATGCTATTAGGCGCAAACCAAGCACATTCATTAAGCTGCTGACAAAAGGTTTTTACTTATAGTCTATGAATATGTGAGCTTCTAATACTGCTGCCAGGCTCGGTGCAGGCTTTCAAAGAAAGCAGGGGAGCCCTCAATTTATCTTTTTAAACACTATCAGAATTTAAAAATTCTTTAGGTAAGCCCTAGAAAGTTTCTGTGACCACAAAAAAAAGTTTAAAGGAAGGCTTACACTTCTTGAAAATAAACACACACCACAAGGAAAAATTTAAATTAATTTACATAAAAAAAATCAAGTGGTCAAAAGTGGAGGGACCTTACTAACACAGGATACAAAAGTAGTAACTACTTCAAAAAAGAAATGATGCTACAAATCACTCAACTGTTGTAATCATGAACGATGAAAGGTACTACTGAACAGAGACCGATGAGCCTGAAAGACACTGAAATTCTAGCCCTTAAACATGGGTGAGAATCAAAGTCATTCCTTAAAATTACCTGTGAAAGAGAATCATTTAAGAATCCACAATGTACTGGAATAACAGAAAGCCAAAGGAATTCGCTTCTCTCTCCTTTCATTTGTTGATTAAAAATGACTAAAAATCCATTGCTAAATTATGTAAAGGCTTTTTTTAAAAAGCTTTCAACACTTTCTCACTATTGTTCTGGACTACTGTGGCAGGTAAGGTGTTAATGGTTAGCACACCAAGCCCTCAGCATACTTGCACTCATGACCTACTGACTGCCCGGGACAGGAAGGAAGTGCTCCGCACCCTGAAGGCGAGACAGGTGTCCCCAAAGGAGGTGGGAGAGACTGGAGAGCAGACAGATGCCCAGACCCACGCACCAGCAAGCGTGTGCCAGTCCGCCCACATGAGCCAGGCGCGCGGGGTACCATACCCTAGAAGGACACTTTTGTAGCCAGAGTCGCCAGTGCAGGACAACCAGAGAAGGGAGAACAGCACTAGGCGGTCAGGAGAACCTTGTCATGTTTACTAGCTTCTATCCTAAAAGGAATGTTTGTCACTCAATAGGAAGCTTTCTTATTTTTCTTCAGTGTTTTTTTTTTGCTAATTATTAAATACAGAACAATGAGTGGAAAATATAGAAATGATTCAGGATTTACAGGGGTTTCCACTCCAACATCTTAAAACAAGATTTTAGTAAAAGTAATGCAGGTTTTTAAAATGTCTGCTAATAATACCCTTCCAAACCTGTTTCTGATCCTTGTTTATGATTAAGAAACAGAATGTTATCATGGAATTATTAGTCTGAGGTTGAGATATATACTTAGGGTGGTCTTCCCAGAGAAATTCTGTATAAGGCACTGGCTTTATCTCTAGGGGTTGGCATTCTCACTTTTCTAATAAAGAATGAAGACCAGGTTGTCTCTTTGTGGGGTGTGTCATACCATATGACAACCCAATAATTAAAGCTGCACCTTTTAGTAATTTTAGACAAAACTGCATGAATTATATTAAACCCAAATATCATTCTACATTAAGATGGTACAGGTGTGTTACGGTGGACCTTGCTAAAGTAGAATTCTTTGTCCAAAATCATCACATGTGAGGGAATTCATATATCCTAGGTGCCAGGTTACAGGTGACAGAAGCAGCATCTTCCATTGAGTATTTATATATTTCCCCAAGTACCTTGCCTGATAGCTCCCAACCAATGACTGTCCTAAATAGATGACAAACCCCTGACCCCAAATCAGTGAACAAAAAAATAAAAGTGGGGATAAGCACTCATTCTTCAACGTCATCATTATTAAACTACAACAAACCGAAAACACACTGTATGCATAGAAAGGCCTAAGGTCTAGCCTTCAGAATTCCAAATCAACTCTAATACCCACCGCACACAGCCTCCTGAAATAGATGGACCTGCAAAGGAGAACTCTCGCACTGGGCCGAGACTGGGATTAAGGGACTGCCAGACGAGTAATCACTCCTGCTGGACAGGGTGGTGGTGGTGGTGGTGGGGAAGACACCGCCTGGTGTCTCACCTGGTACTCACGCCCGTCACTTTTTTAAGGATCCTGTACGTGAACCTAGTCAACTAAGATGAACACAGTCATGGACAGAGCAGTTTCTCTTTTGCTTCTCTAGTAAAAAACGAGAAAGGATCTTCATGTTAAAATCCAATACATATCATCAGTTAGATTTTATTTTTTTGCTGTGTGAATAGGTTTGTTTATTACTCACTGACTACCAAAGTAAGGATGAATCTATAAATTCAGTGTAACACTAACTTTTCTAGACAATGGAAGGAGTCCTCAAGAACCATAGTTTTGAAGAAATTAATTTATTTCTGTAAATGTACAATCCATTTTAAAAGCATGCTTTTTGTTAGTATACACTACATGGCTATTGCTAAAACTAAATGACACTGTTTTTGTTCTGTGCTTTAGAAATATAGTCAAAAAGTTAAATTTGATTTGGACCCTAATACATCTCCATATAGGAAATAAATCAAAGTCCCATGGCAGCAACAGAAATGCAATACCGTGGGGCAAGACCAGTAAGCTATTACCTCCCCAAGGACTTTATGCTGGTATTGGATGGGTTTAAAAAAAGAAAAGCTCCGAGCTAGCGCACCAGGGGGCCTGACACATGACTGTGGGGCACAACACAGGCCCTCAGACCAAAGAGGAGGGAGGCGCAGAAGGCGACGGGGCCAACCAGAGAGCAAACCCGACTACCCAACCCCACGAGAACCAACACTCACGCTGGCCGTTACCATCAGTTAACAGCTCTACCAAAGACATTCTGAAATGAGCCCTTGCAAGTGGGTGAATAGGCATACAAATGCCCACGTGGGATATGGGACAAACGACAGGATAGAGTCCTGCAGCGTCAGAAAGAAACCATGAACGAAGTACATAGCTCGAGTGTCAAGGAAAACAGTTTCCGATACTAAAGATTTATGAAGCACTTATGTTGGAAATACCAAAAAGATTTGTATGGAAAAATGTGGGCCTTATTCTTTTGACAGCATCTTTTAAAATAAATTAGCATTATTTCACATATATAAAACAAAACTTTCCATAAAGAAATGGGTTTATACTTGAACACAGGAAAAATTAGTTATTATACATCCCAAATGCATATATAAACCTTCATGGATTATGTGATTCGAAGAACTATTCCTCAAGATATGAACTAGCTCTATAATTTTTTTCAAGTACAAGAATCTTAATGACAGATCCAAAGTGTCCAAACAATGGATTCTATTCAGGGTCAAGTCCTAGGCCAGAAGTACCCTGTTATGTTACTCTCCTCCCCAGTTAACATTGAACTTTCCCAAACATTAATAAGTGAGCCAAGGTTGAAGACATCTGTACCATTCTCTGATAACAGAACTCCACTGAGATGACTGGAGACCCCGCACAAAGGAAGTATGGTGATAAAACACCCTCCTGACGATGAACTACATGAAGGGGCCCAATCATCTACTGGCGTTCTTCACACATACACTCGTAATACGTGGAGGTTTCATTAAGTGGCACCACAATTTTTGGGTACCATATTGGACCACACTATAGTAACATTCTTGAACATTTGCTAGATAAATCTTAACTCTTTCTTAATTTGGATTATAATATCTAACGACTTCGTCACTCCCAGATGACTGCCGTGTACGAAGGTGGAAATGAACTGATCCCCCCTCAGGCCACTCCTCCCTGTCCAATGGAGTTCGGCATTCTCCACGGGAATGCCCTGCTGGGACCCAAGCTCCTCGAGTGTCCATTTTTCAGCCCTGGAAACATGAATGACCACATTTCCATACCTGTCCCTGCTTTTCTTCTATCATCTGCTATGAAGAGAACATAAGCAAGTATTAATGTTGTCTTACAAATTTATTATTTATAAGATGCTAGTGGTCAAACACTTTTAAACGTTAAAATCAGAGTTCAAGTTCTCTTACAGTTTTCACAAGGTCATCTTGGTCAGAGTTATATGCCCAGTCCTAACAGAAATGTTTCACTCTAAAGAGACATATGCTTTGATCTGAAGAGACAAAAACTTAAGTTTTTAAGTTTAAAAAATTTATTTTTAATTTATTGATTTGAGAGAGAGAGAGAGAGAGAGAGAGAGAGAGAGAGAGAGAGGGAGAAACATCCATTTGCTGTTCTACTTACTTACGCACCCCCTGACTGATTCTTGTGTGTGCCCTGACCCGCAACCTTGGTGTAGTGGGATGATGCTCTCCCATCCCTGAGCTGCTCAGCCCGGGCAGGCTTTGAAATTTTTTGATATTTAAGTTTTATCCTCAGATATCAAGAAAAGTTTACATTCCTTCTGATGCCTCTGTTGATAAACAATGCGTGCAATGGACAAAATTTCATCCAAGTTCCCCAACCTTTCCTAATGATCTTCCAACAGAAAATGTTTCTGGTAGTCACTTGCAAAGATGACATCCAAAAAATACACCTTAAAATGACTTCGAGGGAGAACTTAAATAACACGAGCGAACTAAAACTGCACTACAACTGCCCAGACCCAACGGAAAAGCATCAACAGGTTTTTCATTATTCGGCGCTGCCACCGCTGCTTGCTCAATGCCCGCAGTGGGCTCGGATCTCAAGAAGGTGGTGCTAAGTCAGGTCAGGTAGAAAGCTGTCTGCCCACGTAGTACAGTAAAGAAGCTATAAAACGAGATGAGACGAAACAAAGTCTCTGATATCCTTTTAAACGCTGTTCAGAAACTACACTGAACGGAGTCAGGAAGACCCGTGTAAGCCCCGCAGCTGACACCCATCCTCGGCCGGCACCGCGCTCTCAGAAGAGGTGGCTGTAAGAATGCCGTCTCTACCACTTCATTTGTGAGTGGTTTTACTTCAATACCGTTGGAGATGTCAAAAAGCAACGCAGGCGCCAGCACCCCCCTCAACTATAAAAAGACGTACATTAGTTAACAGTGCCTTTAAATAGTTTTGTTTTCCATCTTCACATCAGAACCTATAAAGGGAAACTATCATTTTCCACCAAGTACCAGGATAAATAACCACATTCATTCTTTCCCACGGCCACAGTGGCAGAGAGCACAGCAGCACAAATCCTAATAACCCCCGACAGACAGAAAACGTCCACTATGTGTAAAGTGACATTCAAATGATACTTCAGTGTTCCTGCTTTGTTACATTTTTGAAGTCCAACAACGCTGTGCACACTGTACTACTGAAACATGATGAAAAATCAGTTGTAGGTAAGCACAAGGGTTAGAAAAATAATATGCATTAAAGGGTGTCCTAGGTTATCATAAAATAGTAATTTATTTCTAGTCTTTCTTTAAAAGTTACTCTTAAAAATACAATAAAATGTTAATTACTTTGTTAGCCTGTCCTAAAAACATAAACATGAGATCTGACTTTAAATACACCATTCTCCCACATCCCCATTTTGGGATGTATGGAAATCTATCTACTCTAAGCTCTAAAATGCTTCACACCCATTATTCTGAAGAGCTAACGCATCAAGGACCTGCAGGAACCGAGCCCCTCCACAAACCGAAGGGGCGGTGCCACCATCTCAGTGAGAAACTGGGTGACACACCAGCACTGTTCCCGTTTTACTAATGCCACCTGAACCAAAATGAAGAGCTGAACAAGGTTTAGTGTGCTCTGCTTACGGCTTTAACATCTCCCATCATTAGGTTTCTAACTGAATTATTTAAATTATAATGTAGAAAAAGAGCCGCATTAAAGATGAGAAAATAAAAAACAAACTATGCCACTAGAATCTCAACAACTGCAATGTGCCAATGACAAAAACACTGGAAGAAATGCTTTTGGGGGCAGGTATTTTACTTCATATTTCTGGGTGGTTATAACTTATCAGAAAATGTAACGGGAAAATAAACTTCACGAGATCCTACATTCACTGAGGTATTCAGCAGAATGTTTATCAACGAATGTCTATAACACATCAAACACTGTTCTGATGTTGGGGGGGTGTCTACTGCCGTTAGGGGTCGGTGGTGATGGCGGTAGCTGATCGGTCAGCGTAGGCCTGACTGCTCCATGCAGAGAAAACAGGCAGTGGATGAACCCTAAGACAGAGCAGCAGGAGGAGATGAGGTCGCATAAATAACGGGGAGGAACGCAGGATCACATAGGGCCTCGCAGGACTAAGAACCTGGGACTGAGCTGAGTGGGATGGGGAAACAATGAAAGGTTCTGAGCAGAGAACCAACGTGATTTGTTTAGTCTCACAGGATCACTTTTGCTGCTTTTATAAACAGGTGTAGGGAGCCAAGGACAGAAGCCGTGACACCTTTCAGAAGGCTTTTGAAGTAAATTACCATGAAGAGTTTTTCCTCTAAAAAAACAGAAGAGTTTGTCCTCTAAGGAATATTCTAACATTCCAATGTAAACAGAAAAAGCAGGTAGGAGGGTGGAGAGAGGGGAAAGCACAAGACTAATGGTGTTTAAGGATACAAATGTGGAATGAGTAGTAAATATAGACAATAATATTGCTACAATAGTAATATTACAACATATAGATGTATCAAAGCAACACGCTGAATACCTTAACTTACACAATGTTACTGGCCAAATTTATTCAATAAAAAAACGAAAAGCACTTTTCACAATAGGAGACTCAGACTTCCTTATGGGGAGAAATGCAGTCTGGAAGGCTACTTACCAACGGTGGTCACAGGAGGCTGGGAAGGGTACTGGGAACTTGTTGTGGCAGGGTATTGACCACCAGGTGGGTAAGGACAGCCCGGGTAACCACTAAAGACAAGACCGAAAACATTAAATACTAAGATGATCGATGCTACTGTCTTCGGATCCCCACTCAGGAAGTTAAGCTTCACATGTCATTCTTTGACCAGTTAATGACTATACAGTTTTAGAGCTACAGTCATCTATCTGCCTAGTCAAGCTAAGTTCTACAGAAATTCCCTTAATGACACTGGTTTTACTCTCACAGGGAATGGTTAAAATGCTCTTGCTTGACCGTGGTTCCCTGAGGGTCACCTTCACAGCAGCACAAAGCAACTAAGTATTTCTAAAGGGAGTTCCACAGAATCAGATCAGGAAGTAACAAGTATTTTGTAAGAGAACTCTTCCACTCTGGTTTCCTAGCATAGGGAAATGATACTATTTAGTTTTTGCTTGGGTTCACAGATGACCTTTGTGAATATCTGATCTGAAAAATACTCCTACTTAAATAAAGTTTTAACAATTTTCCACTCTCTTACGAGGTGGAAATTTTGTGTCATTCATGTATTCATATCAGAGTTGAAAGGAACTTTCCCTAGAAGTATTCTCCTCCCATCTCCTATTTAGCACTGTTCATAAACACCATGTACAACATCCCTGACAAATGGTCAGCATCACTACGCTTGTGCTTTGGAGCCATTTTACTGAGTAAAATGAGGTTCATTTAAACACAAGCACTGTGATACCATGACAGCCGACCTGGTGGCTAACGGGCAGTTAGCATATATGGCATGCAACACTGCACAAAGGGATGACTTGTGTCCTGGGCAAGGAGTGAGACCATGTAAGATTTAATCATGGTACAGGCAGCAGGCATTTGAAAACTTATGAATTGTTAATTTCTATGTTGCCATTTAATATTTTTGGATTGCAATTAACTGTGGGTAACTGAAACTTTGAAAAGTGAAACTGCAGATAAGGGGGGATTACTGTGATTAAAAAAAAATTATCATTAAAAAATTTTTTTTTAGATTTTATTTATTTCTTTAGAGAGAGAAGAAGGGAGGTAGAAAGAGAGGAAGAGAAACATCTGTGTGGTTGCCTCTCACATGGCCCCCACTGGGGACCTGGCCCACAACCCAGGCATATGCTCTGACTGGGAATCAAACCGGCAACCCTTTGGTTGGCAGCCTGTGCTCAATCCACTGAGCTACACCAGCCAGGGCTAAACATTTGTTAATTACAATTGACACGCATTATTATTAATTTCAGGTGTACACCCCAGTGATTAGAAATTACATAACTTACTGGTGATCATCCTGATATTTTTAAAGATTTTATTTAATTCTTTTTAGAGAGAGGGTAAGGGAAGGAGAAAAAGAGGGAGAGAAACATTGAGGTGTGGGAGAAACATCTATCTGTTGCATCTCACACGCCCCCAACCAGAGACCTGGCCTGCAACCCAGGTATGTGCCTTGACTGGGAATTGAACCAGTGACCTTTCGGTTTGTGGGAAGATTTATTAATTTTCCTTTAAGACAAAGGAAGAAGATAGAGATTCTGAAGCTATTCTGCCAAGACCTTTTATATACAGAAAGGTATCAATGGCGATATGAATACAGTTGCTCTTCCCAACTCATTAGCATGCTACAGTTTGAGATGAAAAGTTATGTTTCACAGGAAAAACCCCACCAAATCTTTGAACAATAGCTGCCTCAAAAAGGAACTTCTTACAAGCAAGCAACCTCACAAAACAGACTTTCATGGTTACATATGGTAAGTGAATAAGGGTTCCATCTCGGTCAGTATTTTCGGCCTTCACTTTTATTTACAAGTTTCTCTGCAATGGCTTTATTACTCAGAAGTCTATTTCCTTATTGTCCTTCTAACAACTATTCCCTACATGTCCAAAGTTCCTTCTTACTAGCAACTGTTAATAATAAAGGTTTGTAATTTCAGTTAGTAAATTCAAATAGGATTCCATTTCTAGAACTTAATAAGAAAGTTAAGAACCTCAAGAAATCTAAAACTCATAGCTTGCTGACATGTCAAAATCACAGGTATCTTCCTCTATTGTCCCTGACAGATGTTCATCTAGTCTCTGCTCATCTGTCCAATGTGACACAATACTCACTACCTTAAAACGCTAGTCTCTGAAATTAAGAAAGTC
Source organism: Phyllostomus discolor (assembly GCF_004126475.2). Taxonomy (NCBI): domain Eukaryota; kingdom Metazoa; phylum Chordata; class Mammalia; order Chiroptera; family Phyllostomidae; genus Phyllostomus; species Phyllostomus discolor. The sequence goes on from NC_040908.2 coordinate 136,047,246, forward strand.
TCAGAAAAAGTAAGTTTGTTAAATTGAAGTTATAAGGTACTGCACATTATAGTATATTTGTAAATCCATATAAGGTGTTCAGGAAATGCGGCTGCATTTATCTGTGAGGGTTAGCCAATGATAAGAAGAGTTAGCAGGGTTAAAAATTTCTTGTTAATTATTAAAGTAGCTGAAAATCTCATATAGGCACCAGTATATGCCAGTCTTGCCCTTTCAGTCTCCCCAAAGTCCACCTTTTGAAATTACTCCTAGATTATCAATGGAACAAGTGCACATTTAAAACATGGGTTAAGAATTATTTCTCATCGCCCTGGCAGGGTGTGCTTGGGAGGCAACCACACACTGGTGTTTCTCTCCCTCTCTTCCTCCCTTCCTTCCCCTGTCTAAAGATAAATAAAATCTTTAAAAAAAGAATAATTTCTCATGATTTTCTACCATACATTATTCATAGACTGACTGCACTATTAAGTTAATTTACTAGTGTTGTGTCATTATCACATAAAGATTGGTAGGAGATATAGTCTATGAACTAAATGAATAAATATTATAGGGACAAGACTGACTCCATCATATGAACCACTAATTTGACCTCTACAATTTACAGAAAAGGTAATTTTTTAAAAAGGGCATTTAAATATTATTCTCCTGGTTGAATTCATTATAATTAGTATTCCATTAGCCTTTGAGCCACCAACACTGTTCCTTAAAGGTAAGCAGCAAGAATTTCAAGGCCCAAAAGCAATCAAGATCACTGTCATTAACCCATCCCTTTCCTCTCTGTACATGGGACAGGGCCGCATTTCTCCAGAATGGAAAAAACTCCCTTTGAGTTATGCACTTACATACCATAAATTCTAACAACAAACCTGGTCTTATCTTCCATTAAACTGAAACTAAATTTACTTTAATGCCCTAGTTAGCATCTGTTATTTTGACTCTAGATCAACAGAATTTCTAGCAATCATTCAAAAGATCCATTTTCATTACCTGGGATTGGAAGGGTATCCGGATGGGTATGCAGAGATCCCACTGGGCATGCCTGGCATGTAGGAAGCTGAAAATAAGTTGTAACAGTGTAAAATAATACGCATAGTCCTAGATACGTAGGCTATTACATGAGATATACATCACTGTCAAACCACAGCAAAACTTCATACAGTTAAAGAATATAAATGTCAGCACCAAACACTCCACCCATATTGGTTCTTCACTTCAAGCGCAATGCTCTGCAAATCACAGGATTCTCAGAGCATTAAACGTGAGTCATGACAACACATGTGACAATCCCAACAAGGACTAACTGGCAAATAGGTCAACCTGCTCAGCTCCGCAAGCTCTCAAGGAGTCTCCTACTTGGGACAGGAGCTGATTCAACTTGGAATTTGGAAGAAGGTGATTCTGCCCTCCTGTGGTCCAAAGTAGACTTCTTAGAAAGTGACCTCTTTATTATATCTAAGACATCTTCTGATATTTCTTTTCAGACTATGTTGACCAATTAGCACAGCTGGTTTTGTTGGCTTCACTGAGGACTTGAAAAGACTTCAAATTACTACGAGAAGTCCTAAACAAACTTCTTTCAGCTAGAGTGGTTACAACAAACTGAAACAAAAGCCTGTAAGTACTAGAGAAAGAGTGCTCCAATCCAGCAAGCTTAAAAAATGCGGTGTAATTTTTCCCAAAGAAAACATCAACGACAGCACCAGTCAGGGGTGCCAAGAGGCTAATTGACAGAGGAAGAAAAGAGGAGTTAATTTTGGCCTTAACTGGAAATGACTTCTTTGAAAATCAATTTATCCTCAATGAAATGTTTCTCATTGAATTTAACAATGAATTAGTCCTTAATCCAATCAACGTTTTAGTGCCTTCTATGTGACAGGCACTGGGAATTTGATGACAAAAAAGAAGACAGGAACTTTCTGGCCTCAAGTTGCTTCTAGTCTAGTCAGGGAGACAAGTAAGCGAACAGTGACAGCACAGAGTGGTAAGTGGGATGGCAGCAGGGCACGGAGCGCTGTGTGTGAGGTCCCATGGGAGGCCGCCAATCTAAACCTCGGGGGTGGGGTGAACAAACATGATCTAGTAGAGGAATGGTGTACAAAGGCTGGAAGGCAAGCGAGATGGAGCCTTCAAGAAATAAACCTTCAGAGCACAGAATGCAAGTAAGGTGGGAGATCTTCGAAGTCTTTACCAGAATGGCTGAGCATACATCTCCAAGTACCAGTGTACAAGCTTTCTTGTTAAGATGAATCTATTGATGTCAGGAGTACATTTTTTCTTAAGGGTAAGGAAGCTAAGATGATGTTCAATGCTATTTTAGAAGACAAAGAGCCCCCCAAAATGCCACACTTGCTAGGTAACACAAAATATCTTTTTTTCTGCCCTAGGGACAAAGCACAGCCTAACTTCATATCAAAAAATGAGGCTACTATTAAATGCCAGCAACATACATACAGTATTTTGTCACGTATAATGCACTCCCATGTGTAATGAGCACTCATGTTTTTGTGCACATTATACACACAATCATCACGCCTATTATTATACCCATGTATAATGCACATCCTTACATTTCCCCTCAAAAAAAAAAAAAAAACCTGGACAAAAAAGTGAGTTTTATACAAGCCAACACACGGTACCCAATTACTACCCCCATGCTAGATTCTCTCTCACACATCTAAAACTACCGCTTCATAGTTATAAGCAATTTTCTTTTTCTGAGGTTCTAAAAAGCTAACATTCTACCAAAGCCTTCAAATTTTAATTTTGGGAAACAACGTGTTATCTGGATCCAAGACTGGCAAGGAAACAGATAACGAAGTTAAGTAATTTTAGACCCAGAATCAAAAGCAATACAAATACACACAACACAGAAGGATTAAAGAAAAATGAATGTGAAGTGCTTAACTATATGTCAGTTACCATTCAATAAATGTTGATTACTACTGTTAGTTGTCAAAAAATGAGGTTTGAACATTACACTTTTTAAATGTGACTCATAGCTAGCTCAAAAGTCCTAAAACAGGTAAAACAGGAGGTCAGAATGTTCTGAGTAATGACCCTGACTGGTGTGGCTTGGTGGGTTGGGCATCGTTCCACAAACTAAGAGGTTGCTGGTTCGATTCCCTGTCAGGGCACATGCCTGGGTTGCAGGCCAGGTCCCTGGTTGGGGTTGTGCAAGGGGCAACTAATCAATGTTTCTCTCATGCATTGATGTTTCTCTCCCTCTCTCTCTCTCCCTCCCCCCCCTCTAAAAATAAATAAAAATCTTTACAAAAATATGTTTTGAGTAATAATAGTAATAATCGAAGTATATAATTTCTCAATTAAAAGATAATATTTAAGTATGTATCCAAATTTCTGAGCTATTCTTTGGTGTGTGTGGGGAATGGAATTCAGACTTTCATTGCTTTACAGTTATACCTAATAATAGTACTGTTTAAGTGTATAAAAAGTATTAAAACTGGAATGGATGGACAATAAGAAAGTCTTTTAGTGGTTTATTTACATTAGTTCTAGATGACTCAATGTGATTCACAGTGAGTACAAGACCCAGCCGCAGCGGAGACCTCCCCGGTGCGGCCTCTTTCCTGAACGCTGAGCTTCCACCAACGTCAGCATAAAGACGGAGGAAACTTAGGAAAAAACATTGCTCAGGAGACTGCCTACACTTCTGAAAAGGTTCCTACCGTAAGTGGTCACTGCTATGTTATTTGAGCAAATAAACATGAATGATAAGCTAGGAAATACTTGATATTTCAAACTTATATGAGCAAGATGATCTAATCTTGGGTACTGGAGTCACAGAATTTAAGATGAAAATTTTGGGTCCGAAAGAATACCTGGCATCTTTATTAAGAGTGGTACTGAATCCTAAAAACAAGCTTACTCTGGGAAGCAGGGAAGGAGAAGGAAATGGGTTCAGAAAATTCTTTCTGTTTAATTCCCATTCTCAGCTTATGAGTCAAGACATTCCTCAAGACAGAATGGATTAAAAAGGAAAAGGATAATTTTCAGAAGAAATATTAAAGCTCATATAATCTGACTTATAAATAAACCTGGTTAATTACAATCTTAAACAAAATTTGTAACAATAATCACAACTCAAAACAATGAAATCAATGCAGGTTTAGTTAAGTCAAAACAAGTAAGTACAACCAATTCTCAAATATCCGGGGTGATTGTGAAGTATCGGGAAGAATTATTTTCAAAAACCCAGAACAACCAAGACAATGTGCACCAGCTAGGGGAGAACTGGCACTGACCCCGTGGGCCCAACACCCCACCCCAGGTAAAGTCACGAATTGGCTGTACTGAGGAGACGAAGGCCGAGAGCTAGATGTCCAATTGTGTATACCCAGAATAGCTGAATGCGAACCATCTAGTTGACTTTGTTTGGATTCTTATCTATAACACTGATCCTGAAGTTGTAAAGGAAAGGAGAGGCCAGATTACCTTTCAAGTTATATCTACTTCCAAACCGATCAAATAAGGCTATTCCATGGCATGCATAATTTAAAAAAAAAATCTAGCTCTACTCCAGCATTCTTTCTCCCCGCTTCTGGAATCCGGCACACCCAGAGTTGCATTTCTACCCACTGACGAAAGCCCAAATGCCAGTCTTTGGTGGGAATCTGCACATGCAGATGTGGGGCCTCAGAACACCTCCAAAAAATCCACTAACTTGATAAGCTAAAAAGCAAAGTGAAGTCATTAAAAACACTTTGTTAATAAGGTTTGGTTTTCTTTTCTTCCTGTGAGTTTAAAAATCAAATCCCACTTCTACTTACTATTTGGTGGCCCTGTTGCCTGGTACGGTGGATAAGACGCTGACATCGTAGGTCGGGAGAAGACTGGAGGTTCATCTCCAAACACTACAATCATGACCTGAATAAGCCCCAGCAAGTCTGACTGTGGCTGAAAACAGAAGACAAATTTAAACAAGCTACAGATTTAATTTTCAGCAAAATGGAAAAGTTCGGCTATTTTTAAGAACCAGTTTTCAACTCAGCTTGATAATTTTCTTTACAGGACCGCAAACACAAAAATTTCACTTTATTAACTTAATAAAACTAAGTGATTATTTACTTATTTAGCTATTTATGTGGAACAAGTCTGCTGTTTCGTGTACAGTGCTCCCTGCTTACCCAATTGCAGTGCCACTCTGCAGTTTCAGTTACCTGTGGTCTGATGACAATAAATGGAAACCTCAAATGAACAATTCGTAAGTTTTAAATCGTGCATCATTCTGAGCAGTGTGAAGAAATGTCATGCCATTGAGCCCAACATGTTCACAAAATTAGCAAATACAGACAGAAACGAAAACTCCTGTTAGGATATAAATCAATTTGAAGGGAAACAGCATTTCTTATTCCACGAATATGGTTCTCTCTCCTTTGACTTAAATCTTCTGTGATGTCTTTGAATAAAATTTTCTCCACAATGGACTTTGTACATCTTTTGTAAGTCTTATTCCTAGGTTAATAGCACTAAAAAAAATACAAAGTATTCATTTACCAGTTCATTAATTCTTTATTGTGACTGAGTCTAATCTGCTACTAATCCCATCCCTTGAGTTCTTAATTTCTATTATTCTGTTTTCCAGTTCTAAGATTTCCAAGTCTGTGTCTGCACCTGGGGGTAGGTGCAGAACTAGGACACTCACTGGTCTTAGTTCTACTGCCTTTTCCCCTTCTTTTTTTTTTTTTTTTAAAGTTTTTATTTATTTTTAGAGAGAGAAGGGAGGGAGTTAGAGACAGAGAGACAGAGAGAGACAGAGAGACATCAATGTGTGGTTGCTGGGGGTTATGGCCTGCAACCCAGGAATGTACCCTGGCTGGGAATCAAACCTGCGACACTTCGGTTCGCAGCCTACGCTCAATCCACTGAGCTACGCCAGCCAGGGCCCTCCTTTTCCCCCTCTTTCTTGATGTATTTGTTAATTTTAAATTATATGCTGGTTACATTTTATGACAATTTATAGAGGGTTTATACATTATGTTCCTCCAGCAAGGGTTCACCTATCCTATGTCAGGCAGCTACTGTGAGAATCACCTCAACATAATCAGGGACTGAGCTTATTTAAGGTTGGGGGTTTTGTAGGCTCACCATACCTGACTTCTCACTCTTGGGATGTGTTCCTCCGGCGGCATCAACTAAGAGCCTAGGATGTTTACTACACCCTACACCCCCTCCGAGCTGGGGTTCCGAACTCCTAGAGCCTACTCATTTTGAGACTTGCGGAGAACGTGGCTGTTTTCAGAGGTTTTCTGCTCAGCTTTAAGCATCCAGTCTTTGAAGCTTAGGAATTCAGCATATCTTTTGTGGGGAAAACACAGATTATCTGGTTTATCTTTGTAACTTCCTTTTCTTCCAAATGTTGGCTCCTAAATTACTGGCTATACTGGCAGACAGAACAGCAACTGTTGTCTTTTCAGCTCTGTAAACTGCTAGAAACTCTGCAGGTTTCTTTGCTTCTTAGCTAAGGCCCTCTGCCCAGATCCTCAGCCTCTTACCCTGTAGTAAGAATCAGTAAGTACTCCCAGGGAAAACTGGCAGAATGCTGGCTTAGCTCTTGCAGTTCCCTTCACTAGAAGATCTTGAATGTTCAAGTCCTGATCGCCTCAATGGCTCTCCGAAGCCTTCCATGGCTGTTATTTGTACTTCGGCTTTTCTAGGTGTTCTGATAGGAACACTTGTCTGCCAGAGCTTTACCATGAGAGTCAGAAACAAAGGTTTCCTACCATTATTATTGCTTGATGGGAACACTTTGAGTAACGAGATGTGAACACTTTCACAAATACAAGCCATCAGTAAACTTTTTTTAAATGCACTGCCCACTACATGAATTCTATCTATACTTAAAGGTTCAACTTAAATAAAAGCGACTAAGCATATTCTGTACATTGCCAAGCTCTGGACTAACACAAGACATACAGTCATGTGCCACCTAACAATGGGGACACATTCTGAGAAATGGGTGGTTAGGCGATTCCAGCGTTGTGTGAGCATCACGGAGTGCACACACACAAACCCAGACGGCACAGCCTGCTGCTAGTACTCTACATGCTGTACTCTGAGAGCTCCAGCAGCGTGGTCAGTTTGTTTACACCAGCATGACCAAACATGTGAGTAACACACTGCGCTGTAATGTCAGGATGGCCACGACATCATCCTAACAGACAGGAATTTCCAGCTCCATTATACGCAGCTACCATCACATACGCAGTCTGCTGTTGGCCACGACGCTGTCAACTGTTACTGACCGCATTTGTCGTGGACGACCCTTCTCAGTTACCCAGCTCAGCGTAAGCGATCTTGTGTGAGCTCATCTCCTCCTCGGAATCCTCTTTGAGTGTTGACAAAACATAGATGACAGTGAACAAAATATATAAAATACAACGAATTCACAAAACACTGTTAATACTTACATGCTTCCACTCATGTAGATAAGGAAGATAGATCTTACCCGTTCGCGTCACATGCTTTCCTGTTTTAATGGTCATTGAACTAGTAGGCTTAAACAAAACAGATAGGGGGATTATACGGGTATGTGTCCAGCAGCCACAGTCAGTATTGGCAATATTATATATATTTACCTGAGAGAGAAGAAACTTCAGTTATTCTATTTTGATTCATTTTTCCACTAAGGCTTAGAAGGTAAGCAGAGACAACGTAAACAACACTTTTAAAAAATTGCAAACAAATATTTTAATATTTCAAAGTTCGTTTAAGATCAGTTTCTCAAATTTTCAGTTTGTAAAACACACCAGCAGGACTAAAGATTCACTGGTCACCACCCTGCTAGTGTGTGCTTGCTGCCTGTACGGGCACACTTCAGGAATTATCTTTCAACCAACCCACTCTTTGCTACTTGCCTCTTGTCATTTCAGTTAATAAGGTTCCCCAGGAAGGATTATACAAGGAAGACCATGGATTATGGTATCCTATCAGAAAGTGATACAGTTCCCTCCCAAAGCCAATCCAACTGTCAAACAGATGCTGGCTGGTGGCTACAACTTGACCAATATATATGGCATTTTCAGTGATAGTATTCAATCTATGATGTGATCTTTATGCTTTGTGAAACAGAACCTCTCCTCAGGTAAGAAATTGACTATATGTAGTCAAACTGAACAGGTGTCTCAAAGGATCCAACAGAGTAATACAGTGAACATAGTCGTAGCCTTTTCTTACTAAGCTCAAAGACATGTCCCAAGAAACCATATGAATCACCTAACATAAATTCGATACATTTCTCTTAGAACTGGTTTCACTTCATATAAATATATACATATAAATTTTATCTAAAGAAAGTACACAGTTGTGAAACTCTGGATTTATTTTTACTCAAAACTACTTCTACAATGAAAACAAGGACTCCAATAGAATTATCCTAATAAGAAAACATGAGTTATTTCCACCAACCCAGAATTCTTGCTTTGTGAAAATGAAGACTTCTCCCAAATTATTTGGGGTTTAAGAGCTATGCCATATGAAATATGGTGAGGGAAGAATTTAAATAAAAATTTTATATATATGAAATAAATATCCTTAATTATGTTTATCATAGTTTCCTGCCTCCTCTTCCCCCATCACCTATTTCCCTAACAGTTTAATTCCTAAAGGCCAAAGTCAGTAGTCCTGAATTTTGTTCAGTCATCCCTAATCTTATCATACATGCTTTATTCAGTGTTGATGTTCAAGTGCTGTTTCCCCCTGTCTGAAATGTCCATTCTATTATGAATGGTTGACTCATTCTTTAATACCAAGTTCAAATGTCATTTCCTCCATTATTATCCAACATGCTCTTATTCTTCTTGGTAATCTCACAAGCACCTTTATATTTATCATTCTATAGCAGTTATAGAATATTATAAATATCTATTTTTTAAGATTTTATTTATTGTTTTTAGAGAGGGGAAGGGAGGGAGAAAGAAAGGGAGAGAAACATCAATGTGTGGTTGCCCCTCACGCACCCCCACTGGGGACCTGGCCTGCAACCCAGGCATGTGCCCTGATTGGGAATCGAACCAGAGATCCTTTGATTCGCAGGCTGGCACTCAATCCACTGAGTCACATCAAGCTAGAGCTATGTATATCTATTCATTCCTCCCATTTCCCCTATTTGTGTAAGTCTTCCAGAGAAGGTACAATCCTTTATCTTTGTATATATAGCCTATCCCCTATGTCTCATGCATAGCGGGTACTACTATATAAAATTAATGACTAAGTTATAGAGGAACAAAGTCTTAGTAAGTCCCAAGAAATAATTCACAAACAGAGCTGTCCAAAAACAGAACAGTTGTTTATGAAATGGAAGTTCCCTTACCACTGTAAGTATTCCAGCAGAGGGTGGGCTAACTGGGCTAAGAGAGATTGTAATTATCCAGTATGAAATTATCACTGACATTACAACCTTAAATAACAGCTACTTTTGACATGTGTTTATTATATACCAGACTCTATACTAAGTCCTTTCTTTCCAAACAATGAACTCTTATTTTGAGTTACATACTATTATCCAAATGTTACAGATGCCCATGATCACAAACCTGATAGACCAGACAGGGAGAACTGAAATTATTCTCTACCCTGACTTAAAGCCTCTGTCTTAGCCACTACACTGTGCAGCTTCTCACTGTCAGAAAAGTCTGAATGGGGGTAAGAAGCAGAATTAGGAGGCATGTAAGATTCCTTTCTAGCTTTAAAATTCTCTGATTCTATGAAACTTCAAACTCTTCCAGCACAAGGAGGCACTTACTGATATATGCTGGTAGGTAGGGAGAAATGCTGAAAATATTAGGTGCTGCTGCCAAATAAAGTTCAATTCCAACAGAAGTAAAAATCTCTATATCATCATGAAAATCTTAAGAAATAGGCTTAAGTTACTTATAACTCTTGGCAACATATTATGTGTATCAAAATGCATCAATACTGGAAACATATATTACACACGACACTTACCTCTGTAAGGCACAGGAATTGTTCCAGTGAGGTTCATCAGTTCCCTGGAACTGCCATCATTAAAAACTGAAAGGAAAGAACAACGATTTAAACGTAAGCATTTTTATAGATATTCCCATTAGGTTATTCTTTCAGAAATGTTGGTTACACAACTCATCGGTATCCTTGAAACCATTTAACCTTATCCATTTTGTCCAAAAACAGAGTATCCTTTGTTGAGTCACTCAGTGGGATCAGTTTTTGAATGAGTAAAATGCTCTGAATTACTTGGGGAAAATGGGTGTGAGTGCTACAATCTCAGTAAATAAGAGCTGTTTTCCTAACTAACATGATTGTAAAATTACTTGAAAATAACTATCAACTGATACCATACTTCACATTCATCTAATACAATAAAACTGTAGATTTCCCATGTGTTTAGCCCCACTCACTGTCATTCTCAATCCTAATACAGCATAAACCACAGTTTTAAAAAGAAAAAAAGCAAAGTTTTCACAATCATACACACACACACACACACACACCTCTCAATACAAGTATTTCTCATACCATATCACACAAGTTTTCTAGATACAACCCACTGATTAATCAGGGCACACATCATTTGTATCAACGTGGGGAAAAGGCTGCAGTGTGAAGCGCAAGAACATGGTACTGCTGAGCTCAGTTCTTTTCCTTACTATCGATGATTACAAACCATGCTATAATTTATCCCGATTTTGTGCTTTTAAAAACCCCACAGTATTTAAATGTACGACTTTATTTACTTTAAAAGCATGTTGATAACCATGGTTTAGATGGATTTGGCCATATAAAGCTATGTAAGATTTTTTTTCAATGATGTTGGGATCTTTTTGATCAACAAACTTATTTTTTTTTTAGCATGCAGTAAAAACTATCACAATAAAATTCTAGCTCCACTTTCTCCCCCACTGAAGCCATTTTTAAATAAACTAACTCTGGTAATATGATGTGTTTTCTGTGGATCTAGATACCACAGTATGTGGTATGTGTATGGGAGGAAGAGCTGGAAGAGAACTCCTGGTTCTGTCTTTGTTGTTCAGGAAACCCAGGACTGACTGTCCCTCTGTTGTTGCCCACCTCTCCCGATGCTTTCACAGCCCTGGGGATACGTGGAATTTAGAGTGAGGGTTCTCAGCTACAATTTCTGCTCCTTATCCTCTGTGCCAAGGGCCTCACCATGGACAGGAGCCCATCACCCTGGCACATCCAGTGTGGGGACAAAAAGACTATTTAAAACAAGAACTTTAGGTACTGACATTACTTAAAACCGAGGTTTATTTCACCTCAATAATGAAACTGTCACCTACACTATAGAATTAAGGATCATATTTTAAAATGTTTCCCTCATCTACAAAGTAACAGCATATCATTTTGCTAAATATCTTTCTAAGACTATAAAGAGATGCAGGGGAGTAAGACACTACAATATAAGGGTATTCTCTCCCCTCTTTTTGAAGTGTAACATATTAGCACATTAAAGGCTCTGAGAAACATTGTAACATGGCTGCAGAGAAATCCACTGAATTTTGTTCAATTCACAAACTGCTCAAATTTAACAACAGAGCCCCCCACCGCTTCCCCGCCCCATCAATTCTTCACAGCTACAAATAATACTTTGGGAGATGATGAATTAAACTATCTTTAACATCCCCTTTAGGCCTAAATTTGCATAGCTCTATGTTACAGTACTTTCTAAAAACTTGTAACAACTACACACAAGATGTTATAATTAGATGCTGTCATTTTCTATCCCTCCAATACTTACATTAGGTGAAGATGGTTTAGTCCTACAATGGAAAAACCAACCATCTTAAAAGGGTAATGGGAAACCTACAATCATTAACAAGAGGAGTAAACTCAAAGTATAGTAATTGATATTTCATTATGTAAACTCACCATATGAATCCAATACAGGTTTGAGATCTTTGTATAACGCAATGACATTGATAGTTTCACGTACAGTTAGGTCTCTGTATTTGTACTGGAAAGGAAAATCATATGAAGAATTTAGTGTAAAACCAACGCACCTATTTTACTGCTAATAAGATTTTTTTAAAATCTTATTTTCATAATAGCACTCTTAAAAGTATAACGGTTCTGACTAATCACTAACATTAAAGCCTGAAACAATCTCAGTAACTTTCCCTCCTGCCACCTATTTAAATCCTTTGCTTAACTCCATTTGAGCTCTTCTTCCAACTTAAAAGGTCCTCCACCAAATCAAATCATCAGTCTCAAAAACCTATCATACATCTCTCTCCCTTTTCTTAATGAATCCTTTTCTAGAATTCCTTTTAGCCCTTTCCCCTTTCCTTCAAACTCCAGCACTTATTGTCAATACCAACTACTTTGCAATTTATCACTTGCTGTAGTGTATTTTCACATTTCTGTCTTGTACCACTCAACTCCAGAAAACTAGGAACCTGGGGGGTAGGGAAGGGCGGGAAGAAAGAAAGGAAAACTAGGAACCTGGCTTACATGCTCTTGGCAGGTTAGGAGATCAGAAGATGAGGACCCCCATCTGATCAAAACACTGTATACTGACGCTCACCAGCTGAGAAACTCCACCCAGGCACACAAAGCTTTCAATCAGCTTTCAGTGTTTCTCTCCTAAAAAGGAGCAGTTAGCTATTCAGAAAGACTCCAGAAGCATGTCAGAGACCAAAACAAACAGAAAAGAAACTAAGTAGTAACAGAAATAATTCAAGAAGCAGAAGAAAATTTCAAAAAGGATTAGGATCAATAACTTCAAAGAAAGAAGAAATGACACTGTATCCATGAAGCAAGTGAAACCGAGGGTTCTTCTGTCTTGGCTTAAATTCAGTTTTAAATCCTAGCCCTAAAAATCATACCACCCTCTCTATATGTATACCCGCTCAGAGACCTAGCTTTCCCCCCATAATCAGCAAGCTCCAAGGCAGCACAAGATAGTAGCCAGGGCCTGACTAATGATCACAAGGTCCTAGGTTATGTTTCAGGACCTGGGCTCAAAGATGGAAATGACCCCCTGGCTACTTTCCCATGAGATGCGACCAAGCAACTCTGGACTGGAAAAGAATTCAGAACTGTCCTCAACCTGAAGAAAAGATTTATCCTTACCTCACCTCTGACCAATCAGCTCCCAGCATGAACCCAAACCCCTAACCCAAAGTGTCTTTTGGTTGTGCTCTATATAATTTGTAACCAAACACCACTGGGAAGTTTGGACTTTTGAGCATTTGCTACCATTCTCCTGGGTGGCACCATTCATCAAAATAGCCAATATTTCTGCATGGCAATTCTCAGTGTTTAGTGTCTAGTTCCGCTAGTGCCCGGTAGATGAATTCTTTCTGTTCTGAGCGCAAGGAGACCCAGAGAAGAAAGGACTTGGACATAGAAAACGTAAGAGTAGAAACAAAATATTCAATAGAAGGATTTGGATGTAAATTCAAAGAAATCTCAGAGATTACCACAAAGATTGATAAAAAGAAAGAAATGTAAGGAAAAAATAGGGACCAAATCCAGGTCTATTTTAGCATTTCTTTACTTTAGCATTTTTTGCCCTCATCTATCTGAAGCACACCAGTTTCCCTATACTATGGGATCAGTACTATTAGCACACAAACATATTTTTATTGCTCCCATCTTATTCACACAAACCTGTCCCTAACCTTCCTCCCCCCCTCCCTGCAGCTACAGCCGCACTTCTCTCAGGCCCCCTTTATAGCAAGAATTCCTGAGGAGCTGCCTACCTTTGCTGACTTGGACTGCTGTTTCTAGTCTCTTTATTTATTTTTTAAGATTTTATTCATTTGTATTTATTATTTTGGGGGGGGGTAGGGAGAAAGAGGAGGAGACAAACATAAACGTGAGAGAGATAGATCAATTGGTTGCCTTTCACACAGGCCCTGACCAAGGACTGAACGTGCAACCCAGGCATGTTCCTTGACCAGGAACTGAACCAGCAACCTTTTACTTTGTGGAATGATGCCCAGTCAACCGAGCCACATGGGTCAGTGCTCTATTCTCTTTTTTTAAACCTTTTTTATTACAGAACATTTTAAAACACCCACAGGTAGACAAAATAGTATGAGCCCCCTGTTATCCTAACCCCAGCTTTAACAATAATCATTAGCCAATCTTATTTAATCTATAATCTCAATCACCTTTTCCTCCTCCTATATTATTTAGAAATAAATCATAGCATCATATCCTACTGCCCATAAATATTTTAGTATATTTCTTAAAAGAACATTAAAAACCCACACACTGAAGCAGCCATCTTGCTCTTGCTGTTGGGCTGGTGGGGGTGCAGGACCCTCCCTGCTTCGGGTTCACCAACAGCACAAATCAAGAAAAGTTAGCCAGATGTCAGGTAGGGACAGGGACAAGGGTATAGCTCGCAGAAGAAGGTGGTACACCTTCTGTACCACCTTCTGTATAGCTATTCTGTAATAGCTATAGCTGATGACAAAAAACTTCAGAGTTCTCAAAAACAAACAAACAAACAAACAAAACAACAAAAAACCTGGCTGTGCATAATACAGCTTGGTACTGAAGAGATAAACATAATTAAAGATCGTGGGACGGTTACTCACTTCAACAATCCCAAAGTCCAAGCTTCCCTTTCCACTAACACCTTTGTAATTGCCAGTCACCCAGAAGCCAAACCAATCCTGGAAACGCTTCCTGGAGTAGTAAGTCAGCTTGGTGCTGACAGCTTAGCACGTCTTAGGAAGTTAACTGTCCACCCTCAGCGAGTGTTGGACAGCAAACCGCCAAAACCAGGAGGCAACCGATGATGAGGGGGATGTTCCAGATCTTGTAGGAAATTTTGACAAGGAATCAAAGAATGAAGCTAACTAAAATCTTTTCTGGTTCTTGGAAGCTGGTATGGACTAGAACAAATCAGCTATGTGGTTCCAAAGTTTTACAGACGTGAAGAACATCAGCTGTTACTAGTTCAGTCATTTACTCTGCGCATTAATAATGCCATTTGGTCAGCATTTTTGGTCATCTGATTTTGCATTTTGCATGTCCTACCAGGGTCTACCCTTTTGGTCAAAATATGAAGTCCTGGTGCAGTCTGAGGGGTGTTTTGATTTTTGATTGTTCCGTTTTTTTTGTCTTGGGGTATTTGTGTGTGTTGTGTGTGTTTATGTATGCAGGTGGGTATGTGTGTATACAGGAAAAAGCAAATCGGAAACTATTCTATTTATCCTCTTCCTTCTCCAGCAGAAATAAACAAATCATTACATTAAAAAAACCCCCACAATACTATTATCTCACTCAAATAATCACTATTTCCTTAATGTTATCAAATTTGCAGACTCATGGTTTTTTTCCCTTTTTAAAAATTAAATTCATTGGGGTGACATGGTTAATAAGATCATAAAGGTGTCAAGTGTACATTTCTAGGATTCATGATCTGTATATTGCACTGTGTGCCCACTACGCACAGCCATATCATCTTCCGTCCCCATATACTTGACCCCCCTTTACCCTTTACTACCCACTACCCCCCTCTCCTGCTTCCCTCTGATAATCACCATGTTGTTGTCTGTGTTTATGAGATTTATAAAAAATTTTTAAATGTTTACTGATTTGAGAGAGAGGGAGGAAGAGAGGGAGGGGGAGGGGGGGAAGGGAAGGGGAGGGGAGAGGGGAAAGGAAGGGGGAGGAAGGAAGGGGAGGGGGGGGAGAGAGAGAGAGAGAGATAGGAGAGAGGAAACACTGAATGGTTGCCTCCCATACACACCCCAACCAGGGACTAATCCCACAACCTAGGTCTGTGCCCTGAGTGAGGATCCAAGCCCTAATACCTTGTGGTGTGCAGGAGGATACCAACCAACTGAGCCACACCAGCAAGGGCTGTCTATGAGTTTTTGTTTGTGTTTCTTGGTTATTCATTTATTCCTTTCAGCTTTATATCCCACAGATGAGTGAAATCATATGGTTCTTAACTTTTCTGTCTTGACTTTTTTCACTTAGCATGATATCCTCAAGATTCATCTATGTCACATTTTTCTTAGTTTGAATTAAGTCCAAATAAAACCCACACATTGTATTTTGTCAAAATGTCTTTTAGGCTCTTTAATCTAAAATTTTCTCTCCATTCCTCTTTTTTGATAACAGCTTTACTGAGATATAATTCACACATGTAAAGGGAATTATATAAAGTTCAATGGTTTTAGTGCAGAGCTGTGGCAGCTACCAGCACAATCAAGTTTACAACAATTTCATCAACCCAAAAGAGACCTGTGCCCTTTAGCAATTACCCTCATTCCACCTGCCCCACACCCCCACTCACCTAGACACCTGCCAGTCAACCCTCTGTTTCTATCAATTTGCTGATTCTGGACATGCCATACAAGTGGAATGATCCACTATGAGGCCATTTATGACTAGCTCTTTGCATTTTGCACATGTTTAAGGTACATCCCTGTGCCAGCATGTATCAGCACTTCATTCCTTTTATGGCTAACATGCCATTATTATTAAGTATACCACATTTTACTTCTCTGCTCATCAGATGACAGGCCCATTTCTATTTGTAGCACTTGGAATCTGTTAATGAAATTGGTTCCTTTGTCCTGTAAGGCTCCCACAGCTAGCACTTTGGCTAACTGCAATCGCCTTGGTGTAGTTTGATATATATGCTCCTGTGCCCTCTGTATTTCCTTGAATTAGTAGTTTGATCTAGAAATTACCATCTTTTTTCATGACTTCCCCCCTAAATTTTAGCTCCCACATCCTGCTGCGCCTTTTCCATCTCTTTGCTTGTTCTTTCCCTTCTCCCAATCTCTTAGTATTATTAGCCTCAGGCTCAGTCCTTGCTCCCCTTTAGCTACATTCGCTCCTTTGGTGAACACCCTCACAGCTCTGAATGCCATTTATATGCTGACAAGTCCCAAATTTTAAAATTCCAGTCTGAACCTCTTCCTGAAATCCAGACATGTATGTACAATTGCCAATTTGAGAGCCACACTGGGGTATGGAATAAATAGTAAAATTTAATATAATCAGAACTGAATTCCTTATCTTTCCCCAAATCTACCCCTTCCAAAGTCTTCCATATCAACATCCTTCCAGCTGCTCAAAACCAAAAACCTGGAAGTTATCCCTGATGCCTCTCTACTTTACATTTACAGTTGAAAATCCTGTTAGCTCTACCTTCAACAATATGCAGAATCTGATCACTTCTAACTACCTCCATAGGCCCCCATTATTGCAACAGCCTCGTATAGGTATCTCTGCCTCCCCTGTTAATCTCCTACAGTCTAGTCTTCCCATCACACTCCAAGTAAATGCCCAAGTCCTGACAAGGCCTGCAAGACCCTCCCAAGTCTCCCACGCCTTATGACCCACACTTTCTCCCTCGCCAACTCCAGGCCAGCCACCTTCACTTCCTTTGTTGTTCCTGTCATGCACAACAAGCTTCTGTCTCAGGCCATTTGCACTTGTTTTTCCTTCTTTCTGGAATGTTCTTATTTCAGAATGTTCCAGTTTCCACCCTCCCCTCTTTCAGGTCTCTGCTCAAACAGGCCTTCTCATAGGCCTAAGGTATCTACTCATAAAGGCCTTCCTTTACCCTTCTGTAAAACTGTGACCCAACTCATCTTCACCCCCTAGTGCTCTTCTATTATTTCCCTCCCCTGCTTTACTTTTCTCCAAAGCACGTATCGCCTTCCAACATACTACTTCATGTATTTATTGAGTTCCTTATTGTCTCTTATGAGAATTCAAATTCCAAAAGTGTACTTGTTTTGCCTGTGCCCTTCTGTATCCCTAAAACCTCAAGCAGTGTGAGGCACACAGCAATCTTTAATGTCAAGCTCTCTTTTACCTACGCAGTACTGACTCCACCTTTAGCAATGCTGCAGATACACTACGTCGAAGAGATAACTGCCTCTATGAAAAACTGAAAGTAGAAAGTTATTTTTTAAAGATGGACTTATGATAGAGAAGGATTTTAACCAAAAGTTATATTTAAGTTGGCAAACTAAGACAATGTTCCAAAGGAAAAATGATCTGTAATAATATGTAAAAATATAATGTTATATGTCACTTATGCCATAAAATAAATAAATACACGACAAACAAACAAAAAAAACAAGACGCAAGTCAAGGCAGGTGGCCCAAAGTGCCAGGATGGGCGTGGTGGTCTCACAACCAAGAATAAAGGACCATCACCCTAGGAATGTGTCTGTGGTCCAGGCCAGCAATCCCTACACTGAACCACACCCAAATGAAAGAATAACACCTAAAGCTAACCCTCCACCAAGAGGACAAAATTTCACATATTGCTTCTAACGGCTGGATATTTACACGCTGGAGAGAAAAGATGCTGATACTCAGAACTGACATCATCACTTGTAGGAGGCTCAGTTTTTCAGATGTTGGTCCAAGAACCAAAAGATGGGTAGAATGCTCTGTCCCACCTCTTCCCTAATCCTTTTGCTCTTGGCATCAAAAGAAGTTGAAGAGAGAGAAAGACAACTTCCTCTACAAGAAGCCTGGGAATCTTAATTATGGTTTTTAAATTCAAAACCAGTATTTGCCCCTGGCTGGTGTGGCTCAGAGGATTGAGCACTGGCCTGTGAACTGAAAAGTCACTGGTTCAATGCCCAGTCAGGGTACATGCCTGGGTTTGCGACCAGGTTCCCTTGTTGGGGGCTTGAGAGAGGAAACCGATCGATGTGTCTCTCCCACACTGATGTCCCCCTCCCTCTCTGTCTCCCTCCCTTCCCCTCTCTCAAAAAATAAATAAATAAAATCTAAAGAAAAGTATTCAAAACCAATATTTGAATATTCTTATCTTTATATATAAATACTTAATACTATGCTATCAATTAAAGATCAGAAATGGCATGGACAGATACTCTTCAGTCACACAGTTTATGAACAATACACTGTTTTTTAAAAAGTGATGCATGTATATAAATGTTATAACATAGATCTGGGCCACAATCTCCAGGGGCTCCCCAAAACTTTATCTACAATTAAGGATAACTACTTTATCAAGAGAAAATCAAAAGCCTAGAAGATACTAGACAACCAAGAGAAGCAGTATTTGAAAGCTGTCCCTTTCTCTAGAGGTTATGTTCTTTTAATCAAAGACTATGGACTAGAAAATTTTTTTCAAAGAAACAAGTTATACATAATAGTGTGTTTTATTAACATTGAAGTGTTCACATTACTTCAGTTTCTATCATTCTTGCTTTGACAAACATCCAAAGCTGACCCAGTGAACCACAGGAGATCCAATTCTCGAAGACTTCACATGTATCTTACTCTAATTAGGCCTAGTAAACTCAGGGGGGAGAAAACCCACCCAGTTCACTCTGGTATCAAGTGCCACATTTGAAGTAATTATGAAAACAGTTCACAGCTTTAATAGACAAAATATCTACCTGTTTTTTAAAAATGAAAAAAATACACCAGTCCCCAAACTATGAAGATTATAAATTAAGTTCGAAGCAAACAATTCACATTATATGAAGCATACAATCAAGGACAGTTATTCTTACGGCTAATAGACATGAAAAGATGCTCAGTGTCTCTAATCATCAGAGAAATGCAAATTAAAAACCACACTGAGATATCACCTTATGCCTGACAGTATGGCTACCATCAATAAATGTACAAATGACAAGTGTCTGCAAGGACATGGAGGGAAGGGGAAGCCTCGGCACTACTGGTAGGAATGCAGACCAGTGCAGCCACTGTGGAAAACTGGAGGTCCCCCAAAAATTAAAAAATGGAACTGCCTTATGACCCAGCAATTCCACTGCTAGGTATGTATCTGAACAATCCCAAGACACTAATTTGAAAAAACATAAGCACCCCTATGTTCACTGCAGCATTATCCACAATATCCAAGATACAGAAGCAGCCCAAGTGCCATCAGTAGATGAACGGATAAAAAAGAGGTGGCGCATATATGTGATGGAATATTACTTGGCCATTAAAAAGAACGGAACCATACCATTCGTGACACATGGATAGACCTAGAGGGTATTATGCTAGGAGAAATTAGTCAGAGAAGACAAATACTATATGATTTCATTTTCATGTGGAATCTAAAGAACAAAATAAATGAACAAATAAAATGTAAACAGACTCATGGATACAGAGAACAGGCTGATTGTTGTGAGAGTGAGGGGAGTTGGGGGGCTGGGTTGAACAAGGTGAAAGAGCACAAATGGGTAGTCACAGAATAGTCACAGGGATGTATGGCATAGAGAACAAAATATCAGTCAGTAATATTGTAATGACTCTGTATAATTGTCCAACCACTATGCTGTGCACCTGAAGCTAACAGAAAACAATACGGAATGTGAACTGTAATTGAAAAAGTGAAATTAAAAAAATAGTTACTCTTAGCAAATCAAAGTCCCTGAAATGGTAATGCAATTCTATTTATTTTACCGAGGTGGTGCGGGTATTGGTATTTTGGATTCTCTAGACGTCTTTTATTTAAAATCGAGCCTTATCAACCAACAGTTACTCATCTCCCCGGGTCAGGTATTGAGCTGTGTGAGGAATACAAAACTGAAAAAGACACACTCTCTGGGGGCCCGGGAGGGAAGGACGAAGACTGGCGGATCCCTTCTGGTGTGGAGGTCTGCCCCCAACCGAGAATTAAGTACGGACCTTCCCTTTGTGTTTATAAAATGAAAACGAAACCGAAAACTATATTGCCCCACAGACTGCTCCAAACTCAACCGGGAGAGAGTAGGGCTGGCGGCAGGTGGCGGACGGCCTCCGCTCCATGCCTTTGTTGGCTGTCGCCGCCCCCGACCTTCCCTGGACCTGTATTGGGGTTCTGGCACTAGGCGACAAGGATCCGGGGGCTAGGGGGCGCAAAGGCATCTGAGGGCCACACTGGGGTTCCCGGCCCGCCGGGGAGGCTCGTAGGACTGCGTCGGGCCCGGCCCGTCCGGGCAGGGAAAGGGGCGGTGGGCGGGCCGGGTGGCGAACGCGTCGAGGCCTCACCTTGGACACCATTTTCTTGAGCTGGCTCTCCGACACCGCCATGGCGGCCACCTTGCGGCTTCTGTCCCCGTAGGCAGGGGGGTCAGCCGCTCCGGGGCTGCCCCAGGCCGCCCCACACAGCAGCACACCGACTCGCCAGCCCCCCACCCCCCCGCCTCTAACAACAGGAAGTCGGCCGCCACGACAGACATTCCGCTTCCTTTACGTCACTTCCGAGGTAATCCCTGAAGCCGGGTTGGTTCCCACCCACCCGAGGCTCAGGTGTTGTCTGGTCCCAGTGATGAGGGCGGTGTGTTCCGACGGTGGAAACACTGGGCTGGGACAAGATCGTCAGGTGTTCACAGTTGCTCTTTGACTCGGGGAGCAGGTGCAGGGAGAGGAAAAATGTACTGAGGTCTCGCCAATGAGCTTGAATGACTGATTCATCAAATGGGAGGGCACTGGACTGGGAGTCAGGAAACTGCCACTGACGTGGGCCTTGTGATATTAGCAGGCAGGTGCACGTTTAGCTCTGGCTGTAGTTTTTAACAATTCTAAGATGAGAGGCTAGCATGAGATGATGCCCAGGGTCTCTCTGATTATCAGGGCTTTTGTTTGAAGCTTAAAAGTGCTTAATACGTTAACGAGGGAAAACTGCAGAGCACTGATTTCACAGAAAGCATGGCAGTCATTTCTTCTCCAGGAAACCTTCCCCCTGAGTCAGAACTTCCGGTCTGTACCCAGGCACAAATGAGGACACAGGCTGCATTCTACCTCGCACTATATTTGTGTCCAAGTCTAACTCTTTGAGGGCAGGCTCATCTTCAGATGCTCATTGCCGTGTGCACAAGAGAACTTGATCCTAATTGAATTTCTACCACCAATAAGAGTTCTTCATAGTCATTTATGAAGAACTAGTCATGTTGGTCATTGCACATCACCACCCGTTTTAAGTACAATGTCGTTAAACGTGCTGTAAAACTTGGTTTTGATGATGTATGATAATTTGGGTGATTTTAGCCTAGTGCTAATGAGGAACAGGCTGTAGTATTAATTCCCTTCTAAACTGGCACCTCGGTGAAGGTCACATACACAAGAGGGCATAACTGACACCACATGGAAGCATTATTACAAACTGTTGCACGCACACGCCAACAATAAAAATTATTCCAACAGGTATAATTTTTTTTGAATACACACGTTAGTAAAGCACACAGCTCCAGTCAAACAAAACTGCATGGCAGTCTATCTTGCCACTGTACCTCTTTTATGTCTTTAAAAGCAATGTGGTTTTCTTTTCTTTCAACTTTTTTTATTGTTGTTAAGTACAATTGTCTCCAATGTGGTTTTCAAATTGTTCTGAGGGCCACAGCTTACTCAGGAGTACCTTCACTTGGAGCAACCTTGCTTTTATCAATTGAGGGAGTACAGGTAATATATTGTTTTTAAAGTTTTCTTGCTAAAAAGTAATCTTTTTAAAGTTTGAGAACAACAAAATCCAGTCTCTTCATTTTGCATTGAAGATACTTAAAACAAAAAAACTAAATGTCTTGGGAACCACAGAATTATATGAAAGAATCTTCCTCCTCAACTTGAATAAATTTCCTTCCACTCAATAAATTAGGAATCTCCTGATTTTAAAGTCAATGTTTATTTTATTCACTGTTTTTACAATGTAAAACTGGAAAAATAAAATATTTATTTCTGCTACAATATCAAAGAATCACTTCAATTCAAGCTTCACTAAAAATCATAACAAGGGATATTACATGATTTTGGGAAAAATAAAAGTGAAATTTAATAGCAGCATCATGAATGTCAATTATCACCAAATCATAGTGAGGTGGTGGTGGTACTGCTTCTTGACTTTTATATGGAATGTAGACAACATGATTGATAATATTCAACACTTGAGGAGCTATCTGATACAAGGAACTATCTGATACAAGGAACTATTTGATAGAATTACTTCTATATCGTGGGCTTCTGTAGGGCAAGAGCTGTTACTCCTCCTTGGATACTCAGATTCTAACACAGTACTTTAAATAACAGATGTTCAGTAAGTGTTTGTTGTACTAACATGTTTCTTTTTATAATTAATGTATCGAATTCTTGGCAATTCATCTATAATACAATGTCTTGTAGTCAGGTTATTGTCTAAGAGCATATTAATATAAATTATCTAATTTCTTATTAGATATCTGACATTAAAAAAGGCTAGTTGTGTTTTCAAAAAACATAAGAATTGTTCTTCCAGTTTTACTTGCCTACATCATGCAAATAGGCAATGAGTATACATTTTTAGAGTAATACGGAAATAATCTTTCCATTTAGTGAACTTACACAGAAGTAATGCTCATTTCTTCAAGTGTCTAAGGTTTTATACTAGTTAATTCTGGTGGGAATCCTTCCAAGCATATGAAATACTTTCCTGCTTTCTTTTTTTTTTAGATTTATTTATTTTTAGAGAGAGAGGAAGGGAGGGAGAAAGAGAGGGAGAGAAACATAAATGTGTGGTTGCCTTTCATATGTCCCCTACTGGGGACCTGTCTTACAACCCAGGCATGTGCCCTGGGTTGTCCAAACATAGGACACAATATAATTTCACCTTTCCTGAATGATTTAAGCTCGTCATTACAAGCATCTGTTATTATACTAAATTAACCTTAGTCTGACTGTTTCCTCTCTGTCTAGGTTCCTATCTCTCTGACCAGGTATGGATTGACTTATGATATGCTTTCAAAGCACCTGGACTTCTTCACAGTACTTACTACATTTTCAATTGCACATTTATTTGTGAGATTTGATTATTATGTCTTCCATACTACATTATAAGGAACATAGGGCTTGTACCTAGTCCAGGTTTGCTCACCACTATATCTACAGTACCTAAAATGCAGTGCCTACTGCACAGTCAGCTGGCAGTCAATACTACCTGAGTGACCAAATAAATACACACCTACCTCCGTGCATACCCCTCTCTGCTACTTGCTGAGGGAAAGTCTGGGAAGTCAGGGAATTAATCTTTCTAAAAACTATGTTGGAAAAAAGTCAGCTCCTACTCGAGAATGGAAGAGTACAGAACCCCAGCTTTACTCTGATGGTGACTATTTTTGCTTTTAGACCTTTTCCCTCTTCTAATACTTAAAAAAGGTAGAAGTTATGTGATAAGCACCCTTTAACCATGAGACCT
The DNA here is from genome assembly GCF_004126475.2 of Phyllostomus discolor. NCBI lineage: Eukaryota > Metazoa > Chordata > Mammalia > Chiroptera > Phyllostomidae > Phyllostomus > Phyllostomus discolor. The sequence goes on from NC_040908.2 coordinate 136,071,382, forward strand.
TGGTCACTAAAGCTCAATTCCCTGCTCTACAAAATGATAATGATAATAGTCCCTACCTCGATGGACTACTGTTGAAGATTCAGTAAAATAATAAAGTGCTCATCACACTGCCTGAAATATAAGAAGTGCTGGTGTTAGCTGTCACTGTTAGTTGCACACCACCTTAGTGATAATAGGCTATCTTTTGCACGTGAACATACTGCCGTCCACCCAGCATCAAAGTGGATGGACTCCCATCATTTCTTTGGGAGTCACTGAAGGATCTGCTCAGAATAATCAGTCCATCCAGCCTCTCCCCCTCATATTTCAGCTTTAAAGTAAACTGCTTGGCTCTTGTTCACCATCAAAATGCACATTTCTCTATGATTCTACTAATATTACAGTGAGTTTATGATATATTAGAGATCTGATATAGCCCAGAAAGAGATTATAGAAAATTTCAAAGAGGACAGTCCCACTAGAAGTTAAACTATACTTTGTCTTCATATGTTTAAAAATTTTTCATTTTCCCCTTTACTATTTTAAAGTACATGTAAATTCTTTTCCATACTTTGGTAGCTAATTAATCGAAGAGGGAAAACAAAATGCTTTACTACCATTACTGTCAACTGTATTTTAAGGAAGAAACAATACCTTAAACTGTGGATCCTTTGCACACCTAGCACAGATTTCCTAAATCCACAATGGGCCTTCAGCTCATCATGTTTACTGTAACTGTCAAGGAGTAACTGTCTTCTAAAAATGTATTACTTTCAAAATATTCCCGAAGTGCTGAACATGCCTTTAGTTGAGGATACGGAGTTTTACGTGATGTAACTGCAGGTCATGCTTATCTCTGCTCCAGGTTGAAAGAACACAGATATCCCAAGAACAACAAAGAAAACTGGATTTTCCTCCCTCCTTATCTAACTCTTTAAGAATTCAAATTACAAGACTAACCAAGAAACCACCTACCTTGACCAAGCAGTTTGTAAAAGTAAGTAATAAAATACAGAAGTTCTCAACCCTATATGTGTTGGCAAAACTAAATGACCTTTCCTTTCAGGTAACTCTGAACTTGAGGCTCAGAGCTTTAGCTGCTGCTGGAGATCGTGGAGCGAAGATGCGCTGCCTTGGAGCTTCTCAGTCACCCCGTCTTCTTTCCCTGAGCTTCTGATGACTTCAGATACCCCACTGGTTCCCAGGATGCAAGGCAAACTTAAAAACACTTCACTATTTATATCATAATATCCCTGAAATGAATAAAATTAGATTATAATACAGCTGAATCACTGCAAAGAAGTTACTATCATAGATATGGTTACTTTCTTGCTTTTATAGCCCTAGTACCAAGTGATACAGTTGAACTTTTAAAAAAAATTGTTCATTTATTTTCTGAACTCAAGCTATTGTTTCAGAAATTGTTTGTGAGACAGGAGGGACTTGGTCAGAGACGTGCCCTCCGTGGGAAGGGAGGTAGCCCCCTGCAATATGGGGAGCAGGATGGGGGCTGAGCTGTCAGAGCAGATTCCCAGGGAGGGGCACCGACTGGGCCCTGGGTGCAGTCAAATACAGTAATCTGTTTTACATTTTCCTTTCCATGTTTTATTTCTCCTGGTATTCCTAAGTTTTCCAGAACATTTGGTTAAGCATTTGTGCCTGGTCTTAGCTGTGCTTTAGGGACTTCATGCTTGGAAGTGGTAAGGACACCCTGAACTGGAGAGTGCAGACTGATGACCAGTGCGGTCTGCGGTGACCTGGCTGGCGGAGGTGGTAAATGACAACCGCGAGCTGTTTATGGAATATGCGAATGCTTCTTGGGGATTCCCTAGAATTACATGAGGGGAGGAGAAACATGACAGGAGTCCAGAATTCCCACAGCCAAGTGGGACAGGGCTTAGACCGAACTGTCTCTTCCCCAGTGTTACTCTAAAAGCTGGTGATATTGAGGACACTCGGTTATAGTGTGAATAGCACCTTTCTGGTTTTATACTAGTAACAAAAATTTAAAAATATGAGAGAATGAGAATAGGAATTACCTTTGCTAAGACTGATACAGAATGCACTTTCTTTTTATCATTTATAAGACTGTCAACCAGGTCAGCTACTGATAGTCCAACAGACCAGGATCTTTGACCTTTTTCCCTCAATAATTCCACGGCTCTAGGTTACAAAAACAACAAAAAACAAAAGACCTCAGAAAATGAACAAAATACACATTTAGTTTTACCTTCTAGTTAAGGTATTAATTACATATTTTTATAATGAGAAATAAGAGCTATAGAGTAATTGTTAGGAAAACCTACAGATAAACTAATGATTAAGGTTTTTCTTAAAATGTCAAATAGGCAGTTCACAGAGGGAAATACAAATGGCCAAATAACATAAAAAGATGCTCACCACCACCACTACTATTTAACTAGATATGAGTTAAAACAATATACACCAGTTTTGCCTATCAAAATTGGCAAATATGTTAAAAATTGGTCACTACTTTTAGAGAAGCTACAAAGAAACAGGCATTCTCATAACTGCTGGTGAGAGTTACCTTTTAGGAGAAAGATTCGGCAACACCTGACCTAGAAATTTCCCTTCCAGGAATCTGTCCTGCAGCCATATTGCTCAAGTGTGCAAAGATAGAAAAAAAAAAAAAAAGTATGTTTGCCTTGCTTCAGACAGAAAGAATTCTGGAAACAGTTCACCCAAAGTGACTGGTTAGCCCTGCCTGGCTTGGCTCAGTGGGCTGGGCATCATCCTGTAGAGCCAGCCAACTGTCGCCGTTTGGGTTCCCAGTCAGGACACAGGCCTGGGTTGCGGTCAGGTCGCTGGTTGGAGGCGTGTGAAAGGCGACAGATCAGTGCTTTTCTCACCCATCGATGCCTCTCTCCCTCTTTCTCCCTCCCTTTCCTTCTCTCTAAAAATAAATACTAAATAAATTCTTTTTTAAAAAGTGACTGGTTAAATAAATAACTACCAAATGCAGTGCCATGTAGCTCTTGGGAAGGATGAAGTAGATTTATATGTACAATATGGAAAAAATGTCCAAGATTTATTACTAAGGAAACAGATCAAGTTACAGGATAATATGAATGGCATAAATCTATTATTATAAAAATAATTTAAAAAACGATGTTTACAGAAGCATTGAAAAAAGATTTGAACATATGGGCATTTAAACTGTTAAAAGTGATAGCTTCTAGAGAATGGAATTATCCCAGCTTTTCACTTTCTATTTTATAGATATCTACAGTAGAGTTTTATAATAGTATACATTCTTTTGTAACTAATAAAAATGATATAAATTTAAAAATCATGTTTGAATTTCTTCCTTTTAAAAGCTGTAAAGAATATATAAAGAATTGGGTTAAAATGGATTATACAACACACTATTCTTCTCAATAAAAGAATATTCTTTCCAGTTGTTATATTCTGAAAACCATAAGCTGAAGGGTTCTTTTGGGAAAGGATTTATTTATTTATAGAGTGAAGGGATGGGAAGCAGAAAGAGAGAGAAACACCAATGTACAAGAGAATCATTGATCAGAAACATTGACTGGTTTTGCCTCTCACATTCCCCCAACCAGGGACCTGGCCGGCATCCTGGGCATGTGCTCCACCTGGAAATGGACTGGTGACCTTTGGGTTTGTGGGACAATGTCCAACCTACTGAGCCATACCAGTCAGGGCCATATGCTGAAGGTTTAAAAAGCTATAAATCTCCACCACTTAGACTGCAGGAAAGCATGTCATTATGTGATGGTGAAATAAAAGATGGCATGAAAATATACAGAGAGCCCAACCTACAGACCCTGAAAGGCCTCTGAATAAAGCACGAGATACAAGGATCTGCGCATCACACTTTGGTTTTGCCTGAACTTATATGGCTTATCCGTTCCTGTTAGACTAATTTCTAAATGTATTTATGAATGGTTAACAAATACACATTCATTTTTAAGTGCTATGCAGAAATTCTCTTCTACATTTCAGGAAAGTTTCAATATCCTCAGATGTTCAGATATAGAAGTAGCAAATCTCTGCCTACAAATCAGGATACTGTTCTGCCCTTTAAGTGCCAACTATGTATCTTAAACAGAGTTTGCAAAGCACTCTTGGATCCACTTTCAGATACGAACTCAAAGAACAGAAAACACTGCCCACTCATACTTTCGGATTTGTCCGTACTAGCTAGTTCTGTCCACAGGAACCTCGTAAGCACATGCCATGTGAACAGCTCTTGTGTTAGCAATGAGGGCCATGAGTGTTAGTTGGAGAAATGCACAGTTCCACTCAGTGTTACCTGCCGGACAGCTGCACCTGAGCGTTATGACTCATTACTTCTTCTTGGCCACCCCATTTGGTCACTGGAAGTAAATGAAAAATTAATTATATTTTGTCAATAACTCTCACAGGATTAAGATGTGATAAATGATTGTGTGAAGTCAAGGGTAACCCCTTCTAGCAATAGCTATATTTTCCACTGTGTGTTATATTGACTGTGTGCAGTAGGAAAGACTTTGAGCGGGGATCCCCAAACCACATGATCCCCAAAGTCTACTTGCAGCCCACTCATCTGTCCCCTCTCATTAACAATAGTTATACCAGGGCCATTTGAACGTAGAAAGCTTTCTTTCCTTAGCAGGCTATGAATAATCGGACCTGAAGTACTGCAAACACATGACATTTGATCAGCTGGGAAACGCACAGACTAATGTCTTTCACTAGGTGAGGAGTAATTTGGTCACCTACTCTGGGCTAGATTTCCACAGTGGTTAAGACAGGCGAGGTCCTGTTTGCTGAGAGCATCTTTGGTGTTACCCATTTCCTCTACTACACTAATTATAAAAACAATAAAAAATTCAAAGCTGAGCATGTGAACTCAATATTTATATCACATTTTAATATTGAATTGAAAATCATCATTTTTATTTTTTCAAATGAAGTTAAATTTATTTTTTATAGTTGTATAAAGTAATTTATTTAGTTTAGTTTTTTAAAAATTATTTTATTGTTGTTCAATTACAGTTGTCTGCATTTACCCCCCATCACTCCCCTCAACCCCAGCCAAACCTCCCTCCCTCCCTTGCTGCCACCCTCCCCCTTGGTTTTGTCCATATGTCCTTTATAGTAGTTCCTGAAAACCCCTCCCTCCATTGGCCCCTCCCCCCTCCCTCTGGCTATTGTGCTAAATTTCAATGTCTCTGGTTATATTTTGTTTGCTTTTTTCTTTTGTTGATTATGTTCCAGTTAAAGGTGAGATCATATGGTATTTGTCCCTCACTGTCTGGCTTGTTTCACTTAGTATAATGCTCTCCAGTTCCATCCTTGCTGTCACAAAGGGTAGGAGCTCCTTCTTTCTTTCTGCTGTGTAGAATTTCATTGTGTAACTGTACCACAGTTTTTTGATCCACTCATTTACTGATGGGCACTTAGGTTGCTTCCAGCACTTAGCTATTGTAAAGTGTGCTGCTATAAACATTGGGGTGCAGAGGTTCTTTTGAATTGGTGTTTCAGGGCTCTTAGGATATAATCCCAGGAGTGGAATTGCTGGGTCAAATGGCAGTTCCATTTTTAGTTTTCTGAGGAAATTCCATACTGTTTTCCAGTGGCTGCATCAGTCTGCACTCCCACCAACAGTGCACTAGGGTTCCCTTTTCTCCACAACCTCTCCAGCACTTGTTTGTTGATTTGTTTATGATGGCCATTCTGATGTGTATGAAGTAGTATCTCATTGTGGTTTTAATTTGCATCTCTCTGACGGTTAGTGATGCTGAGCATGCTTTCCTATGTCTCTGGGCCCTCTGTATGTCCTCCTTAGAGAAGTGTCTGTTCAAGTCTTTTGCCCATCTTTTAATTGGGTTGTTTGTCTTCTTAGAGTGGAGTCGTGTGAGTTCTTTATATATTTTGGAGATCAAACCGTTGTCCAAGGTATCACTGGCAAATATGTTTTCCCATATAGTTGGTTCTCTTTTGATTTTAATGCTGTTTTCTTTAGCCACACAGAAGCTGTCTAATTTGATGAGGTCCCATTTGTTTATTCTTTCCTTTATGTCCCTTGCTTTAGGGGACAGATCAGAAAGCCAACATTTTTAAACCTTTCTAATATTCACCTGTTTCTCATCTCTGTGAAGACATTCTTTGATACAAATCTTCATTTGAGTAAGCAAGACAAAAACACACTCAGATATATAAGACTGTCTTATGTTTAAAATACGAGTCTCTAAACTGCATTCAAAATTAGGCCATTTAGAGACGTGTCAGTAACAAAGACCATCATGTGTATCCAGATGCCTCCCTTCCTCCAACTGACTGTAAGCTTCTGGGAGGCAGGGACCATTTGTTCATCTTGTGTGTCCTCTCACACATGTTCGTTACCATGGTAAAGAATTCTCAGGAGAACCCTTGCCAGTGTGGCTCAGGTGGTTGGAGCATCTTCCTGTACATCAAAAGGCCGGGGGTTCGATTCCCAGCCAGGGCACATACTTAGGCTGTAGGTTCACTCTTGGTTGGGGTGTGTGCAGGAGGCAACAGATCAATGTTTCTGCTTCTCTCTCTCTCCCTCTCCCCCCTTCTAAAACATGTTTATGTTTAATATGTTTAAACATATTTATGTTTATATGTTCAATAAACTTTTTTTTTTTAAAAGAATGCTCAGGAGATAATACAGAACTGACCTCACACACAATCCATAATTATATTTTGCAACAAAAGAGGAAGACATACTTGCATTAATTAAGTTGAAAAACACAGAAAGCAAAAATTGTTTTTTGAAAAATATAAATAAATGTGGACAGATTGAGGGACTTTAAAAACTGTTTTACTTGAACAGAAGGATTATACATGACTTATTTTCCAGAAAAATATTGGTACATTATTAATATATTCACAGTGTATAGGAAATTGCAGGAAAATGTTAAATGAAATACAGCCATTATATACCTTGGAAAGACGAATAAAGGGGCAAGGTAGGTACAAAAAAAGACAAAGGGCACAATATCTAGAAATAATTAATTGTGAGTATTACTACCATTGTATATTACACACTGATCAAATTCTTAATCTTTCCTCTCTGAGTCATGAGAAAAGAACACTTGGAAAGAGGAAGAAAGTTTCACTATTTTCAAATGTCCAAATGTTCAAATTTGCTTGTGACAGTCATTAGAATTTTAAATTAAGTTTAGCTGGACTTAATTATTTCATTTTTTGTTCATTTACTGCCCAGCCCTTCGAACTTCCTAAATGCAAATCCATCCTAGTTTAAGGAGCCCTTTCAAATATTATATCTAATATTGATCCTAATCTTTCTGGTTTTACTTCTCAAGAACAATAACCCTCGGAACCCCAAATTTTAATAAAAAACAACCATGGAATAGCATTTTTCCATCACATATAACACCTACCCCTTCCATAAGGTTGATACCCAAAGCAGACAACCGAACACTCTGTGCTGAGGTCCAGCCTTGGATTTCTAAAACTCCACTGGAAAGAGTGATCTGCAGTTCACATGCGATTTCAGTATCACAGCTGAAAACAGCAGCTCCAAAGTACATGTTTTGCTGACTGTCTAATTTGGTGGGGCATAATATGAATGACTTTTGGTCACAAGACGGTGTCAAGATCATTCATTCTTTTGAAACTGAAATGAATCTGAATCTGAAATTCATTCATCTCAAGATCATTCATTTCATTCATTTATTGAGACCATTCCAAGGAACTTACAGTCTTGGTGGGGTGAACAGACAGGTAAATATGCAGTTATAATATAGCGTGATAATGTTTATAATAGAGGCATGAACTTACTTAACCTGGAGAATTCAGGAAGGCTTCCTGGGAGAGGTGGCACTCAAGCCTAGTCTTGAAGGGCAAGCAGGAGTTAGTCAAGTGAGTGAATGTTCAGGGAAAGGAAGCATCAGGTGCAAAGGCAAGGAGGCATGAGAGTGCACGAGCCATTCAGGAAACTGCAAGGTGACCATCTGACTAGCACAGATCGCCTGGCAGAAGGGCAGAAGATGAAGCTGGGGAAGGAAGCAGGAAACAGATCCTAAAGGGTCTTGTATGTCATGTGACTATAGTTGTCATTTGTCTCTGAAATACTTGGAGAGAATAATTTTACTTACACACCTACTATTCTTATGTTTCCAAACCCTAATGTTGCTTTACTTCAGAGTCTAGTTTTACATGTCCTGTCCATTTTCACCACCGTCTTGCTGATGACTGTAGTGACAGCTACCACTTACTGAGCATGGACTCAGTGCCAGACCCTGTACTAAGTACGGTAGGTAAATTGTCTCATTAAGTCACAGCAAGCAAAAGCACAGCTTTGGAGCGGATCAGGGTTTAAACTCCAGTTTCGCCCTTACTAGATGCCCTTGCAAGCAAATTAGTTTTAAGCTTTCTCATCTATTAATTTGGAAAACCACCACCCCCTTCTCAGGGTAAGACATGCAAACCATTTAATACACATAATAGCCACTCAATAGAAAATAATAATTATAATTGCTATTGTTGTAGCACTTAAAAATATAATCAGCTCGTATCTACACATGAAACCAGCAGAGGGAGCCTCTAATCCATTTCTGGCTTCAAGGCCAACCTAAGCATACCTATCCCCAGACATAACTTATCTGTGAAACAAAGCAGAAGACAGGATGAAAAACGATCTGGCAGTGGTATCTAGACGGAAGACAGGGAGATGGGCTGGGCAGGGCATAGTCAGCTTCGGTGGCATCGGTAATGTTCTTAATAATTGAGTGTGTATTCATGAATGTATATTCTATTATTATGTTTTAAAACATACATATACATTATATGTGTCAAATTTTACATATTTTTACATGTGTCGAATATTACATATTATACTTAGTAACCCCAATTCACATGCACCTACAGCCCTCTATTCTAGTTCCCATTCTCAGGACAGAATTACCACATCCTTCCTTGTGCTTTCATCCTTCTTCCCTTGGACCTGTCTCTAATCTGCCTAAAGACAGCACTGGGTTCTTATTCATCAAAATAGCTCTAATAGCAGCCAACACAGTGTTGTAGATTTAGTTATTGTCACATCAGCCTTTATTTTCTCTGTACAATTTGTGATATTAATGCAACCATATTGTGAAATGTTCTAACTCACTTGAAAATTGTCACTTATTTGGGGGATTGGTTAAATAAATTTTGGTATATCCAGTAGTTAAAAAGAATGACATATATATACATACATACATGTATATGTATACATATATATATATATAGCAATCATTTTCGAGTCATAGCAATAAGTAATAGAGCAAGGTAAAGAATAACATATGATGTAAATTTCATACATGCACCTGTCTATTCACAAAACATTTCTCTAAGATTACATCAGAAACAGGTAACCGTGATTGCTTTGAGAGAAAGGGAACTGGGTGTCTGGCACAGAAGAGACATTTTTTCACTGTATATCTTTTTGTATGATTTAATTTTTTTACAATGTGAACGTATGACTTTTTCAACTAGAAGAACAGCTTAATAACTTACACTTTTAATAAGGAGAAGGTGCACATACAACAAAATTCAAACTGGATCAGGATAGACAGCAGTTTCACAAAAGAATAAACATCATGAGACAATAAATGGTTAATCACCATGTAGCTAACAATAACTTTAAGCTGCAAGGAATGAAAAAAATCACTGTGGAGTTGATGTGATCAGGAAAAACTTCAGAGTGTAAATAAGGGGGTCCTGATAGAGAGCTTGAAGGATGAGGTTTAAAAACGCTGCAAGGGAGGGAGAAAGGATTATGGAGGAGGGAAATGCGGTGAGCTAGGGTCCCTGTGGCTGAAGCAAAGTTCTGGGTTGGGGCTAGGAAGCATGGGACCTGGGTTTTAGTCCTTCTTTGACTGGCAAAGCTACAGGCTCCCCAGGAGCCTCTACTCTTACCATCCTGCACCCACTTCTGGCTCCCTAAAACAAAGTATAATTGATGATCCCTTGGGTCCCTACCAGCTCTTCAATGACATGACTACCTCCATATCTGTAATTGGGAAAGAAAATCAGGGCTATATTTTGGGACTCCTTGAATGCCAAGCAAAGGAATTTAATGGTTTGGTCAGAAGAAGCCAGTGAAATTTTTTGAAAAGAGGAATATGATTTAGGAAGATTGAATTAATATTTGAAAGCATATAGTAAACACTGTGTAAGTTTTGGCTAGTATCATTATTAATTTGATCGACTAGGGGGCAACGAGAAAACTAACTGGGAGATTTGCAATAATCAGACAAGCCAAAGATTGACATGGACCAGAACTCGAATAGAGTAGCAAGTAAAATTCAGGTCTCAGGTTTGTTTAAACCCCTAAACATCCATTACTCAATGCATCTGCTCCAAGTTCTTGTTCACTACCCTTATCAAGGGTCCTACTGATTAGTGGTTAATCTCAGGGGGCATTTTGAACCTGAAGAGTATTTCTGCTTGAATTACATTGTCAGGTTTTGTAAAGATTTATTCTATAGCCTGACTCTGGCAGTGAACTTTCTAGGTAACCAGCACAGATTTAATGCAGATTTAAAATACTTTTGTATTTCATTAAAATAATTTTCTTAAAAACTACACAAATACTACATATCCATAATGACAAAATTAGGAAACACAGAAAAATATAAATTTTTAAAAATTACCTCTAACCCAGTCTTAAACAGCTGTTAACATTTGACATCAAAGCATATAGAAAGCTTTAAATTTTAAGAAAGTTTTGAGGAAATACAAAACCTGACGAAGGAGTCTTGCCTAATTATAAATGTACAGAAGAGTAAATATAGTTAGAATAACAAGTTTGAGGTCTCGATTGACGACACAGGGCATGTAATAAAGAAGGCACTCAAATGTGGAACAAAAACCAACTAAACTCCATGATTCTTGAGTCCCCAGATGTGTCTGAATATTATGGCTGTTAGTGACAGGTTATCAATAGAACTAACAAAAACGTATTTCTTACCTTTGTCTTCTCCCTGCTCACCAATAACCCATACTGGTTTTCCTGATGTTTGTGCCTTCAAAACATTTGTAATAATATACTGTAATCTCTGTGAATCCAGATTGCATCCAGTTCCAATCACTCGAGTTGCAGGAAATGCACTCAGCTTCCATGTCACATAGGTCATGACCTCCACTAAATATTGCACACAAGAGGAACATGTAAAGATTTTTAAAAATATACTTCTAGCTTAGTTCATAAACAAATATTTATTATTTTACTAAGTATATTAGAACTTGTATGCACTCTTCTTGGGTCCTAAATGCACTATAAGGCATAATGTACTTTTAATGTATATTAAAAACATGAATGAGGTTCCAGCATGATTTAACATAACTCTGCTGTTAAATAGAAATTGTTGAGTGGAAAATAATTTCCTAGAATCATTAAGCAAGAAGGATAAAATCCGGGTACAGAAAACCAGAAGATAATTTTTTTCCACTGGTCAAGTTCTCTTTAACATCTATCTTAGGCTAAGTTTCTATCTTTAAATTAAAATATTGACTCACATACCACCACTATGCAGTATAGGGACAAAAACACAACTGCTTTCTTCTTACATGCCAAAGGATGTAAGGAATTAAAGAGATCAGTGTCCCTCAACCAATTACTATAGGAAAACAAGTGAATGCATACCATACTCTTATATTGAGAACATTAAAAAAATGTGATCACCAATTTGAGTCCAGTACCACACCTAATTCTTTGAAAATATTTATTTTTTAGATAAAACACTTTAAACAATTTAAAATACAAAATGTTAAAAATCGGCATGCTCACTAACATTTTACGATGCTTCAGAATTAACAAAAGATCTTTCACTTAAGTCACTGCATTCTTCTCTTGGGAGTTTATTTTCTCACTGAAGAAAGCATGGCTAACAACCTGGAACATAGTAATAGTAGTACTACATTAAAAATTGTGATTTGTAACCTTTTAGTTAATGCCAGCCATAAGAAGTCACTGGACGACAGGATATGGAAATACTATACTGTTCCTTGTAAGAGCAATTTAACCGAATACCCTAGTCGTCCCTTTATAATCTAGTTTTATGACTTTTATCAGTAATGGCAATTCTACTGATGCACTGGACCATCAAATGCATTTAAAATGAAACCTTTACCTGGCTGAGATGCAACAAGCAGGACACTGTTTGGACTATAATGTCCCAGAGCTGGGACAAGGGCTCTGAACATATCCACATTTCTCTGCACCACATCAAGGTAGGACTGAGAATTTCCTAAAGAGTTAACTGTGAAGATGACCACCTTGGAATGAGCAGAGGCAGAGGGATCTAAATGAATAAAAAGAAACAGCCTGAGGTCAAGATAGAGGCTTTTTGTTTGCTTGCTTGTTTTTATAGAGGGAGGGGAAGGGAGAGAGATTGAGAGGGAGAAAAACACCGATATATGAGAGACATTGTTGGGAACCGCCCTGCCTCGTATCAGAAGCTATAACCCCCACCAAGGCTAAGGCTGAGGGAACGACCTTGGACCATAAGCCACCAAGGAGACAAAAGCTTATCTCCCTGGCAGGAGCACCACTTCTGCTCCTTTTACTTCACCCTGCCTGGCCCCAGTGCTTGGTCAGTTAGCTGATGACGGGTAAGATCCCCCAAGCGGGGAACGATCTAAGACAGACATGATCACGTGGGAGGCCCCCAAGGAAGGATTTCAGGGGCTACAGCAAAAGGGGGTAATTGACCCTTGCCCCTCGGCTTTGACATAGCCTGAGTCCTCATTGTCTGTGAGAGAATCTCCTAATCTCTTGGCTGCCCTACTTCCCTTGTTCCACCTAAGCCTGAAACAATGACTGAGGGTGGTGCAGCCCTGTGCTGGAAAGGGCGGGTTCCTGGGTGATCAGGCCTAAGAAAGAGTATGTAAAGTCCTGTGAAACCTGCTTTGTTTAGAATGCTCTTAATTAACTGATAAGGGTCCAAGGAAGAAGTAAGTTTGTTCCTCAAAAGTTTTACGGCTCTTTAGCTATCTGACCCTGACTCAAAATAGGCCCTCAGAGTTCCTTGTTATTTGATCCTCACTTCCTAGCAATGAGTAATGAGCTTTACCTGAATTCCTGTGTAAATGAACCCAGTAAAAGCCATTAAGGAAAAGGCTCTTGGTCCTTCTCCTGTGAGAGATTGGCGACCTTTCCTCCCCAAGCAGATTATGTCTTGGTAGGCTTATTCTCATCCATGGCGGACAGGGGGTGGGGGGGGGCTCTGTGGACAAAGCTCCCCAACAAGACATCAATTGGTTGCCACTCACATGCCCCCAACCAGAGACCTGGCCTGCAATCGAACCAGTGACTTTTCGATTCACAAGCTGGCATTCAATCCACTGAGCCATATCATCCAGGGCTCAAGATATAGGTTTTATTCAAGTTCAAGTTCATAAGAAGGTTTTTCTTTTCTTCAAGTAGAGAGCTGTTAGGCATACTTGACCCCAGTTAATCTTATCTCCATAGGAAGGATACCTAGTGCTGAGGTTTGCCATCAGAAGGAGAATTAAGAGCAAGAGTGTATCCCAAAGCGGGAAAGAGAGCAATAAAAATAAACCAAATAAATTACAGGATCCAGAACCCACAAAAGGAATTTGTTTTGATGCAATTCACAATTTTATTAGGGAAAATAAATAATATACTAAGGCAAAATGAACTTACAATCAATTATATCACTCATTTCTAAACTCTGAGCTCAGGAGTCCTAGAGTTCTTAAACGTGACTCAGAGGCCAGCTGGGAGGCCTGCGAGTAAGTGAGAAAGAGGCCGGTAGGCACGGCTCCAGGCCACTTACTTTAACTTCAAGCAGAGTAGTTCTGCTCACATCTGTTTTATTTATTGAGGATTCTACTCCAAAGAGGAAAAAGGGGGTTTGAATAATCTTTAAATCAAGATAAAAGGTCTTGGCTTACACTTTTTACTGACTTTCTTTTACTAAAGCCCACTATCCTTGGTTTTGGGTTCTTCTTTCAATGGGACGTAATGCATAAGCAACTGTTAGGACTTCGGAAAAGCTGTTTCCTGGGGCTTCCTGCCACGATCCTCAAACGTACATGTGCTATTTTACAGCATTACTCTCTGTCTTACAGTAAGTACATGTCAAATCAGTAGCCAGACATTGTCAACATCAGAAACAACAGAACTATAAGAAGGCAAGTAGAAGGCATCAGTTCAACCTTTGTAAATGAATATTAGCATCCCAGGGAGACAACGAGTAGATGCCAGGGTTTACAGTCTTAATTAAGCCTCTAAGGCCATCTTCCTAAACAAGTTTCAGAAGGAAACACATGTGCACTGTGTCCCCTGGGAAATGCACCACCCAATTTCAGTTCTTAACCTCACATAATTGTGGCATGGTAGCTCTGAAAACTGACTCATGGATTTTAATTACGGTTCTTCATGAGCCCTCTTAAGCAATTCCTGTGTTGTAGAGCTCAGAATAGGATCTGGTGATGAGTCAAAATCTCAAGAATTGGAAGACAGCAGAACTGGAAGTTAAGACTTCCATACCAATTTCATGTGCCAGGTAATGTTCCAAGAGCCTTCCATACATTGACTCATTCAATCTAAGAGACAACACACTATAGGGTCAACATCATCTGCATCTGACAGAGAATTATGTAACTTGTACAAAGTCGTAGACCTAGTAAGTAGCAGAGCCAGAATTTCAAGCCCAGGCAGCCTGGCTTCAGAGTGTGCTTAACCCTCATAAAGTAAAGGAAATTGACACCTGGAAAAATTAGGTGGCTTGTCCATATTATTAAATACCAGTGAGTGGTTCAACTTCTGACCCTATAATTTGGCCCAATCTACCTTGCCAGGATCATTTCTTTTCTTTTCCCCTTCTAGCTTCTTCTGCTTTGAATGATGAAAATGCCTTTATCCTCAGGTTTGATTTATGAGTAAACAGAGTAGAAGCTTTCTAATATTTCAAAGTGCAAGAAAGGCATCCTACTCCATACTATTTCCTCTCAAGCTCCCAATTTCTTTATTTTTTTTAGCTTCACCTGAGGACATGCTTATTGATTTTAGAGAGAGGAAGGTATAAACATCAATCTGTTGCTGCGCACGCCTCAGCCGGTGACTGAACCTGCAACTGAGGAATATGCCCTGACCAAGAATTGAACCCTCAACCTTTTTCAGTTTGTGGGACGACACTCCAACCACCTGAGCCACACTGACCAGGGAGCTCCCAAGTTCCTTCATTTCTCCACAGGCCTGCAGTGATGCCAGGCATCTGTAATTTAAAAAAGCATATCAGGAGATTGTGACACAAGTTATCAATCCATAAACCATGTTTTAAGAATCGCTGGCACGCTGGCCTGGTGGCTCCGTTGGGAGTGTCATCCCGTACACTAAAAAGGTCGAGGGTTTGATCCCCAGTTGGGTGTGTCGGGGCGCATGTGGGAAGCAACTAATCCATGGTTCTCTCTCACATCAATGTTTTCTCCCCACACACACGATCTTCTTCTCACTCTAGAAAAAATCAATAAAAACCTTTTTTATCCTTACCTTGGGTAAAGATAAAAAAAAAAGAACTGTCTATTGAGCAAATTTTACTTAGCTCCATTCATCAGCAAGAACTCACTTTTAAATGTACAACTATCAAACACTTTTTCTCCATGCACACACATGCATATACCTGCACAACAAACATTTATGCTTGTATATGCAGAGAGTATTCTGGAGTAAAACATAAGAAATTGCTAACAAACATATGTTTGAAACCCTGGCTCAGCCGCTTACTGACTCTGTGACCTAAGCCACAATCTCTCCGAGCCATCTACAAAATAAACTATGCGAAGTAATAAAGTGCGAATATACGTACAGTATCTAACACATGTTATTGATACTCTAAAATAATGGCAGCTATTATTATTAAGGAATGGGAGATAAGCATAATAATGTATTCAGCCAGAAAATGACATGATAAAAATAATATCATAGGAGAATTAGTCTATTAGCTATGTTTAAGATCAAATAAAAGTAATAGAAAGAAAACAAGAACCCTCATACACTGTTGGTGAGAGCATAAATAGGCACAACTTAGTAATGCAAATTTAAAAAACACGTACCTTTTGACCCAGTGATTCTACTTTACCCCATTAGTTAGAGAAGTACACGAAGATCTGTGCATTACAATGTTCTCTGAAGCATTTTTGTAATCACAAAAATACAAATGTCTACCAATAAGAGACAGACATCCATATAAAGCTGTTCAAAGACATAGAGCTATTTAGATCTATATATGCTATTATAATGATCTTGAAAAGGATACTATTAATTGACCGATAACTTAAACACAGAATTGCACCTGGCCTAGCAATTCTACCTGTGGGTATATACCTAAAAGAACTGAAAACAGGTGTTCAGCCAAAAAATTATACATGAATGTTCAACTCAGAACTTTTCATAATAGCAGGATTCAATCCGAATGTCCATCAACTGATAAATGGATAAATAAAATGTTATATGTCCACACCATAGAGTATTATTTAGCCATAGAAAGTAATGATGTACTGATACATGCTAAGTATGAATGAGCCTTGGAAACTTTATGCTGGGTGAAAGAACCAGACACAAATTACCACCAATGCCGCACGACGGTGATAGTGTCTTTCTCTGTCTGACTTATTTCACTCAGCACAAGGCCCTCTAGGTCCATCCATGTTGCTAACGGAACCACAAATCTGCAGAAATAATTTATTTACCCAGTTGGACTACTTTTAAGGATCTTTGCAGTGCATCTTTTTTATAAAATGTATTTCAGTGCAAAAAGAAATGTCACCACAGTGAACTTTGTGTTATATGCTTTTTAGTATGGGTTTAAAGAAGGGGGATACAGGAAGCTAATCAACAAAACAAACAAGCAAGCAAAATATAACCAAAGACTGAAATTGAGAACAGGCTGACAGTGACCAGAGGGGAGAGGGAAGGGAATTTCAGGGGAAAAGGGGAAGGGTTTGCAGGAACAAGTATAAAGGTCACATGGACAAAAACAAGGCAGGGGTGGAAATGGGACGGAGGTGGGGAGGGCTAGGGGGATGGGCTGGGATGGGGTAAAAGGCAGAAAACTGTACTTGAACAACAATTAAAATAAAATTAAATTAAAAATTGATATAAAAAAAGAAGGGCAATAAAAGTATTAAGTTCAAAAACAAATGCAAAACCAGTTTTCCTAGTCTGACTCCTGAAATAACTACTTTTAACACTTCCTTTGAATTTCTCCAAATTTAGTCTATGCATACAAAAGCCTAACTGTTTGTGTGTATTTATACCAGGTGTGGCAAAAATAGGTTTACACTTGTTCATATGAAAACTAATACAATAATAAACAAATAATGATACACGAGTAAGCCGTGTTTTGTGTACTTACAAATGTAAACCTACTTTCGCCCCAACCTGTATAGTATATTTGCATGCTCACGTGTACATACTGGGTTGGCCAAAAGATACATTTTTCGTTTTCATCAATAACTTTATTGAACAATATATTCACCCTTTTGTTCTAGTATCTTCTGCCACCCTTCAAGCAACTTCATCATTCCATCTTCCCAAAACTCTTCATCTGTGTCATCACTAAAAGTCCACTGTGCTGTCCACTGTGCCGCAAAGCCCGCTTCTTTATCTTTCTGAGTGAGGTGCTGTTCTAGGTGCCTTTTGCAGTCTTCCAGGGAATTTAACTTTTTTCTATTAATAGAATTTTGTAAAGATGGGAATAAATGGAAATGCGAAGGTGCAATGTCTGGTGAATATGGCAGATAAATCAGAACTTCCCAGCCAAGCTGGAACAGTTTTTGCCTGGTCATCCAAGGAATATGCAGTCTTGCGTTATCCTGATGAAATACTATGCATTTTGTGTTGACTAATTCTAGATGCTTTTCGTCAAGTGCTGCTTTCAGTGGGTCTAACTGGGAGCAGTATTAGTTGGAATTAATTGTTTGGTTTTCTGGAAGGAGCTCATAATAGAGGGCACCCTTCCAATCCCACCATATACACAACATCAGCTTTTTTGGATGAAGACTGGCCTTTGGTGTGGTTAGTGGTGGTTCGTATTACATGCCTCACGATCTCTTCTATTGCACATTATTGTAAACTATCCACTTTTCATCGCCCACCACAATTTGTTTAAAAAACAGAACATTTTCATTATGTTTAAGTAGAGAATCGCATGCAGAAATACAGCCAAGAAGGTTTTTCTCCCCCACTTAACTTATGTGGAATCCAAACATCAAAGCGATTAATAAGTTATATTATATATGTAAGCGGGTGCAAATGATTTTCAATGCTTGATTTCGGTATTTTGAATATGTCAGCTATCTCCTGCATGGTATAACGTTGAGTGCTCTCAAGTAATGTCTCTATTTGATCACTATCAACTTCAAGTGGTCTACCTGACTGTGGAGCATCGTCTAGTGAGAAATCTCTAGCACAAAACTTCGCAAACCATTTTTGACACATTTGATCAGTCACAGCACCTTCTCCATACACTGAACAAATCTTTTTTTGTGTGTTTCAGTGCCTTTTTACCTTTCTTGAAATAATAAATCATAATATGCCAAATATGTTGCTTATTTTCTTCCATCTTCAGTATTAAAATGGCTACACAAAAATTCACCAACTTTGATAAGTTTTTTTTTTAATTGTATGCTGATATGAGAGCTGTCGCAATACAATCTAACCAAATTGTTTCTAATGAAGTTAAGTCAAGTAAGCGCTCCTAGAGCCATCTTATGGAAAAAACCAAATGAACTTTTTGGCCAACCCAATATGTATATCCCTCCCCCAAATGTTTTAGCAGCTATTAAAAAAAAATCTAAATGAAGCAAAGTACAACCTGCGATGATCAGCTGCAATCATCAATACCTGTTATGATGGGACATTACTAAAATTTCCCTTGAGTTCAATTTCCCAAAATTATTACTGCACTTCTCCATATGGTAGAATATATTCATAAAATGTTAGTTAATATTATATTTAAAATTATTTCATGCCATAGGAATTAAATTAAGTATTATCTGGAACGTGCAACCGAAATTAACAAGGACAATATGAAACCTGCCCCAAGACAGTAGACAGTGTGCATTCATTCAACATTCCCTATGTGGTGGCAAGCACCATGACCTACATATCTACTCCAAGGATTCTATTCTTTCAATGACCAGAAACAAGTCACTGATGGTTAATAAGACAGATGAAGAAACAATTTCCATATGTACTAAATGGCTCACAACCTCTAGGGTCTGTGTACTCAACTGTGCCCAAGGGGTGATTTGGAATTGTTACCAGGTCCCTTAAGAACTTCAGTACCTGAAATAACAGGCAGGAGAGAATATCCAGCCCCACCCCCCACCCCCAGGGATCTTCTAGATGAGGGCTATAAAAGGCTCTTTAAAGTAACTATTATTGTACTGTCTCTAGAGAAAGGAAATGAACTCACTGTGCCCTACAGGGATCTAGAGGCTTGCTAGAACTATTTCACCCAATTTTATAAACCAGAAGTATCATTTCAACTTCTCTGACGTTCTGTTGTTCTTAGTACATTTAGGCTTGCAAAGCCATTCTGTCCCAACACGGTATTTGGAAAGTATGGTGAATGGATACAGGGCACCCAAGTAAGGAAACGCAAGGGAAAGTCAAACAACTACATGTTACAACCTGACTTCTGCTGTAACCTGGTTTTGGAAGGTTAAAGTAAACACTTTCTAGTGTTTAGAGTACTTAGAGTAAACACTTTCTAGTTCAATGGTCTTCCAAAATTTTTGATCATGCATCTCTGGTAATAAAATATTTTAAGCCCATATCACCAAATGTAGCATTTACCTACATATTTATGTCTGCATTGATATGTCATATACATGATAAAATATATTGAAACTTTTTTTTTTAAAGATTTTATTTATTTTTTAGAGAGGGAAGGGGGGGAGAGAGAGAGAGAGAGAGAGAGAAAGAAACATCAATGTGCGGTTGCTGGGGGTTATGGCCTGCAACCCAGGAATGTACCCTGGCTGGGAATCGAACCTGGGACACTTTGGTTCCCAGCCCGCGCTCAATCCACTGAGCTACGCCAGCCAGGGTGCCGAAACTTTTAAAAATATGAGATAAATTACTTTTTTACATTACAATTTTATTTATTGACATAAAAGCCCTTTTTGTTATTAAAATTTATTTTAACAATATATTTTTAATGAAAGTAATGCAAATTAGATTTTTTAAAAGATTCTTGGTTTAACACTTTTGCTATATACCAAGGAGTAGGTATTATTCCCACTTTTAAGATCATAAAACTAAACTTTCAGAGATTATATAATCTGACAAATGTCAGAGTTGTAATGTGGCAGACCTAGGATGCAAACCCCATCTTTCTAACTCTAAAACCAGTGTCCGTAACCAATATATTATGAAAAAGCAAGCAACCAGAGAAAATAAATCTATACTAAGATGAGATACACAGAAAGAAACAATTTCCTCATGTCCTAAATGGCCTCACGACTTCTAGGGCTCATGCACCAAACAGTCCCCTAAAGTGATTTGAAAAAGACAAGAATATATCCTTCTGACCAACCTGAATATCATTTGCTTATCTGACTCTGGTTAACATAAACAGTTGTAGACTCTGTAAGACTCTGGTTAAGTCACTTAACTTTTTTTTAATCTTAGTTTCTAAACATGTAAATTCAGGGATTTGGACTAGGTGACCTTTTTTTTTTTTAAGGATTTTTTGGGGAGGGAGACAGACACAGAGAAACATAGGTTTGTTGTTCCACTTATTTACCCATTCATTGGTTCATCCTTGTATGTGCCCTGACCCGGGATCAAACCCGCACCCTTGGCATGTCAGGACCACACTCTAACCCACTGAGCTGGCCTGGACTAGGTGATCTTTAAGGTACTTTCAGCATTAAGATTCTAGTACTCCAGGCAGAGCACAGGTGATTTTTAGGGCAGAAACTGTTACCAGACGGGGCCTATGCCCAGAGTGGGTCTGCCTCAGGCTGGCCTGTAGTATATGGGTTCTTGACTTCATGCAGGAAAGATTTCACAACACAAGTCCAGGTGGTTTTGACCATACATTTATTACAGCCGGGGACAGTGACACAATGGAAGGTCTCAGGGCAGAAGCAACAGGAGACAGCCTACACAGTGCTCTGCTTTGACTCCCTAGAAACATTACAGGAAAGGAGTGAGCCTAGGCGGGGCTGCTGTTAGCTCATGGGGAAGTCAGAGAAAAAGGGGGCCTTGGAGACAGGACCAGGGCATGAGCCTGGGATGAGCTCCAGCTGCCCACTGCCCCCCTGGTTGCAAGTCTTGTGGAGACCCTTGGAGTTTAGGAGGAAGTAAAACTTTCACACCTAAGAAGGGGTATGGGCATGCTGTATAGCAAGTCCATACTTACATCTTTCGTTTTGAGAGTTTTCTCTCTTCTGCAGGTGAGAATCTTAGGGAAGAGTTTCAGCAGAATATGCATCAGCTTTCCAGGTTTGTTTTTAACATGCTGATGTATCAAAATGAGCATATAGGACAGTCTGAGATTATTCTTTGGTTTGCTTCACTGTTTTACTTTTCTCTTGGGTCTGTCTGGCTCTACTCGGGGTTTTGTTATTTGTTCCCCTGACTTTATCCATCCCTGGGTTTGGCTGGCACAAATGGCATGACTGGGTCTCTGTTCTCTATTCCCCAAACCAGAGTCATCCAAGCTGTGTACTGTCTGGGTAGGGAGGAGAGGTAGAGGCCACTTTGCTCTCAAGTGTCCTTGGTTAGGCCCAGGGAAGATAAGGTCTTGCGATTCACCAGCTGGCTGTAAGTTGTTCAACCTGTTTGGCCTTGTTTAATTTTCTTTTCTCGGTTTCCGTATTCCATTTGCTCAGAAATTTTCCAAGCTTTTACAAGGAAAAACAACTCTCTAAGATACAATAATGGTCAATACATGTCATTATAGATCTGTCCTCATCCATAGAAGGTAGAACATCAAGAGTGAATCCTAAGTAAACTACGGACTTTGAATGAGAATGATGTTTCCAGGTAGGTTCACCAATTGTACCACTTAGGTAGGGGATTCCCTACCATTGTTACAATGGGGAAGGCTATGCATGTGTGGGAGCAGGAGGTACATATGGGAAATTTCTGTACCTTCTCCTCGATATGGCTCTGAATCTAAAACTGCTCTAAAAAAAATAAAGTCTATTAAAATTCTAGGACTTAAATACAAGAGTAAATAAGGCATACAAGTTTTAAGCAGAAAAACCAGACCTTTGCTGATCTCCACATTAGGCAGGTTGAAGATATTAAGGTCCATCATCCCTCCCTTCGTCCCTTCTGAGAGGTCTAAGAGGACGAGTCTGTCTGCAAGGCCCTGCACAGTAAGAAACAGAAGAGCATTACACTGGCCATGTCCAGTTACTTGATTTAAATTCATGCAGAAGTGAGGGCTACGAGAGAATACACAGGGCTCATGTGCTCATTATGAAGCAAAAGTAATGCAATAACAATAAAAGGGACATGCAAGCAAGAAATTACTGTGAACTTGAATAACGTGGTCCCTCAGGTGTCACTGAAAACTCGGATCTAGCAGGGCTTACATCAGAAGTCACAGATGGCAGGTTTCCTTTGATGGGACAAGTAATAAAGATGATTTGGTTCATTCAATATGTTTGTTATTGTTATTGAGTTTATGTTTTCATTTTGATGTTAAAATTTACATTCTGAAAGAACTTCGAGTGGTCTTTTTAGTCTCTTTTGGCATCTCATTCCTAGCATGAAAGTGAACACAACTTACCAACATTCTCTTAAAGAAACAAAGGATAACCCTGGCTGCTATGGCTCAGTTGGTTGGAGCATCGTCCCACACAACAAAAGGCTAGGGGTTTGATTCCCAGTCAGGACACATACCTAGGTTGTGGGTTTGATCCCCAGTTGGGGTATGTATGGAGGCAACCAGTTGATGTTTTTCTCTCACTCTCTTTCTCCCTTCCTCTCTCTCTAAAAAAAATCAGTAAGCATATGAAAAAAGAAAAAGGGATAATAGCCAGAAATCTAAAATAAAATCCAGTTATCATGCAGCACTCTGCCCAGAGAGCTCATGGAAGTGATCTCCACCTGCTGGTAGATGGCTCTTTGGGTGCCAGGATGGGCTGGCTGTAAATGACAACATGGGATACCCTAAAAGTCAGATTACCTTTGTGGAAGGTTATGGAAGGTCTTCCAAAGTACTAAGGGATCTAAGGCTCTCTCCTGTCTTAGAGTACAGGAGCAAGAACACCAAGGGATCTACCAGACTATTGGGAAGAAAGTGTAGAAGTTAGGAAAATAACCCAGCAAGACTACTTATTAGCTTTGTAATGCTGGGCAAGTCACTGAACTTGACCTTACTTCATGGGTTGTGAGGATTAATTATGTGACACAGGCTTGGCAGAGAGCAGTCCTCTAAATTATACCTATTAATTGTATTATTGTTAGTCACTTGTAAGAAAAATGCAAAGAAAACTGAATTACCATTTGTCATTTATCAGACATTCAAAGATCCAAAAGTTTAACAACAATAAAAAACAGGTATTTTCACACACTATGGGTATGAGAATAAACTGACATAGAGATACTTTGAAAATTTCTATCAAAATTTTAAAACACAGTAACTCCTTTAATCCATCAATTTCATTTATGCAAATTATCCTACAACTCTATTAGTACGTGTAGGATGCTGATACAAGATGTATAAGTATACAGATATTCAGAAGAATAGAGGGAGCATTTGAAATCTTGAGCCTAGCATATGTCATTGGCTTGGATCAAATAAACTCAGACAAACAAAACAAAACAAAGCCCAAACAACCTAAACGCCCACTGCTAACAACAGTAATAATGAAGCAGTATAATATAGTGGTTTGAAGCAGAGCTTCTCAAGCTAAAGGGTCATATTGAGTAGGTCAGTGAAGCACATGGATCACCAGGGATTTCTTAAATGCAGATTTGCTACTGTAACTCTGGACTGGGGCCTGAGATTATGCACTTCTAGAAAGATCTCAGGTTATGTCAATGCTGCTGGTCTGAAAGCCACACATCGAGTAGGAAGGATCTAGAATATAGATTCTAGAAATAGATTGCCTATCTTCAAATGCTGGCTCCATTTATTAACAGTGTGACTTTGGGCAGTTGGGTAACCTTCCTATATCCTGGTTACCTCATTTGTAAAAGGTCAGTAATGATGGTATCTGAGCAGCAGGGATGCTGTAAAAATGAGTCAGGTGTTTGGATGAGTGCCCGGCACCTGGTTAAGCATTCAGTAAAGGTCAGTTACTGCTGTACTGCCACTAGTACATACTGTTGTCGCTATTATGGCTACTATTGTACTATCTGAGTATTGTTGCTCTACTTGAATATTGTACCTTGTCTTGAAATAGTAATGTTTAAAAGGAAAAATGGGAAAAAATTGCCATCTAGACAGCTCACAAGGAAATACTAACAGTGAGACTCTTCTGACAGCTAAAGAAACATAACTTTAAAGAGCTTTCTGTACTTAACAAAAACAAAGAAAATTGATGAAACTCAGTATTGAGTTAGAGATGTCAAAATTCTGGCTGATGTGCACATTTTTATTAGTAGCATAAATTAGTTCTTCCTTTCTAAAGAGCAGTCCTGCAATATGTAATAAGTGTCATAAAAACCATCCATGCCCTCTGATTTACTAGTATTACTTCTGAGATTATGTACACCCAAAAAAAATTCAGATGAGAAAATAAGCAGCTTGTAAAGCAGTGTTTACAGAAGCATTCTATTGAGTAACAAGAGAACTGAAAACAATTCCAATCCAATTAAGAGGGAATAGTCTATTCAGGTGGAGGGTGGAGGACATGAAATATAAATATGCCAAAGGTTAACAATACTTGTATTGTTCTCAACAGCCAGATTTAAAATTTTCTAGCTCCCTGGATACAATTTAATTATTTGCTGAAGTAGAACCTAGCGCCAAGACATATGTAAGTCTTAAATGGAAGAAATCAGAAAGCAAGGAAAGGGGAAATTTTAGTTGGTAAACAATCAAAGTGTAATAGACTAGAAAATCAAATGATAGGCACCAAATAAATATATAAAGGGACAGCTATTCTATTCTGGACTATATTCCTCAAATGACATAGACGCACTGTTACCAAGATACTGGGCCCTGGAGGGGCATTTGAATCACTCTGGAAGGGGGATTTAAGTGCCTTTCTGAAAATAATTTATACAGAAAATATACAGTAAAAAGGACTTATGAAAAATAAATCTCAAACTATTAATTCAGGAATTACAATCTTAAAGAAAGTAATTATATGAAAAAAAATCACCTTAAAAATTCTATTTAAGAGTTTTAGAAAGAGCTAAAATTAAGTTATTAAATAAGAGTTTCATTAAAGCAGCATGACTCAGCCCTGACTGGTACGGCTCAGTGGGATGGGCATCGTGCTGCAAACCTCAAGTTCTCAGGTTCAATTCCCAGTCAGGGCACGTGCCTGGGTTGTGGGCCAGGTCCCTACTCAGAGGAGTGCAAGAGGCAACCCATCAATGTTTCTCTGGCACACAGACGTTTCTCTCCCCCTCCTTCTCCATCCCTTCCCCTTGCTCTAAAAGTAAATAAGTAAATAAAATATTTTTAAAAATAAGCAGCATGACTCAGAAAATATGACTAAGTCAGGTGAATGCCAAGTTGAGGTTTCCCTTGAATTCGTGTGATAAGCCCATTATTCAGATCACTTTCAAAGCCTATTCCATGACTAACTGAATGAGAGCTTTTGGCTTTTGTCAACTAAGTAAATATATTTTAAGGCAAAAAGAGATTTTCCCAAATGACAAAATTAAGCCATCATTTCTTGTATACTAACCATAAACTACCCCAAAGTGCAGCAATATGATAAATGTATTTATAGCCACCATGCTTACATACCTTTGCTGAGATTGCTAATGTGCAGGCAACTCCTAGTTCTCCACCTCCAACCACGGTAATTTTCTTTACTGTTTTGTTCTCATAATTTGCCCAGTTCTTTGAATTTATGTCTGAGACACCTAGAAAGAAAAAGGTGAATGAACATGACTATTTAAAAATAGTATAAAAAATCTTTTAGCATCTTTTAAAAAAACACACCAAGCTTCAATAACTTGGACAGAACACGTGGTGCTCATCAGTAACAGGCACTCAAAATACTTGCTGAACAAATGAAATGCTAGAACGATAGGAATCTGATATTAAATGTTCTGCTAAATGATATATAAGACATATATAAGACTGAAAAAAAAACCCCAGAATTTTCATAATTCTAAAAAACATTCTGATTCTTACTGTTCTGGTCTAAAATGTAAAAAATATTTAACACTTTACAAAATTTTACAAGCATGGGTATTTTGCTTTATACTCAATGGAAACACTGAGAATTATGGGATTTTCTGGTCCCATACATTGAAATGAGGCAATAAACCAGAAAAACATACAATGAAAATGGTTTAGGATCATTAATACGGGATTGGCAAAAGCAGGTTTACAGCTGTGAGGACACGAAAACAGCTCATTCTTGTATTATTATTTATTACAGTATAATTTGTCTCCTTTATTATTATTATTAATATTATTAGTATTATTATTAGTTTGTATCCTTACTTATGATTTATCTTTTAGGTAATGATGGCTGATAATTTAACTTACTTTTGCCCACCCCTGTATATATCAAGTGATTCTGAACAAAACACAAAATTGTTTCATCTGTCAGTACAGGAGTAATCTTCCACATTTTAAGAAACCATATTCACTGGAATTGTATGCTAAAACTTACCCTATGATAAAAGGACAGGGATTTTTGATTCAACAGAGAGATGTGTGTGTATGTATTTATTTATAAGAATAAAGTAGCATAGAATAGAGGCTGTTAGTGAGACATTGTAACCTCATAACCCTCTGATTAACAAAAACACAAACCTTCAGTGATCTTTGCAATATAGGCTAGCAAGTCCACCTGCCGTGCCTCGTCAGACGGGGAGAAAGAATACAGGGGAAGTTCCTCTTGAAACTTGGTGATCATTTCTTTAATTAATCCTACAATGACAGATTTAGGCTGCAGAATACACACAAAGGGAAGAGTTATGCAAAAATTTCGCTCACGAGTACTACCCTGTTAACCTACACCTTGTTTTGGTTAGCCAAGACAAAGTACTTTGTTACACTCTCATTTTGTGAAAAGTACCACGGAAATTAGTTGATACCTTCAACTATTTTAATACTTTCATTTAGAAAGTTACTTAAATCTTTTAACTGAAGAACGAAGAAAGGAATGTTACACCCACATCTCCGAAATGTGGGGAAACAACGTGAATGTGCTTACTTGCAGAGTACCTAGGTGGCCGTCCTCAGACCCGAAATTAGCCCTGAGCAGTATTATCTCAGCTGGTCCTGTTGCTTTCCATTTAACTGGCTGAGCAACCTTACTGAAATTCATTTAACCTAGCTTAGCTCCAGTGCTATCAGCAATATAATGTGAATAACAAATCCCAAGG
The DNA here is from genome assembly GCF_004126475.2 of Phyllostomus discolor. Lineage (NCBI taxonomy): Eukaryota > Metazoa > Chordata > Mammalia > Chiroptera > Phyllostomidae > Phyllostomus > Phyllostomus discolor. Next base: position 136,098,881 of record NC_040908.2, read on the forward strand.
GGCTGTTACGAGAAGCAAATGAGCCGATGCACGCAAACTATATGCTCTGAGTGTAAAATCGATGTTTATTACTGTTAGGAATATCAAGTAGCTTTTTCACTGTAAAAAGTGCTTCAATTCTCAGTGTCTGGGTTTCATTATTTATAAGTCAAGAGGATGAGGCCATTAGCATCGAACCCCTTTAAAGACTAAGCAGATAACATAATGTGTGAAGGTGTTATGGATAAGAAAATTTGGGGAGATGCAAAATTTATTGTGGCAGATTGGAAACAGTACATGTATAGGCATTCAAATTCATATTGAGAATAAAACAAAAAAGAAAATAATAAAGCAAAACTTTTGTGCCATTCCAACAAAATTCTATAGACCCAACACAGCACACTGACCCTACTGGGGAAAATGTCTGTGATCCTTGGCCTAGACAACCTCTAGATTCTTTCTGGCTCCAAAATTCTATATAATTATAATTCCAACTGTACAAGAGTATGTGGCACTTAAAATTACTAGTAATCTTAAATAGGGTAATTTAAATAATGTAATGTCATCTTAAAACCAGTTTTAGCTTATAATAGAGAAGCTCGGAATAGTGAAATGAAATCAACACTGTCTGAGCTGAAATAAAGCACAACCTCAACTAGATTATGTACTGTCCCTGAGTATTTATTAACAAGCAAACAAATAACACTGTGAAAAGAGATGCCCAAGAAAATCAGAAAGAGGCAACAGGAACTATGGATCCCCACAATGGGGTACAGATGTCAAAATATCTTTTGAGGATAGTTTTAAAAAAAGAAAAGGAAAAAAGAAGGTAATATGAATGAAGGAGAGAGGAATTCAAAAAGGAGAAACATACATGATTGATAAATATATGAATATGAAAAATTTAAATTTCTCAGTCATCGAAAGAACTAAACATTAAGATTAAGACATCATTTTTGGCCTTCCAGTGGACTAATTTTTAGCAAGACCCCATCATAATATTTAACTGAAAATCTTATTTAAGTCACCAACTATTACAAATAATGTACAAGTTCACACAACAGTTGATAAACAGTCAATATTTTTCTACCTAAACTCCACTACTGACAAATTGGTGTTAATTCTTTCTCTTACTGTTTCTTTTTTCCTTCTTTTTAAAGGTTTTATATATATGAAAATAAAAACCATAAAAAAAGTAAAACATGTCCACAATTGCACACCTTTCCATGGGACGCATACAAAATAAGTGATGACCCTGATGCCATCCGTGGCAGCAGCCACACTGGACTCTCAGACAGCCCTGTGCCCGTGTTCTACAACTTCCTGGGCACGTACACACATGTTATTATAAATTAGCCTTTCATAAAGGTTTTAATTACTTATAAAAATGAGAGCATTTTAAAGTAAATGTAAAGAGATAGGCAAAGTCTATTTGGTTTGAATAATACCTTCTGTTAGAGTAAGGGTGCTATAGAACAGGTGCTTGTCTGCACTGATTTCTACTGATGGGAGATGTGCAACATTCCGTCTACTTTCTGGAGGCCAGTTTGGCAACAGATAAGGATAGCCTTCAAAATATTTATAACCTTTGATCCAATGACTGCATTCCTAGAGATTTATCAATGCTCAATATAATGGCAGATGAAAAATGCAGAATACAAAGTTGCATAATGTGAGGATTTGTAAAACAAGTAAATTACAGTTACATACATCACATGAGTGAATTTTAAAAATTTAATTAAAACAAAGCAAGTAACAGAAAATTATATGATTCAATTTATTAAAGGTCACAGAGAGGCAAAACTACAAATAAATACATACATATTACCTAAGAATCTTTAATAGAGAGGGAATGGGAAATAATGCCCAACATCTTGCTAGTAGCTTTACATGTGCTTTATCAAGCCAGTTGGCTCCTAGGCTTGGAGACAGCAGCCCCAGGCAGGCTGTTGTCATCAGGGTCCTGGGGCTCCGGTGACCCCTGGGGGCTCAATTTCTAGTTATTTTTAAAGGCCATATGAAGCATATAGTTGAAAGAAAATTCAGTAACTTGTTACTTTGATCCACTAGAAACAAATATAAATATTCAGAAAAATAAGAACTTTTAAAAGAAAACCCAAATTGATCTTACATGGCTCCAGTTTTGGAGGTAGGGCAAGTATATTCTGCCTTGAGCATCCACATGTTTTCCAACTGAGATTTCCATATTTTCAGTTGGCTTTAAGAAGCAAATGGGGGGAGCAAAAGGGTGAGAATCCAAAATCCACAAACGAATTGGTATGTTATATGTATTACCTATTTGAGACAAAATAAACACACTTCAAACAATAATAAGGCACATGCATTTACCTATGGCATAGCTAGGTAGCATTTTAAGATGCATAGTCAAGTTTATATATAACGGATTTATGTAAATCAAGGCCTATTTTCCCCACTTCATCTACAATAACATTGGAAATATGTTCCCATTAAGTCACCAGCATAGTACTTGAGGAAATTTAATTAAGACATCCAATTCAATTCAATGAATATTGACAGGACCTGCTGTGCCAGGAGTTTGAGATATACCATCTTCTCTGCATAATCTTCTTTGTCCACCCGAGCAGAACTACTGTACCTTTCTTGAATAGTCGTGGACCCTTATATGTATGTGCATTTTTTAGGAGGCAGGGGGTGAGACTGGCTCTGCTCCAGCTGGTGGGGAAGCACCTCCAAGAGGAAATGGCGAAAGGGAGGAAGGGGGAAAAAAGAAAAAGAAAAAAAAAAGGAAGGGGAAGGGGGAAAAGTAAGAGAAAGTGAGACAGAGGCACTGCTGCCTGGACCCTTATATTTTTATACTTCTGCATTTGTTTACAATTGTTTCTTCTTTTACACTGTAAACTTCCTCTTAAGAGAGAATTACGTATTACTCATTTCTATATCCCCTGCACCAAATATAGTTAGTGCCTGACATACTGGCTGCTCGATAAAAGTTTCTTATATAATTAAGAATGACTGAATTAATACACAAATAAAAAATAAATGAATAAGATGCATTTGATACTGGCCCTCAAGTTGCTCGCTACTAGCAGGTACTGTAACATACAAACTAGTTTTGCTACGAAGACTTAGAGCTGAAACTAACCCTAACAGTTGTCGCCTTGCCCAGGGGTCCGTCCATCTCAGTGCGCTGCAATGGGAACTCGCCTGCACGCTCCTTTGCTTGTAATCACGCACGTCACGCCTGCTGAGAGCCAACATCTGGCTGCCCCAGCAGCCAGGGAGCCCAAAACTAAACGTAATAAAAGTACAAAAACTAAACTTAAACTAAAAATCTCATCAATCACTTTGGCTCTTTTCTTGTAGCTCCTGATACTTATTCCTGCTTTCATAGTCTTATTGCATATGTCTTTCACTGTACTTAAGAACATGGTGGTTTAGAAGCCGGAATGCATAGGTTTCACACATTACTAGCTGTATGATTTCAGGGAACTTAACTTCTCTGCATCTCAATTCCTTCCTCAATAAAATGGGAATAATAGCGCCTACCTCACAGAGTTATTGTGAAGATGATTAGTTAATGTAGGTAAGTAAAGTGCTTAGAACAGTATACGACTGGTAAGTACCATGAAAGGTTGGCAATGTTTGCATTTTGCACATAGGCCGGGTATAAAATGTTCTCTTTTCCACTGCAACCCTTTTCTCACTGAGAAAATCCTCCTTCCACTGAGAGTTACTTTTTTCATCTTGCTTACTTACTCTTCCTTGAAGCACAATAATACTCAGCAGTGTCTGCAAATTAGAAATATCTAAGGAACTTCGAAACATACCAATATCCAGGCCACTCCCCCAAAGTTTCTGATTCAATGGGATGGGGTGTGGACATAATTTTAAAAAAGCTTCTCATGGCCCTGGCTAATGTGGCTCAGTTGGTTGGAGCGTTGCCCTATAACTGAGGTTGCAGGTCCATTTCCCAGTCAGGGCACATACCTAGGTTGTGGGTTCAGTCCCTGGTCCAGGTGCGTAAGGGAGGCAACCAATAGATGTCTCTCTCACACCAATGTTTCTCTCCTTCTCTCTCTCCTTGCCCCCCTCTCTCTCTTGAGCTTTCTCTTATATTTCTGTTTATACATTTCTTTACTGAATTCCTTGCTCTTTTTAAAAAAACATTGCTTTAGCCCTAGTTGGTGTGGCTCAGAGGACTGAGTGCTGGCCTACAAACCAAAAGGCTGCCAGTTCAATGCCCAGTCAGGGAACATGCCTGGATTGTGGGCTAGGTCCCCAGTTGGGTAGATGCGAGAGGGAACCTATTGATGTTATCTCTCACACAGTGATGTTTCTTTCCTTCTCTTTCTCCCCTCCTTCCTTTCTCTCTAAAGAATAAATAAAATCTTTAAAAATATAAATAATCATTGACTAACCTGTTTTTCTGTCATGTTAAATTTAAATGCAGCTTAAACTTTGCCCAGAGAATGGCGAGGGTTTACTGACTAATCTTTTCTCAAGATGTTTTTCCTCATTTTCCACTTTTTCTTCTTTTTTTACCTCCTCTTGTTCCTCTTCTGGTTTCTCTTTTATAATCCTTTTCCTTTTTTCCTCTTTATCTCCTTCCCCTTCTCTCCACTTTTTATTTTTCCTTATTTTGTCTTCACTATGATTCCTATTTGATTGCTCTGGATTTTTAGCCACCAGGCAAAACTGGTTGTTTCTGTAGAGCAAGATCTGAAGTATCAGAAGCTTTCAAAGTATCAAGAGCTCTCTTCATCTTGAATACGTTTCTTCTCATGGCTTCCAAGACATCACGCTTTCCTGAGTTTCCATCTATACTAACAGCTGCTCCTTCAGTTTTCTTTGTTTCTTCTCCTCCTTACTTCTCCCCAACCTTGGTCCTACTGAATCCCTCAAGACTCTATAATCCTTCTCTACTTTTGTCTAAGTACTTTTTAAAAAGATTTTATTTATCTTTTTTTAGAGAGGGGAAGGGAGAGAGAAAGAGAGGGAGAGAAACATCAGTATGTGGTTGCCTCTTGTGCACCCCTTACTGGGGATCTGGCCCACAACCCAGGCATGTGCCCTGTCTGGGAATTGAACCAGTGACCCTTTGGTTCACAAGCCAACACTCAATCCATTCAGCCATACCAGCCAGGGGTGTCTAACTATTTAAAGGATGTTTTTACTGAGGTATGTCACCACAGTTAGTCAACATCCATCACCATACACAGTGTCTAAATATTTATAATATAGGTATAGGTATAGATAGGTATAGCTATTGATCTGTATATAACTTTATGATTATAAAGTCATATGATCATAGTACCACAAAGTGACCATTTATATTAGTCCATTTGATAAAGAAAGATAATAAATTCTGACAGTCTCATCAGCAAGAAATAACTAGTGTGCATCATGAGTTGATGTAAAATCTAGTCAAAAGCAAAGGGAAAGCCCTGGCTAGGTGGCCCACTTGGTTGGAGCATCATCCCATACACCAAAAGGTGGGTTCAATTCTAGGTTAGGGCGCACACCTATGTTGTCAGTTCAATCCCCAGTTGGGATGTATATGGGAGCCAACCGATTCATGTGTCTCTCTCCCTAAAATCAATGTACATATAGTTGAATGATAATTTTTAAAGAAGCAAAGGGAAAAACCCAAGTTGGCCTTCACAGAGCCTTGCTGCAATAGAGCCAGAGGAGATGTTTTGTGTACCAGGTTGGGTGGAGGCTATCTCTGGAACTTCTGTGGGTGAACGGGAGGCCCTAAGCCATGGCGGCAGATAGAGGTGCAGCTTTCTGCATCTCTGCCCTTTGGCCTGTGTCCACACAGGGGTCTCCCCCCAAGCACACTGTCTGCAGGCCTTTGTGTCTCATCATTCTATATGAACAAATGAGGAGGCTGTGGGTCTTGAGGAAGGGCAGCTGGGCTCTCACACAGTATTTTCTCTTGATGCTGAGTAAGTTTTCTTTTTTAAACTGATCACTTGGAAAAAAAATTGCCTCGGTTGTCTGTGGTTTTCATGCCCTTTCCCTCCCCCTTTGTGAGTGGGATAACTAATTGTTGCCGCCTTCGTAAAGAATCTAAGTGGCCCAGGAAGGGTGGGTGAAGGCAGTCAACCAGAAGGACCACAGGATCCTTATTACTGCAGTTTGACTTCAGATAACTAGTTGAGCTTTGATAAGAATAATCTGGTTGGGAATCTCCAAGCCCAGCACAAGTAAGAGCCATCTCGGATTGCTCTCTAGCTCAAGCAGGGTAGCTAGCCCTAGGCAAAATATAGGTGGGGCTGACCTTGGCCTGCACCACCCAAGGAAGTCCAGGGCCAGCACACCCAGTGGAAAACTATAGACCACGCTGGAATAACACCACCCAGCCCCTGAATAGCTGATCTTCCATGGAGGGTGGAGGTTGGTGGTAAGTGGTCGCAGCCAATTGTTGCAGCTGACTGGCCTTGGTAAATCTCTCTCATTGATCTGCAAACAGCAATCAAGGCTCAATTACAAGAGGACCACATGAAGGGTTAACTGGAGTACCCAGCTTAGTGATAGAGGAAGCTGTGCAACTGGACCCTACAGGACACCCACTACATTAGGCCATGCTACCAAGACAGAGAGTCATAACAGCTCTTCCTAATACATAGAAACAAATACAGGGAGGCTGCCAAAATGAGGAGACAAGATGCATGGCCCAAATGAAAGAACAGATCAAAACTCCAGAAAGAGAGCTAAATGAAGGGAGATAAGCAATCTAGCAGATGCGGATTTCAAAACAATGCTTATAGGGATGCTCAAGGAACTTAGTGAAGACCTCAGCAACATAAAAAAGATTCTGTCAGAAACAAAGGATACACTAATTGAAACAAAGAACAATGTGCAGGGAAACAACAGTGGAGTTGATGAAGCCGAGAATCAAATCACTGATTTAGAACACAAGGAAGCCCAAAACAACCAATCAGAACAACAAGAAGAAAAAAGAATCCAAAAAAAAGGATAGTACAAGCAGCCTCTGGGACATCTTCAAGATGTCCAACATTTGCATCACAGGGGTATGCCTGAATGAGAAGAGAAAGAGGAAGAAATTGGAAATCTATTTGAAAAAAATAATGAAAGACAACTTTCTTAATTTGGTGAAGGAAGCAGACATGCAAGCCCAGGAAACACAGAGTCCCGAACAAAGATGCAAAGAGGCCCAGTCCAAGACACATCATAATTAAAATGCCAAAGGTTAAAGACAAAGAGAGAATCTTAAAAGCAGCAAGAGAAAGTAAATTAGTTACTTAGAGGGGAGTTCCCATAAGGCTGTCAGCTGATTTATCAAAAGAAACTTTGCAGGCAAGAAGGGACTGGCAAGAAATATTCAAAGTCATGAAAAGCAGGGACCTACAGCCAATATTGATGTACACCGCAAAGGTATCACTTAGAATGGATAAAGGGTGGATAAAGAGCTTCCCAGACAAGAAACAACTGAAGGAGTTCATCACCACCAAACCACTATTATATGAAATGTTAAAGGGGTTTACTTAAGAAAAAGAAGATTGAAATTATGAACGATAAAATAGCAATAAATATATACCCATCAACAAATTAATCTAAAAAACAAACTAAGCAAAGAAGAACAACAGAGACAGAATCATGGATACAGAGTGTTTTTATGATTGCCAGATGGGAAGGATTTTAGGGGAATGGGTGAAGAGGTGAGGGGATTAAGAAGTACAAATAGGTAGTTACAGAATAGCCACGGGGATGTAAAGTACAGTACAGGAAATGGAGTATCCAAAGAACTTTACCCATGACCCATGAACAGGAACAATGGTCGGGGGAATTTCCTAAGGGAGTGGGGGTGCTGGGTGGAGGGGGGAAAAGAGGAAAAACTGATACAACTGTAACAGCATAAGGAATCAAGTCCTTCTTCCAGGTATCCAGTTTTACCAAAATGAATCCTCCTTCAGTTAACGGATCAAATGGATGAATTCTGGCCCTCTCAAATTTACCCCAATTAGAGTGGGTATTTGGTCTGAGTATTAAGGTTCACTGTAGAGTCCTACCCTAAATGCAGGAGAACAGAAGAACAGAACCTGGGTAGCTGGGCTTGATTCTAGCAGTCACAACCTGTCCCTGCTCCAGGGGGCTACCCTGAGGGCAGAGAGAGATGGAAACGGGGAGTTGAAGGACTATTAGGGTGCCGGGGAGATTTGATTTAGTCTGGTTTTCCAGAAGAATGAGAAGGAAATTATCAATCGAGGGTTCTATGCTAGACAGAAGATTTGCAAATGCTAACACATTCCTATGTGAGGCACATCACCATTTGTCAGTTGAATATGTGTATTTTAAGCAGTAAGATTCAGCTGGTCAGACTTTCTGGGCAGTCTTGGTGACGCATTTCCTGTGCTATGATTGTTCTGAAGACAGATTGTTCTGTGATTGTTCTGAAGACTGTGACATGCCCAGATAAAATATCAATCCCAAAAATTCTTAAAAAAAAAAAAAGCGAAGGGAAAAAAGTGTGCTGCCAATAAAAAGGTATTGCAGGTACCTACTGTCACTACCTTGAGAAACCCTGCCAGCATAAGAACCAATGACGCAAATCCATGGCAGTAGGAGAGTTGGAATGCCAATGAAATGCACCTTACTGATGGTATTAAGATAACTTGTGTGCCCTCTTGTTACTTCCCCACACTGTTCTAAAAACTGAAATGCTTCTAAGCAATGATTCATTTAAATGCATAAGCTCCTCTGTTACTATGCACCTTCCCTTGAAATGATTGGGATGGGCAAGAACTGTGAAATCAATCAGTCAGTCAGTCACTGGGTTGGGTAGGAATTCCCTCTCTCATTCTAGCATCTAACCATAAAACATGCAGAGCACAAGTAATGGGGAACAGGTCTGAGTCAAGTTCTCCAGGCAGCCAGAAAATAGTCTGACCGCTTGATAGCAGAGGAGCATGAAAGGAGAATAAAAACAAACTTTATGTGTGTTCTGCCTACCTCCCTGCAAATTCTGCAGAGTGTCCATTGCTACCTACTTTTATCTCCAACCACAGTCCTATGTGTAAAAACCAAACTAAATTCATCTGCATTTCCTGTGCCAAAGGAGGTGTCATGGGGGGACACAGAGGCAGAATAAAACATGAGTGTGCTTCTGACAATAAGTCATTACAGAGAGGTAGAAATTAAGGAAGGTTTCTAATAATCTAGGAACTACCATAATGAAGCACCTACTTTGAAAAAGTCCTCCAACATATAGCTTCTTGGTGTCTTTTGGACAAAGTAATCTCATTACGTAGTGTTCCGCCCTTTTTAAGAGATAGTAAACTGCACCATTCTCTTCTCATTTGGCTTCCGGATGCTCCTCAGTCCCTGTGCAGTGCACCTCCTCCTTCAAGTGCCCAGTAGTTCCATGTACTCCTCAGTCCTTCAGTCAGTGATAAGGCAGGGCAGTCACTCAACTGCTCACCGACTGTCTTCTAGAAGCACAGCACTGTCTGGCAGTGATTTGGGGTGTTATCCCTCCTGGGATTCTTTGCACATTTAAAGAGGAATACATTTCTAATGGTGAAATTTCAGGCACCACTTAAGAGAACTATATTAGAACCAGCATTTCACTGGTATTCTTCAACTCACACCATATAAGCAATCTCCTGTGATATCTATCTTAAAAGTTAGTCCTCTTAGACATTGGAGGAACTAGGTCTGGACAAATAGGAAGAGTAATGTATAGGGCAGGGGTGTCAAACTCATTTTCACCGGGGGCCACATCAGCCTTGTAGTTGCCTTCAAAGGGCCGAAATAATTTTAGGACTGTATAAATGTAACTACTCCTTAACTGTTAAGGAGCTGAAATTAAATTTGGCCCTTTGAAGGCAACCAAGGGGCTGATGTGGCCCCCAGTGAAAATGAGTTTGACACCCCTGGTAGAGGGAATCAGTGATTTATTTATTTTCTTTTTGGGAAAACATTTAGCTGTTTTAACCTGTCGGGTCACTGAAAATGTGTTGCTTTCTTTGAGCTTTAATGACCCTTATGTTTTAATTTTTCCTACTGGGAGTTTGAAGTTCTGGCCTGAGACCAGATGTGCAGTCTTAGGTAAATCACCTGACCAGGCTTAGACTCAGTTCCATCTGTAGAATGGGGATGACACTACATCACATAGAGGGGAAGAGGGGGACACCCTCCACTGAGGTGATGAAGACAAAGGTGGGGATTCCTGCAGTCTGCGATGGAAAACAGAGACAACTCTCCACCGGAGCAGCCCTACATCTGTCTTGCTCTCCTCTGAACCCCGGCACTGAGTAGAGTAGTAGGCACATAGTTGACATCTAATAAATATTTATTGAATTGAATTCAATTTGTTGATATTAATTTAGACTTTCCTTGACTGGGACAGTTGTCTGCTACATTCAGTAAGGTTCTGTATAGACCATATACATGTCAAAACACTTTGAGAATCAAATATAAGTTCTTACTAAACTGTTCTTTTAGAAAATTCCCACAATTTTTCAACTTCCACACTTACCCTGATATATCACAGGAATAGTACCAGTGAAATTCAGCAAGTCTTTCTGGGAATCATCTTTGAAAACTGAAAGAAAAAAAAAGTCTAAAACGTGCTATCAGAAGTAGGAAGTGCATTCCAGTCGGGTCACCAGAAGTCAAAGCTGACGCAATAGCAGGTAACATACACACGCACATACGCATATACAGATGCACAACATTTCTAAATACCACAATCCGGGCATCAGTGAAGAGGCTGACAAAGGGAATTACTGAATGTTTTTTTCTTAGAAGGCAGAGAGAGTAGGTGAAAAAACACAGGACTTTGATACTGAAATCCCAAGTTCTAGGTCCACCTTCCCCACTCAGAGGCATGTGACTTTTGGTTACTTTAATCTCTTTGACCTTCAGTTTGATCATCCATAAAATAAAGAGGGTAATACTGCATAATTAGGTTGTTGCAAAGGTCTATTGAGATAATGTAAAAAAAAGTAAAGGATTATAAAGTGTGGGGACATTATCAAATAATTGTTACATGTAACAACTCAGTTACAATCATGTTCAGAAATCAGATTATAACTTTTATAATCAGAAAAAAATGTTAGCTTTATTTTTTAAAGTGACCTTTTAGAAGGATCAATAATGATCTTCTTTCATTTCTCTAACTCCATTATTCTTAATCTTTATTCAATCTTCACATCCCTGAAATTTAACTTGCCCACCAATAACTGGGACACATTGGGGAAGAGCTAATGCCCTAAACTCTGAATGGAACGCAGGAAAGACTACCTTTGGCCTCGAACTATCACACTGCCTTGAAACTGTGTTCCTTTTAGAACCTCAGTAACTATACTATGCAGTGGAAGAAAAAAGTTCCAAGTGGATTTGCTGATCCATCAGGAAGAGAAACGAGGAAACCAAGCTGACAGAAAACTCAGGTCCGAGATGGTACAGAAGTACAGATGTTTGCCTTGAGATGGGAAACTGTCCTCTATTATAGTAGTAGGACTAACCTAACCACATGGGTCCTTCACAGCAGAGGACGTTTCTAGCTGTGGAGAGAGGGAGATTTGGCCACAGGAGGAGAGCTGGAGAGATGTAACACTGATCGCTGTGAAGACGAAGGAGATCTGGGGCCAAAGAATGGGGGCGACCTTTAGAAAGTGACAAAGGCGAGGAGATGGGCTCTCCCCCAGAGCCTTCAGAAAGGGACAGAGACCTGCCAGCACCTGGATTTGCAGCCCAAACTCCTATCCTACTGAGACCTGTGCTGGATTTCTGGCCTGCAGAATTGTAAGACAGTAAATATGTGTTGCTTTAAGCCATGGAATTTGTGCTAATTTGTCATGGTAGCAACAGAAAATTAATACAAGGTAAATCGTATTAACTTAAATTGCCTCAGAGGTCACAGGTCACAAAGTGTAGTTCAAAATCAGGGGCTAAAACAGAGAAATGAGAAACTATAATTTCGTAGCTCTCTAGAAACAAATGATTAACAGTTTATATAATGTAGCAAAAACTAGAGAATATGATGCTTACCATAGGTGTCCATGGAATATCTGAAATGTGGGAAAAACATGTTTACATTCTTTAGTTCTTCCACAGTTAGATCCCTGAACTTGTACTGAAAAGAGAAAAATGAAGATGGAATAAGAATAAATCTACAGGCAACAGAACAATTACAATTAACATTTAACTTAACACTATGTAGTAGGCTCTGGGCTCTGAATTTTATGAACATAAATTGTATTTGACTTAATCATTTTAATAGCAACCCCATGAAGATGAAAATGAATGCTAGAGGACACCAAGCTAAGCAGGGAGATTCAAACCTAGGACCTGGGCCTTTAATCATACGGTCTCCACACTGCCTCCCACTGCTTCCTGAAGGCTTAAGAAGTAAGGCAGTCTGTATCTATCAATCCTGTCTCCATTGTTCAAGATCCAACTCTGACTCTTGAATATCTCACTCATTCACTTGAGACACCTTGAATTTCCCTTCCAATCCTCCTGGTTCTGCACCTTGGGTTTCAGAGGGCGAACAGAAAGCATGCAAGTGTTTGCAGTCAGGCTGAGGGAAGTGTCTCCTCATCATCCAGATGCACTCCTAGGAAGACTACCTTGGTTGCTCCATGGGCAAAATCATTTAATTTCTTTTTTTTAATTATTTTTTTAAAAAGACTTTATTTATTTTTTAGAGAGAGGAGAAAGGAAGGAGAAAGAAAGGGAGAGAAACATGAAAATGTGGTTGCCTCTCACACGTCCCCTACTGGGGACCTGGCCCGCAACCCAGGCGTGTGCCCCGAGTGGGAATTCAACCAACAACCTTTGGTTGGCAGGTCAGCAGCACTCAATCCACTAAACCACACCAGCCAGGGCTAGGTCATTTAATTTCTCTGAACTGATTTTCTCCTCTGCAAAGAGAATACTCACCTCGTAGACTTGTACTGAGGACTAAATAAAAGCAAAAAAAAGTATGTTAAGAGTCTATTGCCATTCCAAAAATGAATTTGAGGAAACAATTACATTTATAATGGTATCAAAAAGAATAAAGTACTTCAGAACAAATTTTAAAAGATGCAAAATTTAAGACTCTAAGAACTTAAAAAACATTGTTGAAAGAAATTAAAGTAGGTATACATAAAGATATCCCTTGTTAATTGATCAGAAGACTTAATATTAAGATGACAATGTTCCCTAACAGATTTAATAATCAACAATCCTTATCAAAACCTCAGCTGGCATTTTTTATTTGTTTGCAAAAATTTTAAAAACTGTTCTTAAACTCATATAGAAACTCAAGGCATCCAAAACAGCCAAAATAATCTTTAAAAATGACAAAAAATTGGAAGAGTCATACTATAATAAAAATACAGGCTATACTTTTAAAAAGACAGACAATAACAAGTATGGGAGAGGATGAAGAGAATCCAGAACCCTCACATACATACACCACTGCCAGTGGTAAAACGGTGCAGCTGCTTTGGAAAACAGTCTGCATTTACTGAAAAGATTAAACACAGAGTTACCATTCACCCCAGCAACTTCACTTCCAAGGGATATACCCAAGAAAAATGAAAACACAAAGCCCACACGAAGACTTGTGTACAACTGTTCACAGTAGCATTATTCATACAGCCAAAAAGTGAAAATAATCCAAATGTCTAGCAACTGATGAATGGATAAAATGTGATATATCCATAAAATGGAGTATTCAGTCATAAAAATAAAGAACTGACTGATACATACTACCTCACGGATGGGCCTTGAAAACACGCTAAGTAAAAGAAACCAAACACAACAGGCCGCACGTTGTATGATTTACATGAAATACCCAGAACAGGCAAATCCATAGAAACAGAGAGTACATTAGTGGGTGCTCAGGGCTGGCAGAGACTGGGAGAGAATGGGGAATGACTGCTAACAGATCCTGTTTCCTCTCTCTGAGCCTCAGATTTTTTTATCTGCAAAAGAGAGAGGGCTCTACTGCATACCAACGTCAACAGATGTTTAGGAGGACCTCATGATTAACATATATAAAAGTAAGGTATTAAACAAAATATGTACACAAAAAAGTATACATATCAGAAACGATGCCACAACAGAAAGCATATCTAAGTTACAAGAAGGCCTCTGGGGAAAGCTATCTACAATTCACCTTCGAGTCTAGAATGCTACAGAAAATTACAGGGAAGATACAGGTAAGGTCACTTTAAGATGGGAAAGAATTTGGCACAAGGAAAAGCCTATGATTATTAACCATTTGAGGACAGGAATTATCTCTTCATCTCTGTATCTCCCCACAGCACGGCAGCACAGGTTATGCCCTTAATAAAGGCAGTCTGGTTGATGGGAGTTAACAAAGAGGCAGGTTGGCATGAGTACAGTGGATACAGAAGGCAATTGTGCTCCACAGGACTGAGCGTCAAAACTAAGAACTGATTAGTATTAACTACAGCAGAGTGAAATGAGCCCTGGATTCAGTGTCCCTGATTCAGGATAAACAAGGTGAATGAAATTATCCCAATTCCAAACACTACACAGATGTACAAAAGGCTGCTTTGTTGTCACCTGGAATGTACATTTATTTTTTTAAAAAGCAATTTTTGTTTTGTTTTCTACTTAATATTATAAGCTGTTTTCTACATCTTTAACATCTGGTGAAAATGTGATTATTAATAGCTAAAGAGCCCTGGCTGCTGTGGCCCAGTGGATTGAGTGCTGATCTTTGAACCAAAGGGTTGCTGGTTTGATTCCCAGTCTAGGGCACCTGCCTGGGTTGCTGGCCAGGTCCCCAGTAGGGGGTACACAAGAGGCAACCACACACTGATGTTTCTCTCCCTCTCTTTCTCCCTCCCTTCCCCTCTCTCTAAACAAACAAACAAAATATTTTTAAAAATAGCTAAAGAGATAACTATATACCAGTACTGAATGAATTACAAAACTGCTATAAAAGTTTGGCCAAAGAGGGCAAAAGCTCTTCTTTAAGGCTTGAAAACCCAAGTCACTATGACAAGTTAAGTATGTAATTTGTCTTCTTGACATCCAAAGAAGAAAAGGTCTATTTTATGTCCTTAAAAAAATATTCAGGTCATTTTCACTATATGAAACAGAGATAGCTTCTTAGTGTAATATTAAGACATATTCCATTATTCCTCCTGTATCACCTAAGAGAAATCTGCATAATATTCTCTAAGGAAATGTGCCTCAGATAATGTGATACACTTAAAAACTGCAGGCATTGTCACTAAAGAGACGAAATGGCCCACGAGATTCTAAAACTAAAGCAATTACATTGTCATAAAAATTAGTTAAGACTGAAAAATTGATATTACTAAAATCTTTACTGTATCTGATATACTACAGTATGTTTATTTAGTAATCTGATATTTATGAGTATTAAGAATACTCTTATGACATTGTTCAAATATAGGGAACATTGAGGAATACTTTGTGGCATCATTTCATAAAAAATATTTAGCAGAAAGTAATCTTCCAGATCAAGCCCAATCTTATATTATGAGCGAGCAAATCTAGGTTACTTGTCCAAGGTAACAGCCAGGGGAGCAGAAAATAGGAATTAGGGAACCAGATAAACTTTTAAAATATATTTTATTGATTATGCTATTACAGTTGTCCCATTTTCCCTTTATTTCCCTCTACCCTGCACACCCTCTCCCACCTGCATTCCCTTTAGTTCATGTTCATATATAAGTTCTTTGGCCTCTACATTTCCCATACTATTCTTAACCTCCCCCTGTCTATTTTCTACCTACCATTTATGCTACTTATTCTCTGTACCTTTTCCCTCTCTCTCCCCATCCCACTCCACCACTGATAACCCTCCATATGATCTCTATTTCTGTGGTTCTGTTCCTGTTCCAGTTGTTTGCTTTGTTTGTTTTTGTTTTAGGTTTGGTTGTTAATAATTGTGAGTTTGCTGTCATTTTACTATATGTATTTTTTATCTTCTGTTTTTTAGATAAGTCCTTTTAACATTTCATATAATAAGGGTTTCATGATGATGAACTCCTTGAACTTGACCTTATCTGAGAAGCACTTTATCTGCCCTTCCATTCTAAATGAAAGCTTTGCTGGATAGAGTAATCTTGGATGCAGGTCATTGCCTTTCATGACTTTGAATACTTCTTTCCAGTCCCTTCTTGCTTGCAAGGTTTCTTTTGAGAAATCAGCTGACAGTCTTATAAGCACTCCTTTGGAGGTTACTGTTTCCTTTTCTCTTGCTGCTTTTAAAATTCTCTCCTTACCTTTAATCTTCTAAACTAATTACATTAGCTAATGTAATTATGATGTGCCTTGGTGTGTTCCTCCTTGGGTCCAACTTCTTTGGGACTCTCTTGAGCTTCCTGGGCTTCCTGGGAGTCTATTTCCTTTGCCAGATTGGGGAAGTTCTCCATTATTTGATCAAATAAGTTTTCAATTTGTTGCTTTTCCTCTTCTCCTTCTGGTACCCCTATAATTTGGATATTGGAACGTTTCAAGATGCCCTGGAGGTTCCTAAGCCTCTCCTCGTTTTTTTTTGAATTCTTGTTTCCTCATTCTGTTCTGGTTGAATATTTCTTTCTTCCTTCTGGTCTATACCGTTGATCTGAGTCCCAGTATTCTTCCCGTCACTGTTGGTTCCCTATACATTTTCCTTTATTTCACTTAGCATAGCCTTCATTTTTTTCATCTAATTTGTGACCATATTCAGCTAAGTCTGTGAGCATCCTGATTACCAGTGTTTTGAACTGTGCATCTGATAGGTTGGCTATCTGTTTGTCATCTAGTTGTCTTTTTTCTGGAGCTTTGATCTTTTCTTTCATTTGGGCCATTTCTTGTCTCAGCGTGCCTGTTGTGTAGTAAGGGGTGAAGCCTTAGGTTTCCCCAGGGTGGGGCAACCCACATTGCAGCATTGTGACACTGTATATGGGGAGGGGTCTGAGAGGGAACAATTGTGCTTGCTCGGCTCTCTGCCGGATTTCAGCCACTTCCCCTGCTCCCCACAAGCAAATTGAGCCCTTCCGGTGCTGATTTCTGGGTGGGTGTGTCTCTCCAATGAACTCTCCTGTGAGGCTGGGGGTTTCTCCCCCTGCAACCTCAACCCCCACAGGTGTTTTCAGTCAGAAGCTTTGAGGCTTTATTTCCCGGTACTGAAACCCTGGGTTGCGTGGTCTGTCTCATTCCCAGTTGTTCCTCCTGGTTTATCTGCGTGCAAATGTGGGACCGCCTGCTCCACCAGCTGTTACCTCTTCCACCCCGGTCCTTCAGCTACCACCTGGCGTAGAGTCATCTCTACCCACCCTACCGGTCTGGATGAATATTTCTCCTTTAACTCCTTGGTTGTCTGGCTTCCATACAGTTTGATTTGCTGTCAGTTCGGGGGGTTTTTTGTTTTTAAATTTGTTGTTGTCCTTCTTTTGGCTGTACAAGGAGACACAGTGTGTCTACCTATGCCTCCATCTTGGCCAGAAGTCCAGGAATCAGATAATTTTTTAAAACTTAATATTTAATACAAACTACATAGTATATACAAATATACACATACTGACACACACACATTTGAAGAATAATAAACACCCACATACCGACCCACCCGCAGATAATCTAGAACAGCACTAATGAAACTTGCTGCCATGATGGAAAAGATCTGTGTGCTGTCCAATACAACAGCCACCTGCACAAGTGGCTACTGACTCTTGAAGTGTGGCACATGTGACTCAAACTAAATTTTTAGTTTTATCTAATTTTAACGATTCAGTAGCCGCAGCGGCTAGAGGCTACGGCATGGCACCGCCCAGACCTTTCCGTTGCCGTTGCAGCCATCTCAGTGCTCCTCTTCGGCCCCTTCCCGCCGCCTCCCTTGAACTGAATCGTGTGTTCACACCCCTTGGCTTTTGCCCTCCGCAGTTTTATCACCTCTGGAACCCTAAGCAACATAGTTCGTTGTTTAATTTTTGTTTAGTTTTGTTTCTTGAGTTTATCAAAATATAATTTGTATATAACCTGATTTTTTTCACTCAAAATAATATTCTAAGATTCATTGGTATTGTTGCCCGTGGTAGCTCATTCATTTCCACTGCCGCGTGTGTGAATGTTGTATATACACATGTTTTCCATGTGTGAACATTCAACAAATTATCCTTCCTTTCTGTCACTGCACAATTGGGGTGTTTCTAATTTTTAGTTATAAATAACTTCTACAAATATCTCTTGCTTCATGTATTCTGAATTCTCTCTGGTATCTACCCAGAGGTAAATGGGACATAAAACACGCATGATCAAATCAATAAAATAGGGCCAAACTATCCTAAAATGGTTAAATAACCATTTAACCACCAGCAGTGCTAAAAATTCCAATTCATCCACATCCTCCACATCATTTGAAATCATCTTAATTTGTGCCAGCCTAGTAAGGGAAAATGGTGTTTTACCATGGCCTTAATTTGCTTCTCCAGTTACCAACAGATTGAACAAACATTCATTTCCCTGTTTTTTTTTTATTTTTTTAAAAAAATGGTTACTCATGGCTTCTGTCCAATTTTCTATTCATTTTATTGATTTGTAAGCATGCTGGTTTATGTATTCTGGATATCAATACTTTGTCAGTTATATATTACAAAATTCTTCCCTAAGGTTGTATTTTGACCCTTCACTCTCTTCATGCTGTCTTTTGATATCTAGAAGTTCTTAATTTGAATGCAGTCAAATTTATCAGTCTGAGTATTTTGTCTTATTTTTTTAAAATGTCTATATACTCTGAATTCACAGATTCTCCCCTACATTTACCTCTATATGTTTTAAAGCTTGTCATTTATAATTTAAATCTTTAATACGAGAAAAATTTTAAGTTTGGTAAAAGGTCAGAATCTACTTTTATTTTTTCCCATATGAATAATTATTCGTCTCTGTATCCTCCTTGCCGTAGTTATCTGCAGCACGTCTTGTGTTTCATATTGCAGTTCCAAATATGTGTGGATATGGTTCTAAGTCTTCTCTCTTGTTTCACTGGTTCACTTATCTGTCCTACACCAACAGCACACTAAATCTTAATTACCAGTCTTGGCATCTGGTAGAGCAAGTTCCCACACCTACTCTTCTATAAGAATGTCAAGAATTTTGGCCTTCTATTCTTCCAAATGAATTTTAGAACCAGCTTGAAAAGTTCCCAAAATAACCTCTTAGAATTTTTATTGGAATTGTATTGACTCTAAAGGTCAATTTGGAGAAAACTGACTTCTTCATATACATGAAGTTGGAATACTTACTTAGGTTGAAATATTTAATATGTTTTATTTGTTTTCAGTAAAAATTTTCACATTCTCCATACAGTTGCTTGATTTTAATGTATTGTTCATAGATTTTTTGGCACTACAGTTGTTTCTAGATATTAAATTACTATATTATTTGCCTAGTACAAGGGCTAAGGAACTTCATAAATATTGGCAAGACTGATTTGTTTCTAACTGGTTTCTTTAATTTACACATCCAGCAAATATTAAGTGCCTACGTGCCAGACACTGATGATAAAAAAAAGACAATACCTCTATAAGTCTATTCCTTTGAGAAAAATCACTCTTTTGTCTTTTTCCTTCATTCCAGGTCCACCAAAATTCAGTTATTTTTCTACCATCAATCTGAACAATTCTTGCCACTGGACAATACATTGTGTTCCCTTATTTAAAAACTTGGTAGAGTGTTTTTTTTTTAATTTCATGTTTGAAGAGAAAATAGAAAGCGTGTAACTCTAAGCATGATGACTGCCATTTTTACAAGATCTACACCTATTACAGTAGATAAAATCATTCAAATCGCTCATATATATATAAACAATTTCATTCACAAGGCTTAAAATCTCGCACAGGAGTACAACCTGCCCCAACAAATAAAGACACCGGCAAATCCAACAACAACAAAAGGCACAAAGGGATGGTTTTCACATGAGGGAAGTCTTAAGAAACATAAGAATCACTTAACTAGAAAACTGGTGAAAAGGGGGGGGGCGGGGGGAATGCCTCAGACAATACACTGGTGAGGAATCAGAGAGCCAGGACTGACCCAGAAACTGGCGATAGTCAAGCCCCAGAAACATAGGTCAGACTCCTCGGTCAGCCCTCCCACTTAACCGTTCAACATTAAGTGGACCCCCTTCAAGCCCTGCCCTCATCTCTAAGTCTGCTCAGGTCTTTTCATTCACTGCAGTTATTTAGCACCTCCCTTTTTGACAGGCCTAGAGCTAGGTGAAGCCCCGTGTTGGGCACCAACTAGTTCAGAAGCATGCGTAAGGTAATAATGAGTAAATCAATAATTACTCCATAATGTGATAATCGATATTTCTGAAAGCAAGGGGAGGGATGAGAGTGAGTGATTCTATCTTCTAGGGAATGACATCTGAGTTGGGATCATACACAGGCTGAGCACTGCAAGTGGAAAAAAAATGGGACAGGCCATTTTAGCAGAGAGAAGGAGTGGTGAAAGGGACGGGGAGTGCTGGGAACTGTTGGAGGCCAAGGGAAGCTGGAGGCAAAGGAAGTTCTCACACCGGGTGGAGACTGGACCTCGGAGCTGGAGCTGCGTAGTGGTTGGGGGACCTCCGAGTTGCGGGTGGAGCCAGAGCCCCGAACTCGGGAGAGAGAGGCCAGTGGCTTCCCCCGGGCCCTTCTCCGCAGCCCCCTTCAGGCCAACACCCCTTCGCTCCAAACGGGAATACGCCCCGAGGAGGCAGCCCCGCTAGGTGGGTACGCTCCGGAGACCCCGGGTCCCCAGACCCGACTTGGCGGGCTGCCGCACCTTGCAAAGCAGCCGTCTCAGACCTTCACAGTCGAATTCCATCTCCAGCCGGGTTCGAGCGTCAGGTTCCGCGTCAGGTTCCGCGACCCCAGCCCTTGGACCTTCTCTCGCACCTCGCACTGGCTCCTAGACGGCGGCCGCTGAGGACCAAACCTCCCCAGAGCTTCCAGGCCCCGCCCTTTCTCAGACTCGGGTGTCAACCCGCGTTCAACTCCCCAGTCTCAGCAGCGGCGGCTCTCGGTAGGCAGTCGAGTCATCGCTCCAGCGTGAACCCAGAGCACCATCAGAAAGGCGCTAGCGTAGGGAACTACGCTCCAGCTTGCTGGAAAGAAACTTGGGAGACATCTGTGGATCGGGGAATTGAAAGGACCTGAAGAGAAGCAGTAAAGGAGGTGGAAGCACCTCGCCCTGTTCTGGAAGAGAGTTTCAAGAAGGATGTGTTACGTTCAGCAGAGTATGAAGAAGGATCAAGACCGAATATTGTAGTTGGATTTAGGAAGAAAGAGGTAATGAAACTTCAAACCCAAAATTTTAGGGAGCTAGAAAAGGAAAACCGAGCCGGCAAGAGGATTGTCGGAGAAATGGGAGATGGGGACAGCATTGGGAGGATGATGCAGCATCGGGAGAGGGATTGCTTTTTTTTTTTTTTAAGGTGGGAGGTAGTGTCACAAGCTTGTTGGTGGTGGAGAGGGTAAAAAGCCAAGTGAGAAAAAGACTCTGAAAACAAGAGAGGGGGTAGATTGGTGGATACGGTCATCTAGAGAAGGCAGGTGAAGATATGCAATATGGTGGCTTTATTTGGTCTCCTTGACTTGTGAGTTACCTGCTTTGTATTCCTGGCTTGAACCATTGGGCCTAAAAACTCACAGGAGCTGGATACTTTAACCGTCAGGAGGTTGGGGAGGTGGTAGGGTGACTGTATCACTAGGAAGACCCAAAGTCAGGATCTGTTAGTCTGGCTCAATTAGAAGAAAGTGAAAGGCTGGATGGAGCGTTTATTCATTCATCAAACTTATGTTGAACATTGACGCGTTGCTAGGTATTTTTCTAGGTCTGATGATACAGAAGTGAACAAAATAAGCAAAAATGTCAGCTGTCCTAAGGCTGTCATTCTTTCATTAGTAGGGAGAGAGAAAACAATAAGTATAATAAATCAGTCAATTAGACTCCATGTTAGAAGGTAATTAAGTGTTATGGGAATAGATTTTTTAAAGACAGGGTAAGGAGATCAGTGTAGATCCCTTTGAGGTGAAACAGTAAGCATTTCATATACATAGAGGACATTCAAGGCAAATTCCTAAGTCCTAAGACAGGCATGAGCTTAGGGAATGCTTGAAACATCGAGGCCAGTGTAGCTGGAATAGAATGAAGTAAGAGGTAAGGAAGCAGAAGAAGCCTAAATCAGGAAATAAGAGAGAGCTACAGATGGTTTAAGGCAGTGATTCTTCCACTGCAGTCCCCAGACTTACAGCCTCAGCAGCACCTGGAACTTGTTAAAAAATACAGATTCTGAGACCCAACCTCAGACGTACAAAAACAAACTCTGGGGGTAGGGTCTAGCACTCTGTTTTAAGAAGCCTGGGCAAATCTAATGTGTGACAAAGTCTGACAACCACTGTGTGCATAGACAGTTGTGACTGGCTTGTCTATTCCCTTCAGCCAGAGACCAGCAGACACACACTCACACTTGAACAAGCTGAGTTGACTACTCCTTGTAGGGAGGGAATAGATATTGTAGACAAGCACTGAGATAGCTCAGTAAGAGTGTTGAACCTATTATAACAGGATATGGGCTTTGGGTGACTTGGGGGAGGATTTAAGGAAGCAAAGCTTCCCTCTGGGTTGGGTGCTGTCAGAAAGGATAATTCTATGATTGGGTATCTCTACATCTATAAGAAGGGCAAACTAGAGTGATGACAGAGTGGTGATTCGTAAAGAAGAAGCAGTCACTCACATTAGCAGAGAAAAGAGGATGTTTGTTATTTCATGGTCTCTACAGTGACCTTATTTTTGCCTGCTTAGACAAAATTATAAAGTGAACTTATTTTATCTCATTTTATCATGGTCTGAATGACCCATCTGATGTTGGTTTTCAGTGAGATTGTTACACCCACAGGAGAATCATGTAGCCTAGTTGTGAGTGCCAGGTCAGCCAACAACACTGAGACCTGGCTGGGTCAGACCAGTTCCAATGTCAGGGGCTGCTTTTTTCTTTGTTAGGCTTTTACTCAGAAAGAGGAAGCTGCTGGAGGGTTTTTTTTTTTTAATATATTTTATTGATTATGCTATTACAGTTGTCCCATAACCCCCCCTTCATTCCCCTCCACCCTGTACACCCCCTCCCACCCACATTTCCCCTCTTTAGTTCATGTCCATGTGTCTTAACTTCTTTAGCTTCTACATTTCCCATACTATTCTTGCCTTCTCCCTGTCTATTTTCTACCTACCATCTATGCTACTTATTCTCTGTACCTTTTCCCCCTCCTCCTCCGACTCCCCTGTTGCTAACCCTCCATGTGATCTCCATTTCTGTGTTTCTGTTCCTGTTCTAGTTGTTTGCTTAGTTTCTTTTTGTTTTTATTTTAGGTGTGGTTGTTAATAATTGTGAGTTTGCTGTCCTTTTACTATACATGTTTTTTCTTTATCTTCTTTTCTTAAATAAGTCCCTTTAACATTTCATAAAATAAGGGCTTGGTGATGATGAACTCCTTTAACTTGACCTTGTCTGAGAAGCACTTTATCTGCCCTTCCATTCTCAATGAAAGTTTTGCTGTATAGAGCAATCTTGGATGTAGGTCCTTGCCTTTCATGATTTGGAACACTTCTTTCCAGCCCCTTCTTGCCTGTAAGGTCTCTTTTGAGAAATCAGCTGACAGTCTGATGGGAATTCCTTTGTAGGTGACTGTCTCCTTATCTCTTGCTGCTTCTAGGATTCTCTCCTTCATTTTTACCTTGGCTAATGTAATTATGATGTGCCTTGGTGTGTTCCTCCTTGGGTCCAACTTCTTTGGGACTCTCTGAGCTTCCTGGACTTCCTGGAAGTCTATATCCTTTGCCAGATTGGGGAAGTTCTCCTTTATTATTTGTTCAAATAAGTTTTCCACTTGTTGCTCTTCTTCTTCCCCTTCTGGTACCCCTATAATTTGAATCTTGGAATGTTTCAAGGTGTCATTTTTTAAAATTCTTATATTTCTTCATTCTTTTCTGATTGTATGTTTTTTTCTTCCTTCTGATCCACTCCATTGATGTGAGACCCAGCTTTTATTCCATCACTATTGGTTCCCTGTGCATTTTTCTTCATTTCACTTATTGTAGCCTTCATTTTTTCATCTAATTTGTGATCAAAATCAACCAATTCTGTGAGCATCCTAATCACCAGTGCTTTGAACTGTGCATCTGGTAGGTTGGCTATCTCTTGGTTGCTTAAAAGTATTGGTTCTGGGGCTTTCATTTGTCTTCTGTTTGAGCCATCTTTTTTTTTTTTTTTTTTTTTTTGGTCTCGTTGCGTCTGTTATGTATGAGGGATAGAGCCTTAGGTGTTCACCAGGGCGGGGCATCCCAGTCACTGGGTTGTGACGCTGTATGTGAGGGCAGGGTCCGAAAGGGAGCAATGGCGCTTGCTCCTCTCTTCGTTGGACCTCAGTCCCTTCCACTGCTTTCCCCGAGCAAACTGGGCCCCTCTGGTGCCAATTCCCATGTTGGTGGGCTTGTGCACCCCGTGGGACTTTCCAACGACCTCTCCTGTGAGGCTGGGAGTCTCTCCCTGCACCTCAACCCCCACAGGTGTTTTCAATCAGTGCCCCAAAATTCTATTTCCCGGCACTGGGATCCTGGGTTAGATGCAGTGACTTGCTTCACAATCGCTGCTTCACTGGGTCTGCCAGTCACCACCCCTTGGCAGGGGTCTGCCAGCTGCTGCTGGCACACCCAGGATCCACCTGCTGTGGTCTTGCACGCCCCAGATGCCTTATATGCCCGGTCCCCATGTTCTCTACTCTCTGCACAGTGACCTGAGCCCGACTGCCCGACTCTGCCCCTCCTACCGGTCTGGATGAACGTGTCTATTTTATCTCCTTAGTTGTCCGACTTCCGTACAGCACAATTTTCTGTCAGTTCTGCTTGTTATTCTGTTTCTAAATTGTTGTTGTCATCCCTATCTTGGTTGTGCAAGGAGGCATAGTGTATCTACCTATGCCTCCATCTTGGCCAGAAGTCTGGAGGGTTTTGAACAGAAGAATTAACGTTATCTGATTTGGTGTGTGCGTGGGTCATGTGATCGATGATGTCACAATGCCCTACTAGACTCCAACCTCTCCACTAGGGAGTTGCAGATCCCTTAAAGCCAAGGACTGGAACTGACTTTTGAGAGCTCTGCCACCTGAGGGTTTCATGAGCATACTCCTTTACCAAGGTCTTGGTGAAGAGTCTTTCACTCTGCAATTGTGTCTTTAAAATTGTTTTATCATGATTGTGCTCGGCTGGATGCTTTTTGTTGGCTTTGCATGTTACATGGGCACATTTCCGGAGTTCATGGTAAGTAATGACTCTACATGTAAATTCACGGTAATCAGTCCTGGCTCAGGCTGACCCTCCCAGCTGGGGTTTCTGAGCAAGTGGGAAAGACAATTGAGGTTCACCACTAATGAGAGGTCAGGAAACAAAGTCAGTTTCCCAGGCCACTTCCCATCCCATTTGGACATCTTTAAGTCCCCCTCCCCCTAGGTTTATATAACATTACTTATTTCAAAGCATTATGGAATTTATAAGGGATCTGTTGGAGTTGTGCTTGACTTCTGGAGTTCAGGCCCAGTGGGTCAGTGGTTGCTGATCAAGAGAGGAAAGGTGGGCCTTGGAGGGTGGACTTTTCAGCAGTCCTTTCAGTCCCATACAGGGGCAGTTGCCTACTGGGCCAACAAGTAAAGCCATGTCTGCCTTTACATGTCTTTCTGACTCAGCCTCCAACTCTGAGGTGGAAAGACAGGTGGCCTGTTAAAGAGAGCAAGGCTCGACGGAGCAGCCAGCCTTTGGATGAAGATCTACAACTGTGAGTGATCAGGTCTGTTGGGCTGCTTCCCTCCCTTTCCTGAGAACTTGGGAGAACCCTGAAATCCCAGCGGAGAGTTTATATTCCTCTGGAAAATATAATAAGCTCTAGAAAGGGAAGTGATTAGAGATAGATGAAATGGAAATGATTGGAAAGAGAATGTGGGGAGCACTTCTGAGGACAGTTACCGTGCATTTGGGTTCAAGTCCTGACTTTGCAATTTACTAGCTATCTGACTTGGGTGAGTTTAATCTCTATGAAGTTCAGTTTCTTCATCGGTGTAGTGGAGTTATCTCAGTATCTTACTTTTTTTGTGTGTGAGGATTACATTTGGGAATTCATGTAAAGTATTTATTTAATGCAAAACTTAGCATTTGGTATGTGCTAACTTAACAACTAAGCAAAATCGTGAACCAGTCAACAAAGATTTACTTTGGCAACAACCTCAACTGTTTATCCAAGACCACACAGACCAACTGGTTTGTGAAGCTGGGATGTAAGCCGTAGATCTCTGAACTGAATAGCCTCTTCCATTCATCTCACTAGCCCAGCTTGCCTGTAACGAACATTAATAACAGTGTCCTATTGGCAAACTATCCCCTCTGGTTTCTCATATCCCACCCCATTTCATTCAGACCTCTTTTTTCAAAGGTGTCCCACAGTTAGAGAAACCTAACTCTGAGTCTTAGTAGTGTACTGACTACAGGAGCAGGTTTTCTGGGAAGCTACTCTGGAAGGCATGGGTATCAAATCCCAGCCCCAGATATGCTAAGAGCAAGGCACAATGGTGGTTCCTTTTTTTTTTTTTTCTCCTTCATCTGCCTCAGAATTCCTATGAGAGATGATTGGCACCACACAGTCAGACCTCTGGAGGGGCAGGGATGTGATGAGGTCCAGGGTTCTTGTTTCGCTGAGCCACTGCCGTGTTCCTGACCAAACCACTGAATCTATCCTGTGGTTCCTTTTCTCCAGCTGTGAAATGGGCATAACAGCCCACCTCCCTTCTCTTCCCTTGTGAGGGAAGTCGTGAGGAGGCTTACCTTGCATAAAAGTTTAGTTGTGCTATTTTGCAAAATGCAAGGTTTTTCTTCGAATAGTCAGACGACTGATAAAGTTGTTAATATAAAGTAATTGCTCATAGCATACATACCTAGCCACTAATCCCTCCAATTAATCCAGGGTATTTTTTTGTTTTGTGTTTTACATAGGAATTTTTCTTTTTGCATTCGATTGCATAAAGCCACTAGTCAGAATTTTGACAGGTGATGAGTTAATAAAGATCTGGTGCCAGCAGGATCCCAACCACAGAGCCCCAGAGAACAGGGCCCTTCTGGTAAGGGCTCCTTAGCTCCAACACACCTGGCATCCTGGGCAACCATCCACAGCTACTCGCTCTGACTGGCCCCCAAGGTCACAGGAGCTGATGTCACAATTGGTAGCTGACCGCTGCCCCCCAAAATGGCCATGGCAAGCCACTTCAGTTCAGACTAGACCACACAGCCCCTCAGCCAGGAGCTATCATGCTGGGTCATCCACCATCAGGCTTTGAATGAAGACAGCCCAGTTCCCAGCATTTAGGGAACAGAACACACCTTTCAGAACCCACTTTCCCCTGCTTGCACTGCCCACTGAGCCAGAGCCCGTAATGATTGTTGTCTTATGGATGCTTCTCATTGCAGGAACTATGTGGAAGGGGTATAAGTATCCCCCAGGAGGGGTAAGTGTGCCATAAGCTTTGTTCTCTATTCTGACTTCGAAATGTATTTCCTGAGATAATGAACTAAGCATCGAAATCCAACTGTAGTCACTTTAGAAACAAATGCCCTTTTCTTTGTTAACAAAGCTATGTAGCTTACCTACTTCTATTAATATTACTTTCT
The DNA here is from genome assembly GCF_004126475.2 of Phyllostomus discolor. NCBI lineage: Eukaryota > Metazoa > Chordata > Mammalia > Chiroptera > Phyllostomidae > Phyllostomus > Phyllostomus discolor. Next base: position 136,126,538 of record NC_040908.2, read on the forward strand.
TAAGCTGGGAGAGTTACCTCAGTTTTTCATGTGATCTTTTATGTATATTTTCCTAAGAGTCTCTGTTCTTTTTTAGTTTCAAATAAACAGGGCAGAGTTAAAAAGATTTCTCAGGCCCAGGGTCAAAGCTATCTGACATGGATGACCTAGTCTGTTCTCTTGGACATTCTGTGTGCTCAGTGTTCACTACCACTGCTTAGCTCAGCCCACACCAGCAACCCACACTTAACTCTCCCTCAAGTAAATGCTGGTCTATATTGGTTCGGTGGCAAATGTCTCTATCCTCTCTCCTCCTGTTGGACCTTGTATATGTGTCCTTCCTCTGCCTCTTGTCAGCTCCCCTACTACTTAAGCCCCTCTGGCAACTGAGGTCAGAGGCATTAGGTGACAGAATTGGACACAGCTACCCCTGCCTGCTCTTGGTAAGGAGGGCAATACCCTTAGCCCACACCTAGCAAACACTAAGTGTGACCCTCCCGACATACTTTTTCCCCTTCAGACCCCGGTGGAAATAAGCAAAGATGATCCTGGTGAAGTAATGCAGCTCTGAAGCTCACCTGACCAGCTGTACAGCTCCTGTTGTTGGTTTCGCATAAAGTACTTGCACATTATTTTTGTCACATTTAATGTAAAAAGTTACTGCACCTTTTTAAGATGAAGACTTGGTATTCTGTGAGCTGGGAACAGGGAGGTGGAGGGTGGGGAGGGAGTCGGGGTGGGTAGGAATGACCGAGTCCCTAGTCCCTTTGTTTCAGAGTCCCTAAAACTGGTATTAAGACTAAGATACCAAGTTCAACTTGTCCTCTGTTCTGTATCCTCAAGGATAGAAATTCTCAGGATCTCTTTAGACCTATTTCCCAAATAATGTCTTTCTCCTGGATCCAGGGTGGAAAAAATGTTAAACATAGGAGTAACTTTAAGCCTATTCTTTGGGGTATTTCTCTGTGGCCTTCCCACAGCTACTATTAAGAACCCAAAGCTTATACCATGTGGGGGAAAGGCCTCATTTTTATATTGGGTGCTAGACACTAAATGCTGTATTATTTTAAACCTCACAATAACCTAAGCTGGGTTGTAGCCTCGTTTTACAAAATGGCTAAAATGAAGTTGCCAGTATTAACTTACCAACCCACACAGCTCTGAGTTGCAGTTAAGATCCAGGCCTTCTCCTTGGCATGCTGCTTTTTTTTTTTTTTTTTTTTTTTTTAAAGATTATATATATAGGCCCTGGCTGGCGTAGCTCAGTGGATTGAGTGTGGGCTGTAAACCAAAGTGTTGCAGGTTCGATTCCCAGTCAGGGTACATACCTGGGTTGCAGGCCATGACCCCCAGCAACTGCACATTGATGTTTCTCTCTCTCTTTCTCCCTCCCTTCCCTCTCTAAAAATAAATAAATAAAATCTTTTAAAAAATTATATGTACTTTTTTAAATTAAATTTAATTTTTTTTTAGACAGGAGAAGGGAGTTAAGAGGGAAACATGAATGTGTGGTTGCCTCATCACCCCCTACTGGGAACCTGGCCCACAACCCAGATGTGTGCCCTGACTGGGAACCAAACTGGTGACCCTTTGGTTTGTAGGCAAGCACTCAATCCACTGAGCAACACCAGCCAGGACTCCTTGGCATGATTTTATGTGCCAAAGAAAAGGGCCAACCAAGAGGCTGGGATATCTAAGATCTTGGCCGTCTCTTGGTTCAAGTATCTCCCTCACCTGTATAGCCAAGAAGTTGCCTGATTCTTTTAGCACTGACTGCTGCTAATACAGGCAGCATGTGTAGAAACGAAAGCCAACTGCTGAGTCCTCATTATGATGCAGTTTGAGTTTATGAGACCAAGGATGGAACGTAAGTATAAGATATATGCAACTAATTTGGGTGAGCCCTGGGTTATTCCTAATAAGCCTTCTAGTGGTTTAGAGCAGCGGTCCCCAACCTTTTTGGCACCAGAGACCGGTTTTGTGGAAGACAATTTTTCCATGGCCCAGGGTGCTGGGTGGAGGGGAGACACGAGGCAGAGGTCAGGCTGGGGAGGGGGTTGGGAGACAAGAGGAGCTCAGGGGGAATAGTAATGTGAGCCAGTTCATGGACCGGGAAGGGGGGAGGTTGGGGACCCCTGGCTTAGAGCTTTCTGACCTTAAAGGGGAAGAGGAGAGCGAGGGACAACTCTTAATGGGAGTAAATACAGTACTTAAAAGAAACTGTATGAAACTGTCCCCATTCTGTGGCTGCTTGGGGGTTACTGATAGTTTCATGTCCAGAAATGCACCCTTACCAGCAGACCTTCTGGTTATGGACACATGTTGATGACTATTTGGTACTTTTGCTAAACTATTTCCAAGTGGCTCTATGCACTGAACGGATTATCCTTTTTATTTTTTATGGAAATGTGATTCAAAATCCATAAGCAAAACTGTAATTTCTCAGTCTAGGATATTAGCATCTCTTGTATTTGACCTAGTCTCAACACATTTCATTAAGTGCCTGCATCCTCTGGCTGCATGGATGTGCCCATTCGCCTCCTGTATGGTAAACTGTAATTTCAGTCAAAAGGGATTACTTTCTTAATATATTCCTAAGGACTCATCTTCTCAGCCATCTTAGGCTGTTTTTATTACAGGGGATCAGAACCTGCTTTTCTTCATAAGAAGTGTACACCCCGTCTTCTTCTTCCCTCCAATTCAGAGTATACCTCCAAACAGTCTCCTAACCTGGGTGTCTCCTGTAAGCTGGTGGGAAGACAGGTGTCAGTGGTGGGAACTGGGCAGACGCGAGTGCCTGTGGGCGAGCAAACAGAGGCAAGTGTGTGAGGGGCAAACCCAGTCTCTGAAGCGTGATGCGTCTGCTGGGGGTTCTGGCTGGGAAAATGTGCAGGGTGATGACATAAGGAATATGGGTTTTGGTCAATAAGTGCAAACCAGGGAAAATACCAATAAAATATTTTTAATGCCTACAATTTCTTTATACATAAATTGTAAAACTTTCACCTGTATATGCAAAAGTAGATTCTCTTGCAGGTCAACAGCACCAGATTAACAAGCTAAACTGTAAATGTTTCTAAACTTGATTCATCCATTACGTAAAAGACATGGATTTAATAACTCCAAAGAAATCTATATCCCATTCTTCATTATACACTAAACACCTGAATATTTATCTCATCACATACACGCACAAAATAAATAGTCTGATATATCCAGCACATTGAAAATAAACCAACCAGTATCTCTTCATAGATTTATTCTCTTTCCAAATATGTTTTGGTCTCTTGCTACATCTCAGAAATGTACTAATAGCTGCTTTGAAGTTACAAAATACAAAAACAGTCAATTATTTCTTGGAGAAAATCTTGGGGATTACATTTAAAACATGAAATTTCGAGTTCCCATAGACTTTCTTTTTTGTTAACAGTCTTTGAACCTTTTCATGGTGCACAGGTAAGGCTGCCTATGACATGTGGTACCCTGGCCTCCAGATGGACATAACTGCATTTATAGTTTAGAGAAAATACTAAGAACAGTTCTGAAAGTAGCCTTACAAGAAAGTGCCCCTTGCTTTGTCATAGCAACATTAAAAGCAAGTGGGACTGTGCAATCAGAGGCATGAGTTTTATGAAAACTCCTTTCCTTTCACATCATCTGTTAGAGCACCACGCCCATGATCATGTAACATTATTACAATTGTGAAATAACATTACTACATTCGTGAATTAACATTACCCAATAAAAGGCACATCTTCAAATATTGACTTAGGAAAATCTGAAAAGGAACAGTAAAGGGTACATTAAAAATCATTCACTTAATTTGTAAACCTTGGCAAAATAACAGCCTACTCCAGTTTCTTGAGAGGTTTGTGAGCTTTTTGTAAGAGTGGCCGGGAATTGAAGAACAAAATGGAAGACAACATTTGGAAACAAGGCCAAAACTAATTTGAAAGACTCAATTTTTAAAAAATGAGCTATGGAGGTGCTTTTTTATTAATGTTGATGTGAAATAACAGCAAAACCAACATCTGCATCACAGAAGGAACGCACTCAGAAGTGACAGACACAGGACACGGCCTGACTCCTCTTACCAAGTTCTGCAACTTTTATCCAGCACGTTGGTGCCTTTCTGTACAAATTGCTGCTCAATATCACTGAGTAAAGTGCTAGTTAATTTAAGCCACCAAGAATCTTTCATTTGTAACAAGTACTTGATTGTAATTGCCAATATCAAAGAGTATAGAATATTGAAAAAAACATTCAAGAAAAAAACTTTTGAAGTGGGGGAAAAATAACCACGTTAAGTGACAGCAAAGAACTGTCACTTAACGGGACAGATAAAACAGGTTGTTCCCAACCTGTTTTATCACATGGAACCTCACACTACCCTTTCACCAACTTCACTGAAGGTATCTGAGACTGGTGAGAGGCAGTTAATAGGGTTTTCTGCCACAAGTCTAACAGTCCATGTGGAACATTAGAGTGTTATTCCTAGGGATAACCATATCTTTCATTGGATTCAACTTCAAAATTAAACCCTTGCACTTTCAAAGTTTGCAAGTCAATTCAAAGTGAGTCAGTTTTAAGGGACTGGGTCACACGGCTGACCCATAAAGGAAGGCAGATGATGGTCATTGTAATGCTCAAACTTGGAGAATAAAGAAAGCTTGATGGATAAAAAGGAATACACTAAAACAAGTTTTGGACCTACTGAAGAATACGGATTCTTTGTAGACCAACTTTTCTTACTTAATCCTCACCACCCAATGGCTTAAGTAGCTAAAACATTGTAGAGCTGTTCTATAAGCTTATGTCCCACTGTCCCCAACCCTCCACATTTAGAATCAAGGACAAATGCTCTCCATCGCCATCATCTCATTTTCTGTTGCTGACTTTCCTTGAGACTTGGCTTCTCTCCAGCCAGAGCCTAAGTCAGCCTGAGTGGAATTGCTTGGATTTGAGGCTTAAGAGATAGCAGGTCTATAGCTAGGACTTGAAGAAAGGTGGAACACAGCCCAGTAAAATAAACATCCTTCTCTACTTGGGGGGCAAACATTTCTTCACAGTGCATAGTTTGAAATAAAAGTGCAATATGGGCAAAAAGAGAAAGTGGTGCTCTTGATAGACAGGAATTTAGTTTTTGGTTTTTGCCATTACTTGCTAAGGAATTTTAAGATAAAACTGAAAAGTCATTAACATCAACGGACACAAGGGCACCTTGGATTCCGAAACATCTTTACAGTGGGGGATGTGGATGGGGAGGAGGGCAGCCTCACATGTCACTTGCTTATTCTTTTTTAAACTATTACTCTTCCAACTCTAATTTTTGAGTAAAATATTATTTTCTTCAATATAAAAATGAATTTTTAGATAAAAATCAGAAATGACATTGTCTATTTTACAATAAATCTGAAAGGAAAGCTTGAAAAAGAATACTCTTATACTAAATGGCCTAACTTGTATTTTAACTTGAGAATTTTTTGTTAATTGCCTAATCACCTAAATTAGCAAATAAGAATGCTCAGCATCCAATCCATGAATACAGAATACAATATAATTTATTCTACTTTTTACTTCAAAGTCACAGAGATGACTTCCATCTGATAATTATAAAGCCTACTCTACATTTTCAAGTTCTCAATCCAAACGCATAGATTAGTACAGGTCACTTTATTGCTGGCAACATTCAGGGAAGGGCCAGGTTCCTCATAAAAAGAAAATAAGTTTGGGAGCCGGCCATTGCCCCACTCACGCATCAGCAGAATTATGGAAGTCAAGAAGCAATCTTGGTTTCCTTTCGAACCTAGCAAAGGAACAGGGAAGATCGGCTGACTGTTGAGTAGCCCCACGCTAGAGTGCATAGCTCATCAGGAGCAAGGCCGGCACCTGCCGCATAAGAGCACTCACTGGGCAGGACGTCATCTGCATTACAGATTTCACCCTGGAAAGTATTTGAAAATACTTTATGCTCAAAATATACAGTATGCATTCCTTCTCCTTAGGACCCAAGTATAAATCTAAAATGATAAAGGGGCTTCTCCAGTCAGAAGGCAGGACTTCCTTGCAGCAGAGTGTCTCCAGAATTTCACAAAAATAAAAGCAGCAGCTAACGCCTTTTCAGCTTCTTGCCCTTTCGGCATTTAATTTCTTCTTCCTCACGTTTCATCTCCTCTAAGTCCTCTTGCATACCTAGTCTCAAACTGTCAAAAGAAAAAGAAAAGAAAGGTATTTGTCAATACACATGAAATTACTACTTTCTTTAAAAAGCAAGAATGAAATTTCAACGGAAAGTTCAGATGAACTGTATTATGCACTGAAAATGCCTCAAAGCCTTACCACTGAAAACAGATTAGCAGAAATATTTTTACCAGGAGCCACTGCCAGTGACTCAAATACAGTGGGGAAAAAGACCTCAGGTGCAACCTCAACACAAAATACCTTAATACTCCCATGAAATAATAAAATAGAAATGATCTCAACAGCATTTAAAAATAAAGAACAAGAAACATTTATACAAAAATAACATTCTGTGCTTGTGCCTTCCCAGCACTTTAGTTTGATACCTAGTTACAGGAGAGGGAAGATGAGAGGGAGAAAAAGGTTGAATATTCCGGGTTGAGACTAAGGCAAAGTATTTTACCAATTTACAAATAATTCACTTGTTACCTCTACCTAAGAAATTATCACTAGTTTGCTATCAGGTAGCCAGGCAGGAGTCAGAGGGAACCTAGTATCCCTCATCAGGGCCCTGAGGCCAGCAGCGCAGGGGAGCAGGACTGAGACGTGTCTGAAGTGGAAAGGGCATCAGGGCGGAGAACAGAAACAGGAACGCGCTGTTACGGGATCAGAGGAAGCCTCCAGCAGTTCTTGTGGGCCTACGTGGATGAGGCAGTGCTCAAGGCAACTTGTCCACATTGTCTTAACCCTCACAGTGCATCCGTCAGTAAAAGCAGTATGTTCTCATTTTACAAATAAGAAAACAAGATTTAGAAAGGCTAAGGAATCTGTCTAAAGCCCCACAGCAAATAAGGACTAGAATTCAGAATTGCGTGGCCCAAAGCCCCTACTCTCAACGGTGCAAATGAAGCAGCAAACAGGAAGGAGATGTAGGTCATATCTACACATGGGATAAAAATGTGATGTTTTGTGCTTACCTCCTCGCTTCTTCCTTCTGCTGCTCTTTCCAACTACTCTCCATGTAACGTAAGGCATAATCACTTTCATCTTTGTATCTGCAAAGAGGAAATCAAAATTGTTTTAAGATGAACAAAAACTCAATTTTTTAAAGGAACTAAATCCTGTTATGTTTAAAATCAGCACCTTTATAACTAAATCAAACACATTTAGGAGTACTCCTCCTTGCCTGGCCGGGAGTAGAGTGGGCAGAGGATGAGTAGAAGTGGATTTCTGAGACACATTAAATGAGCCCTTGTTACCCCCAGATTCCTGAATCTGATGCTGAGGAAGGTACCAACCCAACAATGCTGACTCTCAACTCACTTCTACTCATGTGATAATTTATAGTAAAACCCTAAAAGCACAATATATGTGAAAATTATTTTGTGTAAGTTTCATAGGAACTTCATGCTACCATGAGGGAGGAAAGGACTTTTAGAACATAGACCAAAGCACATAGATTAATAGTTTGACCAAGAACCTATAGCTCTAATAACACTACATAGATTTTTATTTTATTTTTTAAAAGTTACTAGTTTTGACAATTTTTAAAAAGATTTTATTTATTTTAGAGAGAGGGGAAGAGTGGGAGGAGGAGAGGGAGAGAAACATCGATGTGTAAGAGGAACACTCATTGGTGCTCTCGCATGCCAACAACCCAGGAATGTGCCCTGACCGGGAACTGAACCGGCGACCTTTCAGTTTGCAGGATGCCCAACCCAATGGGCCACACCAGTCAGGCCTAGTTTGGATTTTTAGATCTAATTTTTAGTCCAGTTCTTTCTTCTACTAAATGTCTTAAAAAAAAAAACCCACAAAAAGAACACTCCCCCCCAAAACCCCTTAGGGTTGCCATTGCATTCCTTTTCCATGGCTCTGAAGGAGGTAGCAATTGTTGACGGACAGACACTGACAAAGCCTTTCTTTCTACACAAACACTGCCTCCTTTAATCCTTCCAAATGCCATTTTATGTCAAATAATTTACTCCAGTTTACCTAGCTAGCAAGTGGTAGAACCTTCATTCAAACTGCAATCTTTCTTTAAATGCTTCTCAAACTTTAATGTGTGTATCACCTGGGAACCTTATAAAGCTGATTTGAATTCAGGAGATCTGATGTGAGGCCTGAGAACCTGCATTTCTAACAAGCTCCTAGATAATGTTAATGTTACTGGTCCCAGACTGCTGTCCGGGGACAACACTTAAGTGCAAAGTTTGTTACACCAAAGAAAAGCAGCTGCCAGATCAGACCAATTTTCAGCATAGCTCTGTGGGTGGCTTTTTGATTTCAAAGCCAATCTATTTCTACCACACCACGCTGCTTCACTCACACTGGCTATATATCTTATAAAGACAACTACTTGAAAAGGGACAATTTTGGGCTCTCATGCAAGGAACTACACAAATAATTCTGAGTTACATAATTCTCAGATATTAAATGCCAAAGAAGTAAATCTAAATCATACAAAGATTCCTAATTAAGAATTGTATTCAGTGCCTCTATTAGCTTGAGTTATTCAAAATAAAAAGTGTATCTAAATCTTCTTTAGCCTTACTTTTTTCGGTCATAGCCAAAGATTTCTCGAATGTGCTTGGATATTTCTTCCTGAGATTCTCCTTCATCTTCAATAAAATCTTCCATTTCAGAGTCATAGTCATCATCTTCCTCCTCTTCGTAGTCTCGCTGCCTTTTGTAAGCACTAGGAAAGGGAAGCCTTTGAGGACCTAAGAATAGAAAAGCCATTATTTATAAGAGCATTTAAATTTAAAATAGCCACCCCCCCAAAAAACCCCCTTAAAATAGTCCTAACGAAGTTCTACATAAAGTGAGATTCTGAGAGCTCATTCAGATGGTAGTCTCCAAAACCAGAGCCAGCAGGCTAGTGCACGGTGTGGAGCCTTCCTACCCCACCCCTGCTGCTTCATGATACCCACGAAGAACAGAATTCCAGCACACCCCAGGACTTGCTGAGAAGTGTCTGTTACATTTTCTAGCTTAGTGAAATTCTCCTGGATTAAAAGACTGGCAACTTTTTTTAAAAAACTTGCAAATAGCATAGGATCATTAACTTTTAATTTCACAAAGAAAAGACACCAAAGGTACTATTATCACAATAATTTCATTAAATTTTTTAAAAGTCCGATAAAGTAGGAGCTATTCTCAGAATTATGGATAATTATTTAAACTGAGTAAAGTCTGATGTTAGGAAAAACTCACTACATTATCCTTATTTTTGTCATTTTTCCAAAAGACTGATTAAAAGGTTTGCAAAAGACTGGCATTAATCAATAGGCCAACATCTGGGAACAACTGATTCTAGTCCTTGATTACAGACACTCCTGTTGTTCTATAACTTTAATGTGCAGGCCTGTCTCATTAGCTCAGAGCTTCTTTCTCAACTTCGGCATCACCGACACTTTGGGCCTGACATCTTTGTTAGGAGGAGGCTGCCCTGTGCACTGCAGGATAACAGTGGCATCCCTGCCTTCCATCTAGTAGATTCCAGTAGCATCCTCTGCCCCCAGACACACCAAATGTTTGCTGGGGATCAAAATCATCCTTGCTTGAGATCCAATATTCTAGCTTAATTAGGAAGTTAAAAGCATGGGTGAAAATCTTTTTTTTCTTTTTGTATTCTCCATGGTGCCTAAACAAATAATTATTACCATGGAGAAACTATGATCTAGCAGCCAGTAGGTGCCACTAACGATTCCTGTACGTTGGGATAGGAGATTCCCAAAGGTTTAGTGCCTAGGGCCTTAATGTTGCTCACTATAAGGAGCAGAAACACAAGGGTGGTCTTCAACAGTTCCTGGTACATACTGGGTACTAAACAAACATCTGATGAATAAGTAATGTACCAAAAGGCTTCAAAGCTTACAAATACACTCCAATACTTGAAGACTGGTCTCTTTAGTCTCATGAAAAGGTGAATCCATTCACTGAACCATATAAGGCACACTCTCTTTGTCTTACAAATCACAAAGCTGTGTTTATTAAACTTGGAGATATTACAGGGATAAACACCAAGGGTGCTAAATAAGTCTCTTTCTAAAGACTTTTCCAAGTCATGATCACTACAGGAACTCTTAGGCACAAAACAGACAAGACATCAGGATTCTAGCAACATAAGAAAACATTAAAGGGCATGTAGGATTACAGTGTCTCTGGTATATAAAAAAGTATGTTTTCCAATTTCCTAGTGGTAAACAGATACTCTCAGGGAGAGGGGCAATTTTACCTTGGGGAGATCTGTAGGCAGACAAGGAAGGCTTCATTCCATTCATCTGTCCATTGCTGGGCCGGCTAACGATATTCTTGGAAGAAATTGTTTCCGAGACAACAGTGCACCTGGGCTTCAAGGGGGGTCCTGAGCTACTAACTGTTCGCCCAGGTCCCAAGCTGCTCCCTGGTCTTCCAGGGCCTGAATTACCAACAGTCCGTCCAGCTGGAACTGAGCCACTTACTGAATGCCCAGGGCCACTGACTGAACGCCTGGTGGGCACTGAGCCACTCACTGGTCGTCGGAGGTCATGTGGAGTGTTCACATGATGCCGCCCAGGACCACCAGGGCTGACTACTGATCTCCCAGAGGCACCTGGGCCACTGATGGGTCGTCCAGGGCTACTTGTACCACTGACTGTCCGTCCAGAAGGATTTAAGTGACTGGCTGGCCTCTTGGTCCCAACAACCGATCGCTCAGGTCCGGAGCTGGAGCTGCCACTCTGGCGCCTGGGCACGGAGCCAGAACTAACTGTAGGCCGAGCAGTCCCTATGCTGGGCCGCCCAGGGGCTGAGCTGGAGCTGCTGCCTGGCTGCTTAACACCTGGACTCTTAGCCTTGTTATGTGGGGTGACCATGGGCCCAGGCCTGGAATGGCTAGGATGGGGAGGAGATTTTTTGGCTTTGTGCTCAGGAGCAGATTTCTGAGTCCCTTTAGCAGAAGTCTTTGGGACACCTGGTGAATACGTGTTCGAGTGGACCTTTCCAGCCCCATTGAAAACAGGTCTGTCATGGCCTGCACAAAGCGGGGGTTGGGAGCACTTGCCAGATTCCACTTTGGTCCTCTCTCCTGGCATGGATTTGGATGAAGACAAACCCAAGTGCTTCTCATTAGCAGTGCTGGGTCTGGATTTTTTCTCAGTGTGAGGAAGGCGAGCACCTTTGGAAGAAGGAAGTTTGTCCCCAGAAACTTTGCTAAGTTTTGTGCCCACACTTTCTTTCTGAGAGGGTGCCTTTTTGGTTGGAGGTAGTCTTGCATCTGCCTCAGGTTTCTTTTTCTTATGCTTTCGTTCAAGAAATTCTCGCTCCTTAAGTTCTTGTGCAGTCATAGGCCGCTCTTCCGTTTTCTTTACTACCTTGATTTCCACTGGTTCGTACTGCTTTTTCTCAGCCAGCTTCAGCAGATCAGTGAAGTTCATGAGTGGTGGGGCACTTTTAAGGGGGACCTTTGGTTTGCTTTCAACTTTGGGAGGTTCTTGCTCTTCCTCATACTCCTGCTCCGATGCTGCTTGATTGTATTCAAAGAATTCATCCTCTTCTTCCATCTCGTACTCTTGGTCTGTTCCCTGACCAGTGTGGCTTTCCATTGCCTGTCTCTTCTTGGGCTTTTCCTCAGCAGGAATCCCATTGTAACCATGGAAATTATCCTTCGTCCTCTTGGCCATAGCTCTTGCTTTCTTGTCATGTTTTAGCTCAATTCGCTTTTTCACTAGTTGTTCTTTTCTTCTTTTCTCCTCTAAGGCTAACGGGGACAAAAAAGAACACATTTCACCATCTCAAGATAACAGCCTGCTCATGTGAAATTAGCAGGTGGACAAAACATAAGCAACACTTAAGTTTGAAAACTATCCAGTCTGAAGACATCTAGGAATCAAATGAGGAAGTCACCTGAACAAGTATCAACTGAGTCATCTTAACATTATAAGTGGGTCACATACGGGTTTTTCTGTATGACTAAGCAAGTGAGAGACTTGGCTTTCAGCTTTAAATATAGAAAATAGTTCATACCGAATAAATATACCAAGTTAAGGGGACATTAGTACCCACTTAGCAGTTGTTACAATGACACAATGAATACTTAAAACCTATTTAATCGGTTTCCTTTTCATTTTCATGAAATGAAATTACTTCTTTAATTTACTGGTTCTCAAAAATTGCCTCTATTTCAATCTTTTAGCTAGCACTTTCAATAATAATTTTAAAATTAAAACACAAAATAGGTTAGAAGCAGATTCAGAACCAAGGTCAAGGAACAGAATTCTTATTGAGGTCACTATGGCCCATGAGAAGATAGGGTCACTATTCCCAAAAAGCTTTTATTTAAGAGGAAATAAAAGATAACATCCATGCAAATAATCAACATAACATAGGTAATTCTATGCAGCTGACTCATACACATATGCAACAAACCCGTCACCTGTTACATTATTATAAACATCCACTGGCAAGCACAAGCTAGCTGCGAAGGTGGAACATTTGAAAACCAAGAGCAAGGTGATAGATAACGTACCTTTTCGTCTGAGCTCCTCTTCCTTTCTTCTGAGAAAAGCTTGTACAGCTGCTGATTGGACACCCTTAACTTTTGGGTCTTTTTTGGGAGGACCCACTGCCAAACTATACCTTTTCTAAAAAAGAAACGAAAAACAACAGTAAAAGTTACAAGTAATTCAGCTTTAAGAAATATACTGTCTATTAGTGTATGGCACCTTGCCAGGCAATAGAGAGTGTTAAATGTTGACTGAAAAACCTAATCTGAATAATTGATATATAACCCACAGGAAAGCTTGGCCATAAAATTTCAGGTTAAATATGATTATGAAAGGCTATTTTTATGTACAGAGCTTCTCTGTAACTACCCAAATGATGCATAAATGAAAAATTCAGAGAAACATTACTTTCAGGCTATTATCCCAAAAAGGTACCTGGACTGGGGGTTAAAAAAAAAAATCAATCACCATTTAGAACAGACTGTTTTAAAATTCTGATTTAAAAGTCAGCCTTCGCCCTGATTGGTGTGGCTCAGTGGGATGGGTTTTTGTCCCAGAATCAAAATGTCACTGGTTCAATTCCCCATCAGGGCACGGGCCTGGTTTGCAGGCCAGGCTGGGGCTTGAGAGAGACAGCCAATCAATGTTTCTCTCCCTCGCCTTTTCCTTCCCTTCCCCTCTGGCTAAAAACAAACAAACAAACAAACAAACAAAATCTTAAACCGGAAAAAAAAAAAAAAAGCTGCCCTCTTCTCTAAGCATTTCAAAGTCCAATGTTTCAAACGAGCAGTAAAAATTACCACTCACAGCTGTGTTTGTTTCCGAGTGCCCTACTCCAGCTGATTTTCTACTCACAGCTACACACGTTATTCTGCTGACAACATGGAACACTGAGATTTTACTCTGACCACCCAAAAAGTACTAACATCCTGGCACAGATGGAATTTCTCTGGGCTTCACTTCTTATGTAACCACATCGAGAAATGACTAACACTAGAATATTGTTCATTTGAACTATGAAAAGACAAACATTTCCATTTTCTAAGTAATTATCATTAAAGAAGTATGATAAATAGAGCTAATAACTCAGACTGAGATGACTCATCTCCAGCACCATCCCACATTAAGTTTATGGGCTAGGAATAAAGATTTTTAAAGTGCCCTCCCTCTTTTGTCTTATTAGAGCGATGACATTTTTATCCATTTAACCTATTCCTGTACTAGTTAAAAAAAGAAACACTAACATCTGAGGAAAAAATTCAGCTACTCAGGAACCAAAAAGTGATTCCCAAAGTGTGTATGAAATTCCTGGAGGAAAGCCAAAGGATCCATGCTTACCGTATGGCTGCCAAACACAAGACATCTTGAAGCAGGCTGGAAGTTACAGCTAAGTCAGGCTACCAGCGAAGCAACTAGCCAAGGAAGCACACCCTAATCAACCTGAAAATCCTGCGTGATTACAATGTTGAGAACTGACACATCTCTGACAGACAGAAATCCCAAGAGAGCAGAGTTCTTTCCTAGTCCTCTTGGCTGAGTCATAATGAGATTCCTTCTTTTAAAAAATCCCTATATTTGTAAATTTAGTTGTAGACCCTTCCTGTACTGGATTGGGGCCCAACATGTAAAGGAGAAAAGGAGAGGTAAAAGAAGACTGAGGAGAAGGAGCACACTGCTTACCTGACTAGGTATATAAAATTGTCCTGGTTTACATGAACTTCAAACATAGACAAGAAGGTCACAGTTTCCTAACGGAAGGACCACCACAGAGTATGAATCAAGTTGCGTAAGACATACACAGATTTGTAAGCAGAGGTGCACATACTCACTCCACCAGAAGAGGAGTTGATTTTTTCTTGCCGAGACTTAAGACTTTCCTGTCCCTGCCAACTATATAGTCCATAGATTCACCTGCCAAATCAAAGCATGTTTCTCACAGAAAAATACCAATTAACACATTAGTGTTAATTACTTAAAATAGGATCGGTTTGTTACCTACATATTAAACAATAAGTACTTCTTAATTTGATTTCAGGACAGACACCTTTCTTCTTAACCTGGGACTTTAAGAGATAGGTAATGGGATTACGACTAGAAGAAAACCTATTAGAAGAAAACCTATTCTTTACTGAATACAGGCACCAGGAGGGAAAACAATGGCAGTGGGAACGACTTAACACAGTGTTTACCAAGCTTCGGTGATTCACATACTACTTTCACGATTCTCCTTTTCAGTGTACCACCTGTATTGTTATTTATTAATTTTAAGAAAATTTGTAGACCTGCCCTGCCGGGTTTGGCTCAGCTGGTTGAGTGCTGTCCTGCAAGGCAAAGGGTTGCAGGACAGCACTCTGCAACCCTTTGCAGCCTGATTGGCTGCCTCTTGCATGCCGACTGGATTCCAGGTCAGAGCACGTGCCTGGGTTGTAAGTTCTGTCCTGGTTAGGTGCATGCAAGAGGCAGCCAATCAATGCTGCTCTCTAACATTAATGTTTCTCTTCTTCTTTTTCTCCCTCCTATCCCCCCTCTAAAATAAATAAAATCTTTTAAATAAGAAAGAAAATTCGTAGACCTAACACCATGACTTACTATTTCAGCTTTACCTCCAATAATAGTATCTATGAAATGACCAGCTTAGATGGCTAGTTACATTTTTCTAAATCATATCAAAATATGTAACTACTTTTAAAAAACTATTAGAGTAAAAAGTATTGGTGCATCACCTAAAATCATGGTAGAGCCAGAGCTACCTGCACTGCACTTGAGGAAACACGAACTAAGAACATAAATACAGCAAAGGCAGAGCACAAGGAAGAAACAGGTGGGGGTGTTCAGGAACTCAGATTCACTCAGAAAGGAATTCCTGCCCTGGTTAGAGTGTCTTTGGTTCTGCTACGCGAAAGCTGCAGGTTCAATCTCCGGTCAGGGCACACACAGCCAACCAATGAATGCATAAGTAAGTAGAACAACAAACTGATGTTTCTTTCCCTCCCTCCCTCTCTCCCCTTTCTCTTTCTAAAATCAATAAATTAAAAAAATTCCAAAAGCTAGCACAAAACTGACCATCACAGCCATATAGTATAAAATTTCACTTTTTTCTTTTAAAGTTTTTATTAGAGAAAAAACCCACACTTTTTATAAGTTAATAGAAAAGTTAACACTGACTACAGAATAAAATTACTTCCCACCACTTAAAAAATTTATATACATCGTTGCCATTTTTTAAGTTCTACGATTTTGTTTTCACTCCAAAAATTAAAATGATACCCATGTTGAAACATTTAATGGTTACAGAAACTAATTATCTCAATTTTAATTAAGAGAAATATAATTTCTCAGTTCAAAGATGTTAGGAACCAACTTACAGAGCATTCTCCAAAAGGTATTCTCTTGGCCTTTGAAGGTGTCTATTTTCAAACTTAATAATACAGTCAAGTAAAAACTAATGCAGGTTTTCAAAATAAAAAAATCAAATATTTTTGTATAATCACTTATCTACTTAGTCATTTATTTATGGCCTACGCATTTTACCTTATTTTATGATAATTATCACTATGTAATGCTACCCTAGGTATGTGATTTCATTTACATGAAATATCCAGAACCGGTAAACTCACAGGGACAGAAAGTGTATTAGCGGTTGCCAGGAGATGGGGATGGGTGGGAAGTGACTGCTGAAAGGTAAGAGATTATTTTTGAGGATGACAAAAATGTTCTGGAACCAGATACTGGTGATGGTTGCAGAACTGTGAATATACTAAAACACCATGGGTGGGCTTTATGGTATGTGAATTACAATGGGGGACCTCTCCAAAAAACCTAGAATTATCTTCTGGAGGGCAGGCAGGCCCCTTGTAGTACAGGCTTCCCCTGCTAGGTGAGTGTTCTAGAACCCATCTATATCAGTGCACCAGCTGGTGGTGGTGTGACAGGCTGTGTTTGGCTTCAGTGAATTTTTTATTTGAAGATTCAACACATTTGCCCATTTCATGATGGGTGATTTACAAGTGCGCCTGCTCACACCTCACTGAGTGTTCAGCACATTTTGACCAAAAATGGCATGACCCCTGTGCTCCACCTTTGCCTGAGAGACTTTTTTTTGCCTCCCTGGATGAAAAAAGTCCTCAAAGGGAAATGTTTTGCTGATGTGGAAGAGGTGAAACAAAAGACAGCAGGAGCACCAAAAGGCATCAAAACAATGAGTTCAAGAACTGTTCTGAACAGTGGGAAAAAGTCTTGATAGGTGTATTACACCAAACGGAGAGTACTCTGAAACTGAAGTTTAAACGTTGAGAATAAATACACAATTTTTTATAAATAAATTCCAGGTTTACTTGGGTCCCCCCTTGTACATCTCAGTGAAAATGCTGCAGAAAGCCTCAGGCTGGGACTGCATTATATTCTATTTATATGGCAGAAGAACCATTTGGCACTTTCCCCTGCATCAGATGGTCACATTTAGCTCTTGCAGCAGCACATCAAGATGCACCCACCAACTCTGAATGTGATTCAAGGCACCAGGCTGCTTCATTGTTTGAGCTTCATGAAAAGCAGCTGGACAAGAGTCCCTTTCATTTTATTATACTTTAAGCCAACTCACTCATTCTGCTGGACTCCAATGAATGATCCACAACAGTGAAGCTTATGCCATTTAAACACACTATCAGAGATTTTGCCAAGATTTGTAATTCTAAAGCCAACAGACCTAGAAGACATTGAGTAATTTTAAAACATGTGTTCCTTGTGTTGAGACTACACTGCCAGAGTCATATTTAGAAAATTAGGGGGTTGGCGGGAGATGGAAGAGGTACAGGAGGGATAAATGGTGATGGAAAGAGTCTTGATTTGGGGTGGTGAACACACAATACAATGTACAGATGATGTGTTGTAGAACTGTGCACCTGAAACCTGTATAATTTTGTGAACCAGTGTCACCTCATAAATTCAATAAAGGAAATTTTTTTTAAAAAGAAGCGTTTTCTTTTGGAGCTTTCAGTCTGGAAACATGTGTTCACCAAATATGTTATGTTGTAATCAATAGTCAATCCCTTCTTGAAAGCTGTTCTTTACTCAGGAGATAACATATTGTTGTAATTGTAGAAGATATAAATTTCCTGATGGTTTTACATACATTAGAGATCTATTATTGGTTAGAATTAGGAGTTAAGAATATTCAAAGAATATATTCTTAACTTGAATAACCACACGATTTCTACAATCTCAAAACATCATAGTCAGGGAATGAATGCAGGCCTGGAAAACCAATGGTTTGCAACATGCATGTTCAGCTGGGTAGCTAAGAGGGTGAAAATAAAACAATCAGCAAGTTTGCTGTTCAAGATTGCTATTGCATTAAATGTACAATTTAGTATCACTGTGTTTATAATATATCTGATAATAGAATGCAATATCAGATAGGTACTTCAGAGCCTCTAGTCCAACCTGTATATTAGAAATGCCCCAGGTAGGACAACCACGCACTTCCAGTTTGTAGCAGACAGTCGTGAATCTGAATTTAGGTCTGATGCAGGTCCAAGAGTGTTACCACTACAACATGCCTCACTTCTAATTTAATTCCAATGCTTACATCTCTACCTCTAACTTCAATCTTTTCTTTCTCGTTTTTTTTAATGTTAAAGACTTTATTTAGTTATTTTTAGAGAGAGGGGAAGGGGCAAAAAGAAAGGGAGAGAAACATCAATTGTTTGCCTCTTGCATGCCCCCAACCTGGGATGTACCGATGGGAACAGAACCCACTAACTTTAGGTTTGCAGCACAACGCTCAACCCACTGAGTCACACTCGGCAGGGCTCTAACCTCAGTCTTAAAGGCCATTCCCTAATTTCCACCTGTCTCTCAGACAGTGCCATCACCTCAAACAGATCCACCACTGAGCTTTCTCTCATCTTCCTTCACCCTCAGGCCCTTTCTGTTAACCCTGCAAGCACTATCCCTGATAGGCTGAAAATTTCTCTACCAGTTTCAAATGCTGTGTAAATCTCTCTCCCATCAGACGTTACTATACACTGAGAAGTGTCATAAATAAAAACAATCGGGTTACTGCTTAAAGACTATTCTTAGCCTGGGGTTGGGGATAGGGAGCTGGGCAGGTTCAGTGGTTCAGGCTGTATAGATGACAACCTTCCTTTCCACCCTGCATCTAATACATTCTCCTCATTCAACAAAGGCTTGAGATTAAGAGCAAGAACTATGGAGCCAGTCTGCCGTGCCACTAGTTTGCTGTGTGGTTCTGGGCAAGTTTCTCCATCTCTCTGGGCCTCAGTTTCCTCATCTGTAAAACAACTTTCCTTATAGGGTTATTATAGTAATTAAATTAATATGTATATAAAGTGCTTAGATCAGTGCCTGGCACAGAGTAAGCACTATAAATATTAATTGCTTTTGCCATTATTATTCAGAAAGAGATAATCTAGGTAATGATGACAAAGGAAATAACAATGTCTGTGGGGGCAGTGGTTTCTAAAAGACCCTTTCTCTAAAATATTGGTTGGGAAATACTGCTCAATGCTAGAAATCCAAAGCTGTACCAGGCACGGGGTGAATCATCTTCAGATCCAAGAGTGGAGAGCAATCCAGTTATAAACGATTGTGTTGGGTTGGCCAAAAAGTCCGTTTAGTTTTTTCCGTAAAATAAAAGGCACATTTTTCATTTTCCCCAATAACTTCACTGATTTGGATATTTTGAGTATGTTGGGTATCCCCCGCTAATGCACGGGTGTCAAACTGATTTTCACCGGGTTTGTGAAATTTTCACCAGGTTCAACCGCAAGGCATCAGTCTTGCAGTTGCCTTCAAAGGGCCAAAATAATTTTAGGATTGTATAAACGTAACTACTCCTTAACTGTTAAGGAGGTGAAATTGTATCCAGCCCTTTGAAGGCAACTATGAGGCTGATGTGGCCCGCGGTGAAAATGAGTTTGACACCCCTGCGCTATTGGCTTCTAGTGGGCAGAGGCCAGGGGTGCTGCTAAACATCTCCCAATGCATAAGACAGCCCCACAGCAAAGAATTATTTGCCCAAAATGTCAATAGTACCAAGAAACTTTGCAAGCCACTTTTCACACATTCCATCAGTCATAGCATCTCCTCCATATACAAATCTTTGCTTTTCAGTTGCGTTTTTACTTTTCTTGAAATAATAAAGCATAATACACTGAAAATGTTGGGTATCTTCTTCCATCTTCAATATTAAAATGGCTACACAAAAAATTCACCAATTTTGATAATTTTTTTAATGCACACTGATATGACAGCTATCTCAATACAATCCAACAAAATTGTTTCAAGTGAAATTAAGACAACTAAGCACTACCAGAGCCATCATATGGGAAAAACTCAATGAACTTTTTGGCCAACTCAATAGATCGAGGGGTACAAAGTCACTACCTGTACAAACTTTTCTGTTGGCCCATACTGTTCTTTAAAGGGAAATACAACTATTGTAATAAACGGTAGGCTTCTTTGGAATATGTGGAGCTTTGGCACCTATCATTTTATATCCAGACTACTTCAAGAATTTACAATATCCATCTGTTTCCTGAAGACATCTGTAACTGCCATTCCAGTTAAAAGTTCCTGGGCTCTATTTTCAGTACCTATATTTTTCTCCTTAAGGGGCCACAGACCCCAAATCTTTATTTATAGTATCTGGTACCACAGAAAGGCTTCCCCTTTACTTTCAGTTTGAGGTTCACATCAGAGCTCTGGTATCTTGTTTGGGATAATTTTCACAGTCTCACTGTGATAAAGACCATGCACTACAAGGCATTAATTATAGCTACTTGAAACCTAGAAGAATCCATATTCTAAGCTATTCTATCTAAATAAAGACAACTGCTTTGTTTTTCCTAGAGGAAAGCAGGGAGAAAAATGTCTTTTCTCCTTTAAATATAAACAGAGTTAATGACAATGACTGGTTACATCACCTTGATCAGCTGTTACTCTGTACTCAGTTTTCCACTGGGAAACATAGCCGTGCCTAATATTTCTAGACATGATGCAATCCTTTCTATGTTTTAACAAAAACATTATAAAAATAACTAATTCTTTTAAAAAGAAACAACAGAAAGAAAGAAAGATGTTCCATTAGGGAAATGTTCATTGCTTCTCAAGCCAGATACAACAGACATCTCTTGGAAATAAAGCCCTGCAAAGAGGTCAAAGTGGCTGTACAGGTGTTTTAAATCTTAGCCTCCCTTGGATTTGACTCGCATCATCACCCACGATTTCTTGCGGTAGTGAAGGTCTGACACAGGAACCATGAAGACTAACTCGGAACATCAGGTCTGATAGGCGTCAAACGGAAGGTGGGGGAGAAGATGGCTGAAAAGGGAAAATGAACTATGCACTACAGAGGGATGGTGCTATTGCTGCCAATCACCGCAAACTCTGTCGTTCTCAGAATACCAATTAATCAGTAAAGTGAATGTCAAGCAGGGTGTATGTAGCTTGAAATGATGTTTCTTGACTTGGATGGTGGTTTATGAGGATACTTGTTTAATAAGAATCTCTATTACTCTGTACCGTGTGTTAAAATTTTTAAAAAAGGAAATAGGGCTTGGCAGACCCTTTAGGTGTATCAATTAGGCTTTATTTCTTTAAAAATATGAAAATGGCAAAATTTTAATATGTTAAATATGAGGTATAGGCATATAGGTATGTGTTAACATTCCACGTTTTACAAGTGTCCAAAAATTTAAAAATACATTATTTTTTAAGAATGTTATCTCTTTCTCCAGTCAACTTAAAAGGAAAAAGAATCCTGCAGAAAGAAAACATTTTCCTGGGCCTTATTATTATACATTGTTTGCACGGATAGTGTGCTCTAAAGGCTAGACTTTGAGCTGATGAAGAATATAACTTAGAATAATTAGATGAATCAAGTTGAAGCAAGATCATGGGTTAAATTTAACTAAAGTCTTCCTCTCGTCCTTAACAGCTTCTTTTGTAATGTACCGTCATGTGATATGAAATGATAAGGATTACAATGCTGCTAACTAAATCAACTCCTGGGCTTACTAACTTTTCAAGGGGTGGGCAGATAAAAGCATGCTTTCATAACATATATGCGTGTATTCATCTATTAAATTTTAAATGACCTCACCAATTTACCTGTTTTTCCTTTCTGCTTCCAGTCTTTGAAAGATCAATAGACAGATCAATAGATAATGTGCGCATTCTGAGATATACACATATTTTGAAATCTGCTTCTGCTCTAGGAATATCTGCTTTCCTCCCAGTAGCTATTGGTTTTTAGAGTAAGAAATTACTCTTTAATTCTTCCACAGAACATTCTTGGGCAACAAAGCTAGTATTATCGTCTATGTTTGACCTCCATTGAAGTTCAGGAATCTAGAATTAAATATGGACCTAATTCAAAGGTCCAATATTACCAGATTCAATACTGACCTGTCTAGGAAATTTACAGATGCAGAAAATTTTCAGTTTCAAAGGTTTAAGCCTAGAACTTCAATCTGCATAGCTTATGACTCATGGCCGAAGGGATTATTAAGAGTACTTGGGATGGAGATGGCTAGACAGATAATAAATTGATAGACATAAGTTTTATTTACCTGACATTTTACTATCTTCAGATCAATGTTTGCAAAAGGGTAAAAGAATGAGCCAGCATCAGAAGACAAGTACAGAAAAGAGAGAGAGAAAAAAAAACATTGCAATACACAAAATTCTAAGAAATGCAGACCGCAGTGAGAGAGCAATAAATTCCAGCTGAACTGATTCTAAGAGAGAGGTGTACGTGTTCTATATCTCATTGCTCAAACCGCAGGTATCACAAAGCAATTTTTCGGTTTACAGCTGTCCTGTGGGTACCGTCTGAGAATCCAGAAATGATTCGTTTATGCAAAACAGCTACAACCCCACAAACCTGGTACTCTCCACCTCTGTGAAGATTAGCGAATTGGCAAACATTACTTGAGCAAACGGAACCTGTATTTCAAACAAAGACAAATCTGGAAGGCCACAAGTAAAGGGAAGCTAAAACTAGCTCACCCATGCTGTTAGCCAAGGACTTCGTGGAATCCGCTCAATTTCTCTTCCCAACACAAAAGGTGATCCTTGGGAGATAATCATTTAACCACCCCGTTTGTTAAGTGGGTGGAGCCACAAATCAGGAGAACTTGTTCGGGAAATCACTAAATGTTTGATCCGAAAATCTGCAGAATATCAGCCAAAAGTATAGCAGGCCAAGTCTCTAAAACCCCTGATCTCCCAACATACATGCTTCCCCCTCAACCTCTGGGCAGAAGTTTATACTGAAGCCAGAAACTACTAGCGCCAATTCCACTGTGTGCCAGGCACGACTCCACTCATCAGCTCTCACTCAACTCCAGAACAACCAAACTGCAAAGTCCTTGTTGCAGGGGTAACTGAGCTAGCAAAACCCACTCGCTGGAAGGCTCTGCCTCGTCGCCAGCCCATCTTCACCCCGAGTTTCCAGAAGTCCCTGCCCAAGAAAAGTAAATAAAGGTGTTCAGGTCTTTCCCTCTTTCGGAGCCGAGAGGCGGATGCCTTAAGTTCTACCCGACGGATACACATTCAGAACTTAAAGATTAGGACCTCCTGCAGGGGCGTCCCTGTGGCTACTTACCGGCACATTGTTGACTCCTTGTGCTTTAGAAGCTATCATGAGAATTTCCCTGAAATCCATCTTGACCGAATCAGGCAGACCGGGCCAGGCTCTTGGAGCGGAGGGGAAGTGCGCCCTACCCAGGCGGCCGGCTGCAGCCAAGTAAACTGACTCGCCAGCCCCTTTCCCTACCCCGCCCCAGCACGACCACTTCCGGCGCCTTCCAATGCCGTCTAACCGCCCCTCTCCTCGGGCAGCCTGGATTCTTTCAGGTCTGTCGCTTACACTCCCGAATCCCTGGCGTAACTTCCTCTTTTAGGCTTGAGACACGTAGAAACGTGATACGTGGCTGATGACATCACCTCAGGGGGCGGGACTAAGCCCTTCAACGACGAAGGAGACGCGGCCTAGTAAAATGCGGGGTGTGGCTATGTCAGAGGGTTCCTTCCCTAGCGGCCCTGGCGCGTAGCCTTACAGTCTTGGTGCCCCTGGCGAGCTCGGTGTAGCAAAAGCGGGGGCGTGGTGGTTACCTACCAGGCCTGGGTTCGCTGGGTGTCACGGGTGGACGCTCAGGTCTGAAACGGCGGCGCCCGAACAGCAGAACCGACAGGTCTCGAGCAGGGGGATTTCAGTAACTGGTTTCTAGGCGCTCCCGAAGCTGCGCAGGCGCACACGACACCGACTTGTCCTGTCTTGGATACACATTATTCATAACGTCCTGGCACATGGTGTGTGTTCACCTCCTACACAGATGCACACATTCCAGGTTTAGCGGCACCCGCTTACCGCTTTTGCCCCATTTGGAGCAAATAAACTCCACATAGGGCAGTGTTTTGCTCAGTGGATACAGACAGAACCTGGCCATAGTTGGCACACTGATGAAACATACCTGTGTGCCCCGTATTCATGTTCACTGGGAGTCCAGTCCTCGTTTCCTTTTAAGAGTTATCCGAGTTGGGGGAAGCTGGTGAAGACAGGCATGTTTCTGTGGACCCTCTTGTATTTTGGTTTTAAGGGGAAATTTTGCTTTTTGTTTCCCTTGAGTTGTACTAATAATAACCATGAGAGCTCCAGTGCCTCACCATAAACATTGGGCGAAGCGCTTTTCATCAGTTATCTTGTGCACTCCTCACAACAACCTTGTGAATGGGCATAAGCAATGCCATACACTCATAGAAAAGGGAAGCTTTGTGTTCGTGGACTTGCCCAGAGCCAAACAGCTGGCAAAGGGCTAGGATCCCAGGCCTACTGGTTCTGAAGGCCTCGTCCTAAGTAATTTGATTCACACGTTTCCTGTTGCTGCCTTGCTGTCACTGCAGACACACACTTAAAAAAAAAAGTTATCTGAGCTCTACAAAGTTATCTCAACTCAGTAAAGTACACTATTAGGCGGACTAGGGGATGGGAGTGGGACCAGGCGGGAACTGATTGTAAATGGACTGGAGGGATCTTTCCGGTGTAATGGAAATACTCCACAACTGCATTGCAGTGATGATTGTGCTATAAATTTACTACAAGTCATTGAACACTTTAAACAAGTGAGTTTTACAGTAGATTATATCTAAGTAAAACTATTTAAAATATTAGCCAAAGCTTCTTGGTCTTACTCTTCCAACTGAAGTTCAATCTTGAGCTGTAGCCCTCACTACATTTCTGTATTTAAAGCTGCCAAAGCAACAGGCCAAGATTCAGTTTGTTTCAGGGCAGAACTGGAATTCTCAACTTTCGCATTCTCTCTGGGGAATCCAGCACAGCATAGCATACAGGTTGCCAATGCCTTTCATATACAGGCCCACCTGCTTTAGGTAGTTCACAGATGCAGGAGACCAACTCTACAAATATTTCACTCATGATTGTGAGTTACATAGAAACTTGGGTACAAAATATTGAAAAAACTAGCAGATCTCAGGTTCCTCATCTGTAAAAAATTAAAACTAAGATTCTTGTGTTTCCTTCCAGCAGTTTGCTATTACTCAATGGGTAGAGTCATCCTTCAATAGCTTCCCATTGTTCTCAGGATAAAAACCAAAATCTTAATCCTAACTATGGCCTTTAGGACTGCCATGATTTTCTCTGGCCCATTTCCTTAACAACAGCACCTTGACTCTTACATCCCCTTATGTGCCAAGCTCTCTTCCACTCCAGGGCCTTCCCATATACTCCCCTCTACCTGGTATGTTCCCTCTTATCTTTGCTAGGCCAGCTCCAACTTATCCTTCTGAATTACATAAGACTTTGGTGGGTGGTTATCTAGGTTCCAGCATGTTTTCCATTGGTTCCTAGGTATTGTATAACTGGGCAGGTGCTCAACCTCTCCCTGCACCTCAGTTTAATATATAAGATTAAAATAGCAATGATACAGTTAATGTAAAATAATGCACGCAAGCACTATAGATTAGTACTTAACTGTTAGGGGCTGAGTTGTGTGACCTTAAGATTCATATATTGAAGTCCTAACTACCCGGACTGTAGAGTGTGACCACGTTTGGAGATAAGGTCTTTAAAAAGATAATTAAGTCAAAATGAGGTCATTACAGTGGCTCCTAATCCAATTAGGATATCCTTAGAGGAAGACATATGAACGTAGGCAAGAGGGAAGACCATGTGAAGACAGAAAATGGATACCTACAAATCAAGGAGAAAGGCCGCAGAAAAAACCAACCTTGCCACCACCACCTGGATTTCATACTTCTAGTCTCCACCTGTGAGAAAATAAATTTCTGTTATTTAAGTGACCCAGTCTGTGGTGCTTTGTTATGGCAGCTCTAGCAATCTAATATACAGGCATATGGTGAATACTCAATAAAAATCAGGTATTATTTCTCCAGGAAGCTCTCTCTGAACTCTCTCGGGACTGCTTTTGTAAATTCTTACAGCCCCCAGTATATTTTCCTTTATAGAGCTTTTCACAGACACAATAGCTAACACACAAGGGGGGGACCCCCCAAAACCTTGAATTATCTTCTGGAGGGTGGGCCCCTTGTAGTACAGGCTTCCCCCACTGGTTAATGTTCTAGGAATCCATCTGTATCAGTGTACTGGCTGGCACTGTTGTGAAAGGCTGCGTTTGGCTTCAGTGAAAATTTTTTGAAGACTCAATGCATTTGCCTGTTTCATGATGGGTGATTTAGGAGCGTACCTGCCCACACTGCACTGAGTGTTTAACAGTTTTGGACCAAAAACAGCATGACCCCCATGCTCCACACTCCCTATGCACCAGATCTCACCCCAAGCAAATTTTTTTGTTTCTCGAGATGAAAAAAGTCCTCAAAGGGAAATGTTTTACCAATGTGGAAAAGGTGATACAAAAAAACAATGGAAGAACCAAAAGGCATCAAAATCGAAGAGTTCAAAAACTTTCAAGCAGTGGAAAAAAACGTCTTGGTAAGTGTACTGCATCGAATCGAGAGTCCTTTGAAGGTGCCTAAAGTTTAACATGTGAGAATAAATGCACGATTCTTAATAAATAAATTCTATTTTTTGAGTCCCCCCTCATATATTGAGCCCTTAGTATATACTAAGTACTTCATGGATCATCTGATTTAATCATGGGTGCTATAGGAGCGCACTTGTTACTATTTTATAAATGAGAAAACTGAGGCTTGAAGTGATGAGATAGGTGGGCTGATAGTGTACAGCTAGTCAATGGGAGAACCAAGACAAATCTTGAAGATATTAGTCACCAGGCTAAATTGCCTTTTTATATTTCAATTAATCATTTGAACTGGTATAGATCCATGCACATGAAATTATAGATAATTTAAGAGAGTTCAGATTGGGTAGTTACTCAAAATCACCAAGAACAATGGCTAGAGGAGGAAATGAGGTAAGGAATGAGGGGAGAGGAGACATTTTCCTGTAACCATCTGAGAGAAAATTTACATCACTGAATTCATCAAATATTTTCTGAGAAACTACGCACAGCTCTATGTACAATACAAAGAAAGGAAGAACCCAGCCCTTGCCTGGGCAAGGCTTTCATTCTTATATGAACACAAGTAACAATGATGTAAGACAGAAAGTATTACCTGTACTAGGGGGTCAAATGTATTGGGGGGATGGTTGCCAGATATAGCAAATAAGATGTCCAGTTAAATGTTCATTTCAGATAAACAAAAACACTAAACATAATTAGCTGTTCACCTAAACTTCAGATTTCACAGTTGTGTTATGTTTTATCTGCCAATCCTAAAAGTGATGGAATTCCAGTTAGAACATGAACAAAGGCAGAGAGGCAGGAAAGCATATAAATGAGCTCTGAGAACAAGTAGTGGATGTACTTAGAGTAAAATAATGTCAGAAATAAGAATAGGAAGTAATGTTACACAACACAACAAGGGGGGCCTGGGATGATATACTATTATTGAAAGAAGGCCCCGGGTCCGTTATGTCTGCCGCCAGAGGAAAGATGTCTCTCAATGCCAGAGATTTGTGAAAAGGAAAGGAAATGTTTATTTAATGCTATACAAACTTAAAGTAGTGACCTAATGTCTTTACCAAAATCCCAAAGTCCCTAAAAACACCCACAAACAGACACAGTCCTTCCTTCCTTCCCCCTTTGCCCAGTCCAGAGTACTGTATCTCAGGAAAGGAAATAGAAGTCCATGGCTTAGGTAGTCCTCTGGTTCTTCCCAGTTAGTACTCAATCTCCACTGGGAGACCTCCCTGGGTTCCCGGCACCCTCTGCTGAGTCACCGGGATCTCTGCTAAAACCAGGTGGTGGCTCCCCCTTCTAAAGCTGTGGGGGTCCCCACTCTGCCAGGCCCCGTGGTTCTCTCTCTCTCAGGGCTGCGCATGGCTCTCCTAAAGCAGCATGGTTCTCCCCTTCTCTCAGGGCTGTAGGAGTCTACACTCCGTCAAGTCCGCATGCTTCTCCTTCTCAGGGCTGCGCATGGCTCTCCTCCTCAGGGCTGCCCATGGCAGAACTTGTATCCTTCCAGCTTTACTGGGCTGCCATCATGAGGCTGGGCAGCTGTGGCCCCAAGTCCTGGAGCCAATCCTCCCTGAGCTCCCACGCAGGCGCTGTACCGCAGGGGACCCGCCCCCCCAGTTACATCTAGGTGGGGAAGTTACTTCTGGGTGGGGAAGTTACTTCTGTTCCCCTGTCTTAGAGCTGATCACAGCTACTTAACCTATCTATGCAATCAGTCAAAGGCTATAGATATGTTAAATGACCAACCCAGAGGTTAGCTGCAAGGCTGTTGCTATGCAAAACAGCTCTCAATGGCCCCCCCCTCCATCTGTCCCCTCCCCCAAACCACACCCTGGGGTGGGGGATGGAGACATCTTAAAATCTCCTGGACACCTTAAGTTCTGGACCGCATTTCAAATGCCCATTTGGGGTCCCCCCTCTTGGCTGCACCCTGTAACAGTAAGATCAGAAAAGTAGGTGAAGCCTTGTTGAGAAGGTCTTGAGAGCCAGGGCAGGAGGGAAGGAGGGAGAGGAACCAGCAAAAGACCAGAGAGTTAGGAGGTGAACCAGAGGAGTACAGTGTCAGGTTCCAGGAGGCAATAGAGAATTGCAGGAAGGAGGGGACGACTTAGTAGATCTAGGCTTCAAATGTCAAACGCTACAAGGAAGTTAAATAGCAATAAGAGGTCACTGAATTCAGCAATTGAGCCTGTTACATGAAAATTAAAACCATAGTAATTTCACCCATCAGATGGGCAAAGTTAAAAAAGTTGGAAAATAACCATTGTTGGTGAGGGTCAGAGAAATAAGACACTATGGTAGGAAGGCATATCACTTTAACAAAAGCAACTTGACAAAATAGTAAACTGATATAATAAAAGCTAATACTATGTGTTTCTTGCATGCCAGCTACCCTAAGCAGTTTTTGTGTATTAACTCACTGAATTTTCACAGCAAGGCTGTAAAGGATGGAGAAACTGTGGCCTGAAGTGATCAGGGACTTGTCCAGGTTCACCCAGCGAATAAGGGACCAAACCAGCTCTTGGCTCCAGGCTGTGTTCTGCTACTATGTGCTGGCTTTATCAGTTCCAGCCTAAAGTTCAGCTCCTCTGACACGGAAATTCCGTTTCTAGGAATATGTTCTACTAGATTATTCCACATGCGTGAAAAGGCAAACAAAGTTAGTTACCATGGCATGATTTGAAAAACAATCTGAATGTCCATTAGTAGGAGACTAATGAAATACATCTGGTATGGCCTTAGAGTAGAAAATGGTGCAAAGAATGAGGCAAAGCTACATGTGTGATAGGGAATGATCTCTGAAGTACATTAAGTGGGAAAAAAAAAAAGCAAGACACAAAACAATGTGGGCTACTACTGGGGTAAAAAAAGTGAACACAGATGTATATACATACATATATGCTCATATATATAAGATTATCTCTGGAAGGACGGGTGCCAAGGTGATCCAGGACAAAGTTGTCTCTGTGGAGGAGAGAACGCCTGTGAAAGGCAGGGTTACTTTTTGCTGCATTCCCTTTGGTGCTGTTTGAATGTTTTCCCTTGTGCATATACTGCCTTTTCAAAACAAACCTATTTTTTTTTTTAGTTTTTAAAAAGATTGTAACAGCCAGTGCTGTGTAGTGCTTTTCACTTTATAAATGTGCACTCGTACGCATACATTTCTTTGACCTTCTGACAGTTTTGAGGGAAGCCTTATCGATCCCTTTCCCGGGGGGTCATTGTACAGACATGAAATGCTCTGTTGGAGATTTCTGTCTGGAATGGGCCCTCTGGAGCATCAGAGCTGCTGCAGTGGTGCTTTTATGATTAGTGGGAGGCGCAGGCCTGGGGAGGGCAAGTCGGGGTGTCTGGCTGTCTCATCACTCAGACATTCTCCTGTAATTAAGCAATAGGCAACTGCAGCCCAAAGGCCAGATCAACAACATGACACTGGAAGGACAGAGCCACTTAGAGGTTAATGGGGTGGGCGGGAAGATGTGTGACCATGGTACTAGGAGATATTTGGGGAGGAAGAAAAGGTGAGAGACGTGCAGTAACAAGAGTGGGAGTAGGAGCTATGTGGGAGGAAGGCAAACCCAGAGAGGTTGTGTGGACAGCGAATAATGGAGTGAACAGGGTCTTTGTGGACACTGGGTCTAGGCTTTAATCTTAGCTCTGCCATGGAAGGGTAATGTTCTTAGGCAAGTTACTTTAAAAAAAAAATCCTCACCTGAAGACATGCTTATTGATTTTAGAGAGAGGGGAAGGGAGGGAGAAAGAGAGGGAGAGAAGCATGGATGTGAGAGAGCAACATCGATCAGTTGCCTCTCATACACACCCTATGTGGGACCAAAACCACAGCCCAGGCATGTGCCCTGACCAGGAGTCAAACCCATGACCTTTTGGTTTACAAACCAACTAGCCACACTAGCCAGGGCCTTTTTGTTTATTTTTTAAATGTATGTATTGCACAGTACTTGAATACAATGCTTGATGTAAAAAATCTGCACACAATACAAATACTGCAGGAGGCCCACTCAATTTCACTCCTCTCACCAGGGGGAAAATACCGTATCAAATTGCTGTGTGTTCTTCTGAGGTGTTTCATAGGCACAATTATGGCTAATGTACAATGTACATGTAAAATACATAAATGTACAATATATGTATCTACAGAGAATAGCATATATAAATATCTGCATATCAATACAAATTTAGAATGTTTATAGCTGGAAACATAATTTGGTTTGTTTACAGAAACGAGACCATTCTATGTATATATATGTACACAGGTTGTTTTCAATATGTCCTGGAGCTCTTTTCATGTCAGTATCTATTGATCTACTTTATTTTTAGAGCTGCTGTATCATATTCAATAGTATGTATTTAGCATAGCTCATCTAACTACATTGCTGTTAATGAGTTGTAAGGCTTCTTACAATTTTTTACTATGGTGAACAGGGCTGCAATGAATAGCCTTATAAGTGCTTTTTTGTGCAAAGAGTCCTTCTGTTTTCCTATATTAGAGATTTAGATACCTAAAAATTGAGTTGCTGGAATAAAGGGTATTCACAATTAAAATTTTGATAGCTACTACTTAATTGTCCTTCAAAAAGGGTCTACCAATTTTCTGGTAGATTCCCACTACCAATATATTAGAGCACACTTTTCTCTATACAACAGCTGGGGACAGTCCCAAACTTAAATTTTTGTCAATTTGACAGGTGAAAAACATCATTGTTTTCTTATTTTTCCCATACTAAATTACTAGCCAGCATGAATTACTAGCCATTTTTTCATATGCTAATTTGATTTATTGTTCTTTTCTTCTTCTGTAAATTGTTTACGTGTGCAAAGGAGATTTAGATTATTTTGCTGACATTCATTCCACTCCCTGTCCCATTGTATAGCAGAAAATCCCATCCGGGAGGGATAACCCTGCTCCCAGCCCCAGTGAGTGTCATAATCTAATCAGTAGGACCTAACTGTTCTTCCAGGTGATTAAGTTAAAACCCCAGTGGATTCAATTGTAAATAAATCAAGCAGGAATGAATATTCCTCAGGCACAGCGTCTGGGGTCCAAAATCTTTTTAAGGGCACATGAAAATGCCTTAATTCCTTCTAAAATCAAAAGAAAAAAAAATCTTTTAGGTTAAAGAAGATGCTTTAATATATTTGGATTGAATTGTGTCTCTCCCCTGCCCCACCAATTCCTTTGTTGAATCCTAATTCCCAATGTGACTATTTGAGGACAGGGTCTTTAAGGTTAAATTAGTTTTTAAGGTAATTAAGGTTAAATGAAGTTTTTAAAGATTTTATTTATTTATCATTTTTAGAGAGAGGGGAAGGGAGGAGGGAGAGGGAGAGAAACATCCATGTGCGGTTGCCTCTTGTGTGTCCCCTACTGAGGACCTGGCCCGCAACCCAGGCATGTGCCCTGGCTATTAATAGAACTGGCAATCCTTTTAGTTTGCAATCTGGAGCTCAATCCACTGAACCCCATTAGCCAGGGCTGAAGTTTTTTTTTTTTTTTTTTTAATATATTTTATTGATTATGCTATTACATTTGTCCCATTTCCCCCCTTCTCTCCCCTCCACCCTTTACCCCCCTCCCACCCACATTTCCCCCTTTAGTTCATGTCCATGTGTCATACTTATGAGTTCTTTAGTTTCTACATTTCCCGTACTATTCTTGCCCTCCCCCTATCTATTTTCAACCTACATTCTATGCTACTTATTCTCTATACCTTTTCCCCCTCTCTCCTCCTCCCACCCCCCTGCTGCTAACCCTCCATGTGCCCTCCATTTCTGTGGTTCTGTTCCTGTTCTAATTGTTTACTTAGTTTCTTTTGGTTTTGCTTTAGGTGTGGTTGTTAATATTTGTGAGTTTGCTGTCCTTTTACTATACATGTCTTTTCTTTATCTTCTTTTCTTAGATAAGTCCCTTTAGCATTTCATAAAATAAGGGCTTGGTGATGATGAACTCCTTTAACTTGACCTTATCTGAGAAGCACTTTATCTGCCCTTCCATTCTAAATGAGAGCTTTGCTGGATAGAGCAATCTGGGGTGTAGGTCCTTGTCTTTCATGACTTGGAATATTTCTTTCCAGCCCCTTCTTGCCTGTAAGGTCTCTTTGGAGAAATCAGCTGACAGTCTGATGGGAACTCCTTTGTAGGTGACTGTCCCCTTACCTCTTGCTGCTTCTAGGATTCTCTCCTTTGTTTTTACCTTGGCTAATGTAATGATGATGTGCCTTGGTGTGTTTCTTCTTGGGTCCAACTTCTTTGGGGCTCTCTGAGCTTCTTGGATTTCTTGGAAGACTGTTCCCTTTGCCAGATTGGGGAAGTTCTCCTTTATTATTTGTTCAAATACGTGCTCAATCTGTTGCTTTTCCCCTTCTGATTCTGGTACCCCTATAATTCGGATATTGGAACGTTTAAAGGTGTCTTGGATGCTCTTAATCTTTTCCTCAATTTTTTGAATTCTTATTTCATCATGCTTTCCTTCTTGGTTGATTCTATCTTCCTTCTGGTCCACTGTATTGTTTTGAGGCTCAGATTCCTTCCTTTCACTATTGGCTCTCCTCCGAGTGTCTTCCTACATCTGTTTTATGGTAATCTGCATTCTTTCATCTAAATTTCGTCCAAAATCCACCAGTTCCGTGAGCTTTCTGATCACCAGTGTTTTGAACTGCGCATCTGATAGATTGGCTAGTTCTTGGTCGCTCAAAAGGATGAGTCCTGGGGGACTGATCTGCTCTGTTGAAAACATAGTTTTTTTTTTTTCCCCCCTGTCTCTCCTTTTTTTTTTTTCTGGTCTGGTTGCTCTTGTTACGGTGGGGGGCGGAGCCTTAGGTGCTCACCGGGGATAGGCACCCCAGTCGCTAGATTGTGATGTTATATGTGGGGGCGGGGTGGGCGGGAGAAAACAATGGCGGTAGTTCCGTTCCCCTGGACTCAGACCCTTGTCTGGGCTTCTGGGCCACGAGTTCTGCCCTGGTCCACAGTCGCTACCCCTCTGGGTCTGCCAGCCGCAGCTTGCGTACTCAGGGATCACCGCTGCCTTCTTGTGCGCCCGATGGCTTTTGCGCCGATTTTGCGCCAAACCTTCCCCCGACCTCCGCGTGCCGCCAACCCGAGCCAGCCCCTTGCCCGCCTGGCTGTCTTCTCCTATCAGTCAGGATATATGGGTCTACTTCAGCTTCTTGGCTGCCCGACTTCCATTCAGATAAATCCTCTGCCGGATCTGGGTGTTATTCTGATAGTAAATTATTGTTGTAAATTACTGGTTTTCTAATCTTGGTTGTACGAGGAGGTACGGTGCGTCCACCTATTCCTCCATCTTGCCGGAAGTCCTGAAGTTTTAAGAATAAAGCCGTAATCCCATTTGACTGGTATTGACAAGGAGGAAATTCTGAGAAGCCCTACATTGAATTATAACCAGTTAACTGCAGGCCAGCTGACAAAAGACTGGTGGGATTCCTGTGTGTCTGTTATAACTTCACATTAACATCTAGGTGGCTATTTCCAAGATTATCCGAAAGAGAGAATAGCCAGGCACCTTTGGACCTCTGGAGCCTCCATTTCTTGTTTACACACAAAGTCTCCAATCTGTTGCCGATGGACAATCCACAGGAGCAAACACTTTCTCCTCATTCCGCCTGACTCATCCCCTCCCACCTCCTTTGTCTATAGCTAATGTAGATTCGTTCAGAATGGCTTCCCTCCTTCTTCCCCCTACTTTATGTATAAGAAATGCTCCCCAGCTGCAGGCTGGCATCCATACTTGTCTTTCTCACCCAGCCCTACTGCTTCTGGTTGAGACTGCATGCCCCAGGACCTGGTCTTTTTCTTGCACCAGGGGCTAATAAGTCCTTTCTTTAGAAAGAGATTTTGAGCTGTAGAAGTTGAAATTTTTGTTTCACAGTGTCCTTACAAGGAAAGGAAGATATACCAAAGAGTTTTCTCTCTAATGTCCACACTTAAGAAAGACCACACGAGGACACAGCTGGCAGGTGGCTGTCTGCAAGTCAGGAAGAAAGGCCTCACCAGACACCAACCCTTAAGGAATCTTGACTTGTAGCCTCTAGAACTGCGAGAAAATACATTTCTGTTGTTCAATCCACTCTGTGATGTTTTGTTATACCTGCCTGGACGTACGGTATATTAATCCTTATTACCGGTGCAGTCATAAAATATAATTTAATTTAAAAAGTTTTTTTAGCCCTGGCTGGTGTGGCTTAGTGAATTGAGTGCCAGCCTGTGAACCAAAAGGTCATGGATTTTTTTCCCCAGTCAGGGCACATGCCTGGGTTGCACTCCAGGTCCCCAGTAGGGGGCGCGTGAGAGACAACCACACATAAATGTTTTCCTCTTTCTTTCTCCCTTCCCCTCTCTCTGAAAATAAATAAATAAAATCTTTAAAAAAAACTTAATGTTTTTATTTTTATGGAGGAAAGAACCCAGGAAGGCAAAAGTGCCTAGGGTGCATCAAAGTCATGATGTGACCTTGCAGCCAGGCTCTGACAGTGCCTAGGTCTGGGCCTTTAGAACAGTGGTAGGGAAGGCAGACTGCTCCAGGTGGTTAGATCTGCTACCATGAGGCCTAGAATGGCTGCAGCTACTTTCTTCATTGCAAGTGAAGCTGAAAGACACACTGAGAAACCAGAATAAAGACCACAGGAAAATGCAATCAGAGTACTGAGCCTTCATGCTTCTACCTTTAAAAATCTTAACAAAGTTTTTTTAACCAAGTCATGAGTGCATGCTGGCTTTGGGTTGTAAAAGTGAAACAGTAAACTTATTTTTAAAAGAGTAGCCTCTCATCCCACTCCTTTCCATACACCTCAGGATGTCTTCTGTGGACGGAAAGGGGCCACATACTAAACCTAACTTGCTCAGGGGAGGCCTGCGTGGCAGCTGTACAAACTCAGAGACTGGAAGTAACCACATAGGATGGTCTGAAATGAAAACTTTCTACCTAAAACCAGGTCATGGCGGGTAGTCATGCCCTAGGCTGGTATCCTCCCTAACAAAGTCCAATCTTTACCTTATCAGTGCCTGTTCAGAGTCTTTTTGCATCTAAAATAACAGACCTTTGGGATATCAGGCTAATGCCTCCCTCTCCCCTCCTTTAGGGCACAACCAGCAGAGCTGAGATGCCAGATCCCCTAATTGTTATTGTTATCGGCTATACCTACAAATGGAAAAGAAGTATGTTTTACTTTTTCTGTTTTTTTTTTTTTTTTTTTTTTTTTTACTTTTTATGCAATCCCAGAGATTTCCCCACTTTGCTTTCTCCTGCCTCCCTAATCTACCATCAGTGAAATTCACGTAACTCCTTTATGAACACAAACAGTATTCCCCTTTTGAGGCTGAATAGTGAGAAGCTAGGGAAATTCCTTGACAAGTGGAATAAGGGAAACTGAGACAAAAATAATTAAGAAAGGCCAAACGATTTGAGCAGTTTACAGCCAGCTAATGAATCACAGGTTTTATCTTCCCTAACCAAGGACACTTAGGAGCAAATTGTTTACGCATTCCAGACCATTCACGCCCAGAGCAGCCTGGGTCCTGGTCCCTCTTCAGTGATGGTCTTTAAAAATAAAACTAACCCCAAAATAACCCCTGACCCCATTATATGGCACATTTTGATGAATGAATATATTGAAGGACACACCTGAAAAGCTAATGAAGATTCTAAGACTGCCCCCGCCCCCCAGACTTCCCCTAGGATTCCAGCAGGCCAAAGACAGAGACAAAACCTTGAGAAAAATGACAAAGGATGCTATGCTCTCACTAGAGCATACCTATTTCTTGCATCTCCGCTGCTTTTCTCCTAAACTCTAGGGGACCCCATGAGACTTGCAGCCAGGGGAGCAGAGCAGTGGGCAGTGGCAGTTCATCTGGGATTACCCCCAAACCTGTCTCCAAGGACCCCCTTTTCTCTGATTTCCCACTGAGCTCAGTTCCTTTACTGTGACTTCTATCTCTTAAGAGAGCCGAAGCAGCCTGCCTAGGCTCTCTCCTGTTGCTTGTTCTGCCTTAAGCCCTCCTTTTGTTTCACTGTCTCCAGCTTTAACTAACACACGTTCAAAATCACTCCCACTCATGTCTTGAAATCTTTCCTATGCAAAATCAAGTATCCACAGAAATCAAGTATCCACACACCACCGTCAGGCCCAAGGCAGACCCACTCCAGGCCCAGACTCCATCCACTAACATTTGAATTCTGATGTGTGAAGTAAGTGGTAAAACTGCCATTTCCGCCCTGGCTGGCGTGGCTCAGTGGATTGAGCGTGGGCTGCAGACCAGGCATTGCAGGTTCGATTCCCAGTCAGGGCGCGTGCCTGGGTTGCGGGCCATGGCCCTCAGCGGCCGCACATTGATGTTTCTCTCTCTCTCTCTCCCTTCCCTCTCTAAAAATAAATAAATAAAATCTTTAAAAAAAAAAAAAAAAACTGCCATTTCCCAGAGCATGTTCTCATTCCATTGAGATTTTGTTTCCTGACAATTATGTCAGTTTGGCTCAAATAAACTCACACAAAATTTTCTATAGGTCTGAACATTTTTTACGTGATACTTCCCATTGGTGACCGCCCTCAACTTTTCTTGATGCCTCCCCACTGTTTAACTTTTACATGCCTAAAAACATGCCTTTATATGTGTTGTGTTCTTTTACTACACTAGTAATAACAACAGGAACTGACACATGCGAGGTGCCTGGTGGTCAATAAATGGTAGCCTTAATGTTAGAAATCATCACCTGGCTGGGTAGCTCAGGTGGTGAGAGTGTCGTCCCCAAATACCAAGGTTGTGAGTTTGACCCCTGGTCAGGGCACATACAAGAAGCAAACCATGAATGCATCAATAAGTGGAATGACAAATTGATGTTTCTCTCTCTCTCTCTGTCTCAAATCAACCAATAAATAAAATTATTTTAAAAAGCAATCATCAAAACAAGCAGTGAGGAAAATATTATATTGTTCTTATTCTCCTGATGAGGAAACAGAGGCTCCAGGGAGAAGGTTGCTTTTCAGAGATTTCACACTTCATAAATGGTTGGAACCAGGATTCTAATGTAGAGCCAAGTTCTTCACCACGATGATTCATCGTGCCCTGCAACCACCAGTTTGAAAGCCCCTCGGGTGGAATGTGGTGCAGTAGCACTCGCTGAGAATACAGGAGGTCCCGCAGATGAGGGTGGAGTCCTGGACTTCCTGGGAAGCCTTGGAATAGGGTTTTGGGATAAATATCAGATACCCAATTACATTTTAGATAAACTATGAATGATTTTTTAAGTATAGTATATACCAACTAAAAAGTCATTTACTTGAAATCCATGTGATATAGAACTGGAGTTTTTGCGATTTTATTTGCTAAACCGGGTGTCTAGGAATCAACAGCATGACTCCCGCAGGTGGTTTAGCTCCAGTGAGGAATAGTCTGCGAGGGCCGGTGGTAAACCCAAGCCCCGCTGTCACTAGGCGGCAGTAGAGGACTGAGCAGGGCAAGGTGTGGGGCTGGCGGCGGGTAGAGGAGAGCCGTCCTGCGAAAGGGCTGGGTCGGAGAATGGCAAATCAGCACAAAAGAAGGAACCAGTAGCTCACAGAAAAAGCACAGTTTATACAGGACCAATAAACACAAAAAGAAGCACAATTGCATTCATAATTAAATGAATAAGATTAAAATTAGATATTTCCCACCTCTTGCATTGGCAAAAACTAAAATAGTACAAAGATTAATAATACTCAGTGTCGGGGCAGAGGCAGGAAAGGGTAAAGGGGCACTAATGGTGATGGAAGGAGAGTTCACTAGAGGTTGAGGCAGGGAAACTGAGACAGATAAACAGCCAAGCAGTTTATAGCCATCTATCTAGAAAATCACAAAATCCTATCTTCCCTAATCAAGAACAGTAAATGGTTTAGCCCTGGCTGGTGTGACGTAGTTGGTTGGATGTTGCCCCACAAACTGAAAGGTTGCTGGTTCAATTCCTGGTCAGGGCACATGACCGCACGGTGGGTTTGGTCTCAGTCAGGGCACATGCAAGAGGCAACCGATCAATGTTTCTCCCTCAGATTGATGATTCTCTCCTTCTCTTTCTCCCTCTCTCTAAAATCAATATAAAAAAAGAAAAAATAATCAAATAAAAAAGAATGAATGGTTAAGGGTTTATCCTTCTCCTTGACCAGAGAGGGTAAATAGTTTAAATCACTCTATTCAGGAAAGCAGATCACAGAAATCCAATTAGTGCCATTTATGTCAACCACACCCAAGGATGAATGAAGTTGAGGGAATAAATCTCATTTTGGTGTGTCAGCATAAGGCTGATGAATTTCAATCCTCCCCTAAGACCTCCCCGCCTTTAAAACCCTCGTGATGAAAGACCAGCAAGAGCTCTCCCCCTCCTTCCAGCCAAGGTGCCTGTGCCTTCCCCTTCCCTCTTCTTCTCCCCTCCTTCCCTCCCCCAGACACATTAGCTTTGCCTTCCTCTCTCCTAGGCTCCAAGGACCCTTCCTTTCCCTCTGTAACTTGTTTCCTGAGCCTATGCAGCCCAACCGCTTTACTTCTACTACCCCTGTAACTTTCTAAGTAAACTTTTCTGTTTTACTTTGAGTCTGGCTCTGAATTCTTTCTCAGCTAGAACTCAAGAACTGAGGTCTAATGTCGCTGGTAACAACTGGTGCCATTTCACCACCAACATTGCCGGTAGAATGGTGGTGAACACATAATAAAATATACAGATGATGTATTATAAAATTGTAAAAACAAACAAACAAAAAAAACCCCTCGGTGTCACAAAAGCGTGAGGAGGCCCTGGGCAGCTCAGGTGGGTAGAGTGTCGTCCCATATGCTAAGGTTGCAGGTTTGATCCCCAGTCAGGGCACATGCAAGAAGCAACCAATGAATGCATAAACATGTGGAACAACAAATTGATGGGTATTTTTTTTCTCTCTCCCTTTCACTCTCTCTCTCAAAAAAAAAAAAACAAACAATCAATAAATAAATCCTAAAAAAAGTGTGAGGAAATACTATGTGAATGGAGACTGGTGCCTCAATTTTGGATTAATGTCAAGATGAAAAATTCATGTAATCTTTAACCGATAATTCAACTCTTAGGGATTTATCAGACAGACTTATGCCCACATATATGTGGAAATATATGAGCGTGTTTGTTGTTGTACTAGCTGAAAAACACAGTCTAAATGAAACTGGAAACATAGACGTTTGTGCAGCCCATCCCTATCAGAACCGATAAACAGAGACAAGAACCGAATCTTTATGGATGCTTTATGCAGATGCCAGGGGTCTGAGAAGATGGTGAGTTATGTTCCCTAAAAAACTATCTTAATATCTCATCTCAAACTGACTGTTTTATCAGGAGATGAAAAGAGAAAGGTTAATCAGATAAGAGTTGCAGTCTGGCAGAGATTTTCCTAGTATTTCTTCATCTACTAATCAACAATTCCTTTGTTTTTTTAAAAGATTTTATTTATTTACTTTTTTCGAGAGAGGGGAAGGAAGAAAGGGAGAAAAATATCAGTGTGTGAGAGATACATGGTTGCTTCTCATGAGCCCCTTACTGGGGTTAGGGTTAGGGTTAGGGTTAGGGTTAGGAGAAGCCCAGGGTCACAGGGTTGCTATAAAGATTACGTAAGAAGTGACACTTGATGCACTTAGCACTGTGCCTGGCATTAATAATGCTAACAATTATTGAGTCCTTGTTATATGCTGCACATTGTATCAGTTATTCCAGATATATTAGCTCATGTAATCATCTCATTCTCCAGGTGAGCGGAGGCACAGGTAGGCTGAATTACTTGCTTAAGTTCAAGTAGTTTTTTGATTTGTAAAATGTTAGTGGCTCTCTCCATCTTTTCTATTAATACATCTTTTCTAATAATACATGGAAGACCCCGGAGGGGGCATATTCAATTTTGTTGGAGGTGGGAGGGATATAGGCCAGGTCCACCTGGCCTAGGGCAGCTTTCAAGGCCACCTGAAAGGTGAATAGCCATGAAACCTGGTCATGTGGTTAGATGACAAAGAGGGAAGAGCTGAAGACACTGGCGTTGTGAGATAATGGTATTAAGAGGGTGTTGTAATCAGCTATGGCTTCTGTAACAAAATACCACAGACTGGGTGGTTTAAGTAACAGGCATGTACTTTTTCAGCATTCCGGGGGCCGGAAGTCCAACATCAGGGTGCCAGCACAGTCAGGTTCTTGTGAGAACGGGCGTGAAGACCCGTTCTCCTAGCTGTTTCTCAATATGGTGGAGGGAGGGAGAGGGAGAGATCTTTTTCTTGTGTCTCTTCTTATGTAGTCACTGATTGCAGTAATCCCATCGTGACAGCCTCACCCTCTTGACCTCATTCAACCCTAAATACTTCCCCAAGGCCCCATCCCCAAATATCATCACACTAGGTGGGGCTAGAGCTTCAATATAGGAATCTGGGGAGGGACACAGTTCAGTCCACAGCAAAGGGGGTGGACATGAACATATTGACAGAATCCAGATCCCCAAAGCTTTTATGAGAATAAGAAAAGTGCCAGGTGCTAAATTTAGATCCAAAAATTGCTAAGTCAAAGTTTGGAAGAAAATATTTTGGATTTAATTAAGTAAAAGTTTGGCCTGAGCTGACAGGGCAGTGTAGTCACCAAAACTGCCGACTCTTTTCCTCTGGTCAGGTGCACACGTCCTTGAGCCGACTTTCCACCTGCCTCCCCGGCAGCACCCCCCACCCCCCTGAAGTTCTAAAGTGCCTTAGAAAGCTGTAGTGTAGGGTCTCCCAGCCCCTGCCACCTCAAAACAAATCCTGCCATCTGCAACCTCCTACCCCAGGTATTTTTAAACAGGCGATCATGTCGTGATTTTTAGACTTTATGACACATCGATGTATTCATTTGAGGAAAGGAGGTTCCTCTTCATTTTCTAAAATTAAATTTATTGGAGTAACATTGATTAACAACATTATTCGGGTGTAAAGCTTTATGACATCTGAATGCTCTATTGTGGGCTCCCCAACCAAAGTCTCATCTCCTTCCGTCACCGTGCGTTTGACCGCCCTCACCGCTTTCCCCCACCCGGTATATTAACTGGTAACCGACTGTTACAAACATGCCACACTATGCTAGGACTTTGTATAGATAATGGATAGCAGGTGTCAGAGAATTAAGAAAAATACATGAAATAAACATTTAAGATTGAGATAAAATTGAGAACAGGCTAGTGTAGTGGTATAAATCTGCTCTTCGTTCAGCTCCTAGACCGTTAAGGAGCTGTTGACGTCTTGCAGGAACATGGTTTGAGAACCACTGCTTTGCCATACAATCACCTCCATTCTCATCAACCCCTTACCTACCTACCCCATTACCACTGGGCTTTCTTTCCCTATGGCTTCAACATCCGGGCCTCCCTTTTCTCCCTCTTCATCATTTCTAGCTCTCCTTCCTCAGTAGGACCCCTATAGGGTGTATGGCATGTATAGCAGACACTCATTCTTTTATTCTGCAAGTATGTATTGCGCATCTACTATGTGCCGATCTCTGTGTTAAACACTGGTGATACAATGATGACAAGGAATAGGCGTGGCCTCATTTTTTATGGAGCTTTTAAGCTAGTGGGGAAGAAGAGAATCAAATAACCTAATTAACTGTACTCATAATATATATGTTAAGATGACATCTATAAAAGAAGAAATTGATACAGGCACCGTGAGGGCACATATCAAAGGCTGTGGCTGTGGTCCTGTCAACACACAAGTTAAATCATCTTTATAAGTAGAGTCACTTAATCAAGGCAGGAAAGTCACAGAGAGCTAATTATCACAAGTTGATGAGTGGGTTCAATCTCTTATGATAAACAGTATATAACTTTGAGTAAACAACTTTGTTCCTTACAAGTAATTTAACAAGAGTAGTTTCCTATAAAAATATTTATGGCT
Organism: Phyllostomus discolor; assembly: GCF_004126475.2. Classification (NCBI taxonomy): domain Eukaryota; kingdom Metazoa; phylum Chordata; class Mammalia; order Chiroptera; family Phyllostomidae; genus Phyllostomus; species Phyllostomus discolor. The sequence goes on from NC_040908.2 coordinate 136,169,154, forward strand.
TTGTAGTTGACAGCTAGGCATGAGCAGAGTTTAAGACAATGGGCAGGTGTGTGGCAGGTCACTGGGGCGGAAAGCCCCAGGCACCTAACAAGGGCGAAACTGGGCAAACGAGGACCTTGTCCCCAGGGTACCCTTTCCTCCCCTAGCACATCTGATCATGCAGTTCAGACCCCCTGACCTTTCACATCACTGGTCATGTGCTCAGACCCTGCCCTGACATTTCTTTCTCTGGCATGCCACTAGTCATGGAGATTAGATCCCCTTAGAGGGGGAACAAACAAGGGGGCCAAAGGATAGTCCTTAAGCAGTCAGCCCCCAGGACAATGAGATTCTGATCTGCATCAAATACATTTCAGCCTCAGCTGTGTTTTAGCACCAGGCCCAGAAAAGCAGCAAAACCAGACAAGCCACACCATGGTGGACATCAGGACCAGCTACACTGACTAATGACCCCTGCTCTGGCACCAACCAATCAGTGGAGGCCACGAGCCTGAAAGGACACACCTGGAAAGCTGATGAATATTCTAGCCAGATCCTCTCCTGGGGCCTCTCCTGAATCCTTGCACCATGAAAACCCACAAGACAGAAGACCCAGTGACGCTCTCTCTATGCATCATGCCCATGCTTTCCCCTCCCCCTTCCCCAGGCACATTTCTTTGCCTCTCTTTGTAACTTGTTTCCTGAGCCTATTTCTTCTATGGCTCATTTCTTCTACCTCTGTGACTTTAAAAACAAATTTTATTTCTTTTTAGATAGAGGGTAAGGAAGGGAGAACGAGAGGGAGAGAAACATCAATGTGTGAGAGACACATCAATTGGTTGCCTCTCGCACACCCCAGCTAGGGACCTGGCCAAAAACCCAGACATGTGAAACCAAAGGTCTGACTGGGAATTGAACCTGTGACCTTTTGGTTTGCAGGCCAGCACTCAATCCACCGAGCCACACCGGCAGGGTATACCTCTGTGACATTTTTTTATTTGTAACATCTATTTATTGATTTTTAGAGAGAGAGAGAGAGAGAAGAAAGAGAAACATCAATTTGTTGTTCTACTTACTTATGCACTCATTGGTTGATTCTTGTATGTGCCTTGGCCAAAGATCAAACCTGCAACCTTGGTGTGTTGGGATGATGCTCTATCTAATTGAGCTACTTGGTCAGGGCTGTGGCTTTCTAAATAAACTTTCTCTTACAGTTGAGTCCTGGCTCCGAATTCTTTCTTAGCCAGAAACTCAAGTACCGAGGTTGCTGAACCAGGTTGGGTCTAACTCTAGCAGTCTAAAACCTGGTGCTGTTTTGCCACCAACAGCTCAAGGTTGTTAGTCAGCAACCCTTGAAACCATTAATACCAACCTGTCACAGTACAAGGAAGTCCTTTATTGTTCTTAGTAAGCAAACTTAGAGATTCAACTTTATAGTGACAGGATATGAATACATATGCATTTAACATAAATTTGATGGTAACTGTGTGTAAATATTCTCTATTCTTTTCATTATCTATCGGTGCTGTGGGGCCACCTGAGTGGTTTATCTCCAAGCACCGATGTCAACAGTCATCTTATTCTTTTCAAGATTCCTCATCAAACGGGAAACTAAAGCTTGTGGCCTCTAGTTTCAGATATAATTTCTAGACAAGAGCTTATTAAAGAATTAGGAGGGCTTATAATTTTCTGTTTTCTCACTTGTGACCTAGGTCAAGTCCCTTAGCCTCTCTGAGCCTCAGTTGCTCGTCTGTGAAATGGAGACAATAAGAATGATGATATTATAAAGATATTGTGAGAATTTAAAAAAAAATGTATATATGTGGGATGGGCTAAAGTACATTTACAGTTGTGAGTAAGCAAAACAGAATTTATTCTTGTATTATTATTTATTAATTATTGTATTATTTTCCATACATAAAACTGCAAACCTGTTTTCCCATCCCTGTTTCTAGGGTAGGCAACCCAGAATGCTGTCCGGCATTTAGCGAACTTTATTATTAACACAGGAAGCAGAGTCTTTAGAAAGTAACCGAAATGGAACGTGTGATCTTCACATCACCCTTGAGTAAAGAGTTTACATGTTTATTTATCAGGTGAACCAAATCTTCCTCACACTCTCACAAAAAAGACTTCTTTTTCAGAGGGTAATTTGGCAATTTATCTGGAGAGTGAGTAATTTTTGAATCGTAAATATAATAATGCCCTTTGGTTTAATCATCCCCACTTCTAAGATTTTTCCTGGAAAATAATCAAACATGTGGGCAAAGATCATGAGAAATATGTTTATTACAGCATTACCTAAAATAGGAAAATAGGAAAATAGTGGAACATATTCAGCAATATGGGAAACAAATAAGTTATGGTTGAATACATATTTTAAAAACTTGAAATATGCATGTGAAGCACTTGGGAAGAAATATACCAAAACATTCAACAGTGATTCTCTCTGGACTGTGGCATTATAAGGGATTCCCATGATATTATTTATGCTTTTCCATTTTTTCCAAATTTTCCATAATAAATATGTTACTTTCGCAGTCAAAAAAGGGTCTTTTTAATAGCCTCGCAGACACATTCCCCCCCTAACCTTTGTAAAAGACCGCACATTGGACAGAATCCCCACATGTGAAAAAACTACATGAAAACCCTCCCCCACCCCCACAGTCTGGACCTTGGTCAGCCTCCTCGCGGACTATTCCAGCAGCTCCCTGATGGCTCTGCTCGCCTCCACTGTTGACTTTGCCATCCCAGCCTGCATCCTGGTTGCTGCAATGCTGAGCTTTCTACAGCGAAAATCTGTTTGTTCATCCCCTACCTACAAACCTTCATGATTCCCATGGACTTTGTCCTAACGCTGAAACTGCCTAGCAGAGCAGGTCAGTCCCAATCTAGTCCCCAAACACACAGCTCTTTCTGCGTCACTTCCCAGCCCTCTCCCTGGCACCCTGCTCCAGACATACCTAGTCACACTGTCACACCTTTATGTCTTTGACCACACCCACTCCTCTGGCTGGTAAACCCAGCTGTCCTTAAAGCTGGCAGGTGCCCCCTGCACTAGAAAACTTGTTGTGACGTCTTCTGCGGGCGCATTTATTAGCCTTTGGCTCCCCTTTCTGCGGTGCTCACTTTCATCACAAGTCCTCGTGGCTATTGAGTGGTTTATATGTCCAGGTACCCAACCGAATGCACCTCCTCGAAAGCTATCATTTGATAACTATTTAACAAGTGCTCTCTATGTGCCAGGCCCTGGGCTAGGCATTGGTCTTTCAAAAACTATGTTGTTTTATTTTTTACCCCGGCCCAGCACATGCTACATGCTCATTGAATGAATGGCTGAATAGGTGTATCTAGTACAGAGATCCTCAAACTTCAGCGTGCACGTGAATCATCTGAGGAGCTTGTAAAAATACAGATGCTGGGCTCTCACCCCAAAGCTACTGAAGTGAACTCCCAGTGGAGTCGTCTGCATGTTTAACAAGCTTCCCAAGTGATTCTGATGCACTCCCAAGTTTGTGACTGTTTGAAAGTCCCTTCACCTCCAGAAAAGACTGTCCCTAAGTCATTCGAGGCAGATAAAAGGCCACTCTGAATTTGTTTCCTCAAAGAAGGAAAGACACTACTGAGCATGTATTAAGTATCCGGTGCCTTATATTTAGGTGCCTTATACACTTTTCTTATGAATTAGCACAAAAACTCTCTCAGTGAACTATTGATGTCCCCACTTGAAAGGAGATTGAGGCTCAGAAAGATTCATTTGCTTGCCCAAGAGAAATGGGTGCTGGGACTCTAGCCAGGAACTCCTGGCCTCCAAAAGGGTTTCCATGACACCCGGCCTCCTCCCCAAACCTGCCACAGCCAGGCGCCTCTCTCTGGGAGCCACATTTTTCACATTTCCCAAATGCCCACCAGCAAACTGGTGCTGGTCCCTGATGATGGTTTCACTGGGCCTAGAATAAATAAGAAAAATAAAAGTCACACCACTCTTTTTGCTGAGCTAAAGTCTATTTAAAGTATTGGCCTCAACTTTGAGATTATTTTCTTTTATTCTTAGGATTAAGATGTCTCTTCTTTCACAAAACGCTGGTGATGGCAGTTGATTGTTTCTCCCTTCTTTTGAAATTAAGTTTTTCTTTTTCAGTTCCAGCTTACATTCAATATTATTCTGTATTAGTTTCAGATGTACAGCACTGTGGTTAGAAAATCATGCACTTTATGGAGTGCTTCCTCCCCTTTTTTAAGGTCTTGGCAAAATAAAATATAGGTAACTCTTATCTGGGCTCCAATTTTTAAAAATTTTAATTGAATTTTTAATTATTGAAGAAAACATCCTTATTGTGCAGAATTAGAAAAAATATACTGAAGCAAAGAGAACAACGTGGTATCTTTGTCTCTTTCTTCTATTTCACCAAGGCCTCCTTCCATCCCACCTACTTTCGACCCCACGTGGGCACAGGAGCTGAGAGGTGGAATGACAATACAGGGATTCTGCTTTCCCATTTGCTATTATGTCCCAAGTACTTCCTCATGTCATGAAGACTTTGGTGAAATGTCACTGTTAATGGCTATTTGATATTTCATTGTAATTTACCAAGTTATTTTTCTGCTGTTTGGTAGAATTAAGCACTTTAACCAGGTGTGTGAGTCCTGATTTTCTCCATAGATTCCTGTGCTCTAGCCTTCCAAATGTGGATGTTACGTAAAAGTCTATTTTTGGCTCCCTTCTTCTTTACCTTTCTCCTTCACTGATTTTATCTACCCCATTTCCCCAGGCCCTTCTATATGCTAGTGATTCCTGTACGCTCATACCTCTCTCCTGTGTCGAAAGCCCACGGGAGAGAGTAATGGAAAACAGCGGGGAGAGCCTTGACTGCCATATTGAAGAGCTGGGATCCAACTTAAAAAAAAATTGGACCTGTTCTGTAAATCCCAAAACGTGCTTCATGCTGACTGAAACACAATCCCTCTTCTGCAGTGTGAGGCTGTTCCCTCAGCTCTCTCTGCAGCAAGGGGAGATCATCACAGCACTTCCTGTACAGTGAAGGTTGGATACTTGTTGCAGAGTGGGGTATGTGTGTGGTATGGGCCTAGGAGCAGGGAGAGGAACAGGGCCACAACTCCAGATCTCTGGCAGTTTAAACCCGACTGCAATATAAGAGTATTACACTCCCCCAAAGCCTAAACTTCTCAGGATGGGAGGCAGGAAGCCGAGCTGGAATAGCAAAGGGTTTGGAGAGGGCTGAGATTACACAAATAGCTTTCCTGACACCTGCACAGGGTGCCTCGCCCTCACTGGCTTTGCTCCATTTCCTGTTTGGAGAAAACCTCCTGGAAAGTCCAGCCAGGCTTGGCCAGGCCCAGCCAGCCCTCTCTTTCCCTGCCTTATTTTCTTGTCTTGGGAAATCTGAGGAGAGAGAAGTGGGGTGGAGGAGGGGAGCTGAGGCCGAGGTGATTGTGTTGGACTCACCCACTGGATCACGAGCTCCATGAGGACAGGGAAGGTCTGTTTTATTCGTGTCTGTGTCCTAGATACGGCCTGGCCCATTCTAAGTGGTTAATAAATACCAGCTCAGGGATAAATGATTGCATTGACTGAGGTAACAAGAGGAAGGATCTGGGCTAGGGAGATCATCTGTCTTATCTGGGAAGATGGAGTCTTTGAGAGGAAGAGATAGGAGGGTCTGCTCTGGCCTATTATCCAAAGACTGGTCCTCAGGCATTGATGTGCAGGAGAGAATCTTCTAGGCTTTTTTTTTTTCCTCAAAAGTCGTCCTCCTGCCCAACCTCCAGCTACTTCTCCTTTTTTATTTCTACTTCCTCATACTAACTTCCCAATACGGAGGAAAGAACAACCCAGAAAAGCACAACCCAGAGATCTTAGGTTCTGGATGGAGAGGGGAGCTGGAGGGGGACTGGGATTGGTGAGACGATTGAACTTGGGTGACACCAACACAAGGACTTACTAAAACACTTGGACTTCCCAGAGTCTGAAGTTCTACAAACTTGAGTGTTGGAGGTTGTCTAATTCCACATACCCCACCAAAGACAGGGATTCCTCCGGGGCATCCCATATTGAACCCCATTAGAAGACCCTTGGTTTGGCAGCTTTACAGTTAGAGAAATCCACTTATGCTTCAAGACTTGATGATGCCCTTGTCAGTAAAGGAAAGGAAAGAGGAGTAAAAATCCAGGCGTGTCTTGCCTCAGAAGCCAAAGAAAGACCCCAGCATGTCAGTCCAGAATGACACTGACCCGTGTAGTATCTCAAGATAGCATTAAAATTTAGCCCTCACTAAGGGTCTAGAAAGAGGAGTTCTGTTAAAATCTTTGTACTTTTCCTAAAGGTCTCCAGGAGCTGATTCTGTATCTTGGCTTACCTCGGCTACTCCAGGGCTCACTTATTTGACCCAAGGCTCCAGCTCGACAGAGGCGTTCTAGAACAAATGTCTTCAGAAGATGGGTGATATTGGGGTTCTGTGTTCCTAGGCTGACTCCTGTAAGCAGAGAGGACAGGAGAGACCTGTAGGAATGCCCTGGACTGGGGCTGGGGGGATGGAGTGTCACACAGACCATGAGCTGATAAAGCACGCAGTCAGGGATGGAAACAGGTCATTGTCTTCTGTCTTCACAGCGTCTGACTTACCACAATGGGAAGTAGAATTACCATCTGTCACCATCCATCAAACACCTCCACTTGGTAGACTCATATTCAGCTCCTGTTTATCACCTTATCAACTCACTTCCCACGCCATTGGAACTCCTGGAACTTGTCATGCCCTCTTTAACATTCCTTCACGGGTGTCTGGTTTTTCTCCCCAGATCTATAGATGGGGCAGGGGTGGGATGGGGTGGGGTGACTCTGAGAGTTGGTCAGAAGTGCACTGGGGGGTCTGAAATCAATAGAAATTATCCAAGATCCAGCAGCAAGTCGGGAATAAGGTAGACAGCTTAGAGCTGGATTACAATGCCAAGGGGGGCAAACCATGTGAGGAGAAATTATCTTGTTGCAAAACCGCAAGGGTCAGAGATGGAGGAGGCTGCTGGGTGAGCAGAGGTCCCACAGGAGGAAGCAAGGCAAGCCTAGAATGACGGCTGATGCGCATTTCCATGCATCATTCATGTATCTGGTGTGTGAGAATCAGGAATAATCAGAGAAGCTAAGGAGCAGAAGATAACTAGCATACTGTCGTCTACAAGGTCAAGTCTAAACTCCTTAGCAGAATATTCAGATCCTTTCTCACTTGGCTCATGCTTACTTCTTTCTCTAGGTTCACTTTTTCATTCCTCCGCTCACCCCAGTACTACAGGAATTTCCCTGAATTTGGTGTGTCTCTTGTGCTTCTATATACCACACAATTCCCTGGGCCTACAACATCATTTCCATTGATACCTACTAGGTGATGAGCAACTCAGCGCAGCAGATGAGCCCCAGATTTTTCAACTCCTTTAGACACAGTGAGTAATTCGAGTGTCGCCTGAGACACACCTTCTTACCTCAATGACTTCAATTGCCACTTTACATAATGATTGTTTGTGTGCCTTCCTTAGCTGAATCGAGTACTCCATGAGGACAGAGCTTATATCTTTCTGAATTTGAACCCCAGAACTTAACATAGTGGCTGACATGTATTTGGTGCACCATAAACATTTGTTGGATGAATAAATGAGTAGATGAATGGGCTCACACTCTCACACAGGAGACAAGTAAGGAAAGAGAAAACTACAAAGCTGCGTGAAAAGGGTCACACTAACAAGTCATTTCAGGTGCAGAGAGGAAGGAATGCCTGATTTCAGGAGCACTACCTCACTTTCTGCCCCTGGCAATATGCAACTTAATACAAAAAAAATAAACAGTAACATCAAAATCTTTGAGACAAGCAAGCCATCTTATCCATAGGAATGACATTAGATAAGTCCTTTCTTTTGGGGAAAGGGGCAGTACCTTGCTTTCTTGGTGACTGTATCAGTTAGGGTGCTGGCACACTCACGAATGTAGCTGAAGAGAATGCAGTGACTTACTGGCAGAGATGTGGGCAGGATTGAGAAAACCAGTCAGGGCTGAAGGGGTACAGGAAGATTGGCACAGAAAGAAGCTGTTCCCATACCTAAGCCTGAGGTCTTGGATGGGAGCCTGGAGCTATAGCCCTGGAGGAGCAAAGCGGATGTCAGAACCTCAGCCTGGCCAGGAGGGCTGGTGATAGGGAAACCTCAGCCGTGCTCTTTTCCCACAATCAGAGTTGCATCCGAATCTCAGCTGAACCCAATCTGAGGCCAGAGGGCCAGTGAGCCCTGGTGAGATAGTGCACGCAGGCCAGGCTCCAGGGCCCGGGCGGAGAAAGGCTGAGAACAGATTTGGGTGTGGGAGAGCAGAGAGTAACCAGCACAGAGGGAGGATGCCTCTCCTCTACCAGTGACCTATGTGTATTATTGTTGCTTGTTGGGTAATTAAACATTAGTTTTAGTCCTGTGGAGGACAATTTTATGTCTCCTGTTTTGTATATTTAGGCATTTGTGTGTCTAAGCTTATTAAAATCTGTGCAGCTTTGTTAGTAGGCCTGGGTGGGACAAGGGGACCTATGTTTTAAAAAGGCTTTCCAAGTAATTTTGATAGTCTTTGCTTTAAATTTTTTTTATTAATTTATTATAGAGAGAGAAGGAAGAGAGAGAGAGAGACAGAAAGATATCAATCTGTCGTTCCACTTATTTATGCATTCACTGGTTGTTTCTTGTATATACCCTAACCAGGAATCGGACGCACGGCCTTGGCATATCGGGACAACGCTCTAACCAACTGAGCAACCCAGCCAGGGCAGAGTCTTCACTTTTAGTCCCATCCTCTCATTTTATAGATATTAAAAATAGACCTGGAGTAATGAAAAATGACGTTTGAGAACTACCCCTTAGTTGATGTCAAAGGGTTTGGCTGGAAAAGTGACATGTTTGCACCTATCAACTAGCCCATGTCTCCACTTCACTGATGAGGAAACTGAGTCTTCAGAGATGAAGTGATGCACTCACTTAATTGTGCAATCAGATAGTGAGTTAGTTGTGTAGTAAGTCACAGATAAGGAGGAACTAGTACTAAGGGTCAGTATTTCTAACTCAGTCCAGTTTGTGTGTGTGTGTGTGTGTGTGTGGTGGAGAGAGAGAGAGAGCCGCTCTCTCTACTGCTTGATGAGAACCCAAACCCATGGGCAGCAATTCCCGTGTTATCGTCCCTGTTCTGGTTTCAGTTTCTCCCCACCGCTCTCTTGGAACAAAACAGCCAGACTGAGTTCATTGGCCACCGGGGCTCTAGGCAGGAGTGCCCTGGAGGGTCAGGAGAAGGCTGTGGGTACCCCCAGTCCCAAGCCCTGATTCTCACCCTTATTACCTTGGAGCCTGAATCTCTGGTAGTCAATTCTGTTGCTAGAAGAGAGCTGCTCTCTGCTCTGAGTAGGTGTGAGGATGAGAGGCTTCAGGAACGCTGGGATGCTGGGCAGGGCCCGAAAGAAGAGAAAGAGGCTCACCGGGGAGGGGCTCACAGGACAGACCGCAGCCTGACTGCCTCTCCCCAGCCGGCACAAGGCCTCTGGAGGCCCAGCCTAGGACTTCAGTGTCACCATGCAGGAAGTTTAAAACTCCTTGATGGCTGCTAGTTAGGGTTAACTAAGGCTGGCGACCCCCATCCCACCCCACTTTCTCAAAGCCTGACAGCTACTTCCCTTTTGTTGCAGATCAAACCACTACCCTTCCTTTATCCTATATCTGAAATCTTCATCTCTGGGAAGATTCTTAGGCTTAAATTTCCCAAAGTCAGTAGCCCTTCCCCTTCCCTCCTTCTTCTACCCTCAAGGTTCTTTCAGCTGGTCTAATAATCATACATGAGACAGATTAACAAGGAAAAACAATACACACACACACACACACACACACACACACCAGGAACCCAACTGACATGACAGTCAGATAACCCTCCTACGTGAGGGGTTCTTGGACAGAAAGTTAGAAGGAGGTCTATATGGCCAAGGATGAAGGTAAGGTGCCTTAGGAGCTTCGAAGGCTCATTGCGGGATGATAAGAGAGAGATATTTGGAAGTTAAAAGTTTGCTCTGCCTTATACATAGGCCACAAAAATTTACTTCTGGTGATAACTCTTATTATGGGCAAGTCCCCGTATTTAAATTCTTGAAGAGAGGACAGACTTTCTCACGAGCCTGCAGGGCATGGATTGCCTTCAGTTCCACGTTGTTTACAGGCCGAAGCGGCACATTCTGGGGAAGCCTACCCTGGGCTTCTGGTAGATTCAGCCAGCCTTCCCCAGCTTGACCACACACAAACGTTCCTCTCTTGGGATTCTTTTTTTATCAATTTTCTACAGCTCTTTGTGTCTCTTTTAGTTTGTTTCTTGTTCTCTTACCCAGTTCGAAATTATCTGGATGAAATTACTTTATTTCCCTAATGAAAACACTTCTGTATATCTCATACCCAGTTTTTCTCCAAGCCAAAACATATCTTATTTTTCTGGTGTATGCAGTTGTTTTCCCTATTAGCAATGATTTTTGTAGCTTTAATTACTATATTAGAATTCTTACTTTTTTTTTCCTACTAGAGCATCATGGAAGTTTATTTCAGATGTAACAGCAATGTTAAAATTAACAAGTTGAATTCTTAGTGCACCAAGTAAACTAAGTTATTTAAGTATTTTAAAGTTATTGCCTCCAAAAAACTGAGAGAGCTTTTCTT